>NC_092333.1:206881000-207594500 GCF_046630445.1 Rutidosis leptorrhynchoides
ATTTTTACTTGTTGTAGCTACGTGAAAATTGGTAACAAATCTATATTAATCATATCCTAGCTAACTTATATTGTATAATACGTATATTCTAATATATTATGTAATCATGGGATACCATAGAAACGTATGCAAATGTTTTAACATTTCATATCGACCCATCTATATATATTATTTGGAACAACCATAGACACTCTATATGCAGTAATGTTGGAGTTAGCTATACATGGTTGAGGTTGATTCCAAAAATATATATACTTTGAGTTGATCTAGCCTGAGACGTGTATACACTGGGTCGTGGATTGGGTCAAGATAATATATATCAATTTATTTTCTGTACATCTAACTATGGACAACTAGGTAACTAAACTTTAACGTCTATATAATAAGTACCCATGTTTTAACATACATGCAACCAACATGTACAATACACACAAACCAACGTGTACTAACCTCAAATAGCATACGTCTATTTTATAGTTCAGGCTAGGATTTCTATACCTGGAATAGACGGGGATGTCAAGCCCTATGGATCCATATACAACTACTCGCGCCCACCAGTTCTTATAACTGGCAGTTACTAGTTACCAAAGCTAAGGGATTTTCGGTTCAAACTCAGTGTAGAATTTAGTATGTACTTGTATCCATCACGTTTAAAGTAAAGTGCATGTATTCTCAGCCCAAAAATATAGATTCCAAAAGCAATTAAAAAATGAGCAAATGAAACTCACCTTAGCAGCACATAAAGTCGTTCACCAAAATGTGACTGAAAACTCGAAATACCAAATAACCGTAGATCTCAACCTAGAGAACATATGTTGGTCAATAAATGTCTATCGAGCTAGGTCAGGTCATAGTGTATCATAATCCTAATGCTGGAGATCGACATACAAAAGTTATCCAAAGTCGTTTCAAAAACTCAATTTTGACAATAGTTCAACAAAACGAGACGTACCTTATATAAGGATTCATTTACTCGGTTGGTAATATTCAAAAATCCAATTTATCAATCTTACAAACAAGTTGTTTAAATATTAATTGCAGATTCAAAAGTAATTCCAATTAACATCAATCATAATTCAGTTGACCATATCTTTTGATTCGTTCATCGAAATTACGCGATTTCTAAATGAAAAGTTATTGATTTTTCGCCAGCTTTCTAAAAACATGTATATCATATACCTTTTACCAGTAATATATGTATTAAATTCGTGATTCATCATAAACTGTTTAACGACTAAATTTAGCATACAAGCATGCATAAACATATATACTCGAGCACTAAACATGGATACACTATTAATATATAAAAGATAAGATATGAATGCTCACGTATCAATATTGTGATTCAATATTGCAGGAAAGTACGAAGACGCAACAGAGATGATAAACACTAGGTTTGACTTGCGAACAATACCCATGAACATTACCCATAACCTCCATAGCTATAACCCATATTTTCCTTAGCTCTATCCCGCTTGAAAACCCATTTTGAAAGTGACACGCTCATGACTTCGTCGTAGTATTTTATGTATAATACTACTAATAAAAATAATATGATTAATAATAATAATATTAATCTTAATAATAATAATTATAATAATAATAATAATAATAATAATAATAATAATATATAATAATAATAATAATAATAATAATAATAATAATAATAATAATAATAATAATAATAATAATAATATAAATACATATACGAGTGTAATATGTATGTGTGCAAACAAAATGGAACGAATTCGACTGAATTTATAGATCATGACATGTTCCAGCCCTCCATGCGATCGCATGGTTTATGGGCATCATGGCCATGCAATCGCATGGCCCTATGATCCAGCTCACAATTGTTTGTCTCGTTGTTTGTCGACATAACATTTAATTATATTTATAATATAACTAATTTATATAATTATTTATATATTATATTAAATTCCCGTGCATAGTTGATTTGTAATTTTTGTTACGAAAAGTCGTACGTCGTCACTCGAATTATGTCCCGGTTCCGGTTTTTCGAACGTTTTTTCGTACTCTGAGAAAACTTGTACTTTATGTTTCGTGATTCGTACCTTTGTTAAAATATAGTCTTAAATTATCCCTAAATTATACTACTCAAAATATAACTTATACATTTGAGTGTTTTGGTCAATTACTTCTATAAATCATCTTCTCGTTATCATAGTATATATAGTTTTAAATCAAAATGTTTTATAACCAAATTAATATTACATTTTATCATATTATTAAATATATATTTTCAATATTAATAAACACGTTTTAAAATATACATCGCAAGTTATTCATAGATTTAATTCTAACAGTTAATATTCCTTATTATTGTATGTGTCCAAATTACGTTATTTAAACAAACACTTTACCATTTATTCCGAACACCGTTAAAAAGGAATGATTTTTCAAATCAGTGTAGACCTCACAACAGAGACCCGTAACAATATCGTAATCATTAAGAGACTCAGTAAATATCTTTTAATTCAATCATTTGGCATAATCTTTTAACTCCTTAGTTAATTATATCAATCAGATAATCAAACCAATAAGTTTAATGCACAGTATCATATATTCAACACTTTGTTACGTTTTCAAGTTATAGTATATGTATCTATTTACATATAATTGTTCGTGAATCATCGTGAACAAACGAAGGATAATTGAATAGTTAAAGAATTTTGAGATTCAACTTTACAGACTTTGCTTATCGTGTTGAAAATATTAAATCATATCGAGAATTTGGTTCAAAATAAGTCGAAATTTTCCGGGTCATCACATAATCCTATGAAGTAGCTAATTTCATACAGGTGGACAAGTCCCGATCACAACCTAAGTTGGTCAATCCTTAAGATGCTACCATACAAATCTATCAGACTTTCTAGTTCAGTATTATAACAGTGATCGTACTAAATTAACATAATTACGCTAACCCAAACTTTTATCATGGCAACATACAGATAAGTTAAGCTATCATGGCAATATCAGAACGCATTATTAAATATAAAAAGTAAGAATACATGTTTAATACAAAAGACAAACGTTTCGGATAAAAACCTGAAAAGGCCTAACAAATCTGCCCGAGATCACAGGGACTCACCGGGATATCTTCCGAAAAATAAAAGCTAAGCTAACTACTACTAAAAACTAACTAAAAGATTGAAAATATAAATTGAATTGCAAGTTTAGTGTGTGTTGGAATGGATGGAGAAGGCCCTTTAAATAGACCAGAATTTTGCCCAAATACGTCTGGCAGGCCGTATGGCAGGCCGAATGGTGGCCCGTATTTGGCAGGCCGTATGGCTGGCAGGCCGTTTCTTGGGGCCATTTGCTGGGCCGTGTGGCAGGCCGTACTCCATACTGGCAGGCCGTATGGCAGGCCGTATGTGGTGCATGTCAGCCTTGATTCACTGGATCGTAACTTGATTTCTTATCTTTCACCGTTTTCGCTCTAGAATCTTCGTTTTAGCTCCGTTTTACTTGATTCTTTTTGCATTGCCTTTGTAATTACTTAATCTACAAAACCAACCGAAAAAGCGATAATAAAGTTTTAATCTTTATTACTTTAGGGCTTAATTTAGGGGTAAAAATGTGACTTTTTGCCCGATATCATATACCCCACACTTAGCTTTGCTTGTCCTTAAGCAAGAAAGCGAGAATATAAGGATCTTTCTAATAGATTCTTCCTTGCCCCACCCGCAGATCTTTTTATTATGCCTTCATCAGAAGTCGGCACATCTTTCGAAAGTATTAGAAAAAGTTTCGAGCTTTGATGATTTTGATCGCTAGATTTCAATTGCGTCCATAGTGGAAAAAGCGTACTTTTTAACTCTCGGATGTAGAGTATACATGATCAGGCTCCTCACTGACGGATCACTCATATCACTCAAGTGTTTAGGGTGTCCTATTCTAATTGTGTTGTCGCTCAAAAGTCAGTCGTGTAACAGTTCTCATCATAGGCTTGGTAAAGCATCGATATCTCCACTGGTTAAGTAAGGACGGTACTGGTCTTCTTCCTAAGCATTCTTTCAAGAGGAAGACGGGTTATAGGGTTTGGTTGGAAATTTATGGATTTCGGTGAAAGGTATCCAGATCTTTTGATTTTTTAAGAGAATTGATAGACTTTGATTCTTCAGAGTATCCATTTTGGATAGATAATGGCTGAGAATTCCGTAAAGGTTTTCTTCAGAAGAGGCGGATTTTGCTAAGACTTTGTCTAGAATTTTTTTTTCTTTTGCTCTTCCAACATTCTTCTTCAGGGCATCTCCTCGGGTTTCTTTTTGCCTTATTAGAGACTTTGCTCTTTCAAAAACATTTTTTTTTTCGGCATACCCTTTCTTCATAACTTTTGTCTTTCGTTCCTGGTGCCCAGAGAGGAAGTGATAATCCACTAAAAATAGGTCTTTGACCTATCAAAAACAATCAGGGGTTCGGAATCTTTCAACTAGTGCTTTTGAAGCGAATTTGATATATCTATCTCTTCATTGATCTCTGGATCTTTGGATGAATGGAAAGGGAAATGAATGTTAATGGTGTATTTTCGGAGTGAATTTGGGGTGAATATTTCTGATTCATCAACTCTTGTTTTTTTTTTTTTTTTTTTTTTTTTTTTTTTTTTTTTGTGAGTTGGTTTGTTTAAATTGCGTGGAGTGGAAACAGAAACAGATGGCTTTTTGTCTTCTCTATTCAGAATGATCTCAGAAGGAGTATCGCACCTGCACCACGTATGGCGCTCACTAACCATTGGTCTTGAAACGTATGTCTTAACCAAGTTCTAACTTGAACCGTACACCGGCACGCTCATTAATTGAAATAACAAAGTACTGCACATTTGATGGGTCATACAGATACTGTGGGTCCAATATTCCTCACTTTTTAGAGTAGGGGTCGTTCTTGATCATGCGTAGCCTTTTACATATTTTATTAAAAGAAATCTTTTGACACAAAACATAAGTTTCAGCTTAATCGTTCTGTTTTAATAAATGTTCCGAAAACCAATTTCTAGCAATTTTATTAGATCTTTTGGGCGAAAACAAAGTAAGAATTTTTCAAAATTACCCAATATCCATTGCTCAATTACTTTTGGACAAAAGAATTTTTCAAAACTTTGCGATTTATGGTTACTTGACTATTAAAACTTCCGACCTTTCAAACCTTACCCATTACCCCACACTTAGAAGAACATTGTCCCTAATGTTCTCTAGAAAGAATATTTTAATACTTTAAAAATTAAGGACATTGACTTCTAAAATTCTAAATTAGTTGCGGGGGTTACCCCACACTTAGAGATTTTAGTGCGTTATAATTGAAATAGGTTTGAGGAAGGATTACTTCCCTATAGTTGTGTTACTTTCCTAGTGATGGGCCTTCCTACGGTTAATCTCCTACGTACCAGTCTCTTTTAATAATATTTCTACATGAAGGACAAAAAGAGAAAGGCAGCATTTCCACTATATATAACTTTTTAGTACAATGCTTTTTAAAAAAACTAAAAGATAAAATAAAGATAAAGTAGTCTATGGTATACTATCCTGGTCAATGTTGTGTTGGTGTTGCGAAATATCTGCAAATCTCATCATCCTCATCCTCTAGGCTCGGCAAGTACTCGAGAGGTTGCCCTATATCCAACTCAGGGCCTAGTAGTGAATCTAGACATAAATCTGATGGCATCTCCAGGTGGGATAAGTCTGGGAAAGGCTCCTCGTCAGGTATGCTCCCAGTGATCTCAAATGCCTGGGCCATTGGTGGCTCCACTGAAATGGGAATAGTGACTAGATGACAACCCTCTGGTAACTCAGTGACTGGAACTGGCTCGGTGACTGGGGCAAGAGGCGTGATGGGAACATGAGTAGCATGTACATGCATCGCAGCTGAGTGAACTGAGGCCTGTGTGGAATGCCTGGGCGTAGCTCGTTGTGTCGGCTGAACATGGCGTGCTAGCCTAAATGAAGATGGGCCCAGAGTACTGCGTTGCATCCCTTCGCGCTAGATGTATGCTCTCAGAGCCTTGTAAAGTCTCTGCTGATCTCTGAGTAGTGCCCATGCGACATCAGGGTCATTCAACGTAGCTCCGTAATGTATCACTATCTTTGGCTCATGCGTATCTGGCAACTGTGTGTGCTCAGTAGGTCTCCTGGCTATACGTCTAGATCGTCGAATGGGAGGAGGTGGTGGTGATGTGCCGATATCCTCCTCAACACTCTCTAATATCAAATGCCTTGGGCCTAATTGCCCTGTTGATGGCCTGTTCTGATCAGCGCTGCTTCCGGATGAGTAAACTATAGGAGTCCTCCTCCTGCGAACGGGAATGTAAACTGAAGCTCCTGAGCTTGGCATTTCACCTAAACACATTCAACAAACTTTATAAGTACTAATCACAAGTATGGCGCTTAGTTGTTAGTACACAGAGGTAATATCTTAAGACTGAAAATAATAAGTAATTAAAAGGATTAGCAAGGGGTGCCTCCCAAGAGCGCTTTGTTTATCAAGTCGTTACAGCTCGACTTTTCCTTGTCAGATCTTCAGAATGGATCAAAGGAGAAAAGGTGCTCCTCCTTATCGTGGTCTTCTAGATAGGCTTTCAACCGGTGGCCATTAACTTTGAAATTATCAGTAGGTCCTTCCAATTCCACGGCTTCGTGGGGAAAAGCGTGTACAACTTTGTATGGGCCACTCCATCTTGATCAAAATTTTCCCGCAAACTTCTTGAACCGAGAATTGAAGAGAAGAACTTTATCTCCAGGGGCGAACTTTGTAGGGATCAATTTTGCATCATGCATAAGCTTTGTTCGTTCCTTGTAGATGTATGACGTTTCATATGCTTGGTCTCTCAATTCGGCGAGTTCGTTCATTTTCATTTTCCTATGTCTTCCGGTAAATGAGGGATCGAGGTTGCAGGTCTTCAGTACCCAGAGTGCTTTGTATTCAAGTTCTAGCGGAAGGTGACAAGCTTTTCCATAGATCATGCGGTAGGGTGTAGTTCCTAGAGGATTCTTGTAAGCAGTCCGGAATGCCCACAGAGCATCATCTAACTTCTCGGCCCATTTATTTCCATGATGGCCGACATTTCATTCTAAGATTCTTTTGAGTGCTCTGTTCGTGACCTCTGCTTGTCCGTTGGTCTGCGGATGATAGGAAGTGGACATCTTGTGGGTAACTCCAAATTGTTGCATCACCTTCATAAACTGAGTATTACAGAAGTGTGTGCCTCTATCACTTATTATCACAAGGGGAGCTCCAAATCTGCAGAAAAGTCTCTTCAGGAAATTGGTGACGACTTTGGCATCATTAGTCAGAAATGCTTGGGCTTCGACCCATCTGGAGACGTAATCTACTGCTACGAGGACATATTCTTTCCCGTTAGACTTTGGGAATGGGCCCATGAAGTATAATCCTCTTATATCGAAGATCTCGCAAGCTTGGATATTAGTCGGAGGCATCTCATTCTTCATAGAGATATTTCCTTGCCTTTGGCATGCGTCGCAATGCTTTACAAGCTCTTGCGCATCTCGGAATATAGACGGCCAGTAGAATCCTGACTCGTTGACTTTTCTTGCGGTTAAGTTTGCTCCATGATGACATCCAGTTGGCCCATGGTGACATTGGTGAAGAATCCCTGCTGCTTGCTTTTCATCTACGCACCTCCTGATCATTTGATCAGGGCAAATTCTAAACAGGTAAGGATCTTCCCAGTAGTAGTACTTGGCATCCCTGAAGAACTTAATTCTTCGGGAGGTACTCATCCCCTTTTGTACTACTCCAGAAACTAGGTAGTTGTCCATGTCGGCATACCAAGGAGTGTCAGTAAATTGTGATCCTATGTGAGTTTGTCCTAAACTCATAAGCTATTCTTCCGAAAATTTATCTCTGATATCTTGTTCAGCAAGTTTTTCCATCGTTGGATTCTCCAAACGACTAAGATGATCTGCTGCGACGTTCTCTGCTCCTTTCTTATATTTAATCTCAATGTCGAATTCCTGAAGGAGTAAGATCCATCGTAGGAGTCTTGGCTTCGCATCTTACTTTATGAATAGATATTTAAGGGCTGAATGATCTGTATAGACTGTAGTCTTGGACAGGATGAGATAGGAACGAAATTTATCGAAGGCGAATACTACGGCTTGCAGCTCCTTTTCCGTGGTAGTGTAATTCTCTTGAGCTCCGGTTAAGGTTTTGCTTGCGTAATAGATTGGATGAAAGTGTTTATCTACCCGCTGTCCAAGCACTGATCCAACTGCGAAATCACTCGCATCACACATGATCTCAAAAGGTAGACTCCAATCAGGAGCTATCATGATGGGTGCATGTGTTGGCTGCTCTTTCAGATAGTTGAATGCTTTTTGACACTCTTCATTTAAGATAAATAGGACTTCCTTTCCTAGGAGATAAGTGAGAGGTCGTGTGACCTTTGAAAAATCCTTAATGAATCGTCGGTAGAAACCGGCGTGTCCTAGAAAACTCCTTACCGCTCTTACTGTGGTAGGTTCCGGAAGTTTAGTAATGGTCTCAATCTTAGCCTTATCAACTTCTATTCCTGCTTTAGAGATCTCATGTCCTAAAACTATCTCTTCTTTTACCATGAAGTGACATTTTTCCTAATTTAGAACTAAATTTGACTCTTTGCACCGGGTGAGCATCTTGTCAAGGTTTGAAAGGCACGAATCAAAGGTACTACCAAAGACTAAGTAGTCGTCCATGAAGACTTCCATACAACGTTCAATCATGTCGTGGAATATTGCTACCATGCATCGTTGAAATGTAGCCGGTGCATTGCATAACCTAAAGGGCATGCGTCGATAGGCAAATGTTCCATAAGGACAGGTGAAGGTTGTTTTCTCTTGGTCCTTTGGATTGAGGGGAATTTGAAAGTAGCCGGAAAAACCGTCAAGGAAATAGTAGAATTCATTTCCTGATAGACGTTCCAACATTTGATCGATAAAAGCTAATGGAAAATGATCTTTCCGGGTTGCATCATTTAGTTTACGACAGTCTATGCAAACCCTCCAACCGGTGACTTCCCGAGTTGGAATAAGCTCATTATTCTCATTTTGTATTACGGTCGTCCCTCCCTTTTTGGGTACTATTTGAACAGGACTGACCCATGGCGAATCAGAGATGGGATAGATCAGACCGGCGTCCAGAAGTTTGATTACTTCTTTCTTGACGACTTCTTAAATCATAGGGTTGACCCTTCTTTGCCTCTGAACTGATGGTTTGAAATCATCTTCCATGAAGATCTTATGGGTGCAATAGTTGGGGCTGATCCCTTTGATGTCGGAGATCTTCCAAGCAATTGCCTTCTTATGTGATTTCAAAACTTGAATCAATTTCGCCTTCTCTTGTGGCGTGAGGTCTTTGGATATGATCACAGGGAGTTGCGATTCTCCTTCTAAGAATGCATACTCCAGATTGTCGGGTAACTTCTTCAATCCCAATTCCGGAAGCTCCTCGATAGATGGCTTCATTCTAGCTATCTCCTTTCGATCTAACGAGTCGTACTTCTCCTAGAATTCTGATTCTTTAGTAGCGGTCACTGATGCTATCTGTTCTTCATTTCTGGAAATTGTCCTTCTTAATGCTTCCTCTTCAGAAACGTCTTCTTTAGTTTCGAAGGTAGGTTCGGGAAACTCCTCACAGTCTTTCCTTGACTGGGGTTCCTGATATACCGGAATGAAATCCGTTTCTTCATTCGGTCTTCTCTTTAATAGAGGTAGAGGAATGCCTTGTCCTAGTGGTGCTATTTGAATAGTGTTGCCAAGAAAGTTACTTTCAGAGAGGGGAGATATGTGTTGACTAAGGTCTATGGAAGAATGTTTGTCGAGATTTTCTTCAGGAGGTGTAAAGAACAGATCCTTAGAAATTTGATCTTGACTACATATAGACATAGTCTCTTCCTGGTATTCGTTGAAGAATTCTTGAAAAGAAACAGAGAGATTCACATCTTCTTCCTTAGGATGGTTCATGAGGCGATCAACATTGAATGTGATTTCTTCTCCTCCAACCCTTAACTTTAGAGATTTCTCGTAAACATCAATTACGGCCTTGGCAGTATTTAGGAATGGTCTGCCAAGAATGAGTGGGACCTTCCTGTCTTCCTCAATATCCATAATGACAAAATCAATGGGAAACGCGAACTTATCCACTCTAACTAGGACATCTTCAGCGATTCCCCGAGGAATCTTAACTGATCTGTCCACGAGTTGGATAGTCATCCTGGTTGGCCTTAAGTCATTTAATCCTAGCTTTTTGAATAATGAATAGGGCATTAGGTTTATACTGGCTCCTAAGTCTGTTAACGCATTGCTAATTTGGGCATCTTGCAGGTAGCAAGGTACCGTAAATCTTCCTGTATCTCCTAACTTAGGGGGAATTCCATGCTGTAATACTAACGAGCATTCTTCACTTAAGGCCAAGCTAACTATCTCTCTTAATCTCTCTTTGTTTGAAAGCAGTTCTTTGAAAAATTTAGCGCAGTTCGGCATTTCTACTAAAGCATCTACTAGACGTACATTAAAATGCAGATTCTTAATAATATCCCAATACTTAGCAAAGTGTGCTTCTTGTTTTTCCTTCCTAAGCCTACCTGGGAAAGGTATGCGGGTGCGGGGAATAATTTTCGGGGCCTTAGGAGAGATAGGTTCCGGTGGATTAACGACTGGGTCAATTGGCACAGGTTCCTTATCAGAAAAATCTTGTATGGGTATATTAATAGTTGTTTCTTTCCCTCCTCTAATAATTACTAGGGCATCGAACTCACTACACTCTATATCAATTTTAGTGGTTAATCGTTTAAGCGTAAGCTGAAAATTAATGATTAATTCTTCAAAAGTCTTTATTAAAGAGTCGAACTTGTTCTGGCATTCTATGACTTGAAGGTTTATCATATATTGCTTTTTCATAAATTCAGCTAAAATTTCCTTAGAGTGGAGAGTAGGTTTGTGCAGTGGGAATATTATATTATGATACGAGCTATTTTGCTGTTTGTGTGTCCATCTAGGGTAAGGATACCTTAGATTGGTTCTAGTAGCATCGGAGTTTTTAGGAATTTGTAAACTTTGAAGAGTGAGGGTGAGATCTTGTAACCTGGTTTCCAACATTTTTACCGTATGAGCGAAGACGCCATCCTTCTTAGCAGCTTCATTGTTCCAATCTTCCTGCTGTGCAGTTATTGCGTCCAAGAGAATCCATGCTTCGTCTGCTGTTCGGGACATGAAATTGCCTTAAGAGGCTATGTCTAAGAGAGACTTATCACCCTTGGTTAAACCATTGTAAAGCATGCAGATTA
Source organism: Rutidosis leptorrhynchoides (assembly GCF_046630445.1). NCBI lineage: Eukaryota > Viridiplantae > Streptophyta > Magnoliopsida > Asterales > Asteraceae > Rutidosis > Rutidosis leptorrhynchoides. The sequence continues at coordinate 206,892,297 of NC_092333.1, forward strand.
TATTTGCCCGACTTAACGAATGATTCGGACATCTTTTAAGCATCATCTTTACTCTATTCCATGGTAGACACAATGACTCGTTTTCTTTTTGAGAAATGTTTGTGATGTCATTTCTTAAACAGGTTTGCAGGGAGGGTGGATAAAATTTGTTTAGAAATTTAGTGGCTAAATCTCCCCATGTACGGATATAATTAGGGTTAAGTGCGTCAAACCATGCTGAAGCGTGTGCAGAAAGTGAATATTGAAAAAGATGAAGTTTTAAAATGTTTTTCTCGTTTGATTCCCTCTTAAAAGAGTCAACCAGACTGATAAATTTATTTATATGAAAGTTAGGATTTTCATTCGGTAATCCTTGAAATTTACAGATCATACTGACTAGTTTAACCATGTGTGAACTGATTTCAGGAGTTTCTTCGGTTCCTAAGGTGATTGGTCCTCCTCTTTCCTCTAAGCATGACTTATGCATAGAAGCAAGGGTATCTTGTTGTTCCATTTTTTTTTTATATTTTCTGTTTTAAAAAAGACTTAAAAGTAACTTTTAGAAAATATTGATTTACTAAAAGATCGATAATTTAATAAAAATAATTATTCTTGAAATTTGGTCGCTAACCAGATCAGATATCTTAACTGATAGGACTTCTCACAGATTACTCGTATCGAGGTGGCCAGGCCGACTACGGAGAGGCAGGATCCTTTTGGTTCCAATATAATTGGAGACTGTTCTGAAAATCCAATAACCAAGTCCGTGTATAATTGTCTTTCTTAGACACCACCAAACAATACTTTGTCTGCCTAAAATCTTTCTCGATCAAAATATTCGATCCCCGGCAGCGGCACCAAGAAGATGTGACAGCTGATATGCCACTAACAGACGATTTTGTTTTGTGCGGTGTCGTTAGGTCGCACGATGTTCGATTCGGTAGCACACAGCGTCTTCGTTTATTTATATTTTGCGGGGCCTAAATTTACTTTTACTTTCTAAGGTGTAGAAGGTGTAAGTTAACCTAGTGTCAAATTTTATGCTGATTAACGAATTGAAGATCAAGTGAATAATTGTCTTTTAGTTAAATTACCTGGATAAAAGATAGTAGTTGATTTTAGCTAAAGGTCCTAAATGCAGAAAAGTAAATAAATTGGAGGGATATCCGGAGTATGCAGATAAGGGAAATGTTGAACAAGACATCAGTATTAGGTTAGGGAAAGGTAATTATGCTTATGTTAAGACTACGCTTGGATTGACGTAGATCTGGTTGGATGAGCCAATTACACAAACCTACTTATCTCTGAACTCTCGGAGTTCTCTTTGAGCAGTGAGAAGTATGTCACTTGGTCGTATAACTGAAATGTAACAATACCTCGGAGGTTATCCTCAGTAAAGTACTAGGTTTATTAGTGAGTTAAGCTCTAATCCTAACCCTCGTTATCAGTTTAGGTAACTGAATAACAACGTGATGTGTTGATTGAACACTGATCACAAATGGAAGGAGTCCGTCGGTTTAAGTTGGCAAAACCTTAAATGAAAACTAACAACCATTTCATCATACTAATGAGATCTCAACAAATCAAACATTATACATCATTACAGTTAATATACTGATAGTAAAGCATATAGAAACCTAATGAGTACCTAAACAGTTGATATGACTAAGACCTAAGGCAACAATCAGACAAGAACATGCAATAGGCTTGGGTCATATAGTAAAGGCACTAACTAGATCTTAACAGCTCCTAAGAGGTCTCTTTGGAACAGTCAATGGGCATACTAGGTCATTCATGTCTCAATTCCTAGGTTCCGTGTCCTAAAAGTGCATTAGATGCCTCTCGGGAACTCCGGCCATACCGAGTTCATAGAATCTTCAGATACATTATAACCAGGGGTCTTAATCCTATGAAGTATCTAATTTCATACAGGTGGAAAAGTTCTGATCACAACCTAAGTTGGTCAATCCTTAAGATGCTAGCATACAAATCTATCAGACTTCCTAGTTCAGTATTATAACAGTGATCGTACTAAATTAACATAATTACGCTAACCCAAACTTTTTTCATGGCAACATACAGATAAGTTAAGCTATCATGGCAATATCGGAACGTATTATTAAACATAAAAAGTAAGAATATATGTTTAATATAAAAGACAAGCGTTTCGGATAAAAGCCTGAAAAGGCCGAACAAATTTGCCCGAGATCGTAGGGACTCGCCGGGATATCCTCCGAAAAATAAAAGCTAAGCTAACTACTACTAAAAACTAACTAAAAGATTGAAATTATAAATTGAATTGCAAGTTTAGTGTGTGTTGGAATAGATGGAGAAGGCCCTTTAAATAGACCAGAATTTTGCCCAAATACGCCTGGCAGGACGTATGGCAGGCCGTATGGTGGCCCGTATTTGGCAGGCCGTATGGCTGGCAGGCCGTTTCTTGGGGGCGTTTGCTGGGCCGCCGGCCGTACTCCATACTGGCAGCCCATATGGCAGCCCGTATGGCAGGCCGTATGTGGTGCAGGCCAGCCTTGATTCACTGGATCGTAACTTGATTTCTTATCTTTCACTGTTTTTGCTCTAGAATCTTCGTTTTATCTTCGTTTTACTTGATTCTTTTTGAATTGCCTTTGTAATTACTTAATCTACAAAACCAATCGAAAAAGCGATAATTTTGCCGATAAAGTTTTAATCTTTATTGTTTTAGGGCTTAATTTAAGGGGTAAAAACGTGACTTTTTGCCCGATATTAGACTTATTAAGATATGTCTCATAATGAGACACCAACAAGATGATAAGGTCATAAAAATAGGACGCATGTGTATTAAAGGTCCTAATTATCATATGACTATATAGGACATATTAGGACCTTTACTAAAGTCGTATTATTTCACTTTTGTTACAAAACCGATTCAAGTACTATATAAGTGAAGTGAACTTCCATTGAAAATTTAAAAGCATTGATAGCATCGTAGCTTGTGTGTGAACTTTTCAACTGATTGACATGGGTTCAAATCCGTCTTATGTCCTTTTTGTTTCAAAAATTAAAAATGTATAACAGATCGTACTTTCAGCTGGGAATTGTAGTTGGCCCATATTTAATGGATTCATTTTTTATTTGTTTGGCCCAAAAAACATGGTTGTCGATCAATAGTTAAAGCATTGTTAACAGATCGAACTTTTAGCTGGGAATTGTAGTTGGGCCATATTTAATGGATTATTTTTTTATTTGTTTGGCCCAAAAAATATGGTTGTCTATCAATAGTTAACACATTGTTATCTTTTTTTATTTACTCCGTACTTTTCAAACCTAGCTAAGTCAAGTCTCAAACTACGTATGTTCATTCGTACTCTTCAAACAACACGAATCCAATGCTAGGAAAAAAATATTGTGATTGTGGGTATCTAATATCTGATGGAATTGCATGGACTCGAGCAAACCCAAGAAGAAGATTCATCGGGTGTGCAACACTTGTAAGTGCTCAATTCACCCTAATTTTAAGTTTTTAATTTTTTCCCCAATTGATTGTTTCTTTTGGGGGATAAAAAAAAGTTGTGTAATTTTTTTTTATGTTTCTTGATGATGAGCTTTCAAACCAATATTACAAAGATCTGCTATACAAAATACATTTACAAACTAAGAAATTGGACCCTCGAATTCATGATGTTGAAGATTCAAAACTCACAGAAGAATTAGCTATTTTCAAGGTAAAGATGGAAGTTTATGATAAGTTCTTTTTAGCTATGATAGCAATTGTGGTTGTCTTATGTGTAGTAGTTGCTATTTTGATAGTTAGATGAATGTATGTGAATGTTCATCTTCTTATATGTTTTGGCTTCAAATTATGTGTTTCAATGTTGACAATTAGTGCAGAAATTGGTTATAACAAGATGAACTAAGAAATGTTTGCGATTCTTTCAATGCGTATTCATTGTATATTCAGTTTACATTGTAAAGTAATTCACCCAAACAATACAGAACTGTAACTCACCCATAGTTAATGATGTAATTAATGATGTTAGTTAATGATGTAACTAATGATGTTAGTTGATGATATAATTAATGATGCGAATTGAACACGACCTCTTTTCCCATTTACTTGGGATAGAATTATTAGCACTTAATTCTGCAGTTAAGAAAATAAAAGAATATGGAGTAGCAGACAAAACATAAACAAATAAAACAAATAGAATCCTTTCATTTAAGGTAGTTAAACTTTGGACCAGAAGAAAGTGTTCTCCATCATATCCAAGTATAGAAAGGAACTAATGGTGACAGTTTTAAGCAACATCAAGTCAATAGCAAAGTGCAGACCAACATACAACGGCTAAAAGAGCATCTAGTCAACAACAAACGTTGAATCACCTCTTTGGGTGTTCTCTTTTTCTGTTATTAGTTTTACAAGAGGCTCTTTTCCTTTTATTATTGTATAAATATATGACTCTTATAATATTCAAAGTCACTTAATCAGTTTGAAATTACTTATAAAAAGCACTCAATAAACAAAAACAATGTAGCCTTTATTTTTATTTTGTTAACATAAAGAACATAAATTCGTGCAAATCCATTTTCATTGTGTATTAATTAAAAAATATGTTGTGATGATAAACCCTGAGCAAAATCGATTAGGTTTTGAAATCGATAAACTATAGTCATGTTACCTAACATAGACTATAGTCATGTTAGATATAGAAAAATATATAACATCACAATCCACATAATACGAAGGAAAAATGGAAGCAATAAACTGATCATATGATAATAGAAATTACTATTAATTTTTACTACTGAGTAAAATTTATACAAAACCTAAAAAAATACTAAAATAAATCTAGTTATACCAAAAATCGGTTTGCAAAAACACCCAACTCATAGGCCAAAAAACACAACACGCATTCTGGTATAGTCATTTCAAACCCATGGATGTGTGAAAAATAACCATTGTGGCCGGAGATAGGGCGCCGCATTACCACGTCATCAAAAGGATGGTGGTTAAATAACCATAACTGATGGAACAAATCAAAAACCTTGGTTCTCACCACAACCACCAACTCTGGCACTGGTGGGAATGTTTGATTTAAAATTTATAATTTGACATGCTTTGCCTCTATTTGGTGAGAGACAAACATGATCAAACCATAAATATAAACAACTTCTACAAGTTAGCTGTTCAAAGCTTCTTTTAAAGAACGAAGCCCTAACTCGGTGTGATATGACTGAAATAGATGGTTTTACTCGTACGGTGTCGTTAGACCGCAAGGCATCAGAATTAGCTGATCAGCATAGTGAACAGTGGTTTATTATTTATATTTTGCGAGGCCTAAATTTACTTTTGACTTTCTAATGGTAGAAGGTGTAAGTTAACCTAGGTTCGTACTTTTAAATGGTTTAACGAATTGAAGATCAAGTATATAATTGTCTTTGGTTAAATTACCTAGATAAAGGATAGTAATTGGGTTTAAGCTAATGGTCCTAATTTACTGAAAAGTAAAGAAAGTGGAAGGATATCCGGAGTATGCAGATCAGAGAAATGTTGACCAAGATATTAGTTTGGACTAGGAAATGTAATTATGTTTATGTTAAAGCTATGATTGGAATGGTGTAGATCTGGATGGATGAGCCAATTACACAAACCTACTTATCTTTAGACTCTCGGAGTTCTCGTTGAGTAGTGAAAAGTATGTCACTTGGTTGTATAATTGAAAGGTAACTATACCTCGGAGGTTATCCTCAGTAAAGCACTAGGTTTATTAGTGAGTTGAGCTCTAATCCTAACCCTTGTTATCGGTTTGGTTAACTGAATAACAACGTGCCGTGTTGATTGAACAATGATCACAAACGAAAGGAGTCTGTCGGGTTAAGTTGACAAAACGTTAAATGAAAAATAACAACCATTTCATCATACTAATGAGATCATACTAATCCAAATATTATACATCATTACAGTTAATATACTGAAAGTAAAGCAGATAGAAACCTAACAGTACCCAAACAGTTGATATGACTTAATCCTAGGGCAACAATCAAACAAGAACATGCAATAGGTTTGGATCATATATTCAAGGAACTAGCTAGATCTTAACATCTCCTAAGAGGTCTCTTTGGAACAGTCAATATGCATACTAGGTCATTCATGTCTCAATTCCTAAGTTCCGTGTCCTAAAAGCACATTAGATGGCCATACCGAGTTCATAGAATCTTCAGATATAGTATAACCAGGGGTCTTAATCCTATGAAGTAGCTAAGTTCATATAGGTGGACAAGTCTGATCACAACCTAGGTTGGTCAATCCTTAAGATGCTAGCATACGAATCTATTAGACTCATAAGTTCAGTATAACAATAGTAACCGTACTAATTTAACATAACTACGCAAACCCAAACTTCTATCATGGCAACATACAGATTAATTAAGCTATCATGGTAACATTAGAACACATAATTAAATATAAATGGTAACAATACATGTTTAATACAAGAGACAAGCGATTCAGATAAAACCTAAAAAGGCTGAAGAAATCTGCCCCAGATTGCAGGGACTCGCCGGAATATCCTCCAGAAAATAAAATCTAAGCTAGCTACTACTAAAACTAACTAAAAATTGAAAATATAAAGTGAATTGTAATTTTAGTGTATGTAAAAATGAGTGGAAGAGGCCCTTTAAATAGATTTAAATTTTGCCTGCAAAGGGCTGGCATGGGCGTTTGGCAAGCCGTTTGCAGGGGTCGTTTGCACTGGTCAACAATTTTTTATGCCCGTTTTCCTAGCCCGTTTGGCAGGGCATTTGGCCTGCCCTGGTCAACTTGTTTCCTGGATCGTAACTAGATTTTCTTGGTCGTAACTTGTCTTTCACCGTTTTCACTCTAGATTCTTCGTTTTAGCTCCGTTTTACTTGATTCTTTTTACATTGACTTTGTAATTACTTAATCTACAAAATTAACTGAAAAAACAATTATTTTGGCGACAAAGTTTGGAACTTTATGGATTTATGGCTCAATATCGGAGGTAAAAACGTGACTTTTTGGCCGATATCAAATACCCCACACTTAGCTTTGCTTGCCCAAAAAGTGAGAATATAAGATTTTTCTTAGTAGATCCTTCCTCACCCATCCTTGGATCCTATTATTATGCTTTCATCAGAAGTTGTCACATCTTTCAAAAGTATTAGAGAAAGTTTCGAACTTCGATGATTTTAGTCGCTAGATTTAGAGTATACATGACCAGGCTTCTCACTAGCAGATCACTCATATCACTCAAGTGTTTAGGGTGCCCTAATCTAGTTGTATTGTCACTCAGAAGCCAGTCGTATAACATCTCTCATCATAGGCTTGGTAAAGCATCGATATCTCCACCGGTTAAGTAAGGACGACACTTATCTTCTTCCTAGCATTCTTTCAAGAGGGAGACAGGTTGTAGGGTTGGTTGAGGATTTTTATTTTTATGGAAAAGTTAAAGGTATCCAGATCTTTTGATTTTTAAGGAGAATTGATAGATTTTGATTCTTCAGGGTATCCATTTTTGATAGAGAATGGCTTGAATTCCGTGATGAGTTTCTTTGGAAGATGTGGATTTTGCTAAGACTTATGTGTAGAATTTTTCTTGGCTCTTCCGACAATCCTTCTTTAGGAAACTTCTCGGGTTTTTCTTGCCTTTATTTAGAGACTTTGCTCTTTCATAAATTTTTTATTTTATTTTATTTTTTTGGCATACCATTTTCTTCATAACTTTTGTCCTTTGTTCTTGGTGCCCAGAGTGGAAGTGATAATTCATCGAAAATAGGTCTTTGACCTATCAAAAACAATCAGGGGTTCGGAATCTTTTAACAAGTGCTTTTGAAGCGAATTTGATTGATCTATCTCTTTATTAATCTCTGGATCTTTTTTATAAGCGGAAAAGGAATGAAGGTGAATGAGTAGTGTATTTTGGAAGTGAATTTGGGGTGAGTATTTTCTAATTCATCAACTCTTTGTGTGAGTTGGTCGGTTTTAAATGCGTGGATTGAAAACGAAAACGGAAACAGATGTCTTTTGTCTTCTCTATTCAGAATGATTTTGGAAGGAGTATCGCACCTGCACCACGTATGGCGCTTACTAACCATTGGCCTCAAAACGTATGTCGAAACCAAGTTCTAACTTAAACCGTACACCGACACTCATTAATTTAATTGACAAAGTACTGTATATTTGATGGTCATACAGATAGTTTGGGTCTAAGAGTCCTTACTTTATCGGAGCAAGGGTCGTGCTTGGTCATGCGTAGCCTTTTACATATTTTTTCGAAAGAAATCTTTTGACACAAATCATGAGTTTTAGCTTAATCATTCTTTTCTAGTGGATGTTCCGAAAACTGATTTCTAGCAGATTTATAGAATCTTTTGGGTAAAACAAAGTAAGAATTTTTTCGAAATTACCTAAATATTCTTTGCTAATTACTTTTTAGACAAAAGAATTATTCAAAATTTGGCGTTTTACGGTTACTTGTCCTTAAACCTTTAGCCAATACCCTACACTTAGAAGAACATTATCCCTAATGTTCTCTGAAATAGAATATTTTAATACTTTATAAATTAAGGACAATATCTTCTAGAATGTCTAAGTTGGTTGCGGGGATGACCCCACACTTAGATATTTTAGTGCGTAATAATTGAAAGAGGTTTGGGGAAAGATTACTTCCCTATGGTCAGGTTACTCTCCTAGTACTGGGCTTTCCTACTGTAAGGCTCCTAATGCTGGAAAGGACCAGTCTCTTTGATAAAATTATGCATGAAGAACAGAAGAGAGTAGCATTTTCACTAGATATATAACTTATTATACAACTCTTTTAAAAGATAAAACTAAAAGAAAATAAAGTAGTCTACGAAACACTCTTATGGCCATTTTGTCGAGCGGTGTCTGTGAAGTATCCATTAAGTCCGAAGGGATCATCGTCATCCTCAAGTCTCGACAAATACTTAAGCGGCTGTCCTACATCCAACTCAGGGCCCAAAAGTATGTCTAGACAAAGGTCCAATGGCAACTCAGGGTGTGATAGGCTCGGGAATGGCTCCTCATCAGGGATGCTCCCGGAAATCTCAAAAACCCGGGCCATGGGTGGCTCAACTGATATAGGGACTGTGACTAAGTGGCAACCCTCAGGTAGCTCATGAACACGGACCGTCTCAATGACTGGAGCAGGCAAAACAGCTAAAAAAGGCGGCATGATAGGAGTAGCACAAGCTGGAACGGCGGTTGAGGCTACTGAATGAACTAAGACTGGGGTGGAGCGCCTGGGAGCAGCTTATCGTGTTTGCGGAACATGGCATGCAAGTCTGAATGACGAAGGGCCTAGAGTACTCTGGGGCATACCTTCACTCTAAAGGTATGCTCTGAGAGCTCTATAGAGAGTCTCTACTGGTCTCTAAGTAACGCCCACGTAACATTTGGGTCATTCAAGGTGGCTCCATAATGAATCATAGTCTGCGGCTCACGTGTCTTTAGTGACTTTGGATGCTCAGCGGGTCTCGAAGGTAAACGCCTGCAGCGTCGCGCTAGAGAAGCTGGAGGTGCCGTACTGATGTCCTCCTCAACACTCTCAAGGATCAAACGCGTTGGACCTAACTGTCCCGTTGAAGGCCTGTGCTGATCTGTGCTGCTCTCCGATAGGTAAACTTTGGGAGTCCTTCTCCTTCAAACTAGAATGCAATAGGAAGCTCTTGAACTAGGAATTTTGCCTGAATACATTCAACAAACTAGTAAGTGCTAAGTGCAAGTACGACGATTAGGGTTAGTGCACAGTAAAATATTTTGTAGACTAAAAATAATTTGAAATAAAAAAAATAAAAAGGATAAGCAAGGGGTGCCTCTCAAGAGCGCTTTTTTTATCAATTCGTTAGAGCTCGACTTCTACTGGTACGTCTTCAGAATGGATCAAAGGAGAAGAGATGCTCCTCCTTGTCATGGTCTTCTAGATAAGCTTTCAATCGGTGGCTGTTGACTTTAAAGTTGCCATTAGGTCCTTCTAATTCTACGACTTCATGCGGAAAAGCGTGTATTACTTTATATGGTCCACTCCATCTTGATCTTAATTTTCCAGCGAATTTCTTGAATTGAGATTTAAAGAGTAGAACTGTATCCCCAAGAGCAAACTTTGTAGGTATCAGTTTTGCATCATGTGTCATCTTCATTCGTTCCTTGTAGATATATGACGTCTCGTAAGCTTGGTATCTTAATTCAGCGAGTTCATTCATCTGTACCTTCCGATGCCTAGCGGTTACTGAAGGATCAAGGTTACATGTTTTCAGTGCCCAGAGAGGCTTATACTCTAGCTCTAGCGAAAGGTGACAGGCTTTCCCATAGATCATGCGGTAAGGTGTAGTTCCTAGAGGATTCTTGTAAGCAGTCCGGAATACTCACTGAGCATGGTCTTTTTTCTCGGCCCATTTATTCCCCTGATGGCCGAATGTGCGTTCTAGAATTCTCTTAAGTGCCCTATTAGTGACTTTTGCCTGTCTGTTAGTCTGCGGATGATACACAGTGGACATCTTGTGGGTAACTCCGCATTGTTGCATTACCTTCATAAATTAGGTATTACAGAAGTGTGTACCTCTATCACTTATTATAGCGCGAGGAGTTTCGATTCGGCAGAAGAGTTTTTTCAGGAAGTTGGTGATGACCTTGGCATCATTGGTTGGAAATGCTTGGGCTTTGACCCATCTGGAGATTTAATCTACTACTACGAGGACATATTCTTTCACATTAGACTTAGGGAACGGCCCCATAAAGTCTAATCCCCATATATCGAAGATCTCGCAAGCTTGGATATTTGTCCGAGGCATCTCATTCTTCATAGAGATTATACCTTGTCTTTGGCATGCGTCACAACGCTTTACAAGTTATTGCGCATCTCGGAATATAGATGGCCAATAAAATCATGATTCGTAGACTTTTCTTGCGGTTAAGTTTGCTCCATGATGACCTCCAGTTGGTCCGTGGTGACATTGGTGAAGAATCTATGTTGCTTGTTTCTCATCTACGCACCTCCTGATTATCTGATCAGGAGAAATTCTGAACAGGTACGGATCTTTCCAGTAGTAGTACTTAGCGTCCCTGAAGAACTTCCTTCTTCGGGATGTGATCATTCATTTTTGTACTACTCCAGCAACTAGGTAGTTGGCTATGTCAGTGTACCAAAATATTAGTGAATTGTGATCTTATGTTAGCTTGTCGTAAGCTCATAAGTTGTTCTTCCAAAAATTTGTCTCTGATATCTTATTCAGCAAGTTGTTCCATAGCTGGATTTTCCAAACGACTAAGATGATCTAATGTGATGTTCTTTGCTCCTTTCTTATCTTTGATTTCAATATCAAGTTCCTGAAGGAGTAAGATCCATCGTAGGAGTCTTGGTTTATCATCTTGCTTAGTGAATAGATATTTTAAGGCTGAATGATCTATGTAAACCGTAGTTTTAGACAGTATGAGATATGACCAAAATTTGTCGAAGGTAAAACCTACTGCTAGCAGCTCCTTTTCCGTGGTGGTGTAATTCTCTTGAGTCTGGTTAAGGATTTTCTGGTGTAATAGATTGGATGGAAATGTTTATCCTTCAGTTGTCCTAGTAGAGCTCCAACTGCGAAGTCACTCGCATCACACATGATTTTGAATGGCAAACTCCACTCAGGAGCTATCATGATGGCTGCATGTGTGAGATGTTCATTCAGATAGTTGAATGCTTTAACACATTCTTCATTAAAGACAAACGGAACTTCATTTCTGAGGAGATGAGTAATAGGTCGGGTGACCTTTGAAAAATCTTTGATGAAACGTCGGTAGAAAATAGCGTGTCCAAGGAAACTCCTTACCGCTTTTATTGGGGTAAGTTCTGGAAGCTTAGTTATGGTTTAAATCTTAGCCTTATCGACTTCTATACCCAACTTTGAAATCTTATGTCCTAAAACTATTCATTCTTTTACCATGAAGGGACATTTTTCCCAATTTAGAACTAAATTCGAATCTTCACACCGGGTGAGCATCTTGTCAAGGTTAGAAAGCCACGAATGAAAGGTACTACCAAAGACTGAGAAGTCATCCATGAAGACTTCCATGCAACGTTCAATCATGTTGTGAAATATTGCTACCATGCATCGCTGGAATGTAGCAGGTGCATTGCATAACCCAAAGTGCATGCATCGATAGGAAAATGTTCTATAAGGACAGATGAAGGCTGTATTTTCTTGGTCTTTTGGATCGAGGGGAATTTGAAAGTAATCGGAAAAATCGTCAAGGAAACAATAGAACTCATTTCCTGATAGACTTTCCAACATTTAAACAATGAATGGTATTGGAAAATGATCTTTCCAGGTTTCATCGTTAAGTTTACGATAGTCTATGCAAACCCTCCAATCGGTGACCTCCCATGTTAGAATAAGTTCATTATTCTCATTTTGGATTACGGTCATTCCTCCCTTCTTGGGTACCAGTTGAACAGAACTAACCCATGGCGAATCAGAAATAGGATAGATCAGACCGGTGTTCAGAAGTTTGATTACTTCTTTTTGAAGACTTCTTGAATCATTGGATTGACCCTTCTTTGCCTCTGAACTGATGGATTGAAATCAACTTCCATGAAGATCTTACGGGTGCAATAGTTCGGACTGATTCCTTTTATGTCGGAAATCTTCCAAGCATTTGCTTTCTTATGTGATTTCAGAACCTGAATCAATTTTGCCTTCTTGTGAGGTGTGAGGTCTTTCAAAATGATTACAGGGAGTTGTGATTCTCCTTCTAAGAATGCATACTCCAAATTTTCAGGTAACTTCTTCAATTCCAATTTCGGAGGTTCCTCGATAAATTGCTTCATTCTAGCTATTTCCTTTATATCTAACGAGTCATATCTCTACTGGAATTATGATTCTTCTTCCTTAATAGTGATCACTGATGTTATCTGTTCTTTGGTTCTAGAAATTGTCCTTCTTAATGCTTCCTCTTCAGAAATGTCTTTTTTAGTTTCGAAGGTTGGTTCAGGAATTTCAACAAAGTCCTCTTTTAAATGTGATTCTTGAAGTACCGGAATGAAATCTGTTCTTTCATTCGGTCTTCTCCTTAAGAGTGGTAGGGGAATGCCTTGACCTAGCGGTGCTATTTGGATAGTCTTGCCGAGAAACTTACTTTCAGAGAGGGGATTTTGACCAGGATCTATGGCTGAATGGATATGGAGATTTCCTCCAAGAGGTGTAAAGAACAGATCCTTAGAAATTTGATCTTGACTACATATAGCCATGGTATCCTCTCGATATTCATTGACGAGTTCTTGAAAAGAATCAGCGAGATTGAGGTCTTCTTCGCTAGGGTGGCTCATGAGTCGGTCAATATTATATGTGACCTCTTCACTTCCAACTCTTAATTTCAACAATATCTCGTGTACATCAATTACGGCTTTGTTAGTATTCAAGAATGGTCTGCCAAGTATGAGTAGGACCTTCGTGTCTTCCTCAATATCCATAATGACGAAATCAACGGGGAATGCGAACTTATCCACTCTGACTAGGACATCTTCAGCTATTCCTCGAGGAATCTTAACTGATCTGTCTGCGAGATAGATAGTCATTCTGGTAGGTCTTAAGTCTTTTAATCCTAGCTTTTTAAATAATGAATAGGGCATTAGGTTTACACTGGCTCCTAAGTCTGCTAACGCATTGCTAATTTGGACATCTTGTAGGTAGCAAGGTACTGTAAATCTTCCCGTATCTCCTAACTTATGGGGAATATCACGTTGTAACACTAATGAACATTATTCACTTAAGGGTAAGCTAACTGTCTCTCTTAATCTCTCTTTGTTTGAAAGCAGTTTTTTGAAAAATTTAGCGCAGTTTGACATTTCTACTAAAGCATCTACTAGTCGAACATTCAAATGTAGATTCTTAATAATATCCAATACTTAGCGAATAGCGCTTCTTGTTTTTCCTTCCTAAGCGTACCTAGGAAAGGTATGCGGGCTCGCGGAATAATTTCCGGAGCTTTATGTAACACCCTGATTAATGGTCTGGACGAAATGTAGAAATAATATTATTTTTATTATATGATTTAAATATAATTGTAATATATAAAGAGCTATTTATACTTTTGAGATATTATAAGTGGATAGTTGTAGTAAAGAATAATAATACATAAACAACTTCATTACACTTTCAATGTTTAAGAGTAAACATTGTACATAGAGTATAAATTGTTCATGGTTTCCTACTATTTATTTATATACATGTTTAATATAAAGTAACTATAGTAAAGAGTTTAAGCATTTAGCACCATAAAGAAATATTTATAATTTGATAAATATTGTATAGAGCAAAGTATTAATAGAAAAATTGACAAATGAATTGCAAGTGGTGTTAAGTTAGAGTGCTTGCTCTCTAGTTGGCAAGCAAAGCAAATTAAGTAGCAAGTCTAAGTCTAAGCCTAGACTAATGACAAGGATACTAGTAATTTTAAAGGTGGCCAATAAGTTAACACGTGGTATTAACACAAAAGAGGTTAGTGTGATATTTGCCACTAAAATTAATATTTATAGTTTAGAGAATCGGCTAGCATCGGGTATAAACAAGGTTGGAGAATTCGGATCTCGGGGAGATCTCGTTTGGACTTTTTAGGGAGATCTCGGCATCTCGGAATAATCTCGGGGAGATCTCGGAATTACGTTAACTTTATAGTTTTTTAATAAAAATATACATAAAAACATAAATATATGTATATTTATATAAGTTTTTTCGAGATTTTACAAAAATATTCGAGAAATGAGCGAGAAAATCCTAGGAATTATGAATTTAACAAGAAAATCTTACAAATTAGCAAGAAATCAGAGAAATCGTAACTTTGACTAAGTTTGTCCCGGTTGACCGAGAAATCTCGGGAGATGAACATCTTGTCCCGGTTGCCTTCTAAACCCGAGATCTCGGGGAGATCTCAGGAGATTTACAACACTGGGTATAAAAGGGAGTTACCCATTTTATGAAGAAAAAAAAATTAATTTGTTGTTGCTAGTATATCATATACGTTCAATTCAAAGATAACATGAAATCTTTAAGAGTACAGAGAAGTCAAACAAAAAGAATCTACAAGCTAGTAAAAGTGAAAGTAAATAGCTTATAGTACAAGTTGAAAATCTAAAGGTGTCAGCATCATAGACACATCTTCATAAGTTCGTCAAGATCTTTAGAAAAGATCGCGAAGTAAGTGTTTTTGTATTATTTTATAAAACTAAAACATATGCTATTATTTTGATTATAATAATAAATTAATTGGGATAGTGGATAGAGGCTAAATACATAGATCACTAATATTATTATTATTTTTAATATTAATATGAAACCTACGTATATGTTATATTACCCGTACGCGTAACAAATTCACACGCATGTAGGTTTTTACAAGTGTGTGATTGAGAACTCTCACGAGTCCAAGGTTTGGTAGGTTTCATCCATATTCTATGTTTGATTGATGTTGTTACTGCTCAATACTGAGTCTGACTTGGAAATATCTTGTTCTCAGGTGACCAGGAGAACGTGAAGACTCAGTAATATTATATCTCTGAGTTTTGTTGGTAATCAGTGAGTGGGATTATCTCGGGTTAGAGTAGCTTGTCGTGCTACATCGTTATTTTGTTGTTTAGTTGCCATGTTATAGCTGTAATGTTGCCATGTTGTGTTGATACTAGTTGAATGTGCTATTGATAGAACCTCGACCTGTAAGGTTCTGTTGTGTTGATAGAACCTCAACTTGTTAGGTTCCACTCATGAGCGATCTCAACTAGTTAGATCTTACTCAAGGAGGTCAATCTTGATCTGTTAGGTTGAGTCCAGTTGGCTACTGTTTGTTGAGTATAGTGTTGAATGATGCATCGCCTGCTTGTAGAGGACTATACTGGGGATTCAGTAGTAAGGACTTAACGGTAGACTCTAGCCCGATCAGCTAGTAGTCGTGTGCCCGGCCAGGCCACCGTTCCTCCAACTAGAGCAAAGTTGTAATTGTTGTTGTTGTACGAGGTGGTACTGTATGCTAGATTTGTAGATAGTTCCATTCACTTAGCTTCGGCTAACCCCTCTCCTCCTCCCTTGCAGATTTTGGATCTTAGTAGGTTTGGAATGGGAGTGGACGTTTGAAGATATGTTTGAGAAAGCCGAACTCTGATGTCTGAGCTTTTGTGTCTATGTAAAATGTATTTTAACGTAACATCGGTCGTTTGTAATAATATAACTTAATAAAGTTGTAGTATTCACACTTTATATTTAAATGTATTTACGTTGTCAAGACTTCCGCTGTGTAAAAAAAAATTAGGGTCTTACACTTTAGGAGAGATAGGTTCCGGTGGATTGACAACTGGGTCAATTGGCACAGGTTCAGTATCGAGAAAAATCTTGTATGGGTACATTAACAGTTGTTTCCTTCCTACCTCTAGTGACTACTAAGGCATCAAACTCACCACACTCTATATCAACTTTAGTGGTTAATCGTTTAAGCGTACGCTGAAAATTGATTATTAATTCTTCAAAAGTCTTTATCAAAGTATTAAACTTGTTTTGGAATACTATGAATTGAAGGTTTATCGTGTATTGCTTTTTCATAAATTCAACTAAAGTTTCCTTAGAGTGAAGAGTAGGTTGGTGCAGTGGGAGGATTATATTAAAGTCAGAGCTGTTCTGATGTTTATACGCCCATCTAGGATAAGGATACCTTAGATAGGTTCCAGTAGCATCGGTACTTTTAGGAATTTTTAAACTTTGAAGAGTGGGGGTGAGATCATGTAACCTGGTTTCCATCATTTTTACCGTCTAAGCGAAGACATCATCCTTCTCAATAGCTTCATTGTTCCAATCTTTCTGTTATGCAGTTATTGTGTCCAAAAGATTCCTTGCTTCGTCTGCTGTTCGTGACATGAAATTTCCTTGCGAGGCCATGTCTAGGAGAGACTTATCATCCTTGGTTAAACCATTGTAAAGCATGCAGATTATGTCTACCCGTTTTAATGAATGATTCGGACATCTTTTAAGCTTTACATTTACTCTATTCCATGCTAGACTTAATGACTCATTTTCTTTTTAAGAATAGTTTGTGATGTCATTTCTTAAACAGGTTTGCAGGGAGGGTGGATAAAATTTGTTTAAAAACTTTGTGGCTAATTCCTCCCATGAATATATTGAATTCGGGTTAAGCTTATCAAGCCATGTTAAAGCGCGTGTAGACAGAGAATATTGAAAAAGATGAAGTTTTAAATTGTTTTTCTCGTTTTCTTCCTTCTTAAAAGAGTCAACCAGAATAATAAATTTGTTTAAGTGAAAGTTTGGATCGTCAGTCGGTATTCCATGAAATTTACAGATCATACTGACCAGTTTGATCATGTGTGAACTGATTTTAGGAGTTCCCTCGGTTCCTAAGGTGATTGGTCCTCCTCTTTCTTATAAGCATGACTTTTTCATAGAAGCAAGGGTATTTTGAGATTCCATTTTTTTAGATTTTCTGTTTAAAAAGACTTAAAAGTAACATTTAGAAAATATTAATTGACTAAAATGATCGATAATATAATAAAAACAATTATACTTGAAATTTGATCACTAACCTTATCAGATATTCCAACTGATGGGACTTCTTACAGATTACTTTGTATCTAGGTGGCCAGGACGACTACGGAGAGGCATGATCCTTTTCGTTCCGATATAATTGGAGACTGTTCGGAAAATCCAACAACCAAGTCCATGTATAAGTGTCTTTCTTAGAAACCACCAACAATACTTTATTCTATTTAAAAACTTTCTCATTTAAAATATTCGATCCTCGGCAGCGGCGCCGAAAACTCGCTACTACCTTGATATGACCGAAACGGACAGTTTTACTCTTGCTGTGTCGTTAGGCCGCAAGGCGTCAGAATCAGCTAATCAGGGTAGTGAACAGTGGTTTATTATATATATTTTGTGGAGCCTAAATTTACTTTTAACTTTCTAATGGTAAAATGTGTAAGTTAACCTGGGGTCATACTTTTAAATGGTTTAACGAATTGAAGATCAAGTAGATAATTGTCTTTGGTTAAATTACCTAGATAAAGGATAGTAGTTGGTTTTAAGCTAATGTTCCTAATTTACTGAAAAGTAAGAAAGTGGAAGGATATCCGGAGTATGCAGATCAAGGAAATGTCGACCAAGATATTAGTTTGGGCTAGGAAAGGTTATGTTTATGTTAAAGCTATGATTGGAATGATGTAGATCTGGTTGGATGAGCCAATTGCACAGACCTACTTATCTCTAGACTCTCAGAGTTCTCGTTGAGTAGTGAAAAGTATGTCAGTTGGTTGTATAATTGAAAGGTAACTATACCTCGGAGGTTATCCTCAGTAAAGCACTAGGTTTATTAGTGAGTTGAGCTCCAATCCTAACCCTCGTTATCAGTTTAGTTAACTGAATAACAACGTGCCATGTTGATTGAACACTGATTACAAAC
Source organism: Rutidosis leptorrhynchoides (assembly GCF_046630445.1). Classification (NCBI taxonomy): domain Eukaryota; kingdom Viridiplantae; phylum Streptophyta; class Magnoliopsida; order Asterales; family Asteraceae; genus Rutidosis; species Rutidosis leptorrhynchoides. The sequence goes on from NC_092333.1 coordinate 206,910,733, forward strand.
GGAAGGAGTCCGTCGGGTTAAGTTGACAAAACCTTAAATGAAAACTAACAACCATTTCATCATACTAATGAGATCATACTAATCTAAACATTATACATCATTATAGTTGATATACTGAAAGTAAAGCAGATAGAAACCTAACAAGTACCTAAACAGTTGATATAACTTAATCCTAGGGCCACAATCAAACAAGAACATGCAATAGATTTGGATCGTATAGTCAAGACACTAGCTAGATCTTAACAGCTCCTAAGAGGTCTCTTTGAAACAGTCAATAGGCATACTAGGTCATTCATGTCTCAATTCTTAAGTTTCGTGCCCTAAAAGTGCATTAAATGCTTCTCGGGAACTTTGGCCATACCGAGTTCATAAAATCTTCAAATATAGTATAACCAGGGGTCTTAATCCTATGAAGTAGCTAAGTTCATATAGGTGGACAAGTCATGATCACAACCTAGGTTGGTCAATCCTTAAGATGCTAGCATACGAATCTATCAGACTCACAAGTTTAGTATAACAATAGTAACCGTACTAATTTAACATAACTACGCTAACCCAAACTTCTATCATGGAAACATACAGATTACCTAAGCTATCATGGTAATATCAGAACGCATCATTAAACATAAATGGTAACAATACATGTTTAATACAAGTGACAAGCGTTTCGGATAAAAACATAAAAAGTCTGAAAAAATATGCCCGACATTGCAGGGACAAACCTGAATATCCTCCAAAAAATAAAAGCAAAGCTAGCTACTACTAAAAACTAGCTAAAAAATTGAAACTATAAAGTGAATTACAATATTAGTGTTTGTAAAAATGAGTGGAAGCGGCTCTTTAAATAGACTTAAATTTTACCTGCAAATGGCTGGCAGGCCGTTTGGCAGGCTGTTTGGCAAGCCGTTTGTAGGGGCCATTTTCACTGATCAGCCATTTTTGATGCCCTTTTTCCTGGCCCGTTTGGCAGGCCGTTTTCCCTTATGGTAGGCCTTTTGGCAAGCTGTTTGGCCTGCCGTGGTCAGCTTGTTTCCTGGATCGTAACTTGATTTTCTTGGTCGTAACTTGTCTTTCACTATTTTCGCTCTAGATTGTTCGTTTTAACTCCGTTTTACTTGATTGTTTTTGCATCACCTTTGTAATTACTTAATCTACAAAATTAACAGAAAAATCGATTATTTTGGTGACAAAGTTTGGGACTTTATGGATTTATGGCTCAATATCGAAGGTAAAAACATGACTTTTTGGTCAATATCACGGTGTAATAACCATCATAATAATCTATCAAACCCCTGCTAAAAATCGCATTAGGGTTTCTAAAAAATGACAACGTTGGTAAATATCAACCAACTTAGGGTTTCCCCAAGGCGAGAGAGTCCACCTATCTAAAGAAATCTTTTTAAAAACCATAGGATTGTCAGAAAGCTTCAAAAAGCTTTTGCAAACCGACTTGGGTATGAACAATGAATCCTCATCAACTCGAGAAAAAATTTCCACAAGCATATCTTGTGGAAGAGTTTCGAGAATGTTTGCTTGAGTAACTTCCATTTTGTATTCTTTAAAAAAATAAAAGGGTGAAATTTTTTTAATTTTTTTGTGTTTGGTGTACTTGAGAGAGAGGTTTCTTTAGATGAAGGTGATGGGAAAATACAACATAGAGAAGACTGTACTTGAGAAAATATGCAACTTGCTGTCTGCCATCTTAACCTTTAAAGGGGATTTTTGGTGATACTGAATCGAAGTTTGCATTTAATGATGATTTTATTTAAGTATAAAATATACTTCTAGTTTTATTTTAATTAACCAATCTTGTACTGTACTTACTATCTATATTTACGGATTAACGGAGTATAACAAAGTCAATATTAGCAAATCATATTAACTAAAAGATTAGATGGCAAATAATTAACCCTTAAATTAAAAGTAACTTTGGACGAGGACCATTAGATCAAACTCAATGATATATTTGCCAATATATAAGATATATATATATATATATATATATATATATATATATATATATATATATATATATATATATATATATATATATATATATATATATATATATATATATATATATATATATATATATATATATATATATATATATATATATATATATATATATATATATATATATATATATATATATTCAAAGCTAATTTTTTTGAATTTAAAAATTGCACGATATAATCTCTATAAATTTTAACTAATTTGGATTGACTTTAATATCTTCCAACCTTTAATTAAATATTAATAAATAAATTGACTAATTAGAAGACCTTGATTATAAATACACAGTAAATTTTAATTCAACACGTAAATAGAAATAATATATATTGACTGTAAACATAATTTCCAATAACATAGATTACTCTATTATACTTAAAGAAATCAACGTTTTTGTAGTTTCAAGCTTTACCAATTGTAGTTTTAAGCACTATGATGATTTCTTAGTAATTGCATGTTTGTCATATTATTATTTTTAAGAAGTCACTTTTGTTGAAGATTTTATCTTTAAAAGCATATTTGTAAAAAAAAGTTCTTTTTTATACATACTTCTTAACTTTTTTTTTGGTTAAACTTTTATACGTAGAGTTTATTTCTTTATTTATTTTTAAATTTTCTTGTAATAAAAGGTTTGTACGATTTGTCGATTTGTGTATTGTAATTTCATATAATAGTTGAATAGTTGAATTTGGAATTTGGAAACTAGTTTTTTAACTAAATAAAAATGAAATTTGGAAAGTCTAATTTTATTTATTTGGAAAAATACTCGTGTGATGTAAGACTCAATGTTTTGACGGGTCGTTTTATTTATTTTTTTATTTTTTTATTTGGAGGGTCTATGGTTTGAGTATATTTTAATAGGGGAGTGATATGTACACTTTTAATCATAACCTAGAGTATTAATTACCTACTGATGTGTCAAAAGTGTGTGCAGATTTGCATATCTTTTAATCTAACTTTTAAATTTATAATATCTTAATTTACTATTTTACTTTTAATACCCTAACGAGCAACAAAACCCGATCATATGTAATATAGTATTTAGTAAATTACAAAACCCGATCATATGTAATATAGTATTTAGTAAATTAAGGTTCATCTCAAGAGAACGGGTGGATTCAAAAAGATATAAGTTTGATTTTGAGTTTTGATTGTTTTGATTAACAACGAAACAAGAAACAATTAAATTGTAGATAAATAAATTGAAGAAATAAACCAAAATTAAATAAAACACGTTCTTGAACATTTCACACCTTGCTCACAATTGCATTTAAAATTAAGTTTAATTCAGATTTAATAAATACCTAAGAATATCTAATCCAAGACTAGTTTATCAGCTTAATCCTAGAATAGATGTCTAGATTCACTGCATGTTTAAGACCTGATAGAAGGTTTAATATGATTAATCAAACCTTAATTATAGTTACTAACTATAACCCTCACCATTATAAAAACTTGATGTATTATCATGTTTAAGTTTACTAAGTTTAATTCTAGTGATGTTCTAGCTAAAACTTAATAATAATTACTTTTAATTAAATCAAATCATTTAAACAGTGGTGTTTTAATCAGACATAAGACATAACAACTAATCCATAGATTCTATCTAATTTAATATTCTCTAGTAAGTAGATGAAGCCGGCGGCTTGGTCAATGAAGCCGATGGCTTCGTTGACTCTGTTGGATATTTTTGCCGAATACCGTTTCTTAATTCTTCTGAACATAAGTTGTAATAAAACTGCATAATTATATGATGAAGCCGGCGGCTTCATACACCAGATCCGTTTTTCTAATTTGATTCCTATAATTCAACTATTTATGTAATGTCTACAAGGTGTTACATTAGTTCAAGCACATGCAAGGCTATTAGCCTATACCTAAAGTAATAACAATAAATAAAAGACAAGATTAATTGAAAGAACTCATACCGAGATAAAGGAATTGAAAGCAAAAGATGGATTGATTAACTTGAATGTTGTTGATAAATAAAAACCCTAACAAATTCGTAATTTGTCTCTGAATGCATGCAGAGTACAAAAATAAAACTAACTGCTTAAAACTGAACCCAAGGCCTTAATATATAGTTTCAGCAACCGCCACTCCAAGCCGGCGGCTTGTATGTGAAGCCGGCAGCTTCCCATTGACTTGGAGTAGGTCCTACGTTAAACGTGATCTTGAAGCATACGTCGAATCTTCTGTGTAACTTTAGCCGGCGGCTTCAGTGTGAAGCCGGTGGCTTGATTGCTTCCGGATCAAGATGAGAATAATTTCCAATTTTAACTTAAACATGGGCAGCAAGATGTTTAAACCGTGTGACATAACTCGGTGGCTTCGTGATAAAGCCAGCAGCTTGGTTCTATTTTTCTTGGTCACCAAGTTCTTCAATTTCTGCAATCAATTATGGAACTTTCTGGAATATGGTGAGGAAGCCGCGGCTTCAGTTCCCTCAGGCCGACGGCTTTATCATGTTTTTTGTAACTTTTTACTTGTTTTGATCTTGTTTAATACATAACTCCGATAAAATATTAAAAATACCTTTTTTCCAATTTTACCCATTTTAGTGTGTTTAGGAGTTAAAATTTCTTTAAAATACTAAGATAATTCCTTAAAATGTTATTAAAAATCTATATATAGGAGTTATCACCTACATAATAGGGATGCATGTAACTTACTGTTACCAATAAAGTAAATTACAAGTTACAACACAAGCAAAACATTTCTTTATCTGTTGAATATAGAAATTACAACACAAGTAAAGTACAAGTTACAACACTAACTATTCTCTCTATTTGAAATTTGAGATTATATATGTATCATAAGAAACATAAAATCAGTCATTATCTTTAAAACTATAGTTTTGGGATATTTTTGATAAATACAAAAGAACAAAATGACAAACACTCTTCCGCTAAATATCCTTAATATTTCATCAAGAAGCATCTCCAATTTGATTTAAGTTGGTAGTAGCAACTAAAGTATCATCATCAACAATAGCCCCATTCAAATCGTCTATAACCAATTCAGTGGTCGCATTTTCTACAAGTTGAGGACCCATCGGTGTGTCACTGTGCAAATGTGTTTCTACATCATCGATACACATTTATTCATCCATGTCAAAATTATCTCTAGGTGTTGTCTTGATCACTACTTTTCAACCTTTAGTTTGCTTCATACCTCGAAAATTGTGTGTCTTAAACCTATTCTCATCAACTTTATCATGGAACCACCTGATATCCAATCACAATGGAACAAAACTACTTTCTTGACATCAGCATATTGCAACTCGATTATATCATTTAAAACACCGTAGTAAGTTACATCTCCCACAACATGATAGTTATCTCTAGCACTCGAGAAGCTACTTGTTATAGCCTCAATCATAACTCCGCTATTTTGTGTTGCTATATTCTTCTCTACATCTTTAATGTGAAATCGGAAACCATTTATGATATATCCCTTATATTTCTTTACAACCTCATTAGGACCGATTGCCAATGTCTTTATATCACTTGTGATTCTGTTATCCACACAACTAGCCATATCCTCATCAACCTGATTTGAGGCAAATTGTTTATAAGGTTCGCTCAGTTATATCATCACTACATTATCGTAATAAAACTAGCAAAAATACATACATAATAAGACAGCCACTCCTCACGCTTACGTTTATTCCAATTTCATCACTAAGAATATTCAGATGCTCTCTGCAATCAAAGTAACAAAAAGAGAATAATGTACGTTATCGTCAAAATTACACAATGTCATATAAAAAATAAATCTCATAACATAGTAAATTTAAATAACTTACATTCGTAAGAAATCTATTTCACTACAATTGAAAAACACATATGAGTGTGCAATAGTCAAAGTGTCATAGCCGAGTTTTACTACGTTTGTTGCACCAATGGGTCGACCAGACATACAATATATTGGTAAAACAATCTCATCACTACCATCATCATGATTTTGACTAGTCTTATTAAGTATAGTCTCGACATCACTGGCTAAATACAAAGAATAAAATGACAAACACTAATCCGCTAAATATCCTTCTGCAATTGAACCCTCAGGTTTACTATAGTTTCGCACATAAGATTTTAATGTACCAAAATACCTGAGTGGTCAAAAAAGTTTATATCAGATTCAAAACTGTAACAGACTGAAACCCGGGCTAGTTGTAAGTTTCCTATTTTGCCCTTAGGGTTTGTGCTTAGACTTAAGTGCTTTTATTTTAATTATTTTATTAGTGTTTTATTATATTTGTGTTGTGACCAGTTTATGACAAGAGTTCCAGAATAGGTTTGTTTATTTTAATTGGACCTCGTTTGGGTTACCTAATCTTGTGCGAAAGATATCAGATAACTGGTAAATACCCGTGTGCGATGGGGTATTGTGTTTTAACACAAATAAAAGCTAGTGACTAGCTCTTTTCTTGAGGTTTCCTGAACCTTCCTTTCACTCACACATTCACCTAACCTAAACTTTACCATCTTCATCTCAACCCTAAATCATTTGATCTCGAATTGAAGCTTGATTTTGGTGTCAAAACGTTCCTTGTGTCATTGTGATTCTAACAAGGTAAAGTTTGTAAGATTTCATGATTAAATCTGTGATTAAATGAGTTTTTAAGTTAGTTTTTGTTAAAATGGGGTTTTGTGTCAAATTGGTAGAATTTGATGTTGTTTGTGTTTGAATGTTGTGGGTTTATGTTCCAAAAAGTTTAGTGTACGAGTTGTGTTCTGTTTTGAGGTCAAAAAACGTGTCCAAAGTCGAGATTTGGTGATTTTGGGTTGAAATCCGTCACTTTGCTGCTGTTGCAGATGATGAACTACCTTCGGCCGATGGCCGTTGACCATCGACCGATGGTGAGGGACAATCGGCCGGTGGATAAGACCATCGACCGATGGTGTATGACTTCTGACCAACGGATGTAATTTTGACGATCGATTGATTATGGGAGACCATCGACCGATGGTGTGTTGACGATCGGCCGATAGATGGGACCATCGACCGATGGTCTTAGACAGTGAAATTTTTACTAAATGTTGATTTATAGCTGTTATGCTGTCTGCATGTTTTTATGATTTTCAGGATGTAAATTCTGAATATGCATAAGTGTTAAGTAGACCTTTTTGTGGCACTTTTTGTGACTGATTTTCTGTACTGTGCTATTTTTTGTTAACAGACAGAAACTAACTTGATTTGCCTTATGTTCAGGTGATAAGGATAAGGAAGCCGCTCAGTGATAGATTATCTGAGCTAGTTGCTGATATTCGGTGAGTGGGTCTATCTCCGGATAGAGTTTAAGTAGCATATCATGCTACTGTGGTTGACCCTTTTACCATGCATAGTGTAGAGATTGCCATGTTAGAATAATAAAATATGCCTGATGTTGTATGTGAATTATGTGTACACTGTGTGAATGGCACCAGTCGAGCCTAGGGAGACTGGGTACTCGAGACCGTGCCTAGGAGAGGTTAGAGTCCTTGTGAGGTCAACCATGCCTAGGGGAGGTTGGGTCCATAGGCTACTAATTGTGAAGTATAGTGTGAATGATGCACCCCCTGCATCTGGATAACTATACTGTGAATTGAGTAGCAGGGACTATCGGTAGACTCAGGCCCGATCAGCTGGGAGTCGTGTGCTCGTACAAGCCGCCGATCCTCGTATTGTCTTATTGTATGCTAGTTGGTAGTTAACAAGTGTTGTTGTTGGTATATAGATTGTGTGTGGCTTAAGCAATATCTGTTAGATAGATTCCATTCACTTAGTGGTGCGCTAATCCCCCACATATTTTCCCCTTGCAGGTTTAGGTACTGCTAGTCGTGATGGGTATTGATGCAGAAGACATGTTTGACAACCCTACTCTGATGTGGAATTTTGTTTTAATAATGTTTTGTAATAACGTAACACCGTTGTGTAAACTTAAACTTAATTTCACGGATTAATGTAATGACGTGTCTTGTGTTGTGTTTATTAATAAAGTCTTCCGCTGTGTATTTAAAAAAATGGATGGTGTTACAAGTTGGTATCAGAGCATGGTTTGGCAGCAAGTACGTGCGCGTATTTTGTTCCCAAACCCTGAGGCAAGTCAAACATGTCTGTTGGAGTGGGGCTAAGTGAACATAGGATATACGTGTGTTAGTTGTGATTGAACTAACTGTTATCCACTAAGCTTTTGTGTGAGCTGTTTTGTAGCACAGGTATGGCTTATAGAAACGCAACTGACCCATCCAAGACCGGAACATTCAGAGCACCAGAAGAGGGTGTCTAGTCTGATGATGATCAGAATAGTTACATCCTTCAGTTAGAAAGCAAGCTAAAAGAGGCTGAAGACAAAAATTAATGAGCTTGAATTAGCGAGGCATTCTGGAAATGATGATACACCACCTAGATTTCCAACCGCGCAATCCCAAATGATACCTAATGTGCACCAGAACCAGTTTCAGAATCAAATACCTAACCAATACTATATGCCACTGCAAAACACTTTTACTTACCAAAATCCCATGATGATGAACCCATACCAAATGCAAATGTTTCAACAACCTTACATGCAACCACCCAAAAAGTGTACTTATAAAAACTTCCATGATTGCAAACCCTCTGAGTTTTCTGGAAGTACTGATCCGACTGTTACTCTCAATTGGTTGCGAGAAATTGAAAGGGTATTTGAAGCATGCCAGTGTGAACCTGAGCTGAAAGTAACATATGCTAGTGGAATGTTGAAAGGTAGGGCTATGATTTGGTGGGATTCTTTGATTTCCAGTATACCAAAAGAGCAAGTGAGTATGATACATTTTGTGTCGAATTTTTGGAATAGTCTTCAACAGAACTTGGGTACACGTGTGAATTTAAGTACAGCTTATCATCCTAAGACAGACGGTCAGAGTGAAAGAACGATACAGACTTTGGAGGATATGTTAAGGGCTTGTGTGTTAGAATACAGTGGTTCGTGAGATACACATTTGCCATTGGTCGAATTCGCGTATAATAATTCATATCATTCGAGTATAGGGATGCCGCCCTATGAAATGTTGTACGATCATCGTTGAAAAACTCTGACTTGTTGGTTAGAAGCCGGGGAAAAACAGTTTGCAGGTCCCGAAATTGTTCAAATGACAGACGAAAGATCACACCAGTTAATGTGTTACCCAAGTCGGTTAGTGTAGAAGTAGCCGATGGTAAGATCACACCCGTCACAACATATGTGTCTAGGGTTTGTATAGAGATCGAAGGGAAGTCTTTCCCGGTGACTTGTTTAGTGTTACCTATTCCTAGCTTTGATGTAGTGTTAGGAATGGATTGGCTGAGCTCGCTTAGGGCTAATATTAAGTGTGATAGGAAAATGATTACCTTTCGTTCGACCAATGGAACCCGTGTTGTGGCCCGAGGGGAGCGGGGCGGGTATAATTTTCTGTTGATAACCATGATGAAAGCAAAAATGTCGATGGCAAAGGGTTGTGAATCATTTCTTGCGTATGTGATTGATGCGAAGAAAGAAAAGAAAACAGTGGCCGATATTCTGATAGTATCAGAATTTCCCGAAGTGTTCCCAGATGAGTTACCAGGTCTGCCGCCGGTAAGGGAAGTCGAATATAAGATTGAGTTAGTTCCTGGAACAACTCCAGTTGCAAAATATCCATACCGATCAGCGCCGTCTGAAATCCTTGAAATGATGTCACAGATTCAAAAGTTATTAGATCGTGGGTTTATCTGACCGAGTTCTTCACCGTGGGGTGCTCCGTTATTGTTTGTTAAAAAGAAAGATGGGTCAATGCGTATGTGTATAGATTATCGTGAATTGAACAAAAGAACAGTGAAGAATAAGTATCCGTTACCTCGAATAGATGACTTACTCGACCAGTTACAGGGTGCTTCATTCTTTTCTAAGATAGACTTACGATCCGGGTATCATCAGGTTCGTGTTGCTGAATCAGATATACCGAAAACAGCGTTCAGAATAAGGTATGGTCATTATGAATTTCTTGTCATGCCGTTTGGGTTGACGAATGCGCCGGCAGTCTTCATGGATCTAATGAATAGAGTGTGTCGTCCATTCTTAGATAAGTTTGTGATTGTGTTTATTGACGACATATTGGTGTATTCGAAAACAGAGAGTGAACATGCTGAACATCTGAGATTGGTTTTGAACTTGTTGAAACATGATCAAATATTCGCAAAATTTTCAAAATGTGAATTTTGGTTACGTGAAGTGCAGTTTTTGGGTCATGTGATTTGTGCGGAAGGTATAAAAGTTGATCCGATAAAGATAGAAGCGGTAATGAATTGGAATTCTCCGAAGACTCCGACTGAGATTAAGAGTTTTCTGGGATTGGCTGGTTATTATCATAGGTTTATCAAAGATTTTTCTAAAATAGCGGGTCCGTTGACTAAGTTGACTCGTAAAGATGTAGCCATTCGATGGACTGATGAACAGGAAAAGGCTTGTCAGATTTTGAAACAGCTACTGTGTCAGGCACCAGTGTTAGCTTTACCAGAAGGTTCAGATGACTTCATGGTATACTGTGATGCATCATTTGCTGGGTTAGGTTGTGTATTAATGCAGAGAGATAAAGTAATCGCCTACGCCTAGCGACAGTTGAAAGTTCATGAGAAGAATTATCCAGTACATGATCTTGAAATGGCTGCAGTAGTGTTTGCTTTAAAACTGTGGAGACACTATTTGTATGGAACCTATTGTGTTATTTGTACAGATCATAAGAGTTTGTAATATATCTTCTCACAGAAAGAATTGAATATGCGTCAGAGACGGTGGCAAGAGTTGATCAAAGATTATGATTGTGAAATTAAATATCATCCGAGTAAGGCAAATGTGGTTACAGATGCGCTAAGTCGTAAAAAGTCAAGTGAAAATGTGAAATTCCTTCGTTTGAATATAACTCCAGATTTGATTAACAGCTTAAGAACCGTTCAGGCATGTGCTTTGGAGGACAAACATATTAAATCTAAACAAATGATTAAACGAAAATTGGACTTAATTGATGACTCACGTGGACTAAAGACTTTAAACAATCGTATTTGGGTGACTAAGCTTGGAGAATTGAGGAATTTAATTATGACAGAAGCTCACAAATCCAGATTGACAGTACATCCGGGTAGTAATAAAATGTATCATGATTTGAAAACAGTGTATTGGTGGCCGACAATGAAAATAGATATCGCTCGATATGTCGAAAAGTGTCATATTTGTGCTCAAGTGAAGGCAGAACATCAGAAACCTTATGGTTCGTTACGTCAGTTACAGATTCCAGAGTGGAAATGGGAACATATAACGATGGATTTTGTGACCAAACTACCAAGAACTCAGAAACGAAACGATATGATTTGGATAATAGTGGATCGTCTAACTAAAAGTGCTCATTTTTTGGCTACTCATGAAACAGCTTCGTTGAGTGAGTTAGCCGAATTATACGTGAAAGAGATAGTTAGTCGACATGGTGTGCCGTTATCGATCGTTTCAAACAGAGATTCCAGATTTGTGTCGAATTTTTGGAATAGTCTTCAACAGAACTTGGGTACACGTGTGAATTTAAGTACAACTTATCATCCTAAGACAGACGGTCAGAGTGAAAGAACGATACAGACTTTGGAGGATATGTTAAGGGCTTGTGTGTTAGAATACGGTGGTTCGTGAGATACACATTTGCCATTGGTCGAATTCGCGTATAATAATTCATATCATTCGAGTATAGGGATGCCGCCCTATGAAATGTTGTACGATCGTCGTTGCAAAACTCCGACTTGTTGGTTAGAAGCCAGGGAAAAACAGTTTGCAGGTCCCGAAATTGTTCAAATGACAGACGAAAGATCACACCAGTTAATGTGTTACCCAAGTCGGTTAGTGTAGAAGTAGCCGATGGTAAGATCACACCCATCACAACATATGTGTCTAGGGTTTGTATAGAGATCGAAGGGAAGTCTTTCCCGGTGACTTGTTTAGTGTTACCTATTCCTAGCTTTGATGTAGTGTTAGGAATGGATTGGCTGAGCTCGCTTAGGGCTAATATTAAGTGTGATAGGAAAATGATTACCTTTCGTTCGACCACTGGAACCCGTGTTGTGGCCCGAGGGGAGCGGGGCGGGTATAATTTTCTGTTGATAACCATGATGAAAGCGAAAATGTCGATGGCAAAGGGTTGTGAATCATTTCTTGCGTATGTGATTGATGCGAAGAAAGAAAAGAAAACAGTGGCCGATATTCTGATAGTATCAGAATTTCCCGAAGTGTTCCCAGATGAATTACCAGGTCTGCCGCCGGTAAGGGAAGTCGAATATAAGATTGAGTTAGTTCCTGGAACAACTCCAGTTGGAAAAGCTCCATACCGATTAGCGCCATCTGAAATCCTTGAAATGATGTCACAGATTCAAAACTTATTAGATCGTGGGTTTATCTGACCGAGTTCTTCACCGTGGGGTGCTCCGTTATTGTTTGTTAAAAAGAAAGATGGGTCAATGCGTATGTGTATAGATTATCGTGAATTGAACAAAAGAACAGTGAAGAATAAGTATCCGTTACCTTGAATAGATGACTTATTCGACCAGTTACAGGGTGCTTCATTCTTTTCTAAGATAGACTTACGATCCGGGTATCATCAGGTTCGTGTTGCTGAATCAGATATACCGAAAACAGCGTTCAGAACAAGGTATGGTCATTATGAATTTCTTGTCATGCCGTTTGGGTTGACGAATGCGCCGGCAGTCTTCATGGATCTAATGAATAGAGTGTGTCGTCCATTCTTAGATAAGTTTGTGATTGTGTTTATTGACGACATATTGGTGTATTCGAAAACAGAAAGTGAACATGCTGAACATCTGAGATTGTATTTGAACTTGTTGAAACATGATCAAATATTCGTAAAATTTTCAAAATGTGAATTTTGGTTACATGAAGTGCAGTTTTTGGGTCATGTAATTTGTGCCGAAGGTATAAAAGTTGATCCGATAAAGATATAAGCGGTAATGAATTGGAATTCTCCGAAGACTCCGACTGAGATTAAGAGTTTTCTGGGATTGGCTGGTTATTATCATAGGTTTATCAAAGATTTTTCTAAAATAGCGGGTCCGTTGACTAAGTTGACTCGTAAAGACGTAGCCATTCGATCGACTGATGAACAGGAAAAGACATGTCAGATTTTGAAACAGCTACTGTGTCAGGCACCAGTGTTAGCTTTACCAGAAGGTTCAGATGACTTCATGGTATACTGTGATGCGTCATTTGCTGGGTTAGGTTGTGTATTAATGCAGAGAGATAAAGTAATCGCCTACGCCTAGCGACAGTTGAAAGTTCATGAGAAGAATTATCCAGTACATGATCTTGAAATGGCTGCAGTAGTGTTTGCTTTAAAACTGTGGAGACACTATTTGTATGGAACCTATTGTGTTATTTGTACAGATCATAAGAGTTTGTAATATATCTTCTCACAGAAAGAATTGAATATGCGTCAGAGACGGTGGCAAGAGTTGATCAAAGATTATGATTGTGAAATTAAATATCATCCGAGTAAGGCAAATGTGGTTACAGATGCGCTAAGTCGTAAAAAGTCAAGTGAAAATGTGAAATTCCTTCGTTTGAATATAACTCCAGATTTGATTAACAGCTTAAGAACCGTTCAGGCATGTGCTTTGGAGGACAAACATATTAAATCTAAACAAATGATTAAACGAAAATTGGACTTAATTGATGACTCACGTGGACTAAAGACTTTAAACAATCGTATTTGGGTGACTAAGCTTGGAGAATTGAGGAATTTAATTATGACAGAAGCTCACAAATCCAGATTGACAGTACATCCGGGTAGTAATAAAATGTATCATGATTTGAAAACAGTGTATTGGTGGCCGACAATGAAAATAGATATCGCTCGATATGTCGAAAAGTGTCATATTTGTGCTCAAGTGAAGGCAGAACATCAGAAACCTTATGGTTCGTTACGTCAGTTACAGATTCCAGAGTGGAAATGGGAACATATAACGATGGATTTTGTGACCAAACTACCAAGAACTCATAAACGAAACGATATGATTTGTATAATAGTGGATCGTCTAACTAAAAGTGCTCATTTTTTGGCTACTCGTGAAACAGCTTCGTTGAGTGAGTTAGCCGAATTATACGTGAAAGAGATAGTTAGTCGGCATGGTGTGCCGTTATCGATAGTTTCAAACAGAGATTCCAGATTTGTGTCGAATTTTTGGAATAGTCTTCAACAGAACTTGGGTACACGTGTGAATTTAAGTACAGCTTATCATCCTAAGACAGACGGTCAGAGTGAAAGAACGATACAGACTTTGGAGGATATGTTAAGGGCTTGTGTGTTAGAATACGGTGGTTCGTGAGATACACATTTGCCATTGGTCGAATTCGCGTATAATAATTCATATCATTCGAGTATAGGGATGCCGCCCTATGAAATGTTGTACGATCGTCGTTGCAAAACTCCGACTTGTTGGTTAGAAGCCGGGGAAAAACATTTTGCAGGTCCCGAAATTGTTCAAATGACAGACGAAAGATCACACCAGTTAATGTGTTACCCAAGTCGGTTAGTGTAGAAGTAGCCGATGGTAAGATCACACCCGTCACAACATATGTGTCTAGGGTTTGTATAGAGATCGAAGGGAAGTCTTTCCCGGTGACTTGTTTAGTGTTACCTGTTCCTAGATTTGATGTAGTGTTAGGAATGGATTGGGTGAGCTCGCTTAGGGCTAATATTAAGTGTGATAGGAAAATGATTACCTTTCGTTCGACCAATGGAACCCGTGTTGTGGCCCGAGGGGAGCGGGGTGGGTATAATTTTCTGTTGATAACCATGATGAAAGCGAAAATGTCGATGGCAAAGGGTTGTGAATCATTTCTTGCGTATGTGATTGATGCGAAGAAAGAAAAGAAAACAGTGGCCGATATTCTGATAGTATCAGAATTTCCCGAAGTGTTCCCAGATGAGTTACCAGGTCTGCCGCCGGTAAGGGAAGTCGAATATAAGATTGAGTTAGTTCCTGGAACAACTCCAGTTGCAAAAGCTCCATACCGATTAGCGCCTTCTGAAATCCTTGAAATGATGTCACAGATTCAAACGTTATTAGATCGTGGGTTTATCTGACCGAGTTCTTCACCGTGGGGTGCTCCGTTATTGTTTGTTAAAAAGAAAGATGGGTCAATGCGTATGTGTATAGATTATCATGAATTGAACAAAAGAACAGTGAAGAATAAGTATCCGTTACCTCGAATAGATGACTTATTCGACCAGTTACAGGGTGCTTCATTCTTTTCTAAGATAGACTTACGATCCGGGTATCATCAGGTTCGTGTTGCTGAATCAGATATACCGAAAACAGCGTTCAGAACAAGGTATGGTCATTATGAATTTCTTGTCATGCCGTTTGGGTTGACGAATGCTCCGGCAGTCTTCATGGATCTAATGAATAGAGTGTGTCGTCCATTCTTAGATAAGTTTGTGATTGTGTTTATTGACGACATATTGGTGTATTCGAAAACAGAGAGTGAACATGCTGAACATCTGAGATTGGTTTTGAACTTGTTGAAACATGATCAAATATTCGTAAAATTTTCAAAATGTGAATTTTGGTTACGTGAAGTGCAGTTTTTGGGTCATGTAATTTGTGCCGAAGGTATAAAAGTTGATCCGATAAAGATAGAAGCGGTAATGAATTGGAATTCTCCGAAGACTCCGACTGAGATTAAGAGTTTTCTGGGATTGGCTGGTTATTATCATAGGTTTATCAAAGATTTTTCTAAAATAGCGGGTCTGTTGACTAAGTTGACTCGTAAAGATGTAGCCATTCGATGGACTGATGAACAGGAAAAGGCATGTCAGATTTTGAAACAGCTACTGTGTCAGGCACCAGTGTTACCTTTACCAGAAGGTTCAGATGACTTCATGGTATACTGTGATGCGTCATTTGCTGGGTTAGGTTGTGTATTAATGCAGAGAGATAAAGTAATCGCCTACGCCTAGCGACAGTTGAAAGTTCATGAGAAGAATTATCCAGTACATGATCTTGAAATGGCTGCAGTAGTGTTTGCTTTAAAACTGTGGAGACACTATTTGTATGGAACCTATTGTGTTATTTATACAGATCATAAGAGTTTGTAATATATCTTCTCACAGAAAGAATTGAATATGCGTCAGAGACGGTGGCAAGAGTTGATCAAAGATTATGATTGTGAAATTAAATATCATCCGAGTAAGGCAAATGTGGTTACAGATGCGCTAAGTCATAAAAAGTCAAGTGAAAATGTGAAATTCCTTCGTTTGAATATAACTCCAGATTTGATTAACAGCTTAAGAACCGTTCAGGCATGTGCTTTGGAGGACAAACATATTAAATCTAAACAAATGATTAAACGAAAATTGGACTTAATTGATGACTCACGTGGACTAAAGACTTTAAACAATCGTATTTGGGTGACTAAGCTTGGAGAATTGAGGAATTTAATTATGACAGAAGCTCACAAATCCAGATTGACAGTACATCCGGGTAGTAATAAAATGTATCATGATTTGAAAACAGTGTATTGGTGGCCGACAATGAAAATAGATATCGCTCGATATGTCGAAAAGTGTCATATTTGTGCTCAAGTGAAGGCAGAACATCAGAAACCTTATGGTTCGTTACGTCAGTTACAGATTCCATAGTGGAAATGGGAACATATAACGATGGATTTTGTGACCAAACTACCAATAACTCAGAAACGAAACGATATGATTTGGATAATAGTGGATCGTCTAACTAAAAGTGCTCATTTTTTGGCTACTCGTGAAACAGCTTCATTGAGTGAGTTAGCCGAATTATACGTGAAAGAGATAGTTAGTCGACATGGTGTGCCGTTATCGATCGTTTCAGACAGAGATTCCAGATTTGTGTCGAATTTTTGGAATAGTCTTCAACAGAACTTGGGTACACGTGTGAATTTAAGTACAGCTTATCATCCTAAGACAGACGGTCAGAGTGAAAGAACGATACAGACTTTGGAGGATATGTTAAGGGCTTGTGTGTTAGAATACGGTGGTTCGTGAGATACACATTTGCCATTGGTCGAATTCGCGTATAATAATTCATATCATTCGAGTATAGGGATGCCGCCTTATGAAATGTTGTACGATCGTCGTTGCAAAACTCCGACTTGTTGGTTAGAAGCCGGGGAAAAACAGTTTGCAGGTCCCGAAATTGTTCAAATGACAGACGAAAGAGTTACAATTGCGCGAGAAAAGTTGAAAGCCGCTAGTGACAGGCAGAAAATGTATGTTGATCCGCGTAGACGTCTGGTAACCTTTAGTGTGGGTGAACGAGTGTATCTAAAAGTTTCACCGTGGAAAGGGGTTATTAGATTCGGTAAACGTGGTAAGTTAGCGCCGAGATTCATTAGTCCTTTTTTGATCAGTGAAGTGTTGAATGATCAGACTGTGGGGTTAGATCTTCCGCCAGAGTTAGCCGGTATTCATAATACATTCAACGTATGTTATCTTCGTAAGTGTAAAGTCGGCGATGAAACGCAACTTCGTCCTTTAGAAGATTTAAGGGTCTATTTGAATAAGAAATTGGTGGAAGAGCCAGTCCGTGTAGTTGACCGAAAGGTGACTAAGCTGAGAAAGAAAGAGATTTCGATGGTGTTGATTGAGTGAAAACACAGTTTGGGTTCTAACCTTACGTGGGAGATGGAAGAGTTGATGAGAACTCACTACCCTCAATTGTTTGACCAAGACCAGATTCCGAGGACGGAATCTCATTAAGGGGGGTGGATTTGTAACAGACTGAAACCCGGGCTAGTTGTAAGTTGCCTATTTTACCCTTAGGGTTTGTGCTTAGTCTTAAGTGCTTTTATTTTAATTATTTTATTAGTGTTTTATTATATTTGCATTGTGACCAGTTTGTGACAAGGGTCCCAGAACAGGTTTGTTTATTTTAATTGGACCTCGTTTGGGTTACCTAATCTTGTGCGAAAGATATCAGATAACTGGTAAATACCTGTGTGCGATGGGGTATTGTGTTTTAACACAAATAAAAGCTAGTGACCAGCTCTTTTCTTGAAGTTTCCTGAACCTTCCTCTCACTCACACATTCACCTAACCTAAACTTTACCATCTTCATCTCAACCCTAACTCATTTGATCTCGAATTGAAGGTTGATTTTGGTGTCAAAACGTTCCTTGCGTCATTGTGATTATAACAAGGTAAAGTTTGTAAGATTTCATGATCAAATGTGTAATTAAATGAGTTTTTAAGTTAGTTTTTGTTAAAATGGGGTTTTGTGTCAAATTGGTAGAAATTGATGTTGTTTGTGTTTGAATGTTGTGGGTTTATGTTCCAAAAAGTTTAGTGTACGAGTTGTGTTCTGTTTTGAGGTCAAAAAACGTGTCCAAAGTCGAGATTTGGTGATTTTGGGTTGAAACCCATCACTTTGCTGCTGTTGCATCTGATGAACTACCTTCGGCCGATGGTCGTTAACCATCGACTGATGGTGAGGGACAATCGGCCGGTGGACAAGACCATCGACCGATGGTGTATGACTTCTGACCAACAGATGTAATTTTGACGATCGATCGATTGTGGGAGACCATCGACTGATGGTGTGTTGACGATCGGCCAATGGATGGGACCATCGACCGATGGTCTTAGACAGTGAAATTTTTACTAAGTGTTGATTTATAGCTGTTATGCTGTCCGCGTGTTTTTATGATTTTCAGGATGTAAATTCTGAAAATGCATAAGTAGACCTTTTTGTGGCGCTTTTTGTGACTGATTTTCTATACTGTGCTATTTTCTGTTAACATACAGAAACTAACTTGATTTGCCTTATGTTCAGGTGATAAGGATAAGGAAGCCGCTCAGTGATAGATTATCTAAGCTAGTTGCTGTTATTCGGTGAGTGGGTCTATCTCCAGATAGAGTTTAAGTAGCATATCATGCTACTGTGGTTGACCCTTTTACCATACATAGTGTAGAGATTGCCATGTTAGAATAATATAATATGCCTGATGTGGTATGTGAATTATGTGTATACTGTGTGAATGGCACCAGTCGGGCTTAGGGAGACTGGGGACTCGAGACCGTGCCTAGGAGAGGTTAGAGTCCGTGTGAGGTCAACCGTGCCTAGGGGAGGTTGGGTCCATAGGCTACTAATTGTGAAGTATAGTATGAACGATGCACCCCCTGCATCTGGATAACTATACTGTGAATAGAGTAGCAGGGACTATCGGTAGACTCAGGCCCGATCAGCTGGGAGTCATGTGCTCGTACAAGCCGCCGATCCTCGTATTGTCTTATTGTATGCTAGTTGGTAGTTAACAAGTGTTGTTGTTGGTATATAGATTGTGTGTGGCTTAAGCTATATCTGTTAGATAGATTCCATTCACTTAGCGGTGCGCTAATCCCCTACATATTTTTCCCTTGCAGGTTTAGTTACTGCTAGTCGGGATGGGTATTGATGCAGAAGACATGTTTAACAACTCTACTCAGATGTGGAATTTTGTTTTAATAATGTTTTGTAATAACGTAACACCGTTGTGTAAACTTAAACTTAATTTCACGGATTAATGTAATGACGTGTCTTGTGTTGTGTTTATTAATAAAGTCTTTCGCTGTGTATTTTTAAAAAAAATGGCCGATGTTACAAAAACAGTTACATTTAAACAAGTATAATTTACTACAGGATAAATGGTCACCTCTCGATTGGATACATGCAACGGTAATGAATAGGTCCCCTTAATCTGGCCTATGAAGCTAGATGAACCGATAAATGAATCATGAAGTCAAAAAATGACGGTGGAAAAATCCTTTCTAAATCACAAAGTATTTTCCAATATCTTTTTCCATCTTTGCTAAATAAGTAGGATTAAGAGCTTTTGAGGATAATTGTGTGTAGTACCGACATAACTTCATGATAACAAAAAGCACATGCTTAGGTAATATATTTTGTATGGCCACATGAAGCAACTGCTGCATCAAAATATGATTATAGTGACTTTTTAGGCTTATAATTTTTGGAGGTTTTACCTGAATGCACCTAGAAATATTAGCTGCATAACGTTCTG
Organism: Rutidosis leptorrhynchoides; assembly: GCF_046630445.1. Classification (NCBI taxonomy): domain Eukaryota; kingdom Viridiplantae; phylum Streptophyta; class Magnoliopsida; order Asterales; family Asteraceae; genus Rutidosis; species Rutidosis leptorrhynchoides. The sequence continues at coordinate 206,930,816 of NC_092333.1, forward strand.
GCACTTTCACCACTTTAAGCACATTACAAAACATTTCTTTCTCTTTTTTATCTATTAAGAAACATGGAGGAGGAAAATACACTTTGTGATTTGGTAAAGGTTCTGGAAGAAGCTCATGTCTAATACCCATTTCTTCCAAATCATGACGTCCTTTTAAATGATCCTTGGTCTTTCTATCTGTATTCATTATCATTTGATAACGGATAAAAAGTCACATTTTCACCCATGTATTGAGGCCCAAAAACAATAAAGTTCCAAGCTTTATCCTCAAAATACTCGCTTTTTCATTTAAAAATGAATATCAAAAAATGAAGATCAAGCAATTACAAAGCCGGTGCAAAAAGAATCAAGAGAATCGGAGATAAAACGAAGATTCTAGAGCAAAAACGGTGAAAGACAAGTTACGACCCCTGAAACCAAGTTACGATCCGGGGAAAACAGCAAACCAGGGTGCCATACAGCCTGTCATACGGCTTGCCCACATCAAAAACGGCCTTCTATGCAAACGGCCAGGCCAAACGGCTTGCCATTCCATATGGCCAGGCCATACGGCTTTCCATACGGCCTGCCATACGGCCTGCCAGTCGTATCAGGCCAAAATCCAAGTCTATTTAAAGGGCATTTGTCATCCATTTTTACACACATTTCAATTCACTTATCTCTCTCTCTTTCTCTCTTTCTATTATATTAGTCATACTTTCAAGGTCTTCGACTCCGTGCGGGAAACCTAGTACCCAGTGAAGAACGTCGATGATTGTATTAGGAGCGGTTTGGAGTTTGATGTTGTCACTTTTGTATTCAGAACATGTTTAATCTACTGGTACTTCTATCATTTGCCTTTATATAATGTCTTTCATTATTATGCTTTGTGATATTGTTACCATGATTAGCGAGTAGTTATCTTTAGTGTATGCTATGATGTAGTTAGTTATAATGCCAAAATAATATTATGGTTTTTGTATGTTATCGAGATTCTTTCCGATTATTTTTTAAACTCAGTCGCTTTTCCAACTAATAGAATGTAGTTATCATCTCTGTTATTGGGAAGTCGCGAACCCCGATTCAGAGTACACTATTTGTGTCACCCCTTAGTAAGAGAAGTCTATAGGATACAATGTAAGTTTGCCTGAGGCACATCGGTTGTAGTAAGTGATGAAACATGACTAGGAACTTCGAAATCAACAGATTTAACTCACACAAAGGCGGAATTAGTGAATCAAACCCTCTAGTGAATATGAAAATGCTTTTTGGGATTAATTAAGTCAAATCACAACAATGGATGTGTGATTAGATTAATGCCTAGAGCTATTATTCACCTCTTGAGTGACTTGGGTTGAGAGAGAATCTGATAAGGCTACCAGATCTGAGTGATGTGTGTGTAATAAGAGGCTTAACCTAAAATGAAGAACATAACACTTAAGTACCCTTGTTGTTGACTCAAACGTGCGAGTCAGGCCTCACTCGTACGAGTGGGCTGGCTCAGCTGTGACGATCGCTCCAAATCCATAAGGACGAACACGTCATTCATCGATTTCATTGCGAGGTATTTGACCTCTATATGATACGTTTTGTAAACATTGCATTCTTTTAAAAAGGCACACCATAAATGTATATTTATATCAAAGGTTTTCGACATCTGATGATTTCTACATATAGACAATCACCGTAATAATAGTTTACAATAGTACTTCCATTGACAATGCAGTCAAAATAAGATACATGGTGATGATTTGGTGAATGCAACGTTTCCTCTAAAAATATGCCATATAAGACTCCATGCACATAGCTTGTATAACATATAAGCAAACAGCGGAAGACTTCTAGGAAACCTGAGAATAAACATGCTAACAAGTGTCAACACAAAGGTTGGTGAGTTCATAGTTTTATTGTTTCATATAATCTGTATATAAAGGTGGATCACAAGATTTCAGTTGTTTCATCCAGAAACGTTTATCAAAATATTCTACAAGATTGAGCACCCTGGTAACTAAACTTTAACGTTATAATAAGTACCCCTGTTTTAACATACATGCAACCAACATGTACAATACACACAAACCAACGTGTACTATGAAATGTCCCGTTCTTATTGATTAAAAACGTTCCATATTAATTGATTTCGTTGCACGGTTTTGACCTCTATATGAGACGTTTTTCAAAGACTGCATTCATTTTAAAACAAACCATAACCTTTATTTCATCAATAAAGGTTTAAAAAGCTTTACGTAGATTATCAAATAATGATAATCTAAAATATCCTGTTTACACGCGACCATTACATAATGGTTTACAATACAAATATGTTACAACGAAATAAGTTTCTTGAATGCAGTTTTTACACAATATCATACAAGCATGGACTCCAAATCTCGTCCTTATTTAAGTATGCGACAGCGGAAGCTCTTAATAATCACCTGAGAATAAACATGCTTAAAACGTCAACAAAAATGTTGGTGAGTTATAGGCTTAACCTATATGTATCAAATCATAACAATAGACCACAAGATTTCATATTCCAATACACATCCCATACATAGAGATAAAAATCATTCATATGGTGAACAACTGGTAACCGACATTAACAAGATGCATATATATAAGAATATCCCCATCATTCCGGGACACCCTTCGGATATGATATAAATTTCGAAGTACTAAAGCATCCGGTACTTTGGATGGGGTTTGTTAGGCCCAATAGATCTATCTTTAAGTTTCGCGTCAATTAGGGTGTCTGTTCCCTAATTCTTAGATTACCGGACTTAATAAAAAGGGGCATATTCGATTTCGATAATTCAACCATAGAATGTAGTTTCACGTACTTGTGTCTATTTTATAAATCATTTATAAAACCTGCATGTATTCTCATCCCAAAAATATTAGATTTTAAAAGTGGGACTATAACTCACTTTCACAGATTTTTACTTCGTCGGGAAGTAAGACTTGGCCACTGGTTGACTCACGAACCTATAACAATATATACATATATATCAAAGTATGTTCAAAATATATTTACAAAACTTTTAATACATTTTGATGTTTTAAGTTTATTAAGTCAGCTGTCCTCGTTAGTAACCTACAACTAGTTGTCCACAGTTAGATGTACAGAAATAAATCGATAAATATTATCTTGAATCAATCCACGACCCAGTGTATACGTATCTCAGTATTGATCACAACTCAAACTATATATATTTTGGAATCAACCTCAACCCTGTATAGCTAACTCCAACATTCACATATAGAGTGTCTATGGTTGTTCCGAAATATATATAGATGTGTCGACATGATAGGTCGAAACATTGTACACATGTCTATGGTATCTCAAGATTACATAATATACAATACAAGTTGATTAAGTTATGGTTGGAATAGATTTGTTACCAATTTTCACGTAGCTAAAATGAGAAAAATTATCCAATCTTGTTTTACCCATAACTTCTTCATTTTAAATCCGTTTTGAGTGAATCAAATTGCTATGGTTTCATATTGAACTCTATTTTATGAATCTAAACAGAAAAAGTATAGGTTTATAGTCAGAAAAATAAGTTACAAGTCGTTTTTGTAAAGGTAGTCATTTCAGTCGAAAGAACGATGTCTAGATGACCATTTTAGAAAACATACTTCCACTTTGAGTTTAACCATAATTTTTGGATATAGTTTTATGTTCATAATAAAAATCATTTTCCCAGAATAACAACTTTTAAATCAAAGTTTATCATAGTTTTTAATTAACTAACCCAAAACAGCCCGCGGTGTTACTACGACGGCGTAAATCCGGTTTTACGGTGTTTTTCGTGTTTCCAGGTTTTAAATCATTAAGTTAGCATATCATATAGATATAGAACATGTGTTTAGTTGATTTTAAAAGTCAAGTTAGAAGGATTAACTTTTATTTGCGAACAAGTTTAGAATTAACTAAACTATGTTCTAGTGATTACAAGTTTAAACCTTCGAATAAGATAGCTTTATATGTATGAATAGAATGATGTTATGAACATCATTACTACCTAAAGTTACCTAAAGTTCCTTGGATAAACCTACTAGAAATGAGAAAAATAGATCTAGCTTCAAAGGATCCTTGGATAGCTTGAAAGTTCTTGAAGCAGAATCATGACACGAAAACAAGTTCAAGTAAGATCATCACTTGAAATAAGATTGTTATAGTTATAGAAATTGAACCAAAGTTTGAATATGATTATTACCTTGTATTAGAAAGATAATCTACTGTAAGAAACAAAGATTTCTTGAGGTTGGATGTGAAATGTCCCGTTCTAATTGATTAAAAACGTTCCATATTAATTGATTTCGTTGCGAGGTTTTGACCTCTATATGAGATGTTTTTTTTCAAAGACTGCATTCATTTTAAAACAAACCATAACCTTTATTTCATCAATAAAGGTTTAAAAAGCTTTACGTAGATTATCAAATAATGATAATCTAAAATATCCTGTTTACACACGACCATTACATAATGGTTTACAATACAAATATGTTACAACAAAATAAGTTTCTTGAATGCAGTTTTTACACAATAACATACAAGCATGGACTCCAAATCTCGTCCTTATTTAAGTATGCGACAGCGGAAGCTCTTAATAATCACCTGAGAATAAACATGCTTAAAACGTCAACAAAAATGTTGGTGAGTTATAGGCTTAACCTATATGTATCAAATCATAACAATAGACCACAAGATTTCATATTCCAATACACATCCCATACATAGAGATAAAAATCATTCATATGGTGAACACCTGGTAACCGACATTAACAAGATGCATATATATAAGAATATCCCCATCATTCCGGGACACCCTTCGGATATGATATAAATTTCGAAGTACTAAAGCATCCGGTACGTTGGATGGGGTTTGTTTGGCCCAATAGATCTATCTTTAAGTTTCGCGTCAATTAGGGTGTCTGTTCCCTAATTCTTAGATTACCGGACTTAATAAAAAGGGGCATATTCGATTTCGATAATTCAACCATAGAATGTAGTTTCACGTACTTGTGTCTATTTTATAAATCATTTATAAAACCTGCATGTATTCTCATCCCAAAAATATTAGATTTTAAAAGTGGGACTATAACTCACTTTCACAGATTTTTACTTCGTCGGGAAGTAAGACTTGGCCACTGGTTGACTCACGAACCTATAACAATATATACATATATATCAAAGTATGTTCAAAATATATTTACAACACTTTTAATATATTTTGATGTTTTAAGTTTATTAAGTCAGCTGTCCTCGTTAGTAACCTACAACTAGTTGTCCACAGTTAGATGTACAGAAATAAATCGATAAATATTATCTTGAATCAATCCACGACCCAGTGTATACGTATCTCAGTATTAATCACAACTCAAACTATATATATTTTGGAATCAACCTCAACCCTGTATTGCTAACTCCAACATTCACATATAGAGTGTCTATGGTTGTTCCGGAATATATATAGATGTGTCGACATGATAGGTCGAAACATTGTATACGTGTCTATGGTATCTCAAGATTACATAATATACAATACAAGGTGATTAAGTTATGGTTGGAATAGATTTGTTACCAATTTTCACGTAGCTAAAATGAGAAAAAATTATCCAATCTTGTTTTACCCATAACTTCTTCATTTTAAATCCGTTTTGAGTGAATCAAATTGCTATGGTTTCATATTGAACTCTATTTTATGAATCTAAACAGAAAAAGTATAGGTTTATAGTCGGAAAAATAAGTTACAAGTCGTTTTTGTAAAGGTAGTCATTTCAGTCGAAAAACGACGTCTAGATGACCATTTTAGAAAACATACTTCCACTTTGAGTTTAACCATAATTTTTGGATATAGTTTCATGTTCATAATAAAAATAATTTACCCAGAATAACAACTTTTAAATCAAAGTTTATCATAGTTTTTAATTAACTAACCCAAAACAGCCCGCGGTGTTACTACGACGGCGTAAATCCGGTTTTACGGTGTTTTTCGTGTTTCCAGGTTTTAAATCATTAAGTTATCATATCATATAGATATAGAACATGTGTTTAGTTGATTTTAAAAGTCAAGTTAGAAGGATTAACTTTTGTGTGCGAACAAGTTTAGAATTAACTAAACTATGTTCTAGTGATTACAAGTTTAAACCTTAGAATAAGATAGCTTTATATGTATGAATCGAATGATGTTATGAACATCATTACTACCTTAAGTTCCTTGGATAAACCTACTCGAAAAGGGAAAAATGGATCTAGTTTCAACGGATCCTTGGATGGCTCGAAGTTCTTGAAGCAGAATCATGACACGAAAACAAGTTCAAGTAAGATCATCACTTGAAATAAGATTGTTATAGTTATAGAAATTGAACCAAAGTTTGAATATGATTATTACCTTGTATTAGAATGATAACCTACTGTAAGAAACAAAGATTTCTTGAGGTTGGATGATCACCTTACAAGATTGGAAGTGAGCTAGCAAACTTGAAAGTATTCTTGATTTTATGTAACTAGAACTTGTAGAATATATGAAGAACACTTAGAACTTGAAGATAGAACTTGAGAGAGATCAATTAGATGAAGAAAATTGAAGAATGAAAGTGTTTGTAGGTGTTTTTGGTCGTTGGTGTATGGATTAGATATAAAGGATATGTAATTTTATTTTCATGTAAATAAGTCATGAATGATTACTCATATTTTTGTAATTTTATGAGATATTTCATGCTAGTTGCCAAATGATGGTTCCCACATGTGTTAGGTGACTCACATGGGCTACTAATAGCTGATCATTGGAGTGTATATACCAATAGTACATACATCTAAAAGCTGTGTATTGTACGAGTACGAATACGGGTGCATAGGAGTAGAATTGTTGATGAAACTGAACGAGGATGTAATTGTAAGAATTTTTGTTAAGTAGAAGTATTTTGATAAGTGTATTGAAGTCTTTCAAAAGTGTATAAATACATATTAAAACACTATATGTATATACATTTTAACTGAGTCGTTAAGTCATCGTTAGTCGTTACATGTAAGTGTTGTTTTGAAACCTTTAGGTTAACGATCTTGTTAAATGTTATTAACCCAATGTTTATAATATCAAATGAGATTTTAAATTATTATATTATCATGATATTATCATGTATGAATATCTCTTAATATGATATATATACATTAAATGTCTTTACAACGATAATCGTTACATATATGTCTCGTTTAAAAATCATTAAGTTAGTAGTCTTGTTTTTTACATATGTAGTTCATTGTTAATATACTTAATGATATGTTTACTTATCATAGTATCAAGTTAACTATATATATATCCATATATATGTCATCATATAGTTTTTACAAGTTTTAACGTTCGTGAATCACCGATCAACTTGGGTGGTCAATTGTCTATATGAAACATATTTCAATTAATCAAGTCTTAACAAGTTCGATTGCTTAACATGTTGGAAACATTTAATCATGTAAATATCATTCTCAATTAATATATATAAACATGGAAAAGTTCGGGTCACTACAGTACCTACCCGTTAAATAAATTGCGTCCCGAAATTTTAAGCTGTTGAAGGTGTTGACGAATCTTCTGGAAATAGATGCGGGTATTTCTTCTTCATCTGATCTTCACACTCCCAGGTGAACTCGGGTCCTCTACGAGCATTCCATCGAACCTTAACAATTGGTATCTTGTTTTTCTTAAGTCTTTTATCCTCACGATCCATTATTTTGACGGGTTCTTCGATGAATTGGAGTTTTTCGTTGATTTGGATTTCATCAAACTGAATAGTGTGATCTTCTTTAGCAAAACATTTCTTCAAATTCGAGACGTGGAAAGTGTTATGTACAGCCGCGAGTTGTTGAGGTAACTCAAGTCGGTAAGCTACTGGTCCGACACGATCAATAATCTTGAATGGTCCAATATACCTTGGATTTAATTTCCCTCGTTTACCAAATCGAACAACGCCTTTCCAAGGTGCAACTTTAAGCATGACCATCTCTCCAATTTCAAATTCTATATCTTTTCTTTTAATGACAGCGTAGCTCTTTTGTCGACTTTGGGCGGTTTTCAACCATTGTTGAATTTGGATGATCTTCTCGGTAGTTTCTTGTATAATCTCCGGACCCGTAATTTGTATATCCCCCACTTCACTCTAACAAATCGGAGACCTGCACTTTCTACCATAAAGTGCTTCAAACGGCGCCATCTCAATGCTTGAATGGTAGCTGTTGTTGTAGGAAAATTCTGCTAATGGTAGATGTCGATCCCAACTGTTTCCGAAATCAATTACACATGCTCGTAGCATGTCTTCAAGCATTTGCATCGTCCTTTCGCTCTGCCCATCAGTTTGTGGATGATAGGCAGTACTCATGTCTAGACGAGTTCCTAATGCTTGCTGTAATTTCTGCCAGAATCTTGAAATAAATCTGCCATCCCTATTAGAGATAATAAAGATTGGTATTCCATGTCTGGAGACGACTTCCTTCAAATACAGTCGTGTTAACTTCTCCATCTTGTCATCTTCTCTTATTGGCAGGAAGTGTGCTGATTTGGTGAGACGATCAACTATTACCCAAATAGTATCAAAACCACTTGCAGTCCTTGGCAATTTAGTGATGAAATCCATGGTAATGTTTTCCCATTTCCATTCTGGGATTTCGGGTTGTTGAAGTAGACCTGATGGTTTCTGATGCTCAGCTTTGACCTTAGAACACGTCAAACATTCTCCTACGTATTTAGCAACATCGACTTTCATACCCGGCCACCAAAAATGTTTCTTGAGATCCTTGTACATCTTCCCCGTTCCAGGATGTATTGAGTATCTGGTTTTATGAGCTTCTCTAAGTACCATTTCTCTCATATCTCCAAATTTTGGTACCCAAATCCTTTCAGCCCTATACCGGATTCCGTCTTCCCGAATATTAAGATGCTTCTTCGATCCTTTGGGTATTTCATCCTTTAAATTTCCCTATTTTAAAACTCCTTGTTGGGCCTCCTTTATTTAAGTAGTAAGGTTATTATGAATCATTATATTCATAGATTATACTCGAATGGGTTCTCTGTCCTTCCTGCTCAAGGCATCGGCTACCACATTTGCCTTCCCCGGGTGGTAACGAATCTCAAAGTCGTAATCATTCAATAATTCAATCCACCTACGCTGCCTCATATTCAGTTGTTTCTGATTAAATATGTGTTGAAGACTTTTGTGGTCGGTATATATAATACTTTTGACCCCATATAAGTAGTGCCTCCAAGTCTTTAATGCAAAAACAACCGCGCCTAATTCCAAATCATGCGTCGTATAATTTTGTTCGTGAATCTTCAATTGCCTAGACGCATAAGCAATCACCTTCGTTCGTTGCATTAATACCCAACCGAGACCTTGCTTTGATGCGTCACAATAAATCATAAAATCATCATTCCCTTCAGGCAATGACAATATAGGTGCCGTAGTTATCTTTTTCTTCAATAACTGAAACGCTTTCTCTTGTTCATCATTCCATTCAAATTTCTTCCCTTTATGCGTTAATGCAGTTAAGGGTTTTGCTATTCTAGAAAAGTCTTGGATGAACCTTCTGTAGTAACCAGCTAGTCCTAAAAACTGGCGTATGTGTTTCGGAGTTTTCGGGGTTTCCCACTTTTCAACAGTTTCTATCTTTGCCGGATCCACCTTAATACCTTCTTTGTTCACTATGTGACCGAGGAATTGAACTTCTTCCAACCAAAGTGCACACTTTGAAAACTTAGCGTACAATTCTTCCTTCCTCAATACTTCTAACACCATTCTCAAATGTTCACCGTGTTCTTGGTCATTCTTTGAGTAAATAAGTATGTCATCAATGAAAACAATGACAAACTTGTCAAGGTATGGTCCACACACTCGGTTCATAAGGTCCATGAACACAGCTGGTGCATTAGTTAAACCAAACGGCATGACCATAAACTCGTAATGACCGTAACGTGTCCTGAAAGCAGTCTTTGGAATATCATCTTCTTTCACCCGCATTTGATGATACCCGGAACGTAAGTCAATCTTTAAATAAACAGACGAGCCTTGTAGTTGATCAAATAAGTCGTCGATTCTCGGTAGTGGGTAGCGGTTCTTGATGGTAAGTTTGTTCAACTCTCGGTAGTCGATACACAACCTGAATGTACCATCTTTCTTCTTGACAAACAAAACATGAGCTCCCCACGGTGATGTGCTTGGTCGAATGAAACCACGCTCTAAAAGTTCTTGTAATTGGCTTTGTAGTTCTTTCATCTCGCTGGGTGCGAGTCTGTAAGGAGCACGAGCTATTGGTGCAGCTCCTGGTACAAGATCTATTTGAAATTCAATGGATCGATGTGGGGGTAATCCCGGTAATTCTTTCGGAAATACATCGGGAAATTCTTTTGCAATGGGAACATCATTGATGCTCTTTTCTTCAGTTTGTACTTTCTCGACGTGTGCTAGAACAGCATAGCAACCTTTTCTTATTAGTTTTTGTGCCTTCAAATTACTAATAAGATGTAGCTTCGTGTTGCCCTTTTCTCCGTACACCATTAAGGGTTTTCCTTTTTCTCGTATAATGCGAATTGCATTTTTGTAACAAACGATCTCTGCTTTCACTTCTTTCAACCAGTCCATACCGATTATCACATCAAAACTCCCTAACTCTACTGGTATCAAATCAATCTTAAATGTTTCGCTAACCAGTTTAATTTCTCGATTCCGACATATATTATCTGCTGAAATTAATTTACCATTTGCTAATTCGAGTAAAAATTTACTATCCAAAGGCGTCAATGGACAACTTAATTTAGCACAAAAATCTCTACTCATATAGCTTCTATCCGCACTCGAATCAAATAAAACGTAAGCAGATTTATTGTCAATAAGAAACGTACCCGTAACAAGCTCCGGGTCTTCCTGTGCCTCTGCCGCATTAATATTGAAAACTCTTCCGCGGCGTTGTCCATTCGTGTTCTCCTGGTTCGGGCAATTTCTAATAATGTGGCCCGATTTTCTACATTTATAACAAACTACATTGGCATAACTTGCTCCGACACTACTTGCTCTGCCATTACTCATCCCGACACCATTTGTTCCTTTCGTTCTAATTAACCCCTGGTCCATAGACCTCACACTTCACCGCGTTATGACCATTTCTTTTACACTTGTTGCAAAATTTGGTGCAGAACCCCGAGTGATACTTTTCACACCTTTGGCATAGCTGCTTCTGATTGTTGTTGTTGTTGCGATTATTATTGTTGTTGGGATGATTGTTGTAGTTGATGTTGTTGTTGTTGTTGGGCCGTTTATTGTAGTTGTGATTGATGTTGCGATTGTTGGGATAATTGTTGCGATTATTGTTGTAATTGCTGTTGTTGTTGTATTGGTGATTCTTATCACCGTTTTCCTCCCACTTTCTTTTGACTTGCTTCACATTGGCCTCTTCAGCAGTCTGTTCTTTAATTCTTTCTTCAATCTGGTTCACTAGTTTGTGAGCCATTCTACATGCCTGTTGTATGGAGGCGGGCTCGTGTGAACTTATATCTTCTTGGATTCTTTCCGGTAATCCTTTCACAAACGCGTCGATCTTCTCTTCCTCATCTTCAAATGCTCCCGGACACAATAGGCACAATTCTGTGAATCGTCTTTCGTACGTGGTAATATCAAATCCTTGGGTTCGTAACCCTCTAAGTTCTGTCTTGAGCTTATTGACCTCGGTTCTGGGACGGTACTTCTCGTTCATCAAGTGCTTGAATGATGACCACGGTAGTGCGTAAGCATCATCTTGTCCCACTTGCTTTAGATAGGTATTCCACCATGTTAACGCAAAACCTGTGAAGGTATGCGTAGCGTACTTCACTTTGTCCTCTTCAGTACACTTACTTATGGCAAACACCGATTCGACCTTTTCGTTCCACCGTTTCAATCCAATCGGTCCTTCGATTCCATCAAATTCCAAAGGTTTGCAGGCAGTGAATTCTTTGTAGGTGCATCCTACACGATTTCCTGTACTGCTAGATCCAAGGTTATTGTTGGTATGTAGCGCAGCCTGTACTGCGGCTATGTTTGAAGCAAGAAAGGCACGAAATTCGTCTTCACTCATATTCAAGGTGTGTCGAGTAGTCGGTGCCATTTCCTTCAAAATAGTTAAATGAAACGAGTTAATCATATAGAATATCAAGAGTAGTCAATAGTATTTCGTAGCGTAATATGAACTTATTTATAAAAGCTCTTTCTTCATATTAGCGTTTTATACTCTTTAATTCGGGTAGTACCTACCCGTTAAGTTCATACTTAGTAGCTAACATACCATTTCAACTACTACAATTCTATATGAAAAACTAATCACAAAAAAAAAAAAAAAAAAAAAATTCATATTCAAACCTTTATACAATAACTTGCAAACTTACAATACCGCTTTTTTTTACATATAGCATGAAATATAGCACATAAAACTTTGATAAAAAGTAGTTGCGAAGATAATTCTAGTTAATAAATAAGGCGTTCAGCAAAGGCAATAAAGACACGTAATTCATACGTCCAGAAACAAGTCATGCATTCTGATTTTACTAATACCACTTCCCATCCTTGGTTTTGTGGAACATAACCATTGTGACCGATAGTAAGACAATGTGTTGTAACGTCGTCAAAGGGACAAGGGTTACGTAATGACCAACAGTCTCGTAATAACCTAAAAACCTCATTTCTTACTCCAATTACCGACTCCGTCACTTGTGGGAACGTTTTGTTTAACAGTTGTAGCCCGATGTTCTTGTTCTCACTTTGGTTAGAAGCGAACATTACTAACCCGTAAGCATAACATGCTTCTTTATGTTGCATGTTAGCCGCTTTTTCTAAATCACGAAGTCCTATATTCGGATATACTGAGTCAAAATAATTTCTTAACCCATTGCGTAAAATAGCATTTGGGTTCCCCGCAATATATGCGTCAAAGTAAACACATCGTAACTTATGGATTTCCCAATGTGATATCCCCCATATTTCGAACGAAAGCCTTTTATAAACCAAGGCATTCTTGGAACGTTCTTCGAATGTCTTACAAACTGATCTCGCCTTAAATTGTTGTGCCGAAGAATTCTGACCGAATCTAGACAAGATTTCATCAATCATGTCTCCGGGTAGGTCTCTTAAAATATTGGGTTGTCTATCCATTTTGTGTTTTTATACTGTAAAACAGACAAGAGTTAGATTCATAAAAAAAATACTTATTAATACAAGCAATTTTTACATATATCATAAAGCATAAGCACACTATATTACATATATTACACCACACGAATACAACTATCTTATTCCGACTCGCTCGTTTCTTCTTCTTCGGTTTTGGTTTGTTTTGCCAAGTTTCTAGGGATATATGATGTTCCCCTAATACGAGCCGTCATTTTACACATTGGTTTAGAAAAACCTGGTGGTTTAGAGGTTCTCGGGTTATTGTCACAACTTAAGAAATACGGGTGTTGACGATACATATAAAGTTCATCGGGTTTGGAATCAAATTTCTCTATTTTTATGCCCTTTCCCTTATTGTTCTCTTTTGCCTTATTAAATTATGTTGGGGTAATTTCTATAACATCATCGGAATTCTTGTCGGAATCCGATTCATCGGAGAATTGGTAATCCTCCCAATATTTTGCTTCCTTGGCGGAAACACCATTGACCATAATTAACCTTGGTCGGTTGGTTGAGGATTCTCTTTTACTTAACCGTTTTATTATTTCCCCCACCGGTTCTATTTCTTCTTCCGGTTCCGATTCTTCTTCCGGTTTCGATTCTTCTTCCGGTTCCGACTCTTCTTCCAGTTCCTCTTCGGGAACTTGTGAATCAGTCCACGAATCATTCCAATTTACATTTGACTCTTCATTATTATTAGGTGAGTCAATGGGACTTGTTCTTGAGGTAGACATCTATCACATAATATCAAACACGTTAAGAGATTAATATATCACATAATATTCATATGTTAAAAATATATAGTTTCCAACAAAAATGTTAAGCAATCATTTTTAAAGAAAACACGGTCGAAGTCCAGACTCACTAATGCATCCTAACAAACTCGATAAGACACACTAATGCAAATTTTCTGGTTCTCTAAGACCAACGCTCGGATACCAACTGAAATGTCCCGTTCTTATTGATTAAAAACGTTCCATATTAATTGATTTCGTTGCGAGGTTTTGACCTCTATATGAGACATTTTTCAAAGACTGCATTCATTTTAAAACAAACCATAACCTTTATTTCATCAATAAAGGTTTAAAAAGCTTTACGTAGATTATCAAATAATGATAATCTAAAATATCCTGTTTACACACGACCATTACATAATGGTTTACAATACAAATATGTTACAACAAAATAAGTTTCTTGAATGTAGTTTTTACACAATAACATGCAATCATGGACTCCAAATCTCGTCCTTATTTAAGTATGCGACAGCGAAAGCTCTTAATAATCACCTGAGAATAAACATGCTTAAAACGTCAACAAAAATGTTGGTGAGTTATAGGTTTAACCTATATGTATCAAATCGTAACAATAGACCACACGATTTAATATTCCAATACACATCCCATACATAGAGATAAAAATCATTCATATGGTGAACACCTGGTAACCGACATTAACAAGATGCATATATATAAGAATATCCCCATCATTCCGGGACACCCTTCGGATATGATATAAATTTCGAAGTACTAAAGCATCCGGTACTTTGGATGGGGTTTGTTAGGCCCAATAGATCTATATTTAGGATTCGCGTCAATTAGGGTGTCTGTTCCCTAATTCTTAGATTACCAGACTTAATAAAAAGGGGCATATTCGATTTCGATAATTCAACCATAGAATGTAGTTTCACGTACTTGTGTCTATTTTGTAAATCATTTATAAAACTTGCATGTATTCTCATCCCAAAAATATTAGATTTTAAAAGTGGGACTATAACTCACTTTCACAGATTTTTACTTCGTCGGGAAGTAAGACTTGGCCACTGGTTGATTCACGAACCTATAACAATATATACATATATATTAAAGTATGTTCAAAATATATTTACAACACTTTTAATATATTTTGATGTTTTAAGTTTATTAAGTCAGCTGTCCTCGTTAGTAACCTACAACTAGTTGTCCACAGTTAGATGTACAGAAATAAATCGATAAATATTATCTTGAATCAATCCACGACCCAGTGTATACGTATCTCAGTATTGATCACAACTCAAACTATATATATTTTGGAATCAACCTCAACCCTGTATAGCTAACTCCAACATTCACATATAGAGTGTCTATGGTTGTTCCGAAATATATATAGATGTGTCGATATGATAGGTCGAAACATTGTATACGTGTCTATGGTATCTCAAGATTACATAATATACAATACAAGTTGATTAAGTTATGGTTGGAATAGATTTGTTACCAATTTTCACGTAGCTAAAATGAGAAAAAATTATCCAATCTTGTTTTACCCATAACTTCTTCATTTTAAATCCGTTTTGAGTGAATCAAATTGCTATGGTTTCATATTGAACTCTATTTTATGAATCTAAACAGAAAAAGTATAGGTTTATAGTCGGAAAAATAAGTTACAAGTCATTTTTGTAAAGGTAGTCATTTCAGTCGAAAGAACGACGTATAGATGACCATTTTAGAAAACATACTTCCACTTTGAGTTTAACCATAATTTTTGGATTTAGTTTCATATTCATAATAAAAATCATTTTCTCAGAATAACTACTTTTAAATCAAAGTTTATCATAGTTTTTAATTAACTAACCCAAAACAGCCCGCGGTGTTACTACGACGGCGTAAATCCGGTTTTACGGTGTTTTTCGTGTTTCCAGGTTTTAAATCATTAAGTTAGCATATCATATAGATATAGAACATGTGTTTAGTTGATTTTAAAAGTCAAGTTAGAAGGATTAACTTTTGTTTGCGAACAAGTTTAGAATTAACTAAACTATGTTCTAGTGATTACAAGTTTAAACCTTCGAATAAGATAGCTTTATATGTATGAATCGAATGATGTTATGAACATCATTACTACCTTAAGTTCCTTGGATAAACCTACTGGAAAAGAGAAAAATGGATCTAGCTTCAACGGATCCTTGGATGGCTCGAAGTTCTTGATGCAGAATCATGACACGAAAACAAGTTCAAGTAAGATCATCACTTGAAATAAGATTGTTATAGTTATAGAAATTGAACCAAAGTTTGAATATGATTATTACCTTGTATTAGAATGATAACCTACTGTAAGAAACAAAGATTTCTTGAGGTTGGATGATCACCTTACAAGATTGGAAGTGAGCTAGCAAACTTGAAAGTATTCTTGATTTTATGTAACTAGAACTTGTAGAATATATGAAGAACGCTTAGAACTTGAAGATAGAACTTGAGAGAGATCAATTAGTTGAAGAAAATTGAAGAATGAAAGTGTTTGTAGGTGTTTTTGGTCGTTGGTGTATGGATTAGATATAAAGGATATGTAATTTTATTTTCATATAAATAAGTCATGAATGATTACTCATATTTTTGTAATTTTATGAGATATTTCATGCTAGTTGCCAAATGATGGTTCCCACATGTGTTAGGTGACTCACATGAGCTGCTAAGAGCTGATCATTGGAGTGTATATACCAATAGTACATACATCTAAAAGCTGTGTATTGTACGAGTACGAATATGGGTGCATACGAGTAGAATTGTTGATGAAACTGAACGAGGATGTAATTGTAAGAATTTTTGTTAAGTAGAAGTATTTTGATAAGTGTATTGAAGTCTTTCAAAAGTGTATAAATACATATTAAAACACTACATGTATATACATTTTAACTGAGTCGTTAAGTCATCGTTAGTCGTTACATGTAAGTGTTGTTTTGAAACCTTTAGGTTAACGATCTTGTTAAATGTTGTTAACCCAATGTTTATAATATCAAATGAGATTTTAAATTATTATATTATCATGATATTATCATGTATGAATATCTCTTAATATGATATATATATACATTAAATGTCTTTACAACGATAATCGTTACATATATGTCTCGTTTAAAAATCATTAAGTTAGTAGTCTTGTTTTTTACATATGTAGTTCATTGTTAATATACTTAATGATATGTTTACTTATCATAGTATCAAGTTAACTATATATATATCCATATATATGTCATCATATAGTTTTTACAAGTTTTAACGTTCGTGAATCACCGGTCAACTTGGGTGGTCAATTGTCTATATGAAACATATTTCAATTAATCAAGTCTTAACAAGTTTGATTGCTTACATGTTGGAAACATTTAATCATGTAAATATCAATCTCAATTAATATATATAAACTTGGAAAAGTTCGGGTCACTACAGGATGATCACCTTATAAGATTGGAAGTGAGCTAGCAAACTTGAAAGTATTCTTGATTTTATGAAACTAGAACTTTTGGAATTTATGAAGAACACTTAGAACTTGAAGATAGAACTTGAGAGAGATCAATTAGATGAAGAAAATTGAAGAATGAAAGTGTTTGTAGGTGTTTTTGGTCGTTGGTGTATGGATTAGATATAAAGGATATGTAATTTTGTTTTCATGTAAATAAGTCATGAATGATTACTCATATTTTTGTAATTTTATGAGAAATTTCATGCTAGTTGCCAAATGATGGTTCCCACATGTGTTAGGTGACTCACATGGGCTGCTAAGAGCTGATCATTAGAGTGTATATACCAATAGTACATACATCTAAAAGCTGTGTATTGTACGAGTACGAATACGGGTGCATACGAGTAGAATTGTTGATGAAACTGAACGAGGATGCAATTGTAAACATTTTTGTTAAGTAGAAGTATTTTGATAAGTGTCTTGAAGTCTTTCAAAAGTGTATGAATACATATTAAAACACTACATGTATATACATTTTAACTGAGTCGTTAAGTCATCGTTAGTCGTTACATGTAAATGTTGTTTTGAAACCTTTAGGTTAACGATCTTGTTGAATGTTGTTAACCCATTATTTATTATAACAAATGAGATGTTAAATTGTTATATTATCATGATATTATGATATATAATATATCTTAGTATGATATATATACAGTTAAATGTCGTTACAACGATAATCGTTACATATATGTCTCGTTTCGAAATCATTAAGTTAGTAGTCTTATTTTTACATATGTATTTCATTGTTAATACACTTAATAATATATTTACTTATCATTTAACATAATTAACCAAGTGTATCAATATCTTAATATGATTCATATGTACCTAGTAGGACGTTGTTATAACGATAATCGTTATATATATCGTTTTCGAGTTTCTTGAATTAATAGTCTCATTTTTATGTATATAACTCATTGTTAAAATACCTAATGTGATACATACTTATAATAAAATCATGTTAACTATATATATAACCATATATATGTCATCGTATAGTTTTTACAAGTTTTAACGTTCGTGAATCACCGGTCAACTTGGGTGGTCAATTGTCTATATGAAACCTATTTCAATTAATCAAGTCTTAACAAGTTTGATTGCTTAACATGTTAGAAACACTTAATCATGTAAATAACAATTTCATTTAATATATATATAAACATGGAAAAGTTCGGGTCACTACAGTACCTACCCGTTAAATAAATTTCGTCCCGAAATTTTAAGCAGTTGGAGGTGTTGACGTATCTTCAGAAAATAAATGCGGGTATTTCTTCTTCATCTGATCTTCTCG
The DNA here is from genome assembly GCF_046630445.1 of Rutidosis leptorrhynchoides. Taxonomy (NCBI): domain Eukaryota; kingdom Viridiplantae; phylum Streptophyta; class Magnoliopsida; order Asterales; family Asteraceae; genus Rutidosis; species Rutidosis leptorrhynchoides. The sequence goes on from NC_092333.1 coordinate 206,949,552, forward strand.
TTCCCAGGTGAACTCGGGTCCACTACGAGCATTCCATCGAACCTTAACAATTGGTATCTTGTTTTGCTTAAGTCTTTTAACCTCACGATCCATTATTTCGACGGGTTCTTCGATAAATTGAAGTTTTTCGTTGATTTGGATTTCATCTAACGGAATAGTGAGATCTTCTTTAGCAAAACATTTCTTCAAATTCGAGACGTGGAAAGTGTTATGTACAGCTGCGAGTTGTTGAGGTAACTCAAGTCGGTAAGCTACTGGTCCGACACGATCAATAATCTTGAATGGTCCAATATACCTTGGATTTAATTTCCCTCATTTACCAAATCGAACAACGCCTTTCCAAGGTGCAACTTTAAGCATGACCATCTCTCCAATTTCAAATTCTATATCTTTTCTTTTAATGTCAGCGTAGCTCTTTTGTCGACTTTGGGCGGTTTTCAACCGTTGTTGAATTTGGATGATCTTCTCGGTAGTTTCTTGTATTATCTCCGGACCCGTAATCTGTCTATCCCCCACTTCACTCCAACAAATCGGAGACCTGCACTTTCTACCATAAAGTGCTTCAAACGGCGCCATCTCAATGCTTGAATGGTAGCTGTTGTTGTAGGAAAATTCTGCTAACGGTAGATGTCGATCCCAACTGTTTCCGAAATCAATAACACAAGCTCGTAGCATGTCTTCAAGCATTTGTATCGTCCTTTCGCTCTGCCCATCAGTTTGTGGATGATAGGCTGTACTCATGTCTAGACGAGTTCCCAATGCTTGCTGTAATGTCTGCCAGAATCTTGAAATAAATCTGCCATCCCTATCAGAGATAATAGAGATTGGTATTCCATGTCTGGAGACTTCCTTCAAATACAGTCGTGCTAACTTCTCCATCTTGTCATCTTCTCTTATTGGCAGGAAGTGTGCTGACTTGGTGAGACGATCAACTATTACCCAAATAGTATCATAACCACTTGCAGTCCTTGGCAATTTAGTAATGAAATCCATGGTAATGTTTTCCCATTTCCATTCCGGGATTTCAGGTTATTGTAGTAGACCTGATGGTTTCTGATGCTCAGCTTTGACCTTAGAACACGTCAAACATTCTCCTACATATTTAGCAACATCAGCTTTCATACCCGGCCACCAAAAATGTTTCTTGAGATCCTTGTACATCTTCCCCGTTCCAAGATGTATTGAGTATCTAGGTTTATGAGCTTCTCTAAGTACCATTTCTCTCATATCTCCAAATTTTGGTACCCAAATCTTTTCAGCCCTATACCGGGTTCCATCTTCCCAAATATTAAGATGCTTCTTCGATCCTTTGGGTATTTCATCCTTTAAATTTTCCTCTTTTAAAACTCCTTGTTGCGCCTCCTTTATTTGAGTAGTAAGGTTAGTGTGAATCATTATATTCATAGATTTTACTCGAATGGGTTCTCTGTCCTTTCTGCTCAAGGCGTCGGCTACCACATTTGCCTTCCCCGGGTGGTAATGAATCTCAAAGTCATAATCATTCAACAATTCAATCCACCTACGCTGCCACATATTAAGTTGTTTCTGATTAAATATGTGTTGAAGACTTTTGTGGTCGGTATATATAATACTTTTGACCCCATATAAGTAGTGCCTCCAAGTCTTTAATGCAAAAACAACCGCGCCTAATTCCAAATCATGCGTCGTATAATTTTGCTCGCGAATCTTCAATTGTCTAGATGCATAAGCAATCACCTTCGTCCGTTGCATTAATACACAACCGAGACCTTGCTTTGATGCGTCACAATAAATCACAAAATCATCATTCCCTTCAGGCAATGACAATATAGGTGCCGTAGTTAGCTTTTTCTTCAATAATTGAAACGCCTTCTCTTGTTCATCCTTCCATTCAAATTTCTTCCCTTTATGCGTTAATGCAGTCAAGGGTTTTGCTATTTTGGAGAAATCTTGGATGAATCTTCTGTAGTAACCAGCCAATCCTAAAAATTGACGTATATGCTTCGAAGTTTTTGGGGTTTCCCACTTTTCAACGGTTTCGATCTTTGCCGGGTCCACCTGGATACCTTCTTTGTTCACTATGTGACCGGAGAATTGAACTTCTTCCAACCAAAATTGTCATAACCCGTCCTTAACCATAAGAACGTGTTAGATAACGTATGATTTCATAGCGAGGTATTGACCTCTATATGCGACATTTTTAAAAGAACAACTGCATATATTTTACATTACAAACCATAATTCTTATTTTTGATACAAGCTTTAGACAATAAAAAGATGATTATCGTTTAGCGATAATCTTAGACTTACAAACTTTACATATGATGATAACAACACGATTTCTAGCATATTTTACAATACAAATCCTCGGATATGCAGTTTTGTTTTTGACACAAATATGAGTACGCAAGATCCTGCTTAAATTCAACATGTTGTAGCGGAAGCTTCTAATTATCACCTGAGAATAGACATGCTTAAAACGTCAACATAAAGTTGGTGAGATATAGGTTTAATGCCGGCAGCAATATATATATATATAGACCACAAGATTTCATATATAAACGTTTTAATAAAAATATTCTAAGTGGTTGAGCACTTGGTAACCATACTTAACATTTAATCACGTCGCATATTCCCTTTATTATGAAATCTTACTACACCGTACCAAGTGTAGTCACAAAACGAAGTACTGTGCAACCGTTGAATACTGGCCGTCCAGTCCGGTTGGGGTTGTCAGGCCCGATAGATCTATCAACAGGATTCGCGTTTACAATACCGCTGTAAATAACAGTTACCAAGCTACAGGGAAGTATGCCAGTGGTACAACTCAACGTAGAATATATTTTTCAGTTACTTGTGTCCATAACGTAAAACATAAAATACATGTATTCTCATCCCGAAATACTTAGAGTTTAAAAGTGGGACTATATACTCACTTTCGTCTTGAAGATATGTAATTTTAACTTGGTCTCCGATTGATATCACGAACCTATCCATATATAATATATCAATACCTTTTCTTTTTAAACAAACGTCACATATATATACTTATAATACTTTTAATACTTTTAATAATTCCTTAGTCCGTAGTTAGCAGTCCGATGTTAGTAATTCAATTTTAATGGTTCATTTTTAGGTGTTTAATAAACCCCCAATGAAATAAATAAAAACCCCCATCGTATATGTATTGATCGAGATTAATCTTGACCCACGGTACCGGTGTTGTCAAATGACGTGTTGCGTACATAAAGTACCGGTGTTGTCAAATGACGTGTTGCGTACAATCATGGGATCTTATGATTAATCTTCTCGTATTGTTTACGGGTGATCCTGAACCATATAAAATTAAATTATGAGTACATATATATAAAATATCATGTTATTTTAAAAAGATGTGATTTATTTAATTTTCTCCAATTATTTTCGTAGCTAAACTAGTCTTAGATATCCGATCTCGTTTTGGTCATAGTTTCTTCGTTACAACTCCGTTTTCGTTGATTCAACTTGCCACTTCCTTGGATCGAGTCCCTCTTTAAGTCTATGAACTGTAAATACCTTAGTTTGTATTCGAAATCACAGGTCATAGGTCAAACTTTAGTGAAACTTATGAAGTTAATCATTTTCCATCATGTAAACAACCTTAAATGATTATTTTTCTAAAAATACTTATACTTTGAGTTAAATCATGAAATTTTTATGTGTTATCATATTCATAGTAAAAAACATTTTTCCAGAAAATAAACCTCCAATTCAAAGTTTAAGATGGTTTTTAATTATCCAACCCAAAACAGCCCCCGGTTGCACTCCGACGTCGTAAATTCAGTTTTTAAGGTGTTCTTTGAAAAACCAAGTTATACCTTGTTAAATTAGCATATATTTATGATATATTACAGGTCTTGAAGTATTTTAAAAGTTAAGTGAGAAGGATCTATTTAGTTTGCAAACAAGTTTGAAAACATTCAAACTATGTTCTTGTTGTTAAAATTTTATACCACAAAATAAGATAGCTATATATATATGAATCGAATAAGGTAATGAACAAAGTTACTACCTCAAGTTACTTGGACAAGATTTCTGTAAAAGAGAAGTAAAAATCTAGAACCAAAAGAGTGATGGAGTTGGATGAAAGATTGGAAGTAAACTTGTGTTCTTGAAAGGATTCTTGAAGTGTTTTTGTAAGGTTTTTCTTATGGTGTTTAAGTGATGTTTTTATGGCTAGATCTTCATGGATACTAGCTGAATGGTTATGGAGTTTCTTAAGAGTGTGTTTTAGTTAAAGGAAATGTGTAGTAAAATGAAAATGGAATGGAGTATAAATGGTGGTGTAAAAGGTGTATAAGTTTGTAATTTTGTGAAAAAAAATCTTTTAATCATGTGAAATTGTCATACTAGATAACAAAAGTAGTTACCTTATACATAAGGCATTGAACAAGGGCTGGTTGGTGGTGATTTGATGTGTATATACCAATAGTAAATACGTATAGAGGTTAGGTATGATACGAGTACATGTACTCTAGATATACGTATAGAAATCTTGTGAAAAATGGAATGAGAATTCAAATATAGCTATCTTTTGTGAATATACTTATATTGTTTTATGTATTTAAGTCTTTAAAAGTGATTAAATACATTACATATACGATATATGTATAAACATTATATGTTATAAGTATTTATGTCAAATAACGTTACGTATGGTTATCGTTTTGAAAACTTAAGTTAGTAGTTTCAAAATATACTTATAACTTATTGTTATTAATACAAAATGAGATATTAAAACATCCTTAGATCATGTTAAATATGTATATATACATATATATACACAAACGTATAATTATCATATGTTATATAGTTCGTGATATCATCGGTCAAACTAGACGGTCAAACGTTGTGTAAAACTCATTTCAAAAACATAAGTCTCAACAATTTGGATTGCTTATCATGTTGGTAAGGTTTAATTTATGTAAATATTAATCTTATAAGTATAGAACGATCGAAAAAGTGCGGGTCATTACAGTACCTACCCGTTAAATAAATTTCGTCCCGAAATTTTAAAATTGTACCTATTTTGCGTCATCGAGAAACAAGTGTGGATACTTTTGTTTCATCTGATCCTCTCGTTCCCAAGTAAACTCGGGACCCCTTCGAGCATTCCAACGAACCTTAACGATCGGTATGTTGCTCTGCTTGAGCTGTTTAACTTCACGGTCCATGATTTCGATTGGTTCTTCGACGAATTGTAGTTTCTCGTCGACATGGATTTCTTCAAGAGGAATGGTGAAATCTTCCTTTGCAAGACACTTCTTAAGGTTTGAGACGTGAAAGGTATTATGTACTCCGGCGAGTTGTTGCGGTAACTCGAGTCGATAAGCTACCGGTCCAATGCGTTCGATGATCTTGAACGGGCCTACATATCTTGGGTTCAGTTTACCCCTTTTTCCAAAACGTATTACACCTTTCCATGGTGACACCTTTAACATAACCATGTCACCGATCTGAAACTCTAATGGTTTCCTTCGGACATCGGCGTAGCTCTTTTGGCGACTATGGGCTGTTTTCAATCTCTCCTTGATTTGTACTATCTTTTCAGTAGTTTCATGTATGATCTCGGGACCAGTTAATTGTTGATCTCCTACTTCATTCCAACAGATAGGAGATCTACACTTCCTTCCGTACAATGCTTCGAATGGTGCAGCTTTAATGCTCGCATGATAACTATTATTATACGAGAATTCTGCTAATGGTAGATACTTATCCCATCCGTTTCCAAAATCGATCACACATGCCCTGAGCATGTCTTCAAGAGTCTGAATTGTTCTTTCACTCTGCCCGTCCGTTTGCGGATGATATGCGGTACTCATATCCAAACGAGTTCCTAGTGCCTCCTGTAGTGATTGCCAGAACTTTGAGGTAAATCTACTATCACGATCAGATATAATGGAAATAGGTATTCCATGCCTTGAAACAATTTCCTTTATATACAATCGTAATAGTTTCTCTATCCTATCCGTTTCCTTTATAGGCAAGAAATGTGCAGACTTGGTGAGACGATCAACAATCACCCAAATGGTGTCGTATCCCCAGGCAGTCTTTGGTAACTTCGTGATGAAATCCATGGTAATACCATCCCATTTCCATTCTGGGATTTCTGGTTGTTGAAGTAACCCTGACGGCTTCTGGTGTTCTGCTTTGACCTTGGAACAAGTTAAACACTCCCCAACATATGTTGCAACGTCTGTCTTTAAATTAGGCCACCAATAACGTGTCTTAAGATCTTGGTACATCTTTCCAACTCCAGGATGTATCGAGTATCTTGTCTTATGTGCCTCATTCAATATCAACTTCTTTAATCCACCCAACTTCGGTACCCAAATACGATTTGCAAAATATCGAATTCCATCTTCCCGTATAACGAGTTGCTTCTCATACTTCTTCATTATTTCATTTCTTATGTTTTCTTTAGTAAGTGCTTCTCGTTGAACTTCTTTGATTTGTGAGTTGAGATTCATGCGAATTTTTATGTTCATCGCTCGTACTCGAATTGGTTCTCGTTCCTTTCTGCTTAATGCGTCAGCCACCACATTCGCTTTCCCGGGATGATAACGAATTTCACAATCATAGTCGTTTATTAACTCGACCCACCTACGTTGCCTCATGTTCAGCTGTTTCTGATCAAAAATATGTTGAAGGCTTTTATGATCAGTAAACACAGTGCATTTAACTCCATACAAGTAGTGTCTCCACATCTTCAATGCAAACACGACTGCTCCCAGTTCTAAATCATGCGTCGTATAATTCCGCTCGTGAATCTTCAATTGTCGGGATGCGTATGCAATAACTTTCTTCCGTTGCATAAGAACGCAACCAAAACCTTGTCGCGAAGCGTCACAATATATTTCAAAATCATCGTTCCCTTCTGGTAACGATAAAATAGGTGCCGTAGTTAACTTCTTCTTCAGTAACTGAAATGCGTTCTCCTGCTCCGAGGTCCATTCGTATTTCTTCCCTTTTTGCGTTAATGCTGTCAACGGCTTAGCTATTCGGGAAAAATCTTGAATAAACCTTCTATAATAACCGGCTAAACCCAAAAATTGGCGTATCTGCATTGGTGTTTTAGGAGTCTCCCATTTTTCAATGGCTTCAATTTTTGCTGGATCAACCTGAATTCCTTTGCTACTAACAACGTGGCCAAGAAATTGCACTTCTTTCAACCAGAAAGCACATTTAGAAAATTTAGCATATAGTTGTTCTTTTCTCAACAACTCTAATATCAACCTTAAATGCTGCTCATGCTCTTGCTCACTCTTGGAATAGATAAGAATATCATCAATGAAAACGATAACAAACTTATCTAAATATGGACTACAAACTCGATTCATGAGGTCCATGAATACAGCTGGCGCATTTGTCAACCCAAACGGCATGACCAAAAATTCGTAATGACCATAACGTGTTCGAAAAGCAGTTTTCGGTATATCTTCTTCTTTGACGCGTAATTGATGATAGCCCGATCTTAGGTCAATTTTCGAGTACACACATGATCCTTGGAGTTGATCAAATAAGTCGTCAATTCTCGGTAGTGGATACCGATTTTTGATAGTTAACTTATTTAATTCACGATAATCTATACACATCCTAAAAGATCCATCTTTCTTTTTAACAAATAGAATCGGAGCTCCCCACGGTGAAGTGCTTGGTCGTATGAATCCACGGTCTAGTAATTCTTTTAACTGACTTTGAAGTTCTTTTAATTCGGACGGTGCAAGTCTATATGGAGCACGAGCCACTGGTGCAGCTCCTGGTACTAAATCTATTTGAAATTCTACAGATCTAAATGGAGGTAATCCCGTCAACTCTTCCGGAAAAACTTCAGGAAAATCTCTTGCCACAGGCACATCGTTGATGCACTTCTCTTTTTCTTTCTTTTCGACTTTATTAACATGTGCTAGAATAGCATAACATCCCTTTTCTAAACACTTCTTGGCTTTCAAACAGCTAATGAGTTTTAGCTTTGAATTACCCTTCTCTCCATAAATCATCACCGGCATTTTATCCTTACTAGGAATGCGAATTGCCTTCTTGGCACACACAACTTCAGCTCCTACTTTGGACATCCAGTCCATGCCGACTATTACATCAAAACTTCCTAATTCTACGGGTATTAAGTCAATTTTAAACGTTTCTCCGGCTAAATTTATTTCACAATCACGACAAATTTTATCGGCTTTAATTAGTTTACCATTAGCTAACTCAATCATGTACTTAGCATCTAGAGGTAATGATGAACAATTCAATTTAGTGTAAAAATTTCTACACACGTAACTTCTATCGGCACCAGTATCAAATATAATAGACGCTGATAAGTTATTAATGGTAAACGTACCCGTAACAAGCTCCGGGTCTTCACGTGCCTCTCTAGCATTAATAATAAATACTCTCCCACGTGCAGGTCCGACATTCTTCTCTGGATTCGGGCACTGGCTCTTATAGTGACCTTGTTTTCCACACCCAAAACAAGTAACGGTAGCCAAAGCAGTTCTATTTGCATTGGTGGCAGGAGTCTTGGTACCATTTGTATTTGTAACGAGAGCCCTACAATCTTCAGCAAGATGACCCTGTCGATTACACTTGTTGCATACCACACTACAGTAACCAAAATGATGTTTGTGGCATCGGTTGCATAAAGGACTTTGTCCTTTGTAACCAAAACCTGAACCACTACCCGCACCTTTCGTGGTTTCTTGTTTCTTAAAAGATTGTTGTTGGTTACCTCGATCATAATTTCCATTCCACTTTCTTTTGTTACCCAATACCTTCACATCAGTATTGGATGATTTCTTATCCAAGATGACCTGATCCATTAGCTCGTTTGCCATGGTTATAGCTTCATGAATTGTCTTAGGTTTCGATGCTGTAACATTTGCCTTGACCTTTTTGGGCAAACCATCTTTGTACATTTCAATCTTCCGTTCTTCGGTTGGAACCAATTCAGGACATAGCAAAACTAATTCCATGAATCGCTGATTATAGTTGGTGATTTCAGTACCAACAACCTTCAGGCTTCGTAATTCATCTTCCAACTTCCTAACCTCGTTCCTTGGACAATACTCGTTGATTAACATTGTTTTGAATTCTTCCCAAGGAGTATCATAAGCTACATCTCCTCCTACAGCCTTCACATAATTTTTCCACCACGTGAGTGCACTATCTTGTAAAGTGCACGATGCATACTTGGTCATGTCCTTTTCAACACAACCACTGATTTTAAACACAATCTCCATCTTTTCTATCCACCGGGTTAAACCGATCGGTCCTTCTGTTCTACTGAATGATGAGGGCTTGCAAGTTGAAAAGTTTTGTAAGTGCACCCCACACGAGGATTTGGGTTAACTGCAGCACATCTTGCAGCCTCGACCCATAACATTCTGTCGTTCACTCGCTGATTGATGAGTTCCTGGATTTCTTGTTCCGTCATTCGGTTCAATCGCGCCATATTCTTCTATAAGAATGAAAAGAAAATAATTATTCACATGTAATATTATAGATGTAGTGTATATTTACAGTACATTATAGCTTATTAATAATATGAACTAGGTATTATTATAAAAGCCTTTTCTTCTTATTAGCGTTTTATAATTATATCTAGGGTAGTACCTACCCGTTAATGTTCATACTCAATAGCTTAGTACAGAACCAATTACTACAATCTAAATAATACTTAACCATGGAAAATTATTGCATTTCATACTTCACTATTTTACATATGCTTATCTTACATCGAACATTAAGCAACCACTCTAATAATATTATACAAAACATTATATGATCCCATGGTTTAATACGGCAGCGCATCTTTTGGTCTATTTTCTAGGACGTTTAGGTTCAAGGAATGGCCTAACGCTTATCCTAGCTGTCTGCCTATATTTTGGCGGTGGGGCTGAAGAACTGGATGCCGGGATAGAACGAATAGGTATAGCGGGAATAGGGGTGGTAGTGTTTAGTGGAGTTGGTGCCACATCATCCTCACTAAACTCGAGATTTGAATTTTCTAATTCATTAGCCTTTCGTTTCTTTCCTTGTTCAAACTTGTCTTTCGTAATTTCCTGTATTTCTTCCTCGGGTTCACTTTCCTCCTCGGGTTCACTTTCCTCCTCGGGTTCACTTTCCGGGTTCCCTATAGTTGGTTCATCCGGAATTTGTGAGTCTTCCCCAAAGATATTATTTTCGTCATCGGATAGGTTAATGACTGAAACGCCATCTGAAGATTCTGGTTCGGAGTCGCTGAATGTGATAACAAGTTTTGAGCCAGACATCTATCACACAACAACTAACCCATTAGTACTACATAATATTTACATATAAATTTTAACCAACAATGATAAGCAATGGTTTTTAAATCAGACCCGGTCAAAGTCCAGACTTACTAATGTATCCTAACGACTTATCAGTTAGACACACTAATGCAAACCTGGTTCGCTAAGACCACCGCTCTGATACCACATGTCATAACCCGTCCTTAACCATAAGAACGTGTTAGATAACGTATGATTTCATAGCGAGGTATTGACCTCTATATGCGACATTTTTAAAAGAACAACTGCATATATTTTACATTACAAACCATAATTCTTATTTTTGATACAAGCTTTAGACAATAAAAAGATGATTATCGTTTAGTGATAATCTTAGACTTACAAACTTTACATATGATGATAACAACACGATTTATAGCATATTTTACAATACAAATCCTCGGATATGCAGTTTTGTTTTTGACACAAATATGAGTACGCAAGATCCTGCTTAAATTCAACATGTTGCAGCGGAAGCTTCTAATTATCACCTGAGAATAGACATGCTTAAAACGTCAACATAAAGTTGGTGAGATATAGGTTTAATGCCGGCAGCAATATATATATATAGACCACAAGATTTCATATATAAACGTTTTAATAAAAATATTCTAAGTGGTTGAGCACTTGGTAACCATACTTAACATTTAATCACGTCGCATATTCCCTTTATTATGAAATCTTACTACACCGTACCAAGTGTAGTCACAAAACGAAGTACTGTGCAACCGTTGAATACTGGTCGTCCAGTCCGGTTGGGGTTGTCAGGCCCGATAGATCTATCAACAGGATTCGCGTTTACAATACCGCTGTAAATAACAGTTACCAAGCTACAGGGAAGTATGCCAGTGGTACAACTCAACGTAGAATATATTTTTCAGTTACTTGTGTCCATAACGTAAAACATAAAATACATGTATTCTCATCCCGAAATACTTAGAGTTTAAAAGTGGGACTATATACTCACTTTCGTCTTGAAGATATGTAATTTTGACTTGGTCTCCGATTGATATCACGAACCTATCCATATATAATATATCAATACCTTTTCTTTTTAAACAAACGTCACATATATATACTTATAATACTTTTAATACTTTTAATAATTCCTTAGTCCGTAGTTAGCAGTCCGATGTTAGTAATTCAATTTTAATGGTTCATTTTTAGGTGTTTAATAAACCCCCAATGAAATAAATAAAAACCCCCGTCGTATATGTATTGGTCGAGATTAATCTTGACCCACGGTACCGGTGTTGTCAAATGACGTGTTGCGTACATAAAGTACCGGTGTTGTCAAATGACGTGTTGCGTACAATCATGGGATCTTATGATTAATCTTCTCGTATTGTTTACGGGTGATCCTGAACCATATAAAATTAAATTATGAGTACATATATATAAAATATCATGTTATTTTAAAAAGATGTGATTTATTTAATTTTCTCCAATTATTTTCGTAGCTAAACTAGTCTTAGATATCCGATCTCGTTTTGGTCATAGTTTCTTCGTTACAACTCCGTTTTCGTTGATTCAACTTGCCACTTCCTTGGATCGAGTCCCTCTTTAAGAATATGAACTGTAAATACCTTAGTTTGTATTCGAAATCACAGGTCATAGGTCAAACTTTAGTGAAACTTATGAAGTTAATCATTTTCCATCATGTAAACAACCTTAAATGATTATTTTTCTAAAAATACTTATACTTTGAGTTAAATCATGAAATTTTTATGTGTTATCATATTCATAGTAAAAATCATTTTTCCAGAAAATAAACCTCCAATTCAAAGTTTAAGATGGTTTTTAATTATCCAACCCAAAACAGCCCCCGGTTGCACTCCGACGTCGTAAATTCAGTTTTTAAGGTGTTCTTTGAAAAACCAAGTTATACCTTGTTAAATTAGCATATATTTATGATATATTACAGGTCTTGAAGTATTTTAAAAGTTAAGTGAGAAGGATCTATTTAGTTTGCAAACAAGTTTGAAAACATTCAAACTATGTTCTTGTTGTTAAAATTTTATACCACAAAATAAGATAGCTATATATATATGAATCGAATAAGGTTATGAACAAAGTTACTACCTCAAGTTACTTGGACAATATTGCTGTAAAAGGGAAGTAAAAATCTAGAACCAAAAGAGTGATGGAGTTGGATGAAAGATTGGAAGTAAACTTGTGTTCTTGAAAGGATTCTTGAAGTGTTTTTGTAAGGTTTTTCTTATGGTGTTTAAGTGATGTTTTTATGGCTAGATCTTCATGGATACTAGCTGAATGGTTATGGAGTTTCTTAAGAGTGTGTTTTAGTTAAAGGAAATGTGTAGTAAAATGAAAATGGAATGGAGTATAAATGGTGGTGTAAAAGGTGTATAAGTTTGTAATTTTGTGAAAAAAAATCTTTTAATCATGTGAAATTGTCATACTAGATAACAAAAGTAGTTACCTTATACATAAGGCATTGAACAAGGGCTGGTTGGTGGTGATTTGATGTGTATATACCAATAGTAAATACGTATAGAGGTTAGGTATGATACGAGTACATGTACTCTAGATATACGTATAGAAATCTTGTGAAAAATTAAATGAGAATTCAAATATAGCTATCTTTTGTGAATATACTTATATTGTTTTATGTATTTAAGTCTTTAAAAGTGATTAAATACATTACATATACGATATATGTATAAACATTATATGTTATAAGTATTTATGTCAAATAACGTTACGTATGGTTATCGTTTTGAAAACTTAAGTTAGTAGTTTCAAAATATACTTATAACTTATTGTTATTAATACAAAATGAGATATTAAAACATCCTTAGATCATGTTAAATATGTATATATACATATATATACACAAACGTATAATTATCATATGTTATATAGTTCGTGATATCATCGGTCAAACTAGACGGTCAAACGTTGTGTAAAACTCATTTCAAAAACATAACTCTCAACAATTTGGATTGCTTATCATGTTGGTAAGGTTTAATTTATGTAAATATTAATCTTATAAGTATAGAACGATCGAAAAAGTGCGGGTCATTACAAAAATGCACACTTTGAAAACTTAGCGTACAGTTTTTCTTTCCTCAATACTTCTAGCACTTTTCTCAAATGTTCTTCGTGCTCTTGATCATTCTTTGAGTAAATAAGTATGTCATCTATGAAAACAATGACAAACTTGATAAGATATGGCCCACACACTCGGTTCATAAGGTCCATGAACACAGCTGGTGCGTTAGTCAATCCAAACGGCATAACCATAAACTCGTAATGACCATAACGCGTCCTAAAAGCAGTTTTTGGAATATCATCCTCCTTTACTCGCATTTGATGATATCTAGAACGTAAATCGATCTTTAAATAAACTGACGAGCCTTGTAGTTGATCAAATAAGTCATCAATTCTCGGCAGTGGATAACGGTTTTTGATGGTAAGTTTGTTCAACTCTCTGTAGTCAATACACAACCTAAATGTACCATCTTTCTTCTTGACAAACAAAACAGGAGCTCCCCACGGTGATGTGCTTGGTCGAATGAAACCACGCTCTAAAAGTTCTTGTAATTGGCTTTGCAGTTCTTTCATCTCGCTGGGTGCGAGTCTGTAAGGAGCACGAGCTATTGGTGCAGCTCCTGGTACAAGATCTATTTGAAATTCAACAGATCGATGTGGAGGTAGTCCCGGTAATTCTTTCGAAAATACATCGGGAAATTCTTTTGCGACGGGAACATCATTGAAGCTCTTTTCTTCAGTTTGTACTTTCTCGACGTGTGCTAGAACAGCATAGCAACCTTTTCTTATTAGTTTTTGTGCCTTCAAATTACTAATAAGATGTAGCTTCATGTTGCCCTTTTCTCCGTACACCATTAAGGGTTCTCCTTCTTCTCGTACAATGCGAATTGCATTTTTATAATATACGATCTCTGCTTTCACCTTCTTCAGCCAGTCCATGCCAACTATTACATCAAAACTCCCTAACTCTACTAGTATCAAATCAATCTTAAATATTTCGCTACCCAGTTTAATTTCTCGATTCCGGCATATATTATCTGCTGAAATTAATTTACCGTTTGCTAATTCGAGTAAAATTTACTATCCAATGGCGTCAATGGACAACTTAATTTTGCACAAAAATATCTACTCATATAGCTTCTATCCGCACCCGAATCAAATAAAACGTAAGCAGATTTATTGTCAATAAGAAACATACCCATAACAAGCTCCGGGTCTTCCTGTACCTCTGCCGCATTAATATTAAAAACTCTTTCGCGGCCTTGTCCATTCGTGTTCTCCTGGTTCGGGCAATTTCTAATAATGTGGCCCGGTTTTCCACATTTATAACAAACTACATTGGCATAACTTGCTCCGACACTACTTGCCCCACCATTACTCGTTTCGACACCATTTGTTCCTTTCGTTCTGTTAACCCCTGGTCCGTAGACCTCACACTTCGCCGCGCTATGACCTTTTCTTTTACACTTGTTGCAAAATTTGGTGCAGAACCCCGAGTGATACTTTTCACACCTTTGGCATAGCTGCTTCTGATTGTTGTTGTTGTTGCGGTTATTATTGTTGTTGGGATGATTGTTGTAGTTGTTGTTGTTGTTGTTGTTGATGTTGTTGTTGTTGTTGTTGGGCCGTTTGTTGTAGTTGCGATTGATGTTGCGATTGTTGGGATAATTGTTGCGATTATTGTTGTAATTGCTGTTGTTGTTGTATTGGTGATTCTTATCACCGTTTTCCTCCTACTTTCTTTTGACTTGCTTCACATTGGCTTCTTCAGCCGTCTGTTCTTTAATTCTTTCCTCAATCTGGTTCACTAGTTTGTGAGCCATTCTACATTCCTGTTGTATGGAGGCGGGCTCGTGTGAACTTATATCTTCTTGGATTCTTCCCGGTAATCCTTTCACAAACGCGTCGATCTTCTCTTCCTCATCTTCGAACGCTCCCGGACACAATAGGAACAATTCTGTGAATCGTCTTTCGTACGTGGTAATATCAAATCCTTGGGTTCGTAACCCTCTAAGTTCTGTCTTGAGCTTATTGGCCTCGGTTCTGGGATGGTACTTCTCGTTCATCAAGTGCTTGAATGCTGACCACGGTAGTGCGTACGCATCATCTTGTCCCACTTGCTCTAGATAGGTATTCCACCATGTTAACGCAGAACCTGTGAAGGTATGCGTAGCGTACTTCACTTTGTCCTCTTCAGTACACTTACGTTTGGCAAACACCGATTCGACCTTCTCGGTCCACCGTTTCAATCCGATCGGTCCTTCGGTTCCATCAAATTCCAAAGGTTTGCAGGCAGTGAATTCTTTGTAGGTGCATCCTACATGATTTCCTGTACTGCTAGATCCAAGGTTATTGTTGGTATGTAGAGCAGCCTGTACTGCAGCTATGTTTGAAGCTAGAAAAGTACGGAATTCCTCTTCATTCATATTCACGGTATGTCGAGTAGTCGGTGCCATTTCCTTCAAAATAGTCAAATGGAACAAGTTAATCATACAGAATATTAAGAGTAGTTAATAGTATTTCGTAGCATAATATGAACTCATTTATAAAAGCTTTTTCTTCATATTAGCATTTTATAAGTTTAAATTCGGGTAGTACCTACCCATTAAGTTCATACTTAGTAGCTAATATACAATTCAACTACTACAATTCTATATGAAAAACTGATTATAATAATATTTCGCGTTCAAACTTTTACACAATATTTTACAAACTTACAATACCGCTTATTTTACATAAAGCATGAAATATAGCACACAATAACTTTGATACTAGATAGTTGTGAAGATAATTCTATCTAGTACACAAGTCGTTCAGCAAAGGCAATAAAGACACGTAATTCATACGTCCAGAAACAAGTCATGCATTCTGGTTTTACTAGGACTACTTCCCATCATTGGTCTTGTGGAACATAACCGTTGTGACCGATAGTAAGACAACGTGTTGTAACGTCATCAAAAGGATGAAGGTTACGTAATGACCAACAGTCTCGTAACAACCTAAAAACCTCATTTCTTACCCCAATTACCGACTCTGTCACTTTTGGGAACGTTTTGTTTAATAGTTGTAGCCCGATGTTCTTTTTCTCACTTTGGTGAGAAGCGAACATTACTAACCCGTAAGCATAACATGCTTCTTTATGTTGCATGTTAGCCGCTTTTTCTAAATCATGAAGTCCTATGTTCGGATATATTGAGTCAAAATAATTTCTTAACCCGTTGCGTAAAATAGCACTTGGGTTCCCCGCAATATATGCGTCAAAGTAAACACATCGTAACTTATGGGTTTCCCAATGTGATATCCCCCATATTTCAAATGAAAGTCTCTTATAAACCAAGGCATTCTTGGAACGTTCTTCGAATGTCTTACAAACTAATCTCACCTTAAATAGTTGTGCCGAGGAATTCTGACCGACTCTAGACAAGATTTCATCAATCATGTCTCCGGGTAGGTCTCTTAAAATATTGGGTTGTCTATCCATTTTGTGTTTTTATACTGTAAAATAGACAAGAGTTAGATTCATAAAAAAAAATACTTATTAATACAAGCAATTTTTACATATAACATAAAGCATAAGCACACTATATTACATATATTACACCACACGAATACAACTATCTTATTCCGACTCGCTCGTTTCTTCTTCTTCGGTTTTGGTTCGTTTTGCCAAGTTTCTAGGTATATATGATGTTCCCCTAATACGAGCCGTCGTTTTCCACATTGGTTTAGAAAAACCTGGTGGTTTAGAGGTTCCCGGGTCATTGTTACAACTTAAGGACTTCGGGGGTTGACGATACATATAAAGTTCATCGGGGTTGGAATTAGATTTCTCTATTTTTATGCCCTTTCCCTTATTATTTTGTTTTTCCTTTTTAAATTCAGTTGGGGTAATTTCTATAACATCATCGGAATTCTCGTCGGAATCCGATTCATCGGAGAATTGGTAATCCTCCCAATATTTTGCTTCCTTGGCGAAAACACCATTGACCATAATTAACCTTGGTCGGTTGGTTGAGGATTTTCTTTTACTTAATCATTTTATTATTTCCCCCACCGGTTCTATTTCCTCCTCCGGTTCCTCCTCTTCCGGTTCTGATTCTTCTTCCTGTTCTTCTTCGGGAACTTGTGAATCAGTCCAATATATATTCGACTCTTCGTTATTATTAGGTGAGTCAATGGGATTTGTGCTAGAGGTAGACATCTATCACACAATATCAAACATGTTAAGAGATTAATATATCACATAATATATACATGTTAATAATATATAGTTTCCAACAAAAATGTTAAGCAATCATTTTTAAAGAAAACACGGTCGAAGTCCAGACTCACTAATGCATCCTAACAAACTCGATAAGACACACTAATGCAAATTTCTGGTTCTCTAAGACCAACGCTCGGATACCAACTGAAATGTCCCGTTCTTATTGATTAAAAACGTTCCATATTAATTGATTTCGTTGCACGGTTTTGACCTCTATATGAGACGTTTTTCAAAGACTGCATTCATTTTAAAACAAACCATAACCTTTATTTCATCAATAAAGGTTTAAAAAGCTTTACGTAGATTATCAAATAATGATAATCTAAAATATCCTGTTTACACGCGACCATTACATAATGGTTTACAATACAAATATGTTACAACGAAATAAGTTTCTTGAATGCAGTTTTTACACAATATCATACAAGCATGGACTCCAAATCTCGTCCTTATTTAAGTATGCGACAGCGGAAGCTCTTAATAATCACCTGAGAATAAACATGCTTAAAACGTCAACAAAAATGTTGGTGAGTTATAGGTTTAACCTATATATTATCAAATCATAATAATAGACCACAAGATTTCATATTTCAATACACATCCCATACATAGAGATAAAAATCATTCATATGGTGAACACCTGGTAACCGACATTAACAAAATGCATATATAAGAATATCCCCATCATTCCAGGACACCCTTCGAATATGATATAAATTTCGAAGTACTAAAGCATCCGGTACTTTGGATGGGGTTTGTTAGGCCCAATAGATCTATCTTTAGGATTCGCTTCAATTAGGGTGTCTGTTCCCTAATTCTTAGATTACCAGACTTAATAAAAAGGGGCATATTCAATTTCGATAATTCAACCATAGAATGTAGTTTCACGTACTTGTGTCTATTTTGTAAATCATTTATAAAACCCGCATGCATTCTCATCCCAAAAATATTAGATTTTAAACGTGGGACTATAACTCACTTTCACAGATTTTTACTTCGTCGGGAAGTAAGACTTGGCCACTGGTTGATTCACAAACCTATAACAATATATACATATATATCAAAGTATGTTCAAAATATATTTACAAAACTTTTAATACATTTTGATGATTTAAGTTTATTAAGTCAGCTGTCCTCGTAAGTAACTGATAAGGCTAAAAAGGAACATATATTTCATAGCAAAATCCCCCAAGAAAGACAAGATTTTAGTTGCAATTGTTCCATTTTCAAGTGATATTCGTTTATATTAAATAAGTGCGAAGACAAAAGGCGAAAACGACGAATTAAAGACACAAAGGTCCAAAAAGCTCAAATATACAAGATACAAATAAAAAGGTTCAAATTATTGATGAAGAACGTCTAAAAATGACAAGAGTACAAGTTGCGGAATGCAAAGTACACGATATAAAATAGTACGAAAGGACGTCCGAAAATCCGGAACCGGGACCCGAGCCAAGAAGAAACGCCCGACGCAATGGACCAAAAATATCTAGTCTACTATGCACATAAATATAATATAATATATAAATAATTATTAAAATTATTTATATTTTATATATATTTAATAAATATGTCGACGAACAAGAAGACAAAAGATATGTGAGCTGTCCAGCGTGGCCATGCGAGTCGCATGGCAAATAGGCATAAACCCATGCGAGTCGCATGGCAGTAAAAATCTGGCCAAATGCCTATAAAAAGGCAGTTTATGCACGAACTCAATCATCTTTTTCTTTTCCTTCTCTGTAAACATATAACATAAATAAATAATTATAATTTTAATTATAATTTTAATAATTATGATTTAGTTTAGTATTGTAACAAATGATTTACGGGTTTTAAGTCAAGACTCTGCCCGTGTAATACTACGATATTAATACCCACTGTAAGTTATGTCTTTCCTTTTTAATTTAATGTCTCGTAGCTAAGTTATTATTATGCTTATTTAAAACGAAGTAATTATGATGTTGGGCTAATTACTAAAATGGGGTTATTGAACTTTGTACCATAATTAAGGTTTGGGCAAAAGACCGACACTTGTGAAAATTGGACTATTGACTATTAATAGATGGGGGGTATTGTCTAATTGAGTGACAACTCATTGGAGTCTGTCGAACCTATCTTCAAATTAATTAACCTAATAATTAATAATGATTATGGTTGTCCTATTTAGTGACGTTCATATGGAATCTGTTATAATCATTTAATTAATCAATTGGGTTGGGTAATTGATTATTCATTCTGATCAAGTGGATGAATTAATATTCATAAACTAATTAAAACAGGGGTAGATTACATACAGTGATAACTGGTGTAATTGTTGATAGAAGTGATAACTGCGTCACAGTTTAAATCCTTAATCAGTTGGAATATTTGACTTCGGGTATAAGGGTAATTTGACGAGGATACTCGCACTTTATATTTATGACCGATGGACTATTATGGACAAAAACCAGATAGACGTATCAAATAAACCAGGACAAAGGACAATTAACCCATGGTAATAAATTAAAATCAACACGTCAAACATCATGATTACGGAAGTTTAAATAAGCATAATTCTTTTATTGTATTTCTCATCGTATCTTTATTTACTGTCATTTTAATACTCGCAATTTTATTTACTGTCATTTTATTTATTGTCATTATTTTACGCACTTTAATTATCGTCATTTATCTTTACGCTTAAAATATAGAATCGACAAACCGGTCATTAAACGGTAAAACCCCCCTTTTATAATAATATTACTACTTATATAATTATATATATTTTGTATAAATATAGTTGTTAAAAATATAGTAAGTATCACCAGCTCCCTGTGGAACGAACCGGACTTACTAAAAACTACACTACTCTACGATTAGGTACACTGCCTATAGTGTTGTAGCAAGGTTTAGGTATATCCCATCCGTAAATTAATAAAACTTGTGTCATATTTTGTATTAAAAATAATACTATTTCGTACCCTCACGCTACATCATCAAGTTTTTGGCGCCGCTGCCGGGGAGCACTAAAACGCTATATTTTTAATTTATATTTGCAAAAATATAAAAAAAAAAAAAAAAAATTGTAAAAAAAAAACGTTTTTTTTTTAGAAAAAAAATTCGTTTTAAAAAAAAAAACGTAAAAAAAAAAAAAAAATTATTAAAAAAAATATATATATTTTTTAAGATTTTGTCTATAAAAAAAAATTTGTTTTTTTTAGTTTTATTACCTTTAGATTTTTAGACTATAGTCGCAACTTTTAGTATTAAGTTTAGTTTTGCCATAGTTATTTTTACTTCTAGAATTTTTAGGCTTTGCCGTAAAAT
The DNA here is from genome assembly GCF_046630445.1 of Rutidosis leptorrhynchoides. Taxonomy (NCBI): domain Eukaryota; kingdom Viridiplantae; phylum Streptophyta; class Magnoliopsida; order Asterales; family Asteraceae; genus Rutidosis; species Rutidosis leptorrhynchoides. The sequence goes on from NC_092333.1 coordinate 206,970,468, forward strand.
CCCTTAAGTGCTTATTCCTTAGATTAAGTTTTAGGTGCTTTAGAATTTTACGACGCCGTATTTCGCACTACTTTCTTATTTTTATTTTTCGACGCCTATTTTTCGACCTTTTTCGACGCGCAATCTTTTTCTCTCTTATTTCTCGCCATTCTAGTTTTTAGGACTTAGAATTTTTTCTACTTCTTCTCTAAATTTCTTAAAATTACGAAAATTTATTTTAAGTGGTTAAATTGATAGACATCAAAATTTTCTGGTTCGTAGTAATAGTTGGATTTGTACGTGGACCGGGTTATTGGAGCCAAACAGTCCTCAATTATATTGAGACCAAACGAATCCTGCCCCTCTGCTGCATCTTTTGGCTATTCGAAACGTGGGCAAAATCAGAAAAGTCTATTAATTGGATAACTTATTATAATTTTTCTTTCCTTTTTAAAAACTAATAGGATATTCTGTGAATGCACCGAGCAAAACGTTCACCACCTTTCATACGTTCACCACCTGTAACTCGATCAAGACATCTAGCAAATATTGTCGCCGTTGATTTTTCTTTAGAATCGTCATCTAGTCGAACAAGAACTCCAACTCAAATTTCCGATAATCCATCTTTTGAACCCGACTTCACAATTAAGAACCCGGAGCATATTCAAGGACAATTCCAAGATCCTGAACCACTAATTATTCCTCCTGAACCACAAACCGTTAAATCAGAGTCCTCTAGTGATTCGTATTCAACAAATTCAATTATGGAAGTAACGGAACCTCTAAGTATGGAAGATCGAATGAGAGCCACACGCACGGGCCAAGGTCACGCCATTATTAAGCCAGAAGTTAATGCGCCAGATTATGAAATCAAAGGACAAATTCTACACATGGTAACTAACCAATGCCAATTCAGTGGTGCACCGAATGAAGATCCTAACGAACACCTTCGTACGTTTAAAAGAATTTGTACACTATTCAAAATCCGAGAAGTGGAAGATGAGCAGATCTATCTCATGTTGTTTCCCTGGACTTTAAAGGGAGAAGCCAAAGATTGGTTAGAATCGTTACCTGAAGGGGCGATTGACACATGGGATGTTTTAGTTGAAAAATTTCTTAAACGATTCTTTCCGGCATCCAAAGCCGTGAGACTTCAAGGAGAAATTGTTACGTTCGCGCAAAAGCCAAATGAAACATTATATGAGGCGTGGACAAGATTCGGAAGGATGTTGAGAGGATGTCCTCAACACGGTTTAGACACTTACCAAATAGTGCAAATCTTCTATAAAGGCGTAGACATCGCTACACGAAAAGACATCGACATAACAGCCGGTGGTTCCATTATGAAGAAAACCGCAACTGAAGCTTACAAAATTATTGATAACACAGCATCCCACTCACATGAGTGGCACCAAGAAAAAGATATCTTTCGATCATCTAAAGCGGCTAGAGCTGATTCTAGCCATGACTTTGATTCCGTTTCCGCAAAAATAGATTCTTTCGAAAGACGAATGGAAAAGATGAATAAAGATATTCACGCAATACGAATCAGTTGTGAGCTATGCGGTGGACCACACTTATTGAAAGATTGTCACATTGAACCAACCATGGAACAACGAGAGAATGTTTTCTATATGAACCAAAGGCCGGGAAATAATTATCAAAATAATTATCAACCGCCAAAGCTAAACTTCAATCGAAATCAAAACATTCTTTACAATCCAAAAGGACCCGAAAATAACTGGTATAACCAACAAGGTCCGAATAACCAACCAACTCAAAACAACACTTTCAATCAACAAAGACCTAGCTTGTATAAACCATCACAACAAACCGAAGAGAAAAAGTCAAATCTGGAAGAAGTGGTATTCAAGCTAGTTGAATCTCAAACACAATTTATTGAAACTCAAACCCAAATGAACGAGAGGTTTGATCAGTCATTAAGAACTCAACAAGCTTCCATTTTGAATCTAGAAAAACACGTAGGTACTCTTGCTAGCATGATGAGTGAGAGGGAACAAGGAAAGCTACCGAGTAATACTGAAGCAAATCCTCGGAATGAGAATGTTAACATGGTTTCAACAAATTCTGAAAAACCAGCTCCGGAAGATGGGAAGGTTTTAGATGAGAGTAACAATGAAGAAGTTACACCACCACCACCCGAGTATGTAAAGCCAGTGGTGGCACCATATAAACCACCCATCCCGTTTCCAAGAAAAGGAGTTGAGTATGAGCAAGTGATAGGTAATAAAGATTGTGATACCTCTGGAAAGAAGAAGAAGAAAAAGAATAAGAAAGTGCAAGAAACAAAAGCCGTAAATATAAACCCGGTGAAGACAGTTCCACCAAAACCTCCTCCTAGGATAGGTGATCCGGGTGAATTTATTGTTCCTTGTCTACTTAGTGATTGTGTCATGTATGATGCACTAGCAGATTTAGGTGCAAGTGTAAGTGTTATGCCTCTTTCATTATATAAGAGATTAGGTGTAGGTAAGTTAAGTCCAACGGATATGAGTGTTCGACTCTTTGATCAAACCATTAAGCACCCAGTTGGAATTGCTGACAACCTACCCATTCAAGTAGGTAATTTAACCTTTCTAGTCGAATTCATTGTCATTGACATAGAAGAGGACTCAGACATTCCTCTAATTTTAGGTCGGCCATTCTTAGCGTCCACCAAGGCGTTATTTGATGTAGGAAATGGAAGAATGACACTTAAAAGTGGTGACAAATCGATCACCTTTATGATTCGAAAGTCTAAATCTCCACCAGCCAAAACCGTTGAACCAGTAAAAACAATTGGTAAGAACCATGTGGTTTTACCAACTCCAACGGTAATACTTAGCAATAATGAAACGCCTAAGTGTGGGGAAAATGAAGTAACACCTAATGATGACATGATAACAAAGAACCCCGTTGTTGATACGAAATTAAATGATCCCGTTATTAATAGTTCAATGAAGAAACTTATTAAACGGATTCGCGATGCTAGAACCAAGGGGAACTTTAAGTTATGTAACCGGTTAGTATCCAATCTATCGCCTAAAGAAAAGGAGAAGCTAGTTGAAATTGTGGATATTACACAGGAATCCGACCAATGGCTTAAAGAAAAAGTCACAGATATGCAAGTTGATTATGGTCCAAGAGAAATTGACGATAAAGCTAATCACAATTTCGACACCACAGCTACCTAAGTGTGGGGAGATTCAAGTATTCTAAGAAAATGCTGTCTAGAGATAGTTGTTCTGTTCTCGTGTAGTTCCGAGAATGGAATCTGATTGGTCTTTTCCGCTAGCAGACACTAAAGAACTAGTTTTCTCCCCCCATTCTAAATTTTTTGTTTTATAGTTTTTTTTTTTTTATGAAATTAATATGCTTTTTAAATTTAAGTTTTGTGTGTTTTTTAAAAAAAAAAATTTACTTTATTTCATTAAGTTGAAAAAAAAATGCTTTCTAAAATTTGTCGTGAGTTAAAGACTAGGTCGTTGAGCCGAAATTACTTTACCCGAGGGCGGGGCGACAAATTTTGTTATCATTATTTTTAATTTTATTGATTTAAAGTATGCCAAAAATATTATACTTTATAAATTTTTGAAAAGTGGGGTTATAAACCAAACTTCAAATATATATATATATATATATATATATATATATATATATATATATATATATATATATATATATATATATATATATATATATATATATATATATATATATATATATATATATGTTTGTATTTTATCTTATGTACAAAACAGGATAAAACAATGCACTTTCAAAGACTGTCATTAAAGTTAAGCAAAAGGTACTAATTTTGACGACAAGACGCAAAACAACAAATATGATATAACAAATGAAGGAATGAACGATGAGGCGCCATCTATCATTCGACGAGCTTTGTAATTACAAACTCGGTATTTTTAATCACTTTTCTACGCTACTCACCCTCATGAATTTAAATTATAGTCTGATTTCATGCAAATGAGGGCATTGCATGATCTTAAGTGTGGGGAAGGGTTATAAATTCCCTCAGGTTTATACTTGGTTTATTTTCCAAATTTTGTGAAAATTTGAAAAAATTTCAATTAAATGAAGTCAAAATCATGTTTATACATATTTATAAACGATAAAACTAGGTGTTAATGCCGAAATTATCGTTACCTCGGAAAGGACATAAACTGGGAAACACCCTAAAACGCTTGAATTCATTTAAAATGAAATAGAAGAAAATAAAAAGGCAAAGAAAGAAACTAAGTGTGGGAAGAATGTACCAAGTTATTCAATTTAAAACATATATCACATATTTTTGTACAAGATTATTGTAGGTACTTTTGCTTTGGACGATACTAATCAGTTTTACCCGGTTTACTGTAATACATTTGAAAGAAAGATGGATCTACACGATGAATCAATTCCATCATTAAAAGGAAGTAAAGTCTTCCGAAAAAGACACGCGCTTCTTGATTTAGGTCATGAAGTTGTCGTCCAGACCAGCTGTAGGTTGACGAAAAATCTAGAAAAGTCATCTCTAAAATCAGCAGGAAATCCACGGACCTCAGCATCAAACAGGGTCGCCAAGTGGTCAGATTTATCTTAACCATGAGAAGGATTTATCTCGTACAATGGGGAGGCACCGTGCAAATTAGCTTGATAAGACTAATGAATCAGATCCCCAGAAAAGGATAATCTCCTTAAAGATTAAAAATCAGCTTTTAAGACTGATAATACTCAATCCTAGAGATTGACCTTAAAGATTGAGAATTCAAACTCATGGAATTCGATGATATCTAAACTCGAGCTTGAACGAGAAAATATTTTGATCAAAAATACAAACCGATTTGTTTTCTGAAAACCCATTTTCAATGCGTTCATTACCATTGAACGTAAAATCCTAGGAATTCACCTGAAATTCATTAGGTCACCTGAACAAAATCGGGTGTCAACCGTAAGAACGGTGGTTGCATAGCATGGTCGGAGACAGGACCTTGTGCCAGAACGAAAAATCATAGGATGATCTTTACTATTGCTCCTACCAAGGATAGTTCTAGCATCCGACACGTTTTTGGACCATGAACAAATGCATGTCATTAGACATTGCCTTAACAGTTTCTTGTTCATCGCTTTCCTTTACAACCGGACGGTAGTTTACCGAAAGGTAATATACGGAACAAGTAAACTGGATGTGTGCTTCCGATACCGGGATAGCAGTGGATTACACGAACCTAAAAGTTTTAAGCCAAAATATTGATCCACAAATATATTTTGCAACACCGAATGGTGGGTCAAATCAGAAAACTTGTCTAGGGTAAAATCTAGCTTGAATTTTCAAAAGATCAAATGTTTTCATAAAGATCCAATTTCCTTAAGGATCTAAATTTTTATAGTCATGTGGGACTGTAAACCGCCTTTTAAATGTGCACTTTGCTTTGGAAACCGAAAGTAAATCGGCTATTTGATTGCAAGTGTCGTTGACCTAAACCCAAGGAAACTGTAGATGACACACCCACCTTTAACCATGGTTCTATTGTTAATATCATTGTTTATACCGCTCTATCAAAATCACTGATGTACAAAGTGTGAAGAATAAAAAAGTGATTCGTGTGATGTATTATATTATTTCAAGACTGTATTGCTTGAGGACAAGCAACGCTCAAGTGTGGGGATATTGATAAGGCTAAAAAGGAACATATATTTCATAGCAAAATCCCCCAAGAAAGACAAGATTTTAGTTGCAATTGTTCCATTTTCAAGTGATATTCGTTTATATTAAATAAGTGCGAAGACAAAAGGCAAAAACGACGAATTAAAGACACAAAGGTCCAAAAAGCTCAAATATACAAGATACAAATAAAAAGGTTCAAATTATTGATGAAGAACGTCTAAAAATGACAGGAGTACAAGTTGCGGAACGCAAAGTACACGATATAAAATAGTACGAAAGGACGTCCGAAAATCCGGAACCGGGACCCGAGCCAAGAAGAAACGCCCGACGCAATGGACCAAAAATATCTAGTCTACTATGCACATAAATATAATATAATATATAAATAATTATTAAAATTATTTATATTTTATATATATTTAATAAATATGTCGACGAACAAGAAGACAAAAGATATGTGAGCTGTCCAGCGTGGCCATGCGAGTCGCATGGCAAATAGGCATAAACCCATGCGAGTCGCATGGCAGTAAAAATCTGGCCAAATGCCTATAAAAAGGCAGTTTATGCACGAACTCAATCATCTTTTTCTTTTCCTTCTCTGTAAACATATAACATAAATAAATAATTATAATTTTAATTATAATTTTAATAATTATGATTTAGTTTAGTATTGTAACAAATGATTTACGGGTTTTAAGTCAAGACTCTGCCCGTGTAATACTACGATATTAATACCCACTGTAAGTTATGTCTTTCCTTTTTAATTTAATGTCTCGTAGCTAAGTTATTATTATGCTTATTTAAAACGAAGTAATTATGATGTTGGGCTAATTACTAAAATGGGGTTATTGAACTTTGTACCATAATTAAGGTTTGGGCAAAAGACCGACACTTGTGGAAATTGGACTATTGACTATTAATAGATGGGGGGTATTGTCTAATTGAGTGACAACTCATTGGAGTCTGTCGAACCTATCTTCAAATTAATTAACCTAATAATTAATAATGATTATGGTTGTCCTATTTAGTGACGTTCATATGGAATCTGTTATAATCATTTAATTAATCAATTGGGTTGGGTAATTGATTATTCATTCTGATCAAGTGGATGAATTAATATTCATAAACTAATTAAAACAGGGGTAGATTACATACAGTGATAACTGGTGTAATTGTTGATAGAAGTGATAACTGCGTCACAGTTTAAATCCTTAATCAGTTGGAATATTTGACTTCGGGTATAAGGGTAATTTGACGAGGATACTCGCACTTTATATTTATGACCGATGGACTATTATGGACAAAAACCAGATAGACGTATCAAATAAACCAGGACAAAGGACAATTAACCCATGGTAATAAATTAAAATCAACACGTCAAACATCATGATTACGGAAGTTTAAATAAGCATAATTCTTTTATTATATTTCTCATCGTATCTTTATTTACTGTCATTTTAATACTCGCAATTTTATTTACTGTCATTTTATTTATTGTCATTATTTTACGCACTTTAATTATCGTCATTTATCTTTACGCTTAAAATATAGAATCGACAAACCGGTCATTAAACGGTAAAACCCCCCTTTTATAATAATATTACTACTTATATAATTATATATATTTTGTATAAATATAGTTGTTAAAAAGTGTGGGGATATTGATAAGGCTAAAAAGGAACATATATTTCATACCATTATCCCCCAAGAAAGACAAGATTTTAGTTGCAATTGTTCCATTTTCAAGTGATATTCGTTTATATTAAATAAGTGCGAAGACAAAAGGCGAAAACGACGAATTGAAGACACAAAGGTCCAAAAAGCTCAAAAGTACAAGATACAATCAAAAAGGTTCAAATTATTGATGAGGAACGTCTAAAAATGACAAGAGTACAAGTTACAAAACGCAAAGTACAAAATATAAAATTGTACGCAAGGACGTTCGAAAATCCGGAACCGGGACCAGAGTCAACTCTCAACGCTCGACGCAACGGTGTAAAAATTACGAGTCAACTATGCACAAGAATAAAATATAATATTTAAATAATTCATAATAAGAATAATATTAAATAATAAAAAGTTGTTAATTGAGCATAGTTCAGGGGTCATAAGTGAAAATTCAATTTCTAAATTCGCCTATAAAAGGCTTTGTAATCGTAATGTAAAAACACACCTTTTTCCAATCTTATTTCTTTCTTATGTAATTTATATTTATATTTATAATATTAAGTTTAATTTAAGATTAATAATAATTGGATTATTGTAAGAAATGTTTTACGGGTTTTAAAGTAGGAACTCTGTCCGTGTAACGCTACGCGATTAATCACCACTGTAAGCTATGTTCTTCCTTTTTAAATTAATGTCTAGTAGCTAAGTCATTATTATGCTTATTTAAGCCGAAGTAATCGTGATGTTTGACTAAATTTTAAAACGGGGTTATTGGATTTTGTACCATAATTAAGGTTTGGGCAAAAGACCGACACATGTGGAAATTGGACTATTGACTATTAATAGATGGGGGGTATTGTCTAATTGAGTGACAACTCATTGGAGTCTGTCGAACCTATCTTCAAATTAATTATCCTAATAATTAATAATGATTATGGTTGTCCTATTTAGTGACGTTCATATGGAATCTATTATAATCATTTAATTAATTATTCGGGTTGGGTAATTGATTATTCAAACTGATCAAGTGGGTAAATTAATATTCATATCTAATCAAAACAGGGGTAGATTACATACAGTGATAACTGGTGTAATTGTTGACAGAAGTGATAACTGCGTCACAGTTTAAATCCTTAATTAGTTGGAATATTTGACTTCGGGTATAAGGGTAATTTGACGAGGAAACTTGCACTTTATATTTATGACCGATGGACTATTATGGATAAAAACCAGATAGGTATCAAATAAACCATGACAAAGGACAATTAACCCGAGTAACAATTAATTAAAATCAAAACGTTAAACATCATGATTACGGAAGTTTAAATAAGCATAATTATTTTATTGTATTTTTCATCGCACTTTTATTTTCTGTCATTTTATTTTCTGTCATTTTATTTATCGCAATTTATTTTACGCACTTTAGTTTTTGTCATTTATTTTTACGCTTAAAATCGACAAACTGGTCATTAAACGGTAAAACCCCCATTTTATAATAATACTACTACTTATTTATATATATATTTTTACAAATAAACTTAATAATATAGCGTTAACTTCACCAGCTCCCTGTGGAACGAACCGGACTTACTAAAAACTACACTACTCTACGATTAGGTACACTGCCTATAAGTGTTGTAGCAAGGTTTAGGTATATCCACTCGATAAATAAATAAATAAAACTTGTGTAATATTTCGTCGCATTTTGTAGTAAAAATTAATACTATTTAGTACACCCCGCTGCACACATCAAGTTTTTGGCGCCGCTGCCGGGGAGCACTAAAACACTATATTTTTAATTTATATTTGCAAAAATATAAATAAAAAAAAAAAAAATTGTAAAAAAAAAAAAACGTTTTTTTTTTAGAAAAAAAATTCGTTTTAAAAAAAAAACAAAAACGTAAAAAAAAAAAAAAAAACGTAAAAAAAAAAAAAAAAATTATTAAAAAAAAATATATATATTTTTTAAGATTTTGTCTATAAAAAAAAAAATTGTTTTTTTTTAGTTTTATTACCTTTAGATTTTTAGACTATATTCGCAACTTTTAGTATTAAGTTTAGTTTTGCCATAGTTATTTTTACTTCTAGAATTTTTAGTTTTGCCGTAAAATCCCTTAAGTGCTTATTCCTTAGACTAAGTTTTAGGTGCTTTAGAATTTTGCGACGCCATTTTTCGTGCTACTTTCTTATTTTTATTTATCTTTCGACGCCGTTTACCTATGTATCAATTACAATTCCAATTAGTAATCTCTATTTGTAGTTTTAATTTTAAGATAGTGATAGTTATAAGGTTGGATTAACAGCGTGTTTACAAACCACTCTTCGTCTTTTTCATTTTTCGACACTTTTCGACGCGCAATCTTTTTCTCTCTTATTTCTCGCCATTCTAGTTTTTAGGACTTAGAATTTTTTCTACTTCTTCTCTAAATTTCTTAAAATTACGAAAATTTATTTTAAGTGGTTAAATTGATAGACATCAAAATTTTCTGGTTCGTAGTAATAGTTGGATTTGTACGTGGACCGGGTTATTGGAGCCAAACAGTACTCAATTATATTGAGACCAAACGAATCCTGCCCCTCTGCTGCATTTTTTGGCTATTCGAAACGTGGGCAAAATCAGAAAAGTCTATTGATTGGATAACTTATATAATTTTTCTTTCCTTTTTAAAAACTAATAGGATATTCAGTGAATGCACCGAGCAAGACGTTCGCCGCCGGTCATACGTTCACCACCTGTAACTCGATCAAGACATCGTTTAACGAATATCGCCGCCGTTGATTTTTCTTTAGAATCGTCATCAAGTCGACCAAATCCTCAAAATCAAATTTCCGATAATCCAGTTTTTGAAACAAACCTCACAATTGAGAATCCGGAGAATATTCAGGAACGGTTTGTAGATCCCGAACCATTAAACTTTCCTCCGGAACCACCAATCATTCAAACAGAGATTGTTGAGGAAAGAAACCATTAAATCAGAAAACTTGTCTAGGGTAAAATCTAGCATGAATTTTCAAAAGATCAAATGTTTTCATAAAGATCCAATTTCCTTAAGGATCTAAAATTTTATAGTCATGTGGGACTGTAAACCGCCTTTCAAATGTGCACTTTGCTTTGGAAACCGAAAGTAAATCGGCTATTTGATTGCAGTGTCGTTGACCTAAACCCGAGGCAACTATAAAAGACACACCCACCTTTGAACCATATCGTTACTATCATTGTTTATACCGCTCTATCATAATCACTCATGTACAAAGTGTGAAGAATAAAGAAGTGATTCATGTGTTTATATTTCAAGACTGTATTGCTTGAGGACAAGCAACGCTCAAGTGTGGGGATATTGATAAGGCTAAAAAGGAACATATATTTCATACCATTATCCCCCAAGAAACACAAGATTTTAGTTGCAATTGTTCCATTTTCAAGTGATATTCGTTTATATTAAATAAGTGCGAAGACAAAAGGCGAAAACGACGAATTGAAGACACAAAGGTCCAAAAAGCTCAAAAGTACAAGATACAATCAAAAAGGTTCAAATTATTGATGAGGAACGTCTAAAAATGACAAGAGTACAAGTTACAAAACGCAAAGTACAAAATATAAAATTGTATGCAAGGACGTTCGAAAATCCGGAACCGGGACCAGAGTCAACTCTCAACGCTCGACGCAACGGCGTAAAAATTACGAGTCAACTATGCACAAGAATAAAATATAATATTTAAATAATTCATAATAAGAATAATATTAAATAATAAAAAGTTGTTAATTGAGCATAGTTCAGGGGTCATAAGTGAAAATTCAATTTCTAAATTCGCCTATAAAAGGCTTTGTAATCGTAATGTAAAAACACACCTTTTTCCAATCTTATTTCTTTCTTATGTAATTTATATTTATATTTATAATATTAAGTTTAATTTAAGATTAATAATAATTGGGTTATTGTAAGAAATGTTTTACGGGTTTTAAAGTAGGAACTCTGTCCGTGTAACGCTACGCGATTAATCACTACTGTAAGCTATGTTCTTCCTTTTTAAATTAATGTCTAGTAGCTAAGTCATTATTATGCTTATTTAAGCCGAAGTAATCGTGATGTTTGACTAAATATTAAGACGGGGTTATTGGATTTTGTACCATAATTAAGGTTTGGGCAAAAGACCGACACATGTGGAAATTGGACTATTGACTATTAATAGATGGGGGGTATTGTCTAATTGAGTGACAACTCATTGGAGTCTGTCGAACCTATCTTCAAATTAATTATCCTAATAATTAATAATGATTATGGTTGTCCTATTTAGTGACGTTCATATGGAATCTATTATAATCATTTAATTAATTATTCGGGTTGGGTAATTGATTATTCAAACTGATCAAGTGGGTAAATTAATATTCATATCTAATCAAAACAGGGGTAGATTACATACAGTGATAACTGGTGTAATTGTTGACAGAAGTGATAACTGCGTCACAGTTTAAATCCTTAATTAGTTGGAATATTTGACTTCGGGTATAAGGGTAATTTGACGAGGACACTCGCACTTTATATTTATGACCGATGGACTATTATGGATAAAAACCAGATAGGTATCAAATAAACCATGACAAAGGACAATTAACCCGAGTAACAATTAATTAAAATCAAAACGTTAAACATCATGATTACGGAAGTTTAAATAAGCATAATTATTTTATTGTATTTTTCATCGCACTTTTATTTTCTGTCATTTTATTTTCTGTCATTTTATTTATCGCAATTTATTTTACGCACTTTAATTTTTGTCATTTATTTTTACGCTTAAAATCGACAAACTGGTCATTAAACGGTAAAACCCCCATTTTATAATAATACTACTACTTATTTATATATATATTTTTACAAATAAACTTAATAATATAGCGTTAACTTCACCAGCTCCCTGTGGAACGAACCGGACTTACTAAAAACTACACTACTCTACGATTAGGTACACTGCCTATAAGTGTTGTAGCAAGGTTTAGGTATATCCACTCGATAAATAAATAAATAAAACTTGTGTAATATTTCGTCGCATTTTGTAGTAAAAATTAATACTATTTTGTAATAAAACTTTATTTTTCCCCGGCAGCGGCGCCAAAAACTTGATGTCGTAGGGGGTGTATACAAAATAGTGTTTATTTTTAATACAAAATGCGACTAAATATTACACAAGTTTTATTTATTTATTTATCGAGTGGATATACCTAAACCTTGCTACAACACTTATAGGCAGTGTACCTAATCGTAGAGTAGTGTAGTTTTTAGTAAGTCCGGTTCGTTCCACAGGGAGCTGGTGAAGTTAACGCTATATTATTAAGTTTATTTGTAAAAATATATATATAAATAAGTAGTAGTATTATTATAAAATGGGGGTTTTACCGTTTAATGACCGGTTTGTCGATTTTAAGCGTAAAAATAAATGACAAAAATTAAAGTGCGTAAAATAAATTGCGATAAATAAAATAAAATGACAGAAAATAAAAGTGCGATGAAAAATACAATAAAACAATTATGCTTATTTAAACTTCCGTAACCATGATGTTTGACTTTTTGATTTTAATTAATTGTCCAATGGGTTAATTGTCCTTTGTCCTGGATTATTTGAAACCTATGTGGTTTTTGTCCAAAATAGTTCATCGGTCATAAATATAAAGTGCGAGTGTCCTCGTCAAATTACCCTTATACCCGAAGTCAAATATTCCAACTAATTAAGGATTTAAACTGTGACGCAGTTATCACTTCTGTCAACAATTACACCAGTTATCACTGTATGTAATCCACCCCTGTTTTGATTAGATATGAATATTAATTTACCCACTTGATCAGTTTGAATAATCAATTACCCAACCCGAATAATTAATTAAATGATTATAATAGATTCCATATGAACGTCGCTAAATAGGACAACCATAATCATTATTAATTATTAGGGTAATTAATTTGAAGATAGGTTCGACAGACTCCAATGAGTTGTCACTCAATTAGACAATACCCCCCATCTATTAATAGTCAATAGTCCAATTTCCACAAGTGTTGGTCTTTTGCCCAAACCCTAATTATGGTACAAAGCCCAATTACCCAATTTTAGTAATTAGCCCAACATCATGATTACTTCGGATTAAATAAGCATAATAATAACTTAGCTACGAGACATTAATGTAAAAAGGTTGAACATAACTTACAATGATTAAAAATAGCGTAGCGTTACACGGACAGAATTTCGACTTACACACTCAAACGATCTCTATCATAAATCTTATTATTATCATAATTTAAAATTAAAATTAAGATTATTGTTATATCTGATTACATTAACATTATGATAGAGATATAGAATATAGATATTGATCGATATATAGATAAAAAAAGGATAGAAAAGTTCTCCCTTCATTCGATCGTTACATAGCCTTTTATAGGCGAAATTAGAAATTGAATTTTCATTTACGACCCCTGAACTATGCTCAATTAACAACTTTTTATTATTTAATATTATTCTTATTATGAATTATTTAAATATTATATTTTATTCTTGTGCATAGTTGACTCGTAATTTTTACACCGTTGCGTCGAGCGATGAAAGTTGGTTCATGCCCCGGTTCCGGATTTTCGAACGTCCTTTCGTACAATTTTATATCTTGTACTTTGCGTTTTGTAACTTGTACTCTTGTCATTTTTTGACGTTCTTCATCAATAAATTGAACCTTTTGAATTGTATCTTGTACATTTGAGCTTTTTGGACGTTTTGGTCTTTCAAATCTTCGTTTTTGTCTTTAAATCTTCATTTTCGAGCGATTTGCGTCTTTCGTCTTCGCACTTATTTATTTAACTATTACAACTAAAAATAAGGAAATTACATTTAAAAACTTTACATATTGGAACGATATTGCTACTAAATATATGTTCATTTGGAACACTATCAAATATCCCCACACTTGAGCGTTGCTTGTCCTCAAGCAATACAGAACTTGAAATAAAAACATACATGAATCACTTTTTTATTCATCACATTTTGTACATCAGTGATTTTGATATAGCGGTATAAACAATGACAGTAATGATGGTTAAAGGTGGGTGTGTCATCCACAGTTGCCTTGGGTTTAGGTCAACGACACTTGCAATCAAATAGCTGATTTACTTTCGGTTTCCAAAGCAAAGTGCACATTTAAAAGGCGGTTTACAGTCCCACATGACTATAAAAATTTAGATCCTTTAGGAAATAGGATCTTTATGAAAACATTTGATCTTTTGAAAATTCAATCTAGCTTTTACCCTAGATAAGTTTTCTGATTTGATCCACCATTGGTGTTGCAAAATATATTTGTGGATCAATATTTTGGCTAAAAACATTTAGGTTCGTGTAATCCACTGCTATCCCGGTATCGGAAAGCACACATCCAATTTACTTGTTCCGTATATTACCTTTCGGCAAACTACCGTCCGGTTGTAAAGGAAAGCGATGAACAAGAAACTGTTAAGGCAATGTCCCGTGACATGCAGATGATTATGGTCTTTTAACGTGTCAGATGCTAGAACTATCCTTGGTAGGAGCGATAGTAAAGATCATCCTATGATTTTTCGGTCTGGCACAAGGTCATGTCTCCGACCATGCTATGCAACCACCGTTCTTACGGTTGACACCCGATTTAGTTCAGGTGACCTAATGAATTCCAGGTGAATTTCTTAGGATTTTACGTTCAATGGTAATGAACGCATTGAAAATGGTTTTTCAGAAAACAAATCGGTTTGTATTTTTGATCAAAATATTTTCTCGTTCAAGCTCGAGTTTAGATATCATTGAATTCCATGAGTTTGAATTCTCAATCTTTAAGGTCAATATCTAGGATTGAGTAATATCAGTCTTAAAAGCTGATTTTTAATCTTTAAGGAGATTATCCTTTTCTGGGGATCTGATTCATTAGTCTTATCAAGCTAATTTGCACAGTGCCTCCCCATTGTACGAGATAAATCCTTCTCATGGTTAGGATAAATCTGACCACTTGGCAACCCTGTTTGATGCTGAGGTCCGTAGATTTCCTGCTGATTTTAGAGATGACTTTTCTAGATTTTTCGTCAACCTACAGCTGGTCTGGACGACAACTTCATGACCTAAATCAAGAAGCGCGTGTCTTTTTCGGAAGACTTTACTTCCTTCAGATGATGGAATTGATTCATCGTGTAGATCCATCTCTTCTTTTCTTTCATCGGATAAAACAGTTGATTATCGTTCAAAACAAAAGTATTTTCAATTGTTTGTACAAAAATATATGATAGATAGTTTTTAATTGAATAACTTGGTACATTCTCCCCACACTTAGTTTCTTTCTTTGCCTTTTTATTCTCCTTTATTCCATTTTAAATGAATTCAAGCGTTTTAAGTTGTTTCTCAATTTATGTCCTTTTCGAGGTAACGATAATTTCGGTATTAACACCTAGTTTTCATCGTTCATAAATATGTATAAACATGATTTTGAGTTCATTTAGTTGAAAATTTTTCAAATTTTTACAAAATTTGGCAAATAAACCAAGTGTAAACCCGAGAGAATTTATAACCCTTCCCCACACTTGAGATCATGCAATGCCCTCATTTGCATGAAATCAGACTACAATTATAAATTCATGAGGGTGATTAGCGTAGAAAAGTTATTAAAAATACCGAGTTTGCAAACATATTGTTGTTATCTCACATTTGATATTGTCGTCAAAATTATTAGCTTTTGCTGAACTTAATGCTAGTCTTTGAAAGTGCGCTGTTTTACCCTGTTTTGTACATAACATAAAATACAAACATATATACATATTTTTGAAGTTTGGTATATAACCCCACGTTCAAAAATTTATAAAACATAGTATTTTTTTTGGCATACTTTAAATCAATAAAATTAAAAATAATGATAACAAAATTTTTCGTCCCGCCCTCGGGTAAAGCAATTTCGGTTCAACTACCTAATCTTCAACTCACGACGAATTTTAGAAATCATTTTTTTTTACTTAATGAAATAAAGTAAATTTTGTTTTTAAATTCACACAAAACTTAAATTTAAAAAGCATATTAATTTCATATAAAACCTACAAAATAAAAAAAAAAAATCAGAATGGGGGGAGAAAACTAGTTCTTTAGTGTCTGCTAGCAGAAAAGACCAATCGAATTCCATTCTCGGAACTACACGAGAACAGAACAAATAACTTTAGACAGCATTATCTTTTTAGAACATTCGAATCTCCCCACACTTAGGTAGCTGTGGTGTTGAAATTGTGATTAACTTCATTGTCAATTTCTCTTGGTCCATAATCAACTTGCCTATCTGTGACTTTTTCTTTAAGCCAGTGCCCGGCTTCTTCCGTAATATCCCATAATTCAACTAGCTTCGCCCTTTCTTTAGGCGACAGATTGGATACTAACCAGTTACATAACTTAAAGTTCCCCTTACTTCTAGCATCAATAGCCCGTTTAAAAAGTTTCTTCATTGAACTGTTAATAATGGGGTCATTTAATTTCGTATCAATAACGGGGTTCTTTGTTATCATGTCATCATTAGGTGTTACTTCATTTTCCCCACACTTAGGTGTTCTATTATTGTTAAGCATTACCGTTGGATTTGGTAAAACAACATGGTTCTTACCAATCGTTTTTGTCGGTTTAACGGTTTTGGTTTGTGAATATTTAGACTTTCGAATCATAAAGGTGATCGATTTCTCATCATTACTAAGTGTCATTCTACCCTTTCTTACATCAAATGAATTCAAGCGTTTTAAGTTGTTTCTCAATTTATGTCCTTTTCGAGGTAACGATAATTTCGGTATTAACACCTAGTTTTCATCGTTCATAAATATGTATAAACATGATGTTGAGTTCATTTAGTTGAAAATTTTTCAAATTTTTACAAAATTTGGCAAATAAACCAAGTGTAAACCCGAGAGAATTTATAACCCTTCCCCACACTTGAGATCATGCAATGCCCTCATTTGCATGAAATCAGACTACAATTATAAATTCATGAGGGTGATTAGCGTAGAAAAGTTATTAAAAATACCGAGTTTGCAAACATATTGTTGTTATCTCACATTTGATATTGTCGTCAAAATTATTAGCTTTTGCTGAACTTAATGCTAGTCTTTGAAAGTGCGCTGTTTTACCCTGTTTTGTACATAACATAAAATACAAACATATATACATATTTTTGAAGTTTGGTATATAACCCCACGTTCAAAAATTTATAAAACATAGTATTTTTTTTGGCATACTTTAAATCAATAAAATTAAAAATAATGATAACAAAATTTTTCGTCCCGCCCTCGGGTAAAGCAATTTCGGTTCAACTACCTAATCTTCAACTCACGACGAATTTTAGAAATCATTTTTTTTTACTTAATGAAATAAAGTAAATTTTGTTTTTAAATTCACACAAAACTTAAATTTAAAAAGCATATTAATTTCATATAAAACCTACAAAATAAAAAAAAAAATCAGAATGGGGGGAGAAAACTAGTTCTTTAGTGTCTGCTAGCAGAAAAGACCAATCGAATTCCATTCTCGGAACTACACGAGAACAGAACAAATAACTTTAGACAGCATTATCTTTTTAGAACATTCGAATCTCCCCACACTTAGGTAGCTGTGGTGTTGAAATTGTGATTAACTTCATTGTCAATTTCTCTTGGTCCATAATCAACTTGCCTATCTGTGACTTTTTCTTTAAGCCAGTGCCCGGCTTCTTCCGTAATATCCCATAATTCAACTAGCTTCGCCCTTTCTTTAGGCGACAGATTGGATACTAACCAGTTACATAACTTAAAGTTCCCCTTACTTCTAGCATCAATAGCCCGTTTAAAAAGTTTCTTCATTGAACTGTTAATAATGGGGTCATTTAATTTCGTATCAATAACGGGGTTCTTTGTTATCATGTCATCATTAGGTGTTACTTCATTTTCCCCACACTTAGGTGTTCTATTATTGTTAAGCATTACCGTTGGATTTGGTAAAACAACATGGTTCTTACCAATCGTTTTTGTCGGTTTAACGGTTTTGGTTTGTGAATATTTAGACTTTCGAATCATAAAGGTGATCGATTTCTCATCATTACTAAGTGTCATTCTACCCTTTCTTACATCAAATAACGCCCCGGTGGACGCTAAGAATGGTCGACCTAAAATTAGAGGAACGTTTGGGTCCTCTTCTATGTCAATGACAATAAATTCGACTAGAAAGGTTAAATTGCCTACTTGAACGGGTAGGTTGTCAGCAATTCCAACTGGGTGCTTAATGATTTGATCAAAGAGTCGAACACTCATATCCGTTGGACTTAACTTACCTACACCTAATCTCTTATATAAGGAAAGAGGCATAACACTTACACTTGCACCTAAATCTGCTAGTGCATCATACATGACACAATCACTAAGTAGACAAGGAACAATAAATTCACCCGGATCACCTACCTTAGGTGGAGGTTTTGGTGGAACTGTATTCACCGGGTTTACTTCTACGGCTTTTGTTTCTTGTACTTTCTTATTCTTTTTCTTCTTCTTCTTTCCAGAAGTATCACAATCTTTATTACTTATTACTTGCTCATACTCAACTCCTTTTCTTGGAAACGGGATGGGTGGTTTGTATGGTGTCACCACTGGCTTTTCATACTCGGGTGGTGGTGGTGGTGTAACTTCTTCATTGTTACTCACATCTAAAACCTTCCCATCTTCTGGAGCTGGTTTTTCAGAATTTGTTGACACCATATTAACATTCTCTTTCCGAGGATTTACTTCAGTATTACTCGGTAGCTTTCCTTGTTCCCTCTCACTCATCATGCTAGCAAGAGTACCTACGTGTTTTTCTAGATTCAAAATGGAAGCTTGTTGAGTTCTTAATGACTGATCAAACCTCTCGTTCGTTTGGGTTTGAGATGTAATGAATTGTGTTTGAGATTCAACTAGCTTTGCCATCATTTCTTCTAGATTTGGCTTTTTCTCTTCGGTTTGTTGTGGTGGTTTATACAAGCTAGGTCTTTGTTGATTGAAAGTGTTGTTTTGAGTTGGTTGGTTATTCGGACCTTGTTGGTTGTACGAGTTATTGTTGGGTCCGTTTGGATTGTAAAGAATGTTTTGATTTCGATTGAAGTTTAACTTTGGCGGTTGATAATTATTTTGAAAATTATTTCCAGGCCTTTGGTTCATATAGGAAACATTCTCTCGTTGTTCCAATGTTGGTTCAATGTGACAATCTTTCAATAAGTGTGGTCCACCGCATAGCTCACAACTGATTCGTATTGCGTGAATATCTTTATTCATCTTTTCCATTCGTCTTTCGAAAGCATCTATTTTTGCTGAAACGGAATCAAAGTCATGGCTAGAATCGGCTCTAGCCACTTTAGATGAACGAAAAATATCTTTTTCTTGGTGCCACTCATGCGAGTGGGAGGCTGTGTTATCAATAATTTTGTAAGCTTCAGTTGCGGTTTTCTTCATAATGGAACCACCAGCTGTTATGTCGATGTCTTTTCGTGTAGCAACGTTGACACCTTGGTAGAATATTTGTACTATTTGGTAAGTGTCTAAACCGTGTTGAGGACATCCTCTCAACATCCTTCCGAATCTTGTCCACGCCTCATATAATGTTTCATTTGGCTTTTGCGCGAACGTAACAATTTCTCCTTGAAGTCTCACGGCTTTAGATGCCGGAAAGAATTGTTTAAGAAATTTTTCAACTAAAACATCCCATGTGTCAATCGCCCCTTCAGGTAACGATTCTAACCAATCTTTGGCTTCTCCCTTTAAAGTCCAGGGAAACAACATGAGATAGATCTGCTCATCTTCCACTTCTCGGATTTTGAATAGTGTACAAATTCTATTAAACGTACGAAGATGTTCGTTTGGGTCTTCATTCGGCGCACCACTGAATTGGCATTGATTAGTCACCATGTGTAGAATTTGTCCTTTGATTTCATAATCTGGAGCATTAACTTCTGGTTTAATAATGGCATGACCTTGGCCCGTGCGTGTAGCTCTCATTCGGTCTTCCATACTTAGAGGTTCTAGATTTTCCATGATTGGAAGTGTTGTATCTGAATCACTAGAGGTTTCTGATTTAATGGTTTCTTTCCTCAACAATCTCTGTTTGAATGATTGGTGGTTCCGGAGGAAAGTTTAATGGTTCGGGATCTACAAACCGTTCCTGAATATTCTCCGGATTCTCAATTGTGAGGTTTGTTTCAAAAACTGGATTATCGGAAATTTGAGTTTGAGGATTTGGTCGACTTGATGACGATTCTAAAGAAAAATCAACGGCGGCGATATTCGTTAAACGATGTCTTGATCGAGTTACAGGTGGTGAACGTATGACCGGCGGCGAACGTCTTGCTCGGTGCATTCACTGAATATCCTATTAGTTTTTAAAAAGGAAAGAAAAATTATAATAAGTTATCCAATTAATAGACTTTTCTGATTTTGCCCACGTTTCGAATAGCCAAAAGATGCAGCAGAGGGGCAGGATTCGTTTGGTCTCAATATAATTGAGTACTGTTTGGCTCCAATAACCCGGTCCACGTACAAATCCAACTATTACTACGAACCAGAAAATTTTGATGTCTATCAATTTAACCACTTAAAATAAATTTTCGTAATTTTAAGAAATTTAGAGAAGAAGTAGAAAAAATTCTAAGTCCTAAAAACTAGAATGGCGAGAAATAAGAGAGAAAAAGATTGCGCGTCGAAAAGTGTCGAAAAATGAAAAAGACGAAGAGTGGTTTGTAAACACGCGGTTAAACTGTGACGCAGTTATCACTTCTATCAACAATTACACCAGTTATCACTGTATGTAATCTACCCCTGTTTTAATTAGTTTATGAATATGAATATTAATTCATCCACTTGATCAGAATGAATAATCAATTACCCAACCCAATTGATTAATTAAATGATTATAACAGATTCCATATGAACGTCACTAAATAGGACAACCATAATCATTATTAATTATTAGGTTAATTAATTTGAAGATAGGTTCGACAGACTCCAATGAGTTGTCACTCAATTAGACAATACCCCCCATCTATTAATAGTCAATAGTCCAATTTCCACAAGTGTTGGTCTTTTGCCCAAACCCTAATTATGGTACAAAGCCCAATTACCCAATTTTAGTAATTAGCCCAACATCATGATTACTTCGGATTAAATAAGCATAATAATAACTTAGCTACGAGACATTAATGTAAAAAGGTTGAACATAACTTACAATGATTAAAAATAGCGTAGCGTTACACGGACAGAATTTCGACTTACACACTCAAACGATCTCTATCATAAATCTTATTATTATCATAATTTAAAATTAAAATTAAGATTATTGTTATATCTGATTACATTAACATTATGATAGAGATATAGAATATAGATATTGATCGATATATAGATAAAAAAAAGGATAGAAAAGTTCTCCCTTCATTCGATCGTTACATAGCCTTTTATAGGCGAAATTAGAAATTGAATTTTCATTTACGACCCCTGAACTATGCTCAATTAACAACTTTTTATTATTTAATATTATTCTTATTATGAATTATTTAAATATTATATTTTATTCTTGTGCATAGTTGACTCGTAATTTTTACACCGTTGCGTCGAGCGCTGAAAGTTGGTTCATGCCCCGGTTCCGGATTTTCGAACGTCCTTTCGTACAATTTTATATCTTGTACTTTGCGTTTTGTAACTTGTACTCTTGTCATTTTTAGACGTTCTTCATCAATAAATTGAACCTTTTGAATTGTATCTTGTACATTTGAGCTTTTTGGACGTTTTGGTCTTTCAAATCTTCGTTTTTGTCTTTAAATCTTCATTTTCGAGCGATTTGCGTCTTTCGTCTTCGCACTTATTTATTTAACTATTACAACTAAAAATAAGGAAATTACATTTAAAAACTTTACATATTGGAACGATATTGCTACTAAATATATGTTCATTTGGAACACTATCAAATATCCCCACACTTGAGCGTTGCTTGTCCTCAAGCAATACAGAACTTGAAATAAAAACATACATGAATCACTTTTTTATTCATCACATTTTGTACATCAGTGATTTTGATATAGCGGTATAAACAATGACAGTAATGATGGTTAAAGGTGGGTGTGTCATCCACAGTTGCCTTGGGTTTAGGTCAACGACACTTGCAATCAAATAGCTGATTTACTTTCGGTTTCCAAAGCAAAGTGCACATTTGAAAGGCGGTTTACAGTCCCACATGACTATAAAAATTTAGATCCTTTAGGAAATAGGATCTTTATGAAAACATTTGATCTTTTGAAAATTCAATCTAGCTTTTACCCTAGATAAGTTTTCTGATTTGATCCACCATTGGTGTTGCAAAATATATTTGTGGATCAATATTTTAGCTAAAAACATTTAGGTTCGTGTAATCCACTGCTATCCCTGTATCGGAAAGCACACATCCAGTTTACTTGTTCCGTATATTACCTTTCGGTAAACTACCGTCCGGTTGTAAAGGAAAGCGATGAACAAGAAACTGTTAAGGCAATGTCTAATGACATGCATTTGTTCTTGGTCCAAAAACGTGTCGGATGCTAGAACTATCCTTGGTAGGAGCAATAGTAAAGATCATCCTATGATTTTTCGGTCTGGCACAAGGTCCTGTCTCCGACCATGCTATGCAACCACCGTTCTTACGGTTGACACCCGATTTTGTTCAGGTGACCTAATGAATTCCAGGTGAATTCCTAGGATTTTACGTTCAATGGTAATGAACGCATTGAAAATGGGTTTTCAGAAAACAAATCGGTTTGTATTTTTGATCAAAATATTTTCTCGTTCAAGCTCGAGTTTAGATATCATCGAATTCCATGAGTTTGAATTCTCAATCTTTAAGGTCAATCTCTAGGATTGAGTATTATCAGTCTTAAAAGCTGATTTTTAATCTTTAAGGAGATTATCCTTTTCTGGGGATCTGATTCATTAGTCTTATCAAGCTAATTTGCACGGTGCCTCCCCATTGTACGAGATAAATCCTTCTCATGGTTAGGATAAATCTGACAACTTGGCGACCCTGTTTGATGCTGAGGTCCGTGGATTTCCTGCTGATTTTAGAGATGACTTTTCTAGATTTTTCGTCAACCTACAGCTGGTCTGGACGACAACTTCATGACCTAAATCAAGAAGCGCGTGTCTTTTTCGGAAGACTTTACTTCCTTCAGATGATGGAATTGATTCATCGTGTAGATCCATCTCTTCTTTTCTTTCATCGGATAAAACAGTTGATTATCGTTCAAAACAAAAGTATTTTCAATTGTTTGTACAAAAATATGTGATAGATAGTTTTTAATTGAATAACTTCTTACATTCTCCCCACACTTAGTTTCTTTCTTTGCCTTTTTATTCTCCTTTATTCCATTTTAAATGAATTCAAGCGTTTTAAGTTGTTTCTCAATTTATGTCCTTTTCGAGGTAACGATAATTTCGGTATTAACACCTAGTTTTCAACGTTCATAAATATGTATAAACATGATTTTGAGTTCATTTAGTTGAAAATTTTTCAAATTTTTACAAAATTTGGCAAATAAACCAAGTGTAAACCCGAGAGAATTTATAACCCTTCTCCACACTTGAGATCATGCAATGCCCTCATTTGCATGAAATCAGACTACAATTATAAATTCATGAGGGTGATTAGCGTAGAAAAGTTATTAAAAATACCGAGTTTGCAAACATATTGTTGTTATCTCACATTTGATATTGTCGTCAAAATTATTAGCTTTTGCTGAACTTAATGCTAGTCTTTGAAAGTGCGCTGTTTTACCCTGTTTTGTACATAACATAAAATACAAACATATATACATATTTTTGAAGTTTGGTATATAACCCCACGTTCAAAAATTTATAAAACATAGTATTTTTTTTGACATACTTTAAATCAATAAAATTAAAAATAATGATAACAAAATTTTTCGTCCCGCCCTCGGGTAAAGCAATTTCGGTTCAACTACCTAATCTTCAACTCACGACGAATTTTAGAAATCATTTTTTTTACTTAATGAAATAAAGTAAATTTTGTTTTTAAATTCACACAAAACTTAAATTTAAAAAGCATATTAATTTCATATAAAACCTACAAAATAAAAAAAAAATCAGAATGGGGGGAGAAAACTAGTTCTTTAGTGTCTGCTAGCGGAAAAGACCAATCGAATTCCATTCTCGGAACTACACGAGAACAGAACAAATAACTTTAGATAGCATTATCTTTTTAGAACATTCGAATCTCCTCACACTTAGGTAGCTGTGGTGTTGAAATTGTGATTAACTTCATTGTCAATTTCTCTTGGTCCATAATCAACTTGCCTATCTGTGACTTTTTCTTTAAGCCAGTGCCCGGCTTCTTCCGTAATATCCCATAATTCAACTAGCTTCGCCCTTTCTTTAGGCGACAGATTGGATACTAACCGGTTACATAACTTAAAGTTCCCCTTACTTCTAGCATCAATAGCCCGTTTAAAAAGTTTCTTCATTGAACTGTTAATAATGGGGTCATTTAATTTCGTATCAATAACGGGGTTCTTTGTTATCATGTCATCATTAGGTGTTACTTCATTTTCCCCACACTTAGGCGTTTCATTATTGCTAAGTATTACCGTTGGAGTTGGTAAAACCACATGGTTCTTACCAATTGTTTTTACTGGTTCAACGGTTTTGGCTGGTGGAGATTTAGACTTTCGAATCATAAAGGTGATCGATTTGTCACCACTTTTAAGTGTCATTCTTCCATTTCCTACATCAAATAACGCCTTGGTGGACGCTAAGAATGGTCGACCTAAAATTAGAGGAATGTTTGAGTCCTCTTCTATGTCAATGACAATGAATTCGACTAGAAAGGTTAAATTACCTACTTGAATGGGTAGGTTGTCAGCAATTCCAACTGGGTGCTTAATGGTTTGATCAAAGAGTCGAACACTCATATCCGTTGGACTTAACTTACCTACACCTAATCTCTTATATAATGAAAGAGGCATAACACTTACACTTGCACCTAAATCTGCTAGTGCATCATACATGACACAATCACTAAGTAGACAAGGAACAATAAATTCACCCGGATCACCTATCCTAGGAGGAGGTTTTGGTGGAACTGTCTTCACCGGGTTTATATTTACGGCTTTTGTTTCTTGCACTTTCTTATTCTTTTTCTTCTTCTTCTTTCCAGAGGTATCACAATCTTTATTACCTATCACTTGCTCATACTCAACTCCTTTTCTTGGAAACGGGATGGGTGGTTTATATGGTGCCACCACTGGCTTTACATACTCGGGTGGTGGTGGTGTAACTTCTTCATTGTTACTCTCATCTAAAACCTTCCCATCTTCCGGAGCTGGTTTTTCAGAATTTGTTGAAACCATGTTAACATTCTCATTCCGAGGATTTGCTTCAGTATTACTCGGTAGCTTTCCTTGTTCCCTCTCACTCATCATGCTAGCAAGAGTACCTACGTATTTTTCTAGATTCAAAATGGAAGCTTGTTGAGTTCTTAATGACTGATCAAACCTCTCGTTCGTTTGGGTTTGAGTTTCAATAAATTGTGTTTGAGATTCAACTAGCTTGAATACCACTTCTTCCAGATTTGACTTTTTCTCTTCGGTTTGTTGTGATGGTTTATACAAGCTAGGTCTTTGTTGATTGAAAGTGTTGTTTTGAGTTGGTTGGTTATTCGGACCTTGTTGGTTATACCAGTTATTTTCGGGTCCTTTTGGTTTGTAAAGAATGTTTTGATTTCGATTGAAGTTTAGCTTTGGCGGTTGATAATTATTTTGATAATTATTTCCCGGCCTTTGGTTCATATAGAAAACATTCTCTCGTTGTTCCATGGTTGGTTCAATGTGACAATCTTTCAATAAGTGTGGTCCACCGCATAGCTCACAACTGATTCGTATTGCGTGAATATCTTTATTCATCTTTTCCATTCGTCTTTCGAAAGCATCTATTTTTGCGGAAACGGAATCAAAGTCATGGCTAGAATCAGCTCTAGCCGCTTTAGATGATCGAAAGATATCTTTTTCTTGGTGCCACTCATGTGAGTGGGATGCTGTGTTATCAATAATTTTGTAAGCTTCAGTTGCGGTTTTCTTCATAATGGAACCACCAGCTGTTATGTCGATGTCTTTTCTTGTAGCGATGTCTACGCCTTTATAGAAGATTTGCACTATTTGAAAAGTATCTAATCCGTGTTGAGGACATCCTCTCAACATCCTTCCGAATCTTGTCCACGCCTCATATAATGTTTCATTTGGCTTTTGCGTGAACGTAACAATTTCTCCTTGAAGTCTCACGGCTTTGGATGCCGGAAAGAATCGTTTAAGAAATTTTTCAACTAAAACATCCCATGTGTCAATCGCCCCTTCAGGTAACGATTCTAACCAATCTTTGTCTTCTCCCTTTAAAGTCCAGGGAAACAACATGAGATAGATCTGCTCATCTTCCACTTCTCGGATTTTGAATAGTGTACAAATTCTATTAAACGTACGAAGATGTTCGTTTGGGTCTTCATTCGGCGCACCACTGAATTGGCATTGATTAGTCACCATGTTTAGAATTTGTCCTTTGATTTCATAATCTAGAGCATTAACTTCTGGTTTAATAATGGCATGACCTTGGCCCGTGCGTGTAGCTCTCATTCGGTCTTCCATACTTAGAGGTTCTAGATTTTCCATGATTGGAAGTGTTGTATCTGAATCACTAGAGGTTTCTGATTTAATGGTTTCTTTCCTCAACAATCTCTGTTTGAATGATTGGTGGTTCCGGAGGAAAGTTTAATGGTTCGGGATCTACAAACCGTTCCTGAATATTCTCCGGATTCTCAATTGTGAGGTTTGTTTCAAAAACTGGATTATCGGAAATTTGAGTTTGAGGATTTGGTCGACTTGATGACGATTCTAAAGAAAAATCAACGGCGGCGATATTCGTTAAACGATGTCTTGATCGAGTTACAGGTGGTGAACGTATGACCGGCGGCGAACGTCTTGCTCGGTGCATTCACTGAATATCCTATTAGTTTTTAAAAAGGAAAGAAAAATTATAATAAGTTATCCAATTAATAGACTTTTCTGATTTTGCCCACGTTTCGAATAGCCAAAAGATGCAGCAGAGGGGCAGGATTCGTTTGGTCTCAATATAATTGAGTACTGTTTGGCTCCAATAACCCGGTCCACGTACAAATCCAACTATTACTACGAACCAGAAAATTTTGATGTCTATCAATTTAACCACTTAAAATAAATTTTCGTAATTTTAAGAAATTTAGAGAAGAAGTAGAAAAAATTCTAAGTCCTAAAAACTAGAATGGCGAGAAATAAGAGAGAAAAAGATTGCGCGTCGAAAAGTGTCGAAAAATGAAAAAGACGAAGAGTGGTTTGTAAACACGCGGTTAATCCAACTTTATAACTATCACTATCTTAAAATTAAAACTACAAATAGAGATTACTAATTGGAATTGTAATTGATACATAGGTAAAAGGCGTCGAAAAAAAAAAAAATAAGAAAATAGCACGAAAAATGGCGTCGCAAAATTTTAAGGCACCTAAATTTTAATCTAAAGAAAAAGTACTTAAGGGATTTTACGGCAAAACTAAAAATTCTAGAAGTAAAAATAACTATGGCAAAACTAAACTTAATACTAAAAGTTGCGAATATATTCTAAAAATTTAAAGGTAATAAAACTAAAAAAAAAATTTTTATAGACAAAATCTTAAAAATATATTTTTTTTTACGTTTTTTTTTTATTTTTTTTTACGTTTTTTTTTTTTTACGTTTTTTTTTTTTTTACGTTTTTTTTTTTTTTTTTACGTTTTTTTTTAAAAACGAATTTTTTTTCTAAAAAAAAAACGTTTTTTTTTTTTAAATCATAATTATTAAAATTATAATTAAAATTATAATTATTTATTTATGTTATATGTTTACAGAGAAGGAAAAGAAAAAGATGATTGAGTTCGTGCATAAACTGCCTTTTTATAGGCATTTGGCCAGATTTTTACTGCCATGCGACTCGCATGGGTTTATGCCTATTTGCCATGCGACTCGCATGGCCACGCTGGACAGCTCACATATCTTTTGTCTTCTTGTTCGTCGACATATTTATTAAACGCTTGAATTCATTTAAAATGAAATAGAAGAAAATAAAAAGGCAAAGAAAGAAACTAAGTGTGGGAAGAATGTACCAAGTTATTCAATTTAAAACATATATCACATATTTTTGTACAAGATTATTGCAGGTACTTTTGCTTTGGACGATACTAATCAGTTTTACCCGGTTTACTGTAATACATTTGAAAGAAAGATGGATCTACACGATGAATCAATTCCATCATTAAAAGGAAGTAAAGTCTTCCGAAAAAGACACGCGCTTCTTGATTTAGGTCATGAAGTTGTCGTCCAGACCAGCTGTAGGTTGACGAAAAATCTAGAAAAGTCATCTCTAAAATCAGCAGGAAATCCACGGACCTCAGCATCAAACAGGGTCGCCAAGTGGTCAGATTTATCCTAACCATGAGAAGGATTTATCTCGTACAATGGGGAGGCACCGTGCAAATTAGCTTGATAAGACTAATGAATCAGATCCCCAGAAAAGGATAATCTCCTTAAAGATTAAAAATCAGCTTTTAAGACTGATAATACTCAATCCTAGAGATTGACCTTAAAGATTGAGAATTCAAACTCATGGAATTCGATGATATCTAAACTCGAGCTTGAACGAGAAAATATTTTGATCAAAAATACAAACCGATTTGTTTTCTGAAAACCCATTTTCAATGCGTTCATTACCATTGAACGTAAAATCCTAGGAATTCACCTGGAATTCATTAGGTCACCTGAACAAAATCGGGTGTCAACCGTAAGAACGGTAGTTGCATAGCATGGTCGGAGACAGGACCTTGTGCCAGACCGAAAAATCATAGGATGATCTTTACTATTGCTCCTACCAAGGATAGTTCTAGCATCCGACACGTTTTTGGACCATGAACAAATGCATGTCATTAGACATTGCCTTAACAGTTTCTTGTTCATCGCTTTCCTTTACAACCGGACGGTAGTTTACCGAAAGGTAATATACGGAACAAGTAAACTGGATGTGTGCTTCCGATACCGGGATAGCAGTGGATTACACGAACCTAAAAGTTTTAAGCCAAAATATTGATCCACAAATATATTTTACAACACCGAATGGTGGGTCAAATCAGAAAACTTGTCTAGGGTAAAATCTAGCTTGAATTTTCAAAAGATCAAATGTTTTCATAAAGATCCAATTTCCTTAAGGATCTAAATTTTTATAGTCATGTGGGACTGTAAACCGCCTTTTAAATGTGCACTTTGCTTTGGAAACCGAAAGTAAATCGGCTATTTGATTGCAAGTGTCGTTGACCTAAACCCAAGGCAACTGTGGATGACACACCCACCTTTAACCATGGTTCTATTGTTAATATCATTGTTTATACCGCTCTATCAAAATCACTGATGTACAAAGTGTGAAGAATAAAGAAGTGATTCGTGTGATGTATTATATTATTTCAAGACTGTATTGCTTGAGGACAAGCAACGCTCAAGTGTGGGGATATTGATAAGGCTAAAAAGGAACATATATTTCATAGCAAAATCCCCCAAGAAAGACAAGATTTTAGTTGCAATTGTTCCATTTTCAAGTGATATTCGTTTATATTAAATAAGTGCGAAGACAAAAGGCGAAAACGACGAATTAAAGACACAAAGGTCCAAAAAGCTCAAATATACAAGATACAAATAAAAAGGTTCAAATTATTGATGAAGAACGTCTAAAAATGACAAGAGTACAAGTTGCGGAACGCAAAGTACACGATATAAAATAGTACGAAAGGACGTCCGAAAATCCGGAACCGGGACCCGAGCCAAGAAGAAACGCCCGACGCAATGGACCAAAAATATCTAGTCTACTATGCACATAAATATAATATAATATATAAATAATTATTAAAATTATTTATATTTTATATATATTTAATAAATATGTCGACGAACAAGAAGACAAAAGATATGTGAGCTGTCCAGCGTGGCCATGCGAGTCGCATGGCAAATAGGCATAAACCCATGCGAGTCGCATGGCAGTAAAAATCTGGCCAAATGCCTATAAAAAGGCAGTTTATGCACGAACTCAATCATCTTTTTCTTTTCCTTCTCTGTAAACATATAACATAAATAAATAATTATAATTTTAATTATAATTTTAATAATTATGATTTAGTTTAGTATTGTAACAAATGATTTACGGGTTTTAAGTCAAGACTCTGCCCGTGTAATACTACGATATTAATACCCACTGTAAGTTATGTCTTTCCTTTTTAATTTAATGTCTCGTAACTAAGTTATTATTATGCTTATTTAAAACGAAGTAATTATGATGTTGGGCTAATTACTAAAATGGGGTTATTGAACTTTGTACCATAATTAAGGTTTGGGCAAAAGACCGACACTTGTGGAAATTGGACTATTGACTATTAATAGATGGGGGGTATTGTCTAATTGAGTGACAACTCATTGGAGTCTGTCGAACCTATCTTCAAATTAATTAACCTAATAATTAATAATGATTATGGTTGTCCTATTTAGTGACGTTCATATGGAATCTGTTATAATCATTTAATTAATCAATTGGGTTGGGTAATTGATTATTCATTCTGATCAAGTGGATGAATTAATATTCATAAACTAATTAAAACAGGGGTAGATTACATACAGTGATAACTGGTGTAATTGTTGATAGAAGTGATAACTGCGTCACAGTTTAAATCCTTAATCAGTTGGAATATTTGACTTCGGGTATAAGGGTAATTTGACGAGGATACTCGCACTTTATATTTATGACCGATGGACTATTATGGACAAAAACCAGATAGACGTATCAAATAAACCAGGACAAAGGACAATTAACCCATGGTAATAAATTAAAATCAACACGTCAAACATCATAATTACGGAAGTTTAAATAAGCATAATTCTTTTATTGTATTTCTCATCGTATCTTTATTTACTGTCATTTTAATACTCGCAATTTTATTTACTGTCATTTTATTTATTGTCATTATTTTACGCACTTTAATTATCGTCATTTATCTTTACGCTTAAAATTAGAATCGACAAACCGGTCATTAAACGGTAAAACCCCCCTTTTATAATAATATTACTACTTATATAATTATATATATTTTGTATAAATATAGTTGTTAAAAATATAGTAAGTATCACCAGCTCCCTGTGGAACGAACCGGACTTACTAAAAACTACACTACTCTACGATTAGGTACACTGCCTATAGTGTTGTAGCAAGGTTTAGGTATATCCCATCCGTAAATTAATAAAACTTGTGTCATATTTTGTAGTATTTTGTATTAAAAATAATACTATTTCGTACCCTCACGCTACATCATCAGTAACCTACAACTAGTTGTCCACAGTTAGATGTACAGAAATAAATCGATAAATATTATCTTGAATCAGTCCACGACCCAGTGTATACGTATCTCAGTATTGATCACAACTCAAACTATATATATTTTGGAATCAACCTCAACCCTGTATAGCTAACTCCAACATTCACATATAGAGTGTCTATGGTTGTTCCGAAATATATATAGATGTGTCGACATGATAGGTCGAAACATTGTATACGTGTCTATGGTATCTCAAGATTACATAATATACAATACAAGTTGATTAAGTTATGGTTGGAATAGATTTGTTACCAATTTTCACGTAGCTAAAATGAGAAAAATTATCCAATCTTGTTTTACCCATAACTTCTTCATTTTAAATCCGTTTTGAGTGAATCAAATTGCTATGGTTTCATATTGAACTCTATTTTATGAATCTAAACAGAAAAAGTATAGGTTTATAGTCGGAAAAATAAGTTACAAGTCATTTTTGTAAAGGTAGTCATTTCAGTCGAAAGAATGACGTCTAGATGACCATTTTAGAAAACATACTTCCACTTTGAGTTTAACCATAATTTTTGGATATAGTTTCATGTTCATAATAAAAATCATTTTCCCAGAATAACAACTTTTAAATCAAAGTTTATCATAGTTTTTAATTAACTAACCCAAAACAGCCCGCGGTGTTACTACGACGGCGTAAATCCGGTTTTACGGTGTTTTTCGTGTTTCCAGGTTTTAAATCATTAAGTTAGCATATCATATAGATATAGAATATGTGTTTAGTTGATTTTAAAAGTCAAGTTAGAAGGATTAACTTTTATTTGCGAACAATTTTAGAATTAACTAAACTATGTTCTAGTGATTACAAGTTTAAACCTTCGAATAAGATAGCTTTATATGTATGAATAGAATGATGTTATGAACATCATTACTACCTCAAGTTCCTTGGATAAACCTACTGGAAATGAGAAAAATAGATCTAGCTTCAAAGGATCCTTGGATAGTTTGAAAGTTCTTGAAGCAGAATCATGACACGAAAACAAGTTCAAGTAAGATCATCACTTGAAATAAGATTGTTATAGTTATAGAAATTGAATCAAAGTTTGAATATGATTATTACCTTGTATTAGAATGATAACCTACTGTAAGAAACAAAGATTTCTTGAGGTTGGATGATCACCTTACAAGATTGGAAGTGAGCTAGCAAACTTGAAAGTATTCTTGATTTTATGAAACTAGAACTTTTAGAATTTATGAAGAACATTTAGAACTTGAAGATAGAACTTGAGAGAGATCAATTAGATGAAGAAAATTGAAGAATGAAAGTGTTTGTAGGTGTTTTTGGTCGTTGGTGTATGGATTAGATATAAAGGATATGTAATTTTGTTTTCATGTAAATAAGTCATGAATGATTACTCATATTTTTGTAATTTTATGAGATATTTCATGCTAGTTGCCAAATGATGGTTCCCACATGTGTTAGGTGACTCACATGGGCTACTAAGAGCTGATAATTGGAGTGTATATACCAATAGTACATACATCTAAAAGCTGTGTATTGTACGAGTACGAATACGGGTGCATACGAGTAGAATTGTTGATGAAACTGAACGAGGATGCAATTGTAAGCATTTTTGTTAAGTAGAAGTATTTTGATAAGTGTCTTGAAGTCTTTCAAATGTGTATGAATACATATTAAAACACTACATGTATATACATTTTAACTGAGTCGTTAAGTCATCGTTAATCGTTACATGTAAATGTTGTTTTGAAACCTTTAGGTTAACGATCTTGTTGAATGTTGTTAACCCATTATTTATTATAACAAATGAGATGTTAAATTGTTATATTATCATGATATTATGATATATAATATATCTTAGTATGATATATATACAGTTAAATGTCGTTACAACGATAATCGTTACATATATGTCTCGTTTCGAAATCATTAAGTTAGTAGTCTTATTTTTACATATGTATTTCATTGTTAATACACTTAATAATATATTTACTTATCATTTAATATAATTAACCAAGTGTATCAATATCTTAATATGATTCATATGTACCTAGTAAGACGTTGTTATAACGATAATCGTTATATATATCGTTTTCGAGTTTCTTGAATTAATAGTCTCATTTTTATGTATATAACTCATTGTTAAAATACCTAATGAGATACATACTTATAATAAAATCATGTTAACTATATATATAACCATATATATGTCATCGTATAGTTTTTACAAGTTTTAACGTTCGTGAATCACTGGTCAACTTGGGTGGTCAATTGTCTATATGAAACCTATTTCAATTAATCAAGTCTTAACAAGTTTGATTGCTTAACATGTTGGAAACACTTAATCATGTAAATAACAATTTCATTTAATATATATAT
This sequence comes from Rutidosis leptorrhynchoides, assembly GCF_046630445.1. Classification (NCBI taxonomy): domain Eukaryota; kingdom Viridiplantae; phylum Streptophyta; class Magnoliopsida; order Asterales; family Asteraceae; genus Rutidosis; species Rutidosis leptorrhynchoides. The sequence goes on from NC_092333.1 coordinate 207,004,638, forward strand.
AAACATGGAAAAGTTCGGGTCACTACATACTAAACTCAAATAGCATACTTCTGTTTTATAGTTCAGGCTAGGGTTTCTATACCTGGAACAGACGGGGATGTCAAGCCTTATGGATCCATATGCAACTACTCGTGCCCACCAGTTCTTATAACTGGCAGTTACTAGTTACCAAAGCTAAGGGATTTTCGGTTCAAACTCAGTGTAGAATTTAGTATGTACTTGTATCCATTGCGTTTAAAATAAAGTGCATGTATTCTCAGCCCAAAAATATAGATTGCAAAAGCAATTAAAAAAGGAGCAAATAAAACTCACCTTAGCAGCATATAAAGTTGTTCACCAAAATGTGACCGAAACTCAGATTACCAATTAATCGTAGATCTCAACGTATCAGTATTGAGATTCAATATTGTAGGAAAGTACGTAGATGTAACGGAGATGATAAACACTAGGTTTGATTCACAAATATACCCTCGAACATTACCCATAACCTCCTTGGAAATAACCCATAATTTCCTTAGCTCTATCCCGCTTGAAAACCATTTTGAAAGTGACACGCTCATAACCTCATCGTAGTATTTTATGTATAATACTAATTAATAATATTAATAATAATAAGATTAATATTAATCTTAATAATAATAATAATAATAATAATAATAATAATAAATAAAATAAATACGGAGTACTATATGATTAGAAAAAGAAGTGTGTGAAAACTGAGCAATTTATAGAACCTTTTCTGAAAAAGTACCCCATGCGGTCGCATGAGATTTGTGCTTCAAGGCCATGCGATCGCATGGCCCTCTGATCCAGCTCACAAACTTTTAACTTTTTATTTGTCGACATAATTTTATATAATATATATAATATATTTAATTTATATAATTAATTATATATTATATTAAATTCACATGCATAGTTGACTTGTAATTTTTGTTCCGATAAGTCGTACGTCATCACTCGACTTATGTCCCAGTTCTGGGTTTTCAAATGTCCTTTCGTACGCTGAGAAAACTTGTATTTTACATTTCGTGTCACGTACCTTTGTCAAAATATAGCTTTAAATTATCCCTAAACTATACCACTCAAAGTATATCTTTAACTTTCGAGTATTTTGGTCATTTACTTCTATAAATCATCGTCTCGCTATTTGTTAATATATATATATATATAATAACAATTCGTTTTTATGACCAAGTTAATATTATATTTTATCGTATTGTTAAATATATATTTTCAATATTAATAAACACGTTTTAAAATACATATCGCAAGTTATTCATATATCTAATTCCAACAGTTAATATTCCTTATTATTGTATGTGTCCAAATTACGTTATTTAAACAAACACTTTACCATTTATTCCGAATACCGTTAAGAATGGATGATTTCCCAAATCAACGTGAACCTCACAACAGAGACCCGTAATAATATCATAATCCTTAAGGGACTCATTAAATATCTTTTAATTCAATCGTTTGGTATAATCTTTTAATTCCGTAATTGAATATATATCAATCAGATAATCAAACCAATAAGTTTAATGCACAGTATCATTTACTTAACACTTTGTTACGTTTTCAAGTTATAGTATATGTATCTATTTACATATAATTGTTCGCGAATCATTAAGAACAATCGAAGGGTAATTGAATAATTCGAAATTTTGAGATTCAACTTCATAGACTTTGCTTATCGTGTCGGAAACGTTAAAGATTAAGTTTAAATTTGGTCAGAAATTTCCGGGTCATCACAGTACCTCCCCGTTAAAGAAATTTCGTTCCGAAATTTGAGTGAGGTCGTCATGGCTAACAATAAAAATGTTTTCATGACGAATATGTGTTGATAAATAGAATTTTTATCACCATTGAATAATATGGATAAAACAATCCAATTACTCGAAGCGTATGAGAGAAGTTATCGTAAAAGAGTGAAATGAGGAAATAGAGATTCGTTTTTAACTCTTGACGTAGTAACGATTGATTTTCGGAATTTAAGGAATAGAAAATCTTCATAATCTATATAAGATTTGATTCTTCGAAATTTGCGGAAATTAGGATTTTCTTTGATTAAATGTGTAATCTGCCTCGATTGCTATGTCTGATATTTCGCTATAAATTGACCTCTTCCGTTTCATTTATTTTCACCACTCCTATAATCTTCTTTCTTATTTCATACATCCCAATAGATTGTGAAAATGCTTAATCCAGTTCTGATTCTTGATATTTTCCTGGCTACCATATCCTTCATTCTTCTTTTTCATCTGCCACCAGAGGAAGTTATTTTCTTCTACTATTACCTTGGGGTTATAGTGTTTTTCATTCTCCTATGTCTTTATATTGTTATACGCATTGATATACACAGTTTGTAATTTTGGGGTTGTTATAGGGCTTTATATTTTTCATTATATTTCGGAGCTTCATGCTTTCGTTTTCTCTTCCCGACTTTAAGTCAAGCTAATAATGGTCCAGAATTCGTAGGTATGGATTTCGGAATGAACATAGTTAATGTTCTAAGAAAGAAATTGAAATGACACGATCTTGATTTGTCAAATTACCAGAATATCCGGAAAAGACCGAATCATCAAGAAATATATTTTCTTGATATATTTAGAGATTATATAGAATGAAAGAGTTATGTAACATGGTTTATGATGAGGGTGTGATCTATGAACCTTTGTCACGTTCCATTTAGAAACTCAACATGACTTACTGTAATATAATCACGTTGATCAAGTGTCATTATATTATACTAACTCATGCTTCAGTTCCCAATATTACTTCAAAACATCCATTTTTCGAATTTTTCAGATTTTAGAAACTAAAATAGTTTCTTTTATGATGTAACACAGATAGCAAGAAGAGGTAATGATTTCAGATAAGAATGGTTTCGAAAAATATCTTCAGAAATATGGAGGATATTTATAATGGGAGATACGATGATATCTTAGAATATTTAAGATAAGATGATGATGAAGAATATTGTCCGCAAAGGTTTTAGAGTAAGGAGTAAGGTATTCGCTAATGATTTCAGCAGACACTGAATTATTTGGATTCTTTGAAGGTAGATTTCGTCCTTGTGATTTGTCCACAGCCTCCTTCATGGTCTGCTCAATCCGTTTTCCAGTTCCAAACCTTCTCTTTTTCTCAGCTTTACCACTATACTATTCTTTATCATTAAACTTTTGACTGTTAAGGTCGTTTACAGTTTTTGCTGCTTCATCAGCATTGTTCCAATTTCAGAGAACTAGTTCATAGTTTGGGATGTTTTTCAGAAACTTCACATTCGAAGTATGTAAGTCCAGAAGATAGACATTATATGTATATTTATAACTGTTGACGTAGAATTGCTGCGATATTCGAAATACTGATTGCTAATTCTCGGTAGTTGATATGGCAATTATTGTTACAAGATGTGGATGAGAACATGATAGGGTTTCAATGAATATTATGATTTTTCAGAAGGTCAAAGATCAATGGAGTTGTTGGTAAATTTACTGCTAATGTGGTGGAACATGAAAGGTTTCCCAGTAACAAGAACGTATATATCAAAGTCACAATAAGGCTAATATGAAAAGTCGAAGTTGGTTGGAAGTGTGATAAAACTGGATACTTTGAAAAGGATTGCAAGATTATTTTCGATAAAAACAACGCTAAAGGATCTTGCACAGTTTTGAAGTTAAAATATAGCTTTGAAAGATGTCAAGATCTAAGAATGATGTCACCAGTTCAGAGTTATGACTTGGATTCTGATCCGTCAATATGTAATCGAATTTGTATGAAAATGATTGTATATCGTTGTGAGCATTGTTAATAATTTTTGAATCAAAGTTGAAGAATGTACAGTATAACATATTAATTGTGAACTTATATATATTTCCCGAGTATTACCTACCCGTTAAAGATTTCACAATTAATACTTTGTACAAAAAATTTTTTATTACCGTTTTTATGAAAATATATGTATGTATATTTTCTTGAGATGTAATACAGATTTAATGAGTTAATATCATATTAAGCTCATTTGATTTTCGGCTTGAATTAGAAATGAATAATCTCTAAAATATTAAAGATTACATAATCTTTGCGAAGTATTTCGCTAATGAAATCAATACTTCATTATTTATTCTTATTGATATTCCTTGGTGAAGGGTGTTGATATTCGTGGAATTCTTGCAAACTTCGCAAGGTGCAAATGATGTTTTCTAGAAAATTTCGAGTGCTTCGAAGATGAAAGTGTAAAATCAACCATATTATTGAATAATACACTTGGTTTATTATGAAACAGAATTCTTTGGATTGAAACAGAGATTGTAGTTAACGAAGGTTAAGTTATTAACGAAGGATGTACATCATAGCATATTAGTAATATGAATTTAACCGAGTAGTATTTACCCTTTTTAAATTCATACTTAATAGCTTAGTACGAAAAGATTTATGATGGTTTTAAAATATATATAAGATATACATATAAATTCTTCAGAGAGAATGAGTTAATATTTCATAACTCGTTGATACAAATATACGCGTTGTTGACTTGTAATAATATCCACGGTGCTTTCTTGAACTGGCGGAGCTTGTGACGTTAGAGGTGCTGATGATTCTAATGATGTTGACAGCACCAACTGTGCTGGTGAGGCTAAGAGTACTATTGATGCTATTGGTAAAACAAGTCTAGCTTATACCTTACGCATCATTCTTGTCAGGGTTTCTATTCTTCCTTCTATTTATCTGATTTACGGTTAGAACTGGGATAAATAATCTCTAAGATTTTAGAGATTACATAATCACCGTAGAATATTTCTTCGATGAAGTTATGAATCAGTACTTCATCATTTATTGTTGTTGGCACTCCTTGGTATGTACGGTGTGTATGATGTTGATACAGTTTTTAGATGTGATATTGAGGTGTGGGATGCGGATGTGGTTGTTGGTGGTGGTAATGGTACTGTTGTTGTTGATGATGGTGGTACTGGTTATACTGCTGGTGCGGCTGCTGGTGTTTGTAACCTTCGCACCATATTCTCCAAAGCTACTACCCGAGCGCGAAGCTCGTTGACTTCTTCTATTATACCGGGATGATCGGTGGTTCGGACGAGCGGACGAATAAGATTTAGAATGTGAGATAGTATATAATCATGACTAGATACTCTAGAAATGAGAGAGAAAATGGTATTACGAACAGGTTCGCCGGTAAGTGCTTTAGGTTCTTCGCCAAGAGGGCAATGTGGTGGATGGAAGGGATCGCCTTCTTCTTGTCTCCAATGACTAAGTAAGCTACGAACCCATCCCCAATTCATCCAAAATAGATGATGGCTAATTGCTTGATCCATTCCGGTTACACTGTCTTCGGAGTTCAGGTGAATATCCATATCGAAATAGCTGTCGGAATTTAAGGAATTTGAACTAGATACGGGATCCATCTTGTATAATTAGGGAGATGATTTTTGATATGAATTAGATTATAGAATTTAGTTTGGTATTCTTCAATACATAATTTACATATGTATATATAATACCAAATTCCATAAATCACGGAGAAATTTTCGGAAGATGTCAGGAAAAGTTTACAGTAACAGATACGCTAAGATATGAATTTTTGTCTATACACTATTTATGCAATAAATGCATAAAAACGTATCTAGACTTAAGAATGATAAGCATGTAATTTCTGACAAGAAATGATAAGCAAAACTTTTAACATGCAGACACGGTCGAAGTCCAGACTTACTGATGCATCCTAACAACTATCAGTTAGACACACTCATGCAAGACCTGGTTCACTAGGACCAACGCTCTGATACCAACTGTGACGATTGCTCCAAATCCATAAGGACGAACACGTCATTCATCGATTTCATTGCGAGGTATTTGACCTCTATATGATACGTTTTGTAAACATTGCATTCTTTTAAAAAGGCACACCATAAATGTATATTTATATCAAAGGTTTTCGACATCTGATGATTTCTACATATAGACAATCACCGTAATAATAGTTTACAATAGTACTTCCGTTGACAATGCAGTCAAAATAAGATACATGGTGATGATTTGGTGAATGCAACGTTTCCTCAAAAAATATGCCATATAAGACTCCATGCACATAGCTTGTATAACATATAAGCAAATAGCGGAAGACTTCTAGGAAACCTGAGAATAAACATGCTAACAAGTGTCAACACAAAGGTTGGTCAGTTCATAGTTTTATTGTTTCATATAATCTGTATATAAAGGTGGATCACAAGATTTCAGTTGTTTCATCCAGAAACGTTTATCAAAATATTCTACAAGATTGAGCACCCTGGTAACTAAACTTTAACGTTATAATAAGTACCCCTGTTTTAACATACATGCAACCAACATGTACAATACACGCAAACCAACGTGTACTAAACTCAAATAGCATACGTCTGTTTTATAGTTCAGGATAGGGTTTATATACCTGGAACAGACGGAGATGTCAAGCCCTATGGATCCATATACAACTACTCGCGCAAACCAGTTCTTATAACTGGAAGTTACTAGTTACCAAAGCTAAGGGATTTTTGGTTCAAACTCAGTGTAGAATTTAGTATGTACTTGTATCCATTGCGTTTAAAATAAAGTGCATGTATTCTCAGCCCAAAAATATAGATTGCAAAAGCAATTAAAAAGGGAGCAAATAAAACTCACCTTAGCAGCATATAAAGTTGTTCACCAAAATGTGACCGAAACTCAGATTACCAATTAATCGTAGATCTCAACGTATCAGTATTGAGATTCAATATTGTAGGAAAGTACATAGACGTAACGGAGATGATAAACACTAGGTTTGATTCACAAATATACCCCCGAACATTACCCATAACCTCCTTGGAAATAACCCATAATTTCCTTAGCTCTATCCCGCTTGAAAACCATTTTGAAAGTGACACGCTCATAACCTTGTCGTAGTATTTTATGTATAATACTAATTAATAATATTAATAATAATAAGATTAATATTAATCTTAATAATAATAATAATAATAATAATAATAATAATAATAATAAATAAAATAAATACGGAGTAATATATGATTAGAGAAAGAAGTGTGTGAAAACTGAGCAATTTATAGAACCTTTTCTGAAAAAGTACCCCATGCGGTCGCATGAGATTTGTGCTTCAAGGCCATGCGATCGCATGGCTCTCTGATCCAGCTCACAAACTTTTAACTTTTTGTTTGTCGACATAATTTTATATAATATATATAATATATTTAATTTATATAATTAATTATATATTATATTAAATTCACATGCATAGTTGACTTGTAATTTTTGTTCCGATAAGTCGTACGTCATCACTCGACTTATGTCCCGGTTCCGGTTTTTCAAATGTCCTTTCGTACGATGAGAAAACTTGTATTTTACATTTGGTGTCACGTACCTTTGTCAAAATATAGCTTTAAATTATCCCTAAACTATACCACTCAAAGTATATCTTAAGCTTTCGAGTATTTTGGTCATTTACTTCTATACATCATCGTCTCGCTATTTGTTAATATATATATAATAACAATTCGTTTTTATGACCAAGTTAATATTATATTTTATCGTATTGTTAAATATATATTTTCAATATTAATAAACACGTTTTAAAATACATATCGCAAGTTATTCATATATCTAATTCCAACACTTAATATTCCTTATTATTGTATGTGTCCAAATTACGTTATTTAAACAAACACTTTACCATTTATTCTGAATACCGTTAAGAATGGATGATTTCCCAAATCAACGTGAACCTCACAACAGAGACCCGTAATAATATCATAATCCTTAAGGGACTCATTAAATATCTTTTAATTCAATCGTTTGGCATAATCTTTTAATTCCGTAATTGATATATATCAATCAGATAATCAAACCAATAAGTTTAATGCACAGTATCATTTACTTAACACTTTTTTACGTTTTCAAGTTATAGTATATGTATCTATTTACATATAATTGTTCGCGAATCATTGAGAACAATCGAAGGGTAATTGAATAATTCAAAATTTTGAGATTCAACTTCATAGACTTTGCTTATCGTGTCGGAAACGTTAAAGATTAAGTTTAAATTTGGTCAGAAATTTCCGGGTCATCACATCAGCCGTACGGGTGATCACTCACTCGTGTGTGTATACTCAGATTAGGTTTGTGACTCAGCCCAACACACTCGTGCGTATGAGCTTGTCAGCCGTACTAGTGAGCCTTCACTCGTACGTCTGACTGATTCTAATATAGCCAATCAACCTTATCGTGTTCCTGCAGTACCTGTAACCACATATAAACACAGATAGGATAATAACGAGCGATCATGGTAGCCCATAAACTGAAGTACTAATCACAAACGTAAGATAGATGTCTAGGGACTTACATAAAATGCATCAACAACACCCCCTAGGACCTAGAACATCGATTATAATAAAGTAAACGTTCGTGAAATACATATAAGTCCAAAAGTAACATCAGTTTAACATCAATTACATATACAGATTCTCTCTCTCGCATAAATACATCATCAAAAACAAAATACAAACATGCAGTACAGTATCCAACAGAGTTCAGTTGGCTTGAACTTGGTTTGAGCTTTGAGCATCACTTTCTTTATTGAGGTAGGCATGAAAGACATCGATCACATGTTGATATCTCATAGCTTCCTCTTTTCGATCATCTCTGAACATAATGTGATAGTGGTGAAGTGTCTCCACATCAAATCTCGATAAGTTCCTCAGCCACATAGGATCCAAAATCCTCACATTGTCGAATTGTATACTTCCATCATCTTTTTCAATTGCATTCAAGATCACTGCTTCCTCTAACAACTCGTCATAGAACCACCATCTGAAGTTTTTGCATATTTCCTTGGGTAAGGACATCAAGGGAGATTGTTTCATGTACTTAGATGGACGGAACTTAACAACGCGAACAGGTCCACCTTTTGAATTTAACTTTGTTGGGTGTATGGAAAACCTAGCGGCTGTTGACTTAAAGATATCCCATTTCCCTGTTTTATACTCATATCTGAGTTTTCTCTGAAACCACTTGCAAAGGTCACTATCTTCAGCGTTCAAAATCTTCATCTTCGCAAGTTGCATGATCTCAAAGTAAGGTAGAGTTTTAAAGTGACTCGGTCTTGCCATATAATCAACTCCTCCTTCTCTCTTGATCGCAAAACAATTTATCTCCTTGAAGTAACCCCAGCTCAGTATTTTACCCTTGGCATACTTCTTGGTTCTTTTTCCCTTTTCATAGAAACTGACAAACTTTGGCTCGAGTTCTGGCTTATCCATTTGATCAGGGTTAACAACGTTCTGTTTCCACCAACTCTGACGGCTCTCGTCTTCCTCAATGTTTCTATTCACCTTAACCCTATCATGTTCAAACCATTTCTTAATCTCATTCCATCCCTCGCCCTTAGTTTGCTCGGCTCGGAGCTTCTTCTTCTTCTTCAACTCAGTTTCATTTCTTTCTTTCTCAATGAGCAGTTTCTCATATCGGATTCTCTTATTCCTTTCCATTAACACATCAACTTCCTTTACTTGCTCTTTGTACACCTTCCTCACCTTTTCTAACTCATCTAAATTCTTTCTTTTCACCTCACTACTCAAATTGAAAAAGTCACTTAAATTGTTGAGTGACGGATTTGAGTATGGCTCAAGCGAAGGCATAACTATTTCAACTTCTTCTTCTTCTTCTTCTTCTTCTTCTTCTTCTTCTTCTTCTTCTTCTTCTTCTTCTTCTTCTTCTTCTTCTTCTTCTTCTTCTTCTTCTTCTTCTTCTTCTTCTTCTTCTTCTTTTTTGTCATTCTCAGATTCTATAACCAATTCATCTTCGGATTCAACAATCACATCCTCTTTCACATTATCCTTACCAACAGAATCTTCACTATTCTCATCTTTAAACAATTAATCAAAATCGTTTAAGTTGATATTTTGAATTGATTCGGGAGGGACATTAGCAGATGGCTCTTCTTGTAGAGCCTTGTTCTCAGCTTCAACTGTCTCTGCATCCTCTGTATCGTTTTCACTATCGTATGCCAGAGCAGCAAGCTGTTCTACTGGAAAATCACTTGGTGGAATGTCCCCCTTTTCTGCATCATTAATAACATTTGAATAATTCATATAATATTTAGCAGTAAAGACCTCACCATATTCATTAAAGCTTCGAATAGGTATCACTAACGGAATTTCAAAAGAGGGTCCTCCAGTTCCAGTATCTTCTTCATCATCTTTCTCGTCGTCACCACCCAAATTAGAGGAATATTCACCTCCATCCGTTATCAACTTGGTCTTACCAGAGGTAATTTGTTTGAGCTTATCATTCATCTCCTTCCACTTCAACTTGTTTTCACTCTTAATAGCCACAATCTTTTTCTTTAACTTCTCCGTCTTTCCCTTCTAACGGTTCATTCGATTCCACAACCTTTTGTTTTCTTCTACAAACAACTCAATCTTTGCTTCACCAGCCTTCTTCTCCTCAATGGCTTGATTCTCGAGATTAGTTATTTTCGTGATCAAAGACGACAGAAGATTTTGCTGTGTCTTGAATTCTGATGATGTGACCTGAGGTGTTGTGGTGGCGGGTCTCGGTGAGGTAACATCGGCTCTAGCGTCCTTCATGAAACCGGAAGGTTGTCTCTGAGCTTGTTGTCTAGAACCTCCCTGAGATGACCTCTGATATGAGTCATAATTGTGTTTGGTTCTCATCTCCTTATTCTTGGGTCGCTCGGAAGTCATTGCTTCTTTCCCTTTCCCCTTCCTTTGTACCAAACTAACATCCTCCTCTGTCGCTTCAACATCATCACCATCATTAACATCATCATTATCATTGTTTCCTCTTTGAGCTTCACCAGTTGCCCTTTGATTATCATCTCCACCTTCCTCCTCATCAGTAACTTCGTAGTTAGAGTCGAAATCGTCATTTCTCCAAGCATTACCAGCTGGACATCTATAATTCTCCTTGATGAGATGGCAAACAAGCTTTCTCTTAAAATCAGGTTTTAGATCCTCGTTTCTTGTTTCCTCCATTCTTCGAAAAGTTATCGGATTCATTGGTTTAAGATGAATAATATCATGTTCAAGCTTTGGTAGAACTGGTACTGCGTCATTGATAATCAATTGAAAAAATGGGCATAGATAAGATATCTCTGTGTAGAACTGAAAAGATTTGCTTTGAAGTAATAGAAGATAAATCTTGAGAAATCATATGGAGCCCTTAGGACGAGTGCAACAAACATACTCTGTACTTTCTCATTCAGCTTATCAAACCCAGCTTTTTGTCCACTCAAGCAGTGCATTATCACGTGAGCAAGATATCAAAACTGTGGAGGCAGAAGTGTCTTCGTTAGTTCAGACTTACCAGCAATGTAACCAAAATATGCACAACTCTTGAAGCATCCGTGGATTCTTTCACGGTTGATTGTCATGTGGGAGCAGTTCTCATCATTGAAACCTAAAATCCTCCTTATCACAGTCTTAGAAACAACGTTCTCGTGCCCTTGAACAGTACTCATTATCTTAGTCTCATCCTCTGACACATCAAGTGCCGCATTTCTCCATAATTCTCTTTAATGGCTGTAGTATGCCGTGCATGGAGTAGAAATAGTAGTATGGATCCTTGATCGCTGAAGAAAAGCCACAATATATTTAAAGTGATTACCCCTCTCGAGAGTGGTGTCATAAAGGGCGACTTGATTATTGAGCTCTCCCTGCTCTAGAATAATCTCTTGTTGAGCAGGTGGGTTAACAGGATTCGCTTGAGGATTTGCTTGCTCCCGCTGACCTTCTAGGTTAACAACTGGAACATTGACTTGTTGTTCTGCCATTGGTAATATCTTATCAAACTGAAACATCAACATAAATGTTAGAAATACAAACCATATATCATAAAACATCAAAGCATTTGCAACAAAGTGTCATAAACTTGTTAAACACGACAATTCGTGCGAGTGGGACTGTCACACGTATGGCTGAGTGATCAGACGTGCGAGTAACATAGTCACTCGTGCCACTGTTGACACGTTTGAGCAGTAATATGGTTTCAGACAAGGTACACGGTTAAGGCAACATTTATAAGCGAGTGAGTCAACCGTGTGGTGACTCGTGCGGTTAATCACACGTGTCAGCTCAGTCAAACGAGTGAGCAGCCAAATGAAATCAAATGAGTGGGCTTAAAGGTTCACACATTTAAGCCTTAACCGCGTACTGACTCGTACGAGTCATGTCCCACGCGTGCGAGTGATGTCACTCGTGCATGTCTGATGAAACCATTATTAAATGCATTTTTTAAATTGACGGGATTACATGTTTGAGTGTTTTAGAGAGCGATTTACATCACAATAGCAAGTATAGGTTCCATTTAACATAAAACAATAATAGATAGCAATCAAAACATACTTCAATTGCACAAAATTCAACTTTTAAACTTCTAGGGTTTCGACACACATAAACACAAATTAAACAAGAAAAAATTGATGAAATCATACCAAGTAGGTGGCGCTGTGATCGGTTAGTATAGCTTAATAAGACCTATAATGGAAATCGCGAATGGTGATTAACGAATTTCGAGAGAAAATGTGAGTTTGAGTGTGAAAGTGAACACTGTATTCATCACCTCTCTATTTATACTCTCGTGCTCAACCGTACGGTTGAGCACACGGTTCACCATTCAACCGCGTGTCTCACAGTCACTCGTGTGTGTGACCCAGATGTCTTAGGACAATTTTAGAGCAGGGTCATCCGTACGGTTAACCTCAATCGTGTGGTTACTCATACGGTTCACACATCAATCGTGCGAGTGAGCCACTTAGGCAATTTTAAATTTTCACTAACTTAGGATTTCGACTCGTTTGGCAATCTTAGAGCTAACTAGCACCTTCAAATTGAGTCATAAATCACTAAACCATCAAGAAATGATCATTAACACTTAGGCGGATCAAAAATCCTAACCAAAACGAAGTTATTACTCTAAACATTTTGTTTCACATTGAAATGTCTCGTTCATATTGATTATAAACGTTCCATATTAATTGATTTTGTCGCGAGGTTTTGACCTCTATATGAGACGTTTTTCAAAGACTGCATTCATTTTTTAAAACAACCATAACCTTTATTTTATCGATAAAGGTTTAAAAAGCATTACGTAGATTATCAAATAATGATAATCTAAAATATACCGTTTACACACGACCATTACATAATGGTTTACAATAAGAATATATTACATCAAAAATAAGTTTCTTGAATGCAGTTTTTACATAATATCATACAAGCATGGACTCCAAATCTTGTCCTTATTTTAGTATGCAACAGCGGAAGCTCTTAATAATCACCTGAGAATAAACATGCTTAAAACGTCAATAAAAAATGTTGGTGAGTTATAGGTTTAACCTATATATTATCAAATCATAATAATAGACCACAAGATTTCATATTTCAATATACATCCCATACATAGAGATAAAATTCATTCATATGGTGAACACCTGGTAACCGACATTAACAAGATGCATATAAGAATATCCCCTATCATTCCGGGAAATCCTTCGGACATGATATAAACGAATTCGAAGTACTAAAGCATCCGGTACTTTGGATGGGGTTCGTTAGGCCCAATAGATCTATCTTTAGGATTCGCATCAATTAGTAGATCGGTTTACTAATTCTTAGGTTACCAATCAAAAGGGGCATATTCGGCTTCGATCATTCACCCATATAATGTAGTTTCAATTACTTGTGTCTATTTCATAAAACATTTATAAAAATTACGCATGTATTCTCAGCCCAAAAATATAAAAGAGTAAAAGGGAATCAAATGAAACTAGAACTTGTAGAATTTATGAAGAACACTTAGAACTTGAAGATGGAACTTGAGAGAGATCAATTAGATGAAGAAAATTGAAGAATGAAAGTATTTGTAGGTGTTTTTGGTCGTTGGTATGTGGATTAGATATAAAGGATATGTAATTTTGTTTTCATGTAAATAAGTCATGAATGATTACTAATATTTTTGTAATTTTATGAGATATTTCATGCTAGTTGCCAAATGATGGTTCCCACATGTGTTAGGTGACTCACATGGGCTGCTAAGAGCTAATCATTGGAGTGTATATACCAATAGTATATACATTTAGAAGCTGTGTATTGTACGAGTACGAATACGGGCGCATACGAGTAGAATTGTTGATGAAACTGAACGAGGATGTAATTGTAAGAATTTTTGTTAAGTAGAAGTATTTTGATAAGTGTCATGAAAAATTTCAAAAGTGTATGAATACATATTAAAACACTACATGTATATACATTTTAACTGAGTCGTTAAGTCATCGTTAGTCGTTACATGTAAATGTTGTTTTGAAACCTTTAGGTTAACGATCTTGTTAAATGTTGTTAACCCATTGTTTATTATATCTAAAGAGATGTTAAATTATTACATTATCATGATATTATGATATATTAATATATCTTAGTATGATATATATACAATTAAATGTTGTTACAACGATAATCGTTACATATATTTCTCGTTGCGAAATTCTTAAGTTAGTAGTCTTGTTTTACATATGTAGTTCATTGTTAATATACATAATTACATGTTTACTTATCATTTATCATGATTAAACATAGTGTAACAATATCTTAATATGATTCATATTTAATTAGTAAGACGTTGTTATAACGATAATCGTTATATATATCGTTTCGAGTTTCTTAATTCAATAAACACAATTTTATGTATATAACTCATTGTTAAAATACCTAATGAGATACTTACTTATCATAATATCATGTTAATTATATATATAATCATATATATGTCATCATATAGTTTTTACAACTTTTAACGTTCGTGAATCACCGGTCAACTTGGGTGGTCAATTGTCTATATGAAACCAATTAATCAAGTCTTAACAAGTTTGATTGCTTAACATGTTCGAAACACTTAATCATGTAAATATCAATTTCATTTAATATATATAAACATGGAAACGTTCGGGTCACTACAGTACCTACCCGTTAAATAAATTTCGTCCCGAAATTTTAAGCAGTTGGAGGTGTTGACGTATCTTCTGGAAATAAGTGCGGGTATTTCTTCTTCATCTGATCTTCTCATTCCCAGGTGAACTCAGGTCCTCTACGAGCATTCCATCGAACCTTAACAATTGGTATCTTATTTTGTTTAAGTCTTTTAACCTCACGATCCATTATTTCGACGGGTTCTTCGATGAATTGAAGTTTTTCGTTGATTTGGATTTCGTCTAATGGAATAGTGAGATCTTCTTTAGCAAAACATTTCTTCAAATTCGCGACGTGGAAAGTGTTACGTACAGCTGCGAGTTGTTGAGGTAACTCAAGTCGGTAAGCTACTGGTCCGACACGATCAATAATCTTGAATGGTTCAATATACCTTGGATTTAATTTCCCTCGTTTACCAAATCGAACAACGCCTTTCCAAGGTGCAACCTTAAGCATGACCATCTCTCCAATTTCAAATTCTATATCTTTTCTTTTAATGTCGACGTAGCTCTTTTGTCGACTTTGGGCGGTTTTCAACCGTTGTTGAATTTGGATGATCTTCTCGGTAGTTTCTTGTATTATCTCCGGACCCGTAATCTGTCTATCCCCCACTTCACTCCAACAAATTAGAGACCTGCACTTTCTACCATAAAGTACTTCAAACGGAGTCATATCAATGCTTGAATGGTAGCTGTTGTTGTAGGAAAATTCTGCTAACGGTAGATGTTGATCCCAACTATTTTCGAAATCAATAACACATGCTCGTAGCATGTCTTCAAGCGTTTGTATCATCCTTTTGCTCTGCCCATCAGTTTGTGGATGATAGGCAGTACTCATATCTAGACGAGTTCCTATTGCTTGCTGTAATGTCTGCCATAATCTTGAAATAAATCTGCCATCCCTATCAGAGATAATAGAGATTGGAATTCCATGTCTGGAGACGACTTCCTTCAAATACAGTCGTGCTAACTTCTCCATCTTGTCATCTTCTCTTATTAGCAGGAAGTGTGCTGATTTGGTGAGACGATCAACTATTACCCAAATAGTATCAAAACCACTTGCAGTCCTTGGCAATTTAGTGATGAAATCTATGGTAATGTTTTCCCATTTCCATTCCGAGATTTCGGGTTGTTGAAGTAGACCTGATGGTTTCTGATGCTCCGCTTTGACCTTAGAACACGTTAAACATTCCCCTACGTATTTAGTAACATCGGCTTTCATACCTGTCCAAAAAAATGTTTCTTGAGATCCTTGTACATCTTCCCCGTTCCAGGATGTATTGAGTATCTGGTTTTATGAGCTTCTCTAAGTATCATTCTTTCAGCCCTATACCGGGTTCCATCTTCCCGAATATTAAGATGCTTCTCCAATCCTTTGGGTATTTCATCCTTTAAATTTTCCTCTTTTAAAACTCCTTGTTGCACCTCCTTTATTTGAGTAGTAAGGTTAGTGTGAATCGTTATATTCATAACTTTTTCTCGAATGGGTTCTCTGTCCTTTCTGCTCAAGGCATCGGCTACCACATTTGCCTTCCCCGGGTGGTAACGAATCTCAAAGTCATAATCATTCAACAATTCAATCCACCTACGCTGCCTCATATTCAGTTGTTTCTGATTAAATATGTGTTGAAGACTTTTGTGGTCGGTATATATAATACTTTTGACCCCATATAAGTAGTACCTCCAAGTCTTTAATGCAAAAACAACATCACCTAATTCCAAATCATGCGTCGTATAATTCTGTTCGTGAATCTTCAATTGTCTAGACGCATAAGCAATTACTTTCGTTCGTTGCATTAATACACAACCGAGACCTTGCTTTGAGGCGTCACAATATATCACAAAATCATAATTCCCTTCAGGTAATGACAATATAGGTGCGGTAGTTAACTTTTTCTTTAACAATTGAAACGCTTTCTCTTGTTCATCTTTCCATTCAAATTTCTTCCCTTTATGCGTTAATGCAGTCAAGGGTTTTGCTATTCTGGAAAAGTCTTGGATGAACCTTTTGTAGTAACCAGCTAGTCCTAAAAACTGACGTATGTGTTTCGAAGTTTTTGGGGTTTCCGAATTTTCAACGGTTTCAATATTTGCTGGATCTACCTGAATACCTTCTTTGTTCATTATATGACTGAGGAATTGAACTTCTTCCAACCAAAATGCACACTTTGAAAACTTAGCGTACAGTTTTTCTTTTCTCAGCAACTCTAGCACTTTTCTCAAATGTTCTTCGTTCTCTTGATCATTCTTCGAGTAAATAAGTATGTCATCGATAAAAACAATGACAAACTTATCAAGATATGGCCCACACACTCGGTTCATGAGATCCATGAATACAGTTGGAGCGTTAGTCAATCCAAACGGCATAACCATAAACTCGTAATGACCGTAACGCATCCTAAAAGCAGTCTTTGGAATATCATCCTCCTTCACCCGCATTTGATGATATCCAGAACGTAAATCGATCTTCAAATAAACAGACGAGCCATGTAGTTAATCAAATAAGTCGTCGATTCTCGGTAGTGGGTAGCGGTTCTTGATGGTAAGTTTGTTCAACTCTCGGTAGTCAATACACAACCTAAATGTACCATCTTTCTTCTTGACAAACAAAACAGGAGATCCCCATGGTGATGTGCTTGGTCGAATGAAACTACGCTCTAAAAGTGAAATGTCCCGTTCTTATTGATTAAAAAACGTTCCATATTAATTAATTTCGTTGCGAGGTTTTGACCTCTATATGAGACGTTTTTCAAAGACTGCATTCATTTTAAAACAAAACATAACCTTTATTTCATCAATAAAGGTTTAAAAAGCTTTACGTAGATTATCAAATAATGATAATCTAAAATATCCTGTTTACACACGACCATTACATAATGGTTTACAATACAAATATGTTACAACAAAATAAGTTTCTTGAATGCAGTTTTTACACAATATCATACAAGCATGGACTCCAAATCTCGTCCTTATTTAAGTATGCGACAGCGGAAGCTCTTAATAATCACCTGAGAATAAACATGCTTAAAACGTCAGCAAAAATGTTGGTGAGTTATAGGTTTAACCTATATATATCAAATCATAATAATAGACCACAAGATTTCATATTTCAATACACATCCCATACATAGAGATAAAAATCATTCATATGGTGAACACCTGGTAACCGACATTAACAAGATGCATATATAAGAATATCCCCATCATTCCGGGACACCCTTCGGATATGATATAAATTTCGAAGTACTAAAGCATCTGGTACTTTGGATGGTGTTTGTTAGGCCCAATAGATCTATCTTTAGGATTCGCGTCAATTAGGGTGTCTGTCTCCTAATTCTTAGATTACCAGACTTAATAAAAAGTGGCATATTCGATTTCGATAATTCAACCATAGAATGTAGTTTCACGTACTTGTGTCTATTTTGTAAATCATTTATAAAACCTGCATGTATTCTCATCCCAAAAATATTAGATTTTAAAAGTGGGACTATAACTCACTTTCACAGATTTTTACTTCGTCAGGAAGTAAGACTTGGCCACTGGTTGATTCACGAACCTATAACAATATATACATATATATCAAAGTATGTTCAAAATATATTTACAACACTTTTAATATATTTTGATGTTTTAAGTTTATTAAGTCAGCTGTCCTCGTTAGTAACCTACAACTAGTTGTCCACAGTTAGATGTACAGAAATAAATCGATAAATATTATCTTGAATCAATCCACGACCCAGTGTATACGTATCTCAGTATTGATCACAACTCAAACTATATATATTTTGGAATCAACCTCAACCCTGTATAGCTAACTCCAACATTCACATATAGAGTGTCTATGGTTGTTCCGAAATATATATAGATGTGTCAACATGATAGGTCGACACATTGTATACGTGTCTATGGTATCTCAAGATTACATAATATACAATACAAGTTGATTAAGTTATGGTTGGAATAGATTTGTTACCAATTTTCACGTAGCTAAAATGAGAAAAATTATCCAATCTTGTTTTACCCATAACTTCTTCATTTTAAATCCGTTTTGAGTGAATAAAATTGCTATGGTTTCATATTGAACTCTATTTTATGAATCTAAAAAGAAAAAGTATAGGTTTATAGTCGGAAAAATAAGTTACAGGTCGTTTTTGTAAAGGTAGTCATTTCAGTCGAAAGAACGACGTCTAGATGACCATTTTAGAAAACATACTTCCACTTTGAGTTTAACCATAATTTTTGGATATAATTTCATGTTCATAATAAAAATCATTTTCTCAGAATAACAACTTTTAAATCAAATTTATCATAGTTTTTAATTAACTAACCCAAAACAGCCCGCGGTGTTACTACGACGGCGTAAATCCGGTTTTACGGTGTTTTTCGTGTTTCCAGGTTTTAAATCATTAAGTTAGCATATCATATAGATATAGAAAATGTGTTTAGTTGATTTTAAAAGTCAAGTTAGAAGGATTAACTTTTGTTTGCGATCAAGTTTAGAATTAACTAAACTATGTTCTAGTGATTACAAGTTTAAACCTTCGAATAAGATAGCTTTATATGTATGAATCGAATGATGTTATGAACATCATTACTACCTTAAGTTCCTTGGATAAACCTACTGGAAAATAGAAAAATGGATCTAGCTTCAACGGATCCTTGGATGGCTCGAAGTTCTTGAAGCAGAATCATGACACGAAAACAAGTTCAAGTAAGATCATCACTTGAAATAAGATTGTTATAGTTATAGAAATTGAACCAAAGTTTGAATATGATTATTACTTGTATTAGAATGATAACCTACTGTAAGAAACAAAGATTTCTTGAGGTTGGATGATCACCTTACAAGATTGGAAGTGATCTAGCAAACTTGAAATTATTCTTGATTTTATGTAACTAGAACTTGTAGAATATATGAAGAACACTTAGAATTGAAGATAGAACTTGAGAGAGATCAATTAGATGAAGAAAATTGAAGAATGAAAGTGTTTGTAGGTGTTTTTGGTCGTTGGTGTATGGATTATTTATAAAGGATATGTAATTTTGTTTTCATGTAAATAAGTCATGAATGATTACTCATATTTTTGTAATTTTATGAGATATTTAATGCTAGTTGCCAAATGATGGTTACCACATGTGTTAGGTGACTCACATGGGCTGCTAAGAGCTGATCATTGGAGTGTATATACCAATAGTACATACATCTAAAAGCTGTGTATTGTACGAGTACGAATACGGGTGCATACGAGTAGAATTGTTGATGAAACTGAACGAGGATGTAATTTTAAGCATTTTTGTTAAGTAGAAGTATTTTGATAAGTGTATTGAAGTCTTTCAAAAGTGTATAAATACATATTAAAACACTACATGTATATACATTTTAACTGAGTCGATAAGTCATCGTTAGTCGTTACATGTAAGTGTTGTTTTGAAACCTTTAGGTTAACGATCTTGTCAAATGTTGTTAACCCAATGTTTATAATATCAAATTAGATTTTAAATTATTATATTATCATGATATTATCATGTATGAATATCTCTTAATATGATATATATATACATTAAATGTCTTTACAACGATAATCGTTACATATATGTCTCGTTTAAAAATCATTAAGTTAGTAGTCTTGTTTTTACATATGTAGTTCATTGTTAATATACTTAATGATATGTTTACTTATCATAGTATCATGTTAACTATATATATATATGTCATCATATAGTTTTTACAAGTTTTAACGTTCGTGAATCACCGGTCAACTTGGGTGGTCAATTGTCTATATGAAACATATTTCAATTAATCAAGTTTTAACAAGTTTGATTGCTTAACATGTTGGAAACATTTAATCATGTAAATATCAATCTCAATTAATATATATAAACATGGAAAAGTTCGGGTCACTACAGTACCTACCCGTTAAATAAATTTCGTCCCGAAATTTTAAGATGTTGAAGGTGTTGACGAATCTTCTGGAAATAGATGCGGGTATTTCTTCTTCATCTGATCTTCACGCTCCCAGGTGAACTCGGGTCCTCTACGAGCATTCCATCGAACCTTAACAATCTTGTTTTGCTTAAGTCTTTTAACCTCACGATCCATTATTTCGACGGGTTCTTCGATGAATTGAAGTTTTTCGTTGATTTGGATTTCATCTAACGAAATAGTGAGATCTTCTTTAGCAAAACATTTCTTCAAATTTGAGACGTGGAAAGTGTTATGTACAGCCGTGAGTTGTTGAGGTAACTCAAGTCGGTAAGCTACTGGTCCGACACGATCAATAATCTTGAATGGTCCAATATACCTTGGATTTAATTTCCCTCGTTTACCAAATTGAACAACGCCTTTCCAAGGTGCAACTTTAAGCATGACCATCTCTCCAATTTCAAATTCTATATATTTTCTTTTAATGTCAGCGTAGCTCTTTTGTCGACTTTGGGCGGTTTTCAACCGTTGTTGAATTTGGATGATCTTCTCGGTAGTTTCTTGTATAATCTCCGGACCCGTAATCTGTCTATCCCCCACTTCACTCCAACAAATCGAAGACCTGCACTTTCTACCATAAAGTGCTTCAAACGGCACCATCTCAATGCTTGAATGGTAGCTGTTGTTGTAGGAAAATTCTGCTAACGGTAGATGTCGATCCCAACTGTTTCCGAAATCAATAACACATGCTCGTAGCATGTCTTTAAGCGTTTGTATCGTCCTTTCGCTCTGCCCATCAGTTTGTGGATGATAGGCAGTACTCATGTCTAGACGAGTTCCTAATGCTTGCTGTAATGTCTGCCAGAATCTTGAAATAAATCTGCCATCCCTATCAGAGATAATAGAGATTGGTATTCCATGTCTGGAGACGACTTCCTTCAAATACAGTCGTGCTAACTTCTCCATCTTGTCATCTTCTCTTATTGGCAGGAAGTGTGCTGATTTGGTGAGACGATCAACTATTACCCAAATAGTATCAAAACCACTTACAGTCCTTGGGAATTTAGTGATGAAATCCATGGTAATGTTTTCCCATTTCCATTCCGGGATTTCGGGTTGTTGAAGTAGACCTGATGGTTTCTGATGCTCAGCTTTGACCTTAGAACACGTCAAACATTCTCCTACGTATTTAGCAACATCGGCTTTCATACCCGGCCACCAAAAATGTTTCTTGAGATCCTTGTACATCTTCCCCGTTCCAGGATGTATTGAGTATCTGGTTTTATGAGCTTCTCTAAGTACCATTTCTCTCATATCTCCAAATTTTGGTACCCAAATCCTTTCAGCCCTATACCGGGTTCCGTCTTCCCGAATATTAAGATGCTTCTCCGATCCTTTGGGTATTTCATCCTTTAAATTTCCCTCTTTTAAAACTCCTTGTTGCGCCTCCTTTATTTGAGTAGTAAGGTTATTATGAATCATTATATTCATAGATTTTACTCGAATGGGTTCTCTGTCCTTCCTGCTCAAGGCATCGGCTACCACATTTGCCTTCCCCGGGTGGTAACGAATCTCAAAGTCATAATCATTCAATAATTCAATCCACCTACGCTTCCTCATATTCAGTTGTTTCTGATTAAATATGTGTTGAAGACTTTTGTAGTCGGTATATATAATACTTTTGACCCCATATAACTAGTGCCTCCAAGTCTTTAATGCAAAAACAACCGCGCCTAATTCCAAATCATGCGTCGTATAATTTTGTTCGTGAATCTTCAATTGTCTAGACGCATAAGCAATCACCTTCGTTCGTTGCATTAATACACAACCGAGACCTTGCTTTGATGCATCACAATAAATCACAAAATCATCATTCCCTTCAGGCAATGACAATATAGGTGTCGTATTTAGCTTTTTCTTCAATAACTGAAACGCTTTCTCTTGTTCATCATTCCATTCAAATTTCTTCCCTTTATGCGTTAATGCAGTCAAGGGTTTTGCTATTCTGGAAAAGTCTTGGATGAACCTTCTGTAGTAACCAGCTAGTCCTAAAAATTGGCGTATGTGTTTCGGAGTTTTCGGGGTTTCCCACTTTTCAACAGTTTATATCTTTGCCGGATCCACCTTAATACCTTCTTTGTTCACTATGTGACCGAGGAATTGAACTTCTTCCAACCAAAATGCACACTTTGAAAACTTAGCGTACAATTCTTCCTTCCTCAATACTTCTAACACCTTTCTCAAATGTTCACCGTGTTCTTGGTCATTCTTTGAGTAAATAAGTATGTCATTAATGAAAACAATGACAAACTTGTCAAGGTATGGTCCACACACTCAGTTCATAAGGTCCATGAACACAGTTGGTGCATTAGTTAAACCAAACGGCATGACCATAAACTCGTAATGACCGTAACATGTTCTGAAAGCAGTCTTTGGAATATCATCTTCTTTCACCCGCATTTGATGATACCCGAAACGTAAGTCAATCTTTGAATAAACAGACGAGCCTTGTAGTTGATCAAATAAGTCGTCGATTCTCGGTAGTGGGTAGCGGTTCTTGATGGTAAGTTTGTTCAACTCTCGGTAGTCGATACACAACCTGAATGTACCATCTTTCTTCTTGACAAACAAAACAGGAGCTCCCCACGGTGATGTGCTTGGTCGA
This sequence comes from Rutidosis leptorrhynchoides, assembly GCF_046630445.1. Classification (NCBI taxonomy): domain Eukaryota; kingdom Viridiplantae; phylum Streptophyta; class Magnoliopsida; order Asterales; family Asteraceae; genus Rutidosis; species Rutidosis leptorrhynchoides. The sequence goes on from NC_092333.1 coordinate 207,028,254, forward strand.
ATGAAACCACGCTCTAAAAGTTCTTGTAATTGGCTTTGCAGTTCTTTCATCTCGCTGGGTGCGAGTCTGTAAGGAGCACGAGCTATTGGTGCAGCTCCTGGTACAAGATCTATTTGAAATTCAACGGATCGATGTGGGGGTAATCCCGGTAATTCTTTCGGAAATACATCGGGAAATTCTTTTGCAATGGGAACATCATTGATGCTCTTTTCTTCAGTTTGTACTTTCTCGACATGTGCTAGAACAGCATAGCAACCTTTTCTTATTAGTTTTTGTGCCTTCAAATTACTAATAAGATGTAGCTTCGTGTTGCCCTTTTCTCCGTACACCATTAAGGGTTTTTCTTTTTCTCGTATAATGCGAATTGCATTTTTGTAACAAACGATCTCTGCTTTCACTTCTTTCAACCCGTCCATACCGATTATCACATCAAAACTCCCTAACTCTACTGGTATCAAATCAATCTTAAATGTTTCGCTAACCAGTTTAATTTCTCGATTCCGACATATATTATCTGCTGAAATTAATTTACCATTTGCTAATTCGAGTAAAAATTTACTATCCAAAGGCGTCAATGGACAACTTAATTTAGCACAAAAATCTCTACTCATATAGCTTCTATCCGCACCCGAATCAAATAAAACGTAAGCAGATTTATTATCAATAAGAAACGTACCCGAAACAAGCTCCGGGTCTTCCTGTGCCTCTGCCGCATTAATATTGAAAACTCTTCCGCGGCCTTGTCCATTCGTGTTCTCCTGGTTCGGGCAATTTCTAATAATGTGGCCCGGTTTTCCACATTTATAACAAACTACATTGGCATAACTTGCTCCGACACTACTTGCTCCGCCATTACTCGTTCCGACACCATTTGTTCCTTTCGTTCTATTAACCCCTGGTCCGTAGACCTCATACTTCGCCGCGCTATGACCATTTCTTTTACACTTGTTGCAAAATTTGGTGCAGAACCCCGAGTGATACTTTTCACACCTTTGGCATAGCTGCTTCTGATTGTTGTTGTTGTTGTGGTTATTATTGTTGTTGGGATGATTGTTGTAGTTGCTATTGTTGTTGTTGTTGTTGTTGTTGTTGTTGTTGTTGTTGTTGTTGTTGGGCCGTTTGTTGTAGTTGCGATTGATGTTGCGATTGTTGGGATAATTGTTGCGATTATTGTTGTAATTGCTGTTGTTGTTGTATTGGTGATTCTTATCACCGTTTTCCTCCCACTTTCTTTTGACTTGCTTCACAATGGCCTCTTCAGCAGTATGTTCTTTAATTCTTTCTTCAATCTGGTTCACTAGTTTGTGAGCCATTCTACATGCCTATTGTATGGAGGCGGGCTCGTGTGAACTTATATCTTCTTGGATTCTTTCCGGTAATCCTTTCACAAACGCGTCGATCTTCTCTTCCTCATCTTCGAATGCTCCCGGACACAATAGGCACAATTCTGTGAATCGTCTTTCGTACGTGGTAATATCAAATCCTTGGGTTCGTAACCCTCTAAGTTCTGTCTTGAGCTTATTGACCTCGGTTCTGGGACGGTACTTCTCGTTCATCAAGTGCTTGAATGCTGACCACGGTAGTGCGTACGCATCGTCTTGTCCCACTTGCTCTAGATAGGTATTCCACCATGTTAACGCAGAACCTGTGAAGGTATGTGTAGCGTACTTCACTTTGTCCTCTTCAGTACACTTACTTATGGCAAACACCGATTCGACCTTCTCGGTCCACCGTTTCAATCCGATCGGTCCTTCGGTTCCATCAAATTCCAAAGGTTTGCAGGCAGTGAATTCTTTGTAGGTGCATCCTACACGATTTCCTGTACTACTAGATCCAAGGTTATTGTTGGTATGTAGCGCAGCCTGTACTGCGGCTATGTTTGAAGCTAGAAAAGTACGGAATTCCTCTTCATTCATATTCACGGTGTGTCGAGTAGTCGGTGCCATTTCCTTCAAAATAGTCAAATGGAACAAGTTAATCATACAGAATATTAAGAGTAGTTAATAGTATTTCGTAGCATAATATGAACTCATTTATAAAAGCTTTTTCTTCATATTAGCGTTTTATAAGTTTAAATTCGGGTAGTACCTACCCGTTAAGTTCATACTTAGTAGCTAATATACAATTCAACTACTACAATTCTATATGAAAAACTGATTATAATAATATTTCGCGTTCAAACTTTTACACAATATTTTACAAACTTACAATACCGCTTATTTTACATATAGCATGAAATATAGCACACAATAAATTTGATACAAGATGGTTATGAAGATAATTCTAGCTAGTACACAAGTCGTTCAGCAAAGGCAATAAAGACACGTAATTCATACGTCCAGAAACAAGTCATGCATTCTGGTTTTACTAGGATTACTTCCCATCCTTGGTCTTGTGGGACATAACCGTTATGGCCATTGATAAGACAGCGTGTTGTAACGTCGTCAAAGGGACGAGGGTTACGTAATGTCCAACAGTCCCGTAACAATCTAAAAACCTCATTTCTTACCCCAATTACCGACTCCGTCACTTATGGGAATGTTTTGTTTAATAGTTGTAGCCCGATGTTCTTGTTCTCACTTTGATGAGAAACGAACATTACTAATCCGTAAGCATAACATGCTTCTTTATGTTGCATGTTAGCCGCTTTTTCTAAATCACGAAGTCCAATATTCGGATATATTGAGTCAAAATAATTTCTTAACCCATTGCGTAAAATAGCATTTGGGTTCCCCGCAATATATGCGTCAAAGTAAACACATCGTAACTTATGGATTTCCCAATGTGATATCCCCCATCTTTCGAACGAAAGCCTTTTATAAACCAAGGCATTCTTGGAACGTTCTTCGAATGTCTTACAAATTGATCTCGCCTTAAATAGTTATGCCGAAGAATTCTGACCGACTCTAGACAAGATTTCATCAATCATGTCTCCGGGTAGGTCTCTTAAAATATTGGGTTGTCTATCCATTTTGTGTTTTTATACTGTAAAATAGACAAGAGTTAGATTCATAAAAAAAATACTTATTAATACAAGCAATTTTTACATATATCATAAAGCATAAGCACACTATATTACATATATTACACCACACGAATACAACTATCTTATTCCGACTCGCTTGTTTCTTCTTCTTCGGTTTTGGTTCATTTTGCCAAGTTTCTAGGGATATATGATGTTCCCCTAATACGAGCCGTCGTTTTCCACATTGGTTTAGAAAAACCTGGTGGTTTAGAGGTTCCCGGGTCATTGTTACAACTTAAGGACTTCGGGGGTTGACGATACCTATAAAGTTCATCGGGGTTGGAATTAGATTTCTCTATTTTTATGCCCTTTCCCTTATTATTTTCTTTTGCCTTTTTAAATTCAGTTGGAGTAATTTCTATAACATCATCGGAATTCTCGTCGGAATCCGATTCATCGGAGAATTGGTTGTAGTGACCCGAACTTTTCCATGTTTATATATATTAATTGAGATTGATATTTACATGATTAAATGTTTCCAACATGTTAAGCAATCAAACTTGTTAAGACTTGATTAATTGAAATATGTTTCATATAGACAATTGACCACCCAAGTTGACCGGTGATTCACGAACGTTAAAACTTGTAAAAACTATATGATGACATATATATGGATATATATATATATATATATATATATATATATATATATATATATATATATATATATATATATATATATATATATATATATATATATATATATATATATAGTTAACATGATACTATGATAAGTAAACATATCATTAAGTATATTAACAATGAACTACATATGTAAAAACAAGACTACTAACTTAATGATTTTTAAACGAGACATATATGTAACGATTATCGTTGTAAAGACATTTAATGTATATATATCATATTAAGAGATATTCATACATGATAATATCATGATAATATAATAACCTAAAATCTCATTTGATATTATAAACATTGGGTTAACAACATTTAACAAGATCGTTAACCTAAAGGTTTCAAAACAACACTTACATGTAACGACTAACGATGACTTAACGACTCAGTTAAAATGTATATACATGTAGTGTTTTAATATGTATTTATACACTTTTGAAAGACTTCAATACACTTATCAAAATACTTCTACTTAACAAAAATGCTTACAATTACATCCTCGTTCAGTTTCATCAACAATTCTACTCGTATGCTCCCGTATTCGTACTCGTACAATACACAGCTTTTAGATGTATGTACTATTGGTATATACACTCCAATGATTAGCTCTTAGCAGCCCATGTGAGTCACCTAACACATGTGGGAACCATCATTTGGTAACTAGCATGAAATATCTCATAAAATTACAAAAATATTAGTAATCATTCATGACTTATTTACATGAAAACAAAATTACATATCCTTTATATCTAATCCATACACCAACGACCAAAAACACCTACAAACACTTTCATTCTTCAATTTTCTTCATCTAATTGATCTCTCTCAAGTTCTATCTTCAAGTTCTAAGTGTTCTTCATATATTCTACAAGTTCTAGTTACATAAAATCAAGAATACTATCAAGTTTGCTAGCTCACTTCCAATCTTGTAAGGTGATCATCCAACCTCAAGAAATCTTTGTTTCTTACAGTAGGTTATCATTCTAATACAAGGTAATAATCATATTCAAACTTTGGTTCAATTTCTATAACTATAACAATCTTATTTCAAGTGATGATCTTACTTGAACTTGTTTTCGTGTCATGATTCTGCTTCAAGAACTTCGAGCCATTCAAGGATCCGTTGAAGCTAGATCTATTTTTATTTTTTCCAGTAGGTTTATCCAAGGAACTTAAGGTAGTAATGATGTTCATAACATCATTCGATTCATACATATAAAGCTATCTTATTCGAAGGTTTAAACTTGTAATCACTAGAACATAGTTTAGTTAATTCTAAACTTGTTCGCAAACAAAAGTTAATCATTCTAACTTGACTTTTAAAATCAACTAAACACATGTTCTATATCTATATGATATGCTAACTTAATGATTTAAAACCTGGAAACACGAAAAAACACCGTAAAACCAGATTTACGCCGTCGTAGTAACACCGCGGGCTGTTTTGGGTTAGTTAATTAAAAACTATGATAAACTTTGATTTAAAAGTTGTTATTCTGAGAAAATGATTTTTATTATGAACATGAAACTATATCCAAAAATTATGGTTAAATTCAAAGTGGAAGTATGTTTTCTAAAATGGTCATCTAGACGTCGTTCTTTCGACTGAAATGACTACCTTTACAAAAATGACTTGTAACTTATTTTTCCGACTATAAACCTATACTTTTTCTATTTAGATTCATAAAATAGAGTTCAATATGAAACCATAGTAATTTGATTCACTCAAAACGGATTTAAAATGAAGAAGTTATGGGTAAAACAAGATTGGATAATTTTTCTCATTTTAGCTACGTGAAAATTGGTAACAAATCTATTCCAACCATAACTTAATCAACTCGTATTGTATATTATTTAATCTTGAGATACCATAGACACGTATACAATGTTTCGACCTATCATGTCGACACATCTATATATATTTCGGAACAACCATAGACACTCTATATGTGAATGTTGGAGTTAGCTATACAGGGTTGAGGTTGATTCCAAAATATATATAGTTTGAGTTGTGATCAATACTGAGATACGTATACACTGGGTCGTGGATTGATTCAAGATAATATTTATCGATTTATTTCTGTACATCTAACTGTGGACAACTAATTGTAGGTTACTAACGAGGACAGCTGACTTAATAAACTTAAAACATCAAAATGTATTAAAAGTGTTGTAAATATATTTTGAACATACTTTGATATATATGTACATATTTGTTATAGGTTCGTGAATCGACCAGTGGCCAAGTCTTACTTCCCGACGAAGTAAAAATTTGTGAAAGTGAGTTATAGTCCCACTTTTAAAATCTAATATTTTTGGGATGAGAATACATGCAGGTTTTATAAATGATTTACAAAATAGACACAAGTACGTGAAACTAGATTCTATGGTTGAATTATCGAAATCGAATATGCCCCTTTTTATTAAAGTCTGGTAATCTAAGAATTAGGGAACAGACACCCTAATTAACGCGAATCCTAAAGATAGATCTATTGGGCCTAACAAACCCCATCCAAAGTACCGGATGCTTTAGTACTTCGAAATTTATATCATATCCGAAGGGTGTCCCGGAATGATGGGGATATTCTTATATATGCATCTTGTTAATGTCGATTACCAGGTGTTCACCATATGAATGATTTTTATCTCTATGTATGGGATGTGTATTGAAATATGAAATCTTGTGGTCTATTATTATGATTTGATATATATAGGTTAAACCTATAACTCACCAACATTTTTGTTGACGTTTTAAGCATATTTATTCTCAGGTGATTATTAAGAGCTTCCGCTGTTGCATACTTAAATAAGGACGAGATTTGGAGTCCATGCTTGTATGATATTGTGTAAAAACTGCATTCAAGAAACTTATTTTGTTGTAACATATTTGTATTGTAAACCATTATGTAATGGTCGTGTGTAAACAGGATATTTTAGATTATCATTATTTGATAATCTATGTAAAGCTTTTTAAAACCTTTATCTATGAAATAAAGGTTATGGTTTGTTTTAAAAATGAATGCAGTCTTTGAAAAACGTCTCATATAAAGGTCAAAACCTCGCAACGAAATCAATTAATATGGAACGTTTTTAATCAATAAGAACGGGACATTTCAGTTGGTATCAGAGCGTTGGTCTTAGAGAACCAGAATTTTGCATTAGTGTGTCTTATCGAGTTTGTTAGGATGCATTAGTGAGTCTGGACTTCGACCGTGTTTACTTGAAAAATGATTGCTTAACAAATTTTGTTGGAAACTATATATTTTTAACATGTGAATATTATGTGATATATTAATCTCTTAATGCGTTTGATATTATGTGATAGATGTCTACCTCTAGAACAAGTCCCATTGACTCACCTAATAATAATGAAGAGTCAAATGTAAATTGGAATGATTCGTGGACTGATTCACAAGTTCCCGAAGAGGAACCGGAAGAAGAGTCGGAACCGGAAGAAGAATCGGAACCGGATGAAGAAATAGAACCGGTGGGGGAAATAATAAAACTGTTAAGTAAAAGAAAATCCTCAACCAACCGACCAAGGTTAATTATGGTCAATGGTGTTTCTGCCAAGGAAGCAAAATATTGGGAGGATTACCAATTCTCCGATGAATCGGATTCCGACGAGAATTCCGATGATGTTATAGAAATTACCCCAACTGAATTTAAAAAGGCAAAAGAAAATAATAAGGGAAAGGGCATAAAAATAGAGAAATCTAATTCCAACCCCGATGAACTTTATATGTATCGTCAGCCCCCGAAGTCCTTAAGTTGTAACAATGACCCGGGAACCTCTAAACCACCAGGTTTTTCTAGACCAATGTGGAAAACGACGGCTCGTATTAGGGGAACATCATATATCCCTAGAAACTTGGCAAAACGAACCAAAACCGAAGAAGAAGAAATAAGCGAGTCGGAATAAGATAGTTGTATTCGTGTGGTGTAATATATGTAATATAGTGTGCTTATGCTTTATGATATATGTAAAAATTGCTTGTATTAATAAGTATTTTTTTATGAATCTAACTCTTGTCTATTTTACAGTATAAAAACATAAAATGGATAGACAACCCAATATTTTAAGAGACCTACCCGGAGACATGATTGATGAAATCTTGTCTAGAGTCGGTCAGAATTCTTCGGCACAACTATTTAAGGCGAGATCAGTTTGTAAGACATTCGAAGAATGTTCCAAGAATGCCTTGGTTTATAAAAGGCTTTCGTTCAAAAGATGGGGGATATCACATTGGGAAATCCATAAGTTACGATGTGTTTACTTTGACGCATATATTGCGGGGAACCCAAATGCTATTTTACGCAATGGTTTAAGAAATTATTTTGACTGAATATATCCGGATATTGGACTTCGTGATTTAGAAAAAGCGCCTAACATGCAACATAAAGAAGCATGTTATGCTTACGAATTAGTAATGTTCGCTTCTCACCAAAGTGAGAACAAGAACATCGGGCTACAACTATTAAACAAAACGTTCCCACAAGTGACGGAGTCGGTAATTGGGGTAAGAAATGAGGTTTTTAGATTGTTACGGGACTGTTGGACATTATGTAACCCTCGTCCCTTTGACGACGTTACAACACGCTGCCTTATCAACGGCCATAACGGTTATGTTCCACAAGACCAAGGATGGGAAGTAATCCTAGTAAAACCAGAATGCATGTCTTGTTTCTGGACGTATGAATTACGTGTCTTTATTGCCTTTGCTGAACGACTTGTGTACTAGCTAGAATTATCTTCACAACCATCTTGTATCAAATTTATTGTGTGCTATATTTCATGCTATATGTAAAATAAGCGGTATTGTAAGTTTGTAAAATATTGTGTAAAAGTTTGAACGCGAAATATTATTATAATCAGTTTTTCATATAGAATTGTAGTAGTTGAATTGTATATTAGCTACTAAGTATGAACTTAACGGGTAGGTACTACCCGAATTTAAACTTATAAAACGCTAATATGAAGAAAAAGCTTTTATAAATGAGTTCATATTATGCTATGAAATACTTTTAACTACTCTTAATATTCTGTATGATTAACTTGTTCCATTTGACTATTTTGAAGGAAATGGCACCGACTACTCGACACACCGTGAATATGAATGAAGAGGAATTCCGTACTTTTCTAGCTTCAAACATAGCCGCAGTACAGGCTGCGCTACATACCAACAATAACCTTGGATCTAGCAGTACAGGAAATCATGTAGGATGCACCTACAAAGAATTCACTGCCTGCAAACCTTTAGAATTTGATGGAACCGAAGGACCGATCGGATTGAAACGGTGGACCGAGAAGGTCGAATCGGTGTTTGCCATAAGTAAGTGTACTGAAGAGGACAAAGTGAAGTACGCTACGCATACCTTCACAGGTTCTGCGTTAACATGGTGGAATACCTATCTAGAGTAAGTGGGACAAGACGATGCGTACGCACTACCGTGGTCAGCATTCAAGCACTTGATGAACGATAAGTACCGTCCCAGAACCGAGGTCAATAAGCTCAAGACAGAACTTAGAGGGTTACGAACCCAAGGATTTGATATTACCACGTACGAAAGACGATTCACAGAATTGTGCCTATTGTGTCCGGGAGCATTCGAAGATGAGGAAGAGAAGATCGACGTGTTTGTGAAAGGATTACCAGAAAGAATCCAAGAAGATATAAGTTCACACGAGCCCGCCTCCATACAACAGGCATGTAGAATGGCTCACAAACTAGTGAACCAGATTGAAGAAAGAATTAAAGAACAGACTGCTGAAGAGGCCAATGTGAAGCAAGTCAAAAGAAAGTGGGAGGAAAACGGTGATAAGAATCACCAATACAACAACAACAACAACAGCAATTACAACAATAATCGCAACAATTATCCCAACAATCGCAACATCAATCGCAACTACAACAAACGGCCCAACAACAACAACAACAACAACAACAGCAGCAACTACAACAATCATCCCAACAACAATAATAACCGCAACAACAACAACAATCAGAAGCAGCTATGCCAAAGGTGTGAAAAGTATCACTCGAGGTTCTGCACCAAATTTTGCAACAAGTGTAAAAGAAATGGTCATAGCGCGGTGAAGTGTGAGGTCTACGGACCAGGGGTTAATAGAACGAAGGGAACAAATGGTGTCGGAATGAGTAATGGCGGAGCAAGTAGTGTCGGAGCAAGTTATGCCAATGTAGTTTGTTATAAATGTGGAAAACCGGGCCACATTATTAGAAATTTCCCGAACCAGGAGAACACGAATGGACAAGTCCGCGGAAGAGTTTTCAATATTAATGCGGCAGAGGCACAGGAAGACCCGGAGCTTGTTACGGGTACGTTTCTTATTGATAATAAATCTGCTTACGTTTTATTTGATTCGGGTGCGGATAGAAGCTATATGAGTAGAGATTTTTGTGCTAAATTAAGTTGTCCATTGATGCCGTTGGATAGTAAATTTTTACTCGAATTAGCAAACGGTAAATTAATTTCAGCAGATAATATATGTCGGAATCGAGAAATTAAACTGGGTAGCGAAATATTTAAGATTGATTTGATACCAGTAGAGTTAGGGAGTTTTGATGTAATAGTTGGCATGGACTGGCTGAAGAAGGTGAAAGCAGAGATCGTATGCTATAAAAATACAATTCGCATTGTACGAGAAGAAAGAGAACCCTTAATGGTGTACGGAGAAAAGGGCAACATGAAGCTACATCTTATTAGTAATTTGAAGGCACAAAAACTAATAAGAAAAGGTTGCTATGCTGTTCTAGCACACATCGAGAAAGTACAAACTGAAGAAAAGAGCATCAATGATGTTCCCGTCGCAAAAGAATTTCCCGATGTATTTCCGAAAGAATTACCGGGACTACCTCCACATCGATCTATTGAATTTCAAATAGATCTTGTACCAGGAGCTGCACCAATAGCTCGTGCTCCTTATAGACTCGCACCCAGCGAGATGAAAGAACTGCAAAGCCAACTACAAGAACTATTAGAACGTGGTTTCATTCGACCAAGCACATCACCATGGGGAGCTCCTGTTTTGTTTGTCAAGAAGAAGGATGGTACATTTAGGTTGTGTATTGACTACAGAGAGTTGAACAAACTTACCATCAAAAACCATTATCCACTGCCGAGAATCGACGACTTATTTGATCAACTACAAGGCTCGTCGATTTATTCGAAGATCGATTTACGTTCTGGATATCATCAAATGCGAGTAAAGGAGGATGATATTCCAAAAACTGCTTTTAGGACGCGTTATGGTCATTACGAGTTTATGGTTATGCCGTTTGGATTGACTAACGCACCAGCTGTGTTCATGGACCTTATGAACCGAGTGTGTGGGCCATATCTTGACAAGTTTGTCATTGTTTTCATTGATGACATACTTATTTACTCAAAGAATGACCAACAACACGGTGAACATTTGAGAAAGGTGTTAGAAGTATTGAGGAAGGAAGAATTGTACGCTAAGTTTTCAAAGTGTGCATTTGGTTGGAAGAAGTTCAATTCCTCGGTCACATAGTGAACAAAGAAGGTATTAAGGTGGATCCGGCAAAGATAGAAACTGTTGAAAAGTGGGAAACCCCAAAAACTCTGAAACACATACGCCAGTTTTTAGGACTAGCTGGTTACTACAGAAGGTTCATCCAAGACTTTTCCAGAATAGCAAAACCCTTGACTGCATTAACGCATAAAGGGAAGAAATTTGAATGGAATGATGAACAAGAGAAAGCGTTTCAGTTATTGAAGAAAAAGCTAACTACGGCACCTATATTGTCATTGCCTGAAGGGAATGATGATTTTGTGATTTATTGTGACACATCAAAGCAAGGTCTCGACGGTGTATTAATGCAACGAACGAAGGTGATTGCTTATGCGTCTAGACAATTGAAGATTCACGAACAAAATTATACAACGCATGATTTGGAATTAGGCGCGGTTGTTTTTGCATTAAAGACTTGGAGGCATTACTTATATGGGTTCAAAAGTATTATATATACCGACCACAAAAGTCTTCAACACATATTTAATCAGAAACAACTGAATATGAGGCAGCGTAGGTGGATTGAATTGTTGAATGATTACGACTTTGAGATTCGTTACCACCCGGGGAAGGTAAATGTGGTAGCCGATGCCTTGAGCAGGAAGGATAGAGAACCCATTCGAGTAAAATCTATGAATATAATGATTCATAATAACCTTACTACTCAAATAAAGGAGGCGCAACAAGGAGTTTTAAAAAAAGGGAAATTTAAAGGATGAAATACCCAAAGGATCGGAGAAGCATCTTAATATTCGGGAAGACGGAACCCGGTATAGGGCTGAAAGGATTTGGGTACCAAAATTTGGAGATATGAGAGAAATGGTACTTAGAGAAGCTCATAATACCAGATACTCAATACATCCTGGAACGGGGAAGATGTACAAGGATCTCAAGAAACATTTTTGGTGGCCGGGTATGAAAGCCGATGTTGCTAAATACGTAGGAGAATGTTTGACGTGTTCTAAGGTCAAAGCTGAGCATCAGAAACCATCAGGTCTACTTCAACAACCCGAAATCCCGGAATGGAAATGGGAAAATATTACCATGGATTTCATCACTAAATTGCCAAGGACTGCAAGTGGTTTTGATACTATTTGGGTAATAGTTGATCGTCTCACCAAATCAGCACACTTCCTGCCAATAAGAGAAGATGACAAGATGGAGAAGTTAGCACGACTGTATTTGAAGGAAGTCGTCTCCAGACATGGAATACCAATCTCTATTATCTCTGATAGGGATGGCAGATTTATTTCAAGATTCTGGCAGACATTACAGCAAGCATTAGGAACTCGTCTAGACATGAGTACTGCCTATCATCCACAAACTGATGGGCAGAGTGAAAGGACGATACAAACGCTTGAAGACATGCTATGAGCATGTGTTATTGATTTCGGAAACAGTTGGGATCGACATCTACCGTTAGCAGAATTTTCCTACAACAACAGCTACCATTCAAGCATTGAGATGGCGCCGTTTGAAGCACTTTATGGTAGAAAGTGCAGGTCTCCGATTTGTTGGATTGAAGTGGGGGATAGACAGATTACGGGTCCAGAGATTATACAAGAAACTACCGAGAAGATCATCCAAATTCAACAACGATTGAAAACCTCCCAAAGTAGACAAAAGAGCTACGCTGACATTAAAAGAAAAGATATAGAATTTGAAATTGGAGAGATGGTCATGCTTAAAGTTGCACCTTGGAAAGGCGTTGTTCGATTTGGTAAATGAGGGAAATTAAATCCAAGGTATATTGGACCATTCAAGATTATTGATCGTGTCGGACCAGTAGCTTACCGACTTTAGTTACCTCAACAACTCGCGGCTGTACATAACACTTTCCACGTCTCGAATTTGAAGAAATGTTTTACTAATGAAGATCTCACTATTCCGTTAGATGAAATCCAAATCAACGAAAAACTTCAATTCATCGAAGAACCCGTCGAAATAATGGATCGTGAGGTTAAAAGACTTAAGCAAAACAAGATACCAATTGTTAAGGTTCGATGGAATGCTCGTAGAGGAACCGAGTTCACCTGGGAGCGTGAAGATCAGATGAAGAAGAAATATCCGCATCTATTTCCAGAAGATTCGTCAACACCTTCAACAGCTTAAAATTTCGGGACGAAATTTATTTAACGGGTAGGTACTGTAATGACCCGAACTTTTCCATGTTTATATATATTAATTGAGATGGATATTTACATGATTAAATATTTCCAACATGTTAAGCAATCAAACTTGTTAAGACTTGATTAATTGAAATATGTTTCATATAGACAATTGACCACCCAAGTTCACCGGTGATTCACGAACGTTAAAACTTGTAAAAACTATATGAGACATATATATGGATATATATATAGTTAACATGATACTATGATAATTAAACATATCATTAAGTATATTAACAATGAACTACATATGTAAAAACAAGACTACTAACTTAATGATTTTTAAACGAGACATATATGTAACGATTATCGTTGTAAAGACATTTAATGTATATATATATCATATTAAGATATATTCAGACATGATAATATCATGATAATATAATAATCTAAAATCTCATTTGATATTATAAACATTGGGTTAACAACATTTAACAAGATCGTTAACCTAAAGGTTTCAAAACAACACTTACATGTAACGACTAACGATGACTTAACGACTCAGTTAAAATGTATATACATGTAGTGTTTTAATATGTATTTATACACTTTTGAAAGACTTCAATACACTTATCAAAATACTTCTACTTAACAAAAATGCTTACAATTACATCCTCGTTCAGTTTCATCAACAATTCTACTCGTATGCTCCCGTATTCGTACTCGTACAATACACAGCTTTTAGATGTATGTACTATTGGTATATACACTCCAATGATCAGCTCTTAGCAGCCCATGTGAGTCACCTAACACATGTGGGAACCATCATTTGGCAACTAGCATGAAATATCTCATAAAATTACAAAAATATTAGTAATCATTCATGACTTATTTACATGAAAACAAAATTACATATCCTTTATATCTAATCCATACACCAACGACCAAAAACACCTACAAACACTTTCATTCTTCAATTTTCTTCATCTAATTGATCTCTCTCAAGTTCTATCTTCAAGTTCTAAGTGTTCTTCATATATTCTACAAGTTCTAGTTACATAAAATCAAGAATACTTTCAAGTTTGCTAGCTCACTTCCAATCTTGTAAGGTGATCATCCAACCTCAAGAAATCTTTGTTTCTTACAGTAGGTTATCATTCTAATACAAGGTAATAATCATATTCAAACTTTGGTTCAATTTCTATAACTATAACAATCTTATTTCAAGTGATGATCTTACTTGAACTTGTTTTCGTGTCATGATTCTGCTTCAAGAACTTCGAGCCATCCAAGGATCCGTTGAAGCTAGATCCATTTTTCTCTTTTCCAGTAGGTTTATCCAAGGAACTTAAGGTAGTAATGATATTCATAACATCATTCGATTCATACATATAAAGCTATCTTATTCGAAGGTTTAAACTTATAATCACTAGAACATAGTTTAGTTAATTCTAAACTTGTTCGCAAACAAAAGTTAATCCTTCTAACTTGACTTTTAAAATCAACTAAACACATGTTCTATATCTATATGATATGCTAACTTAATGATTTAAAACCTGGAAACACGAAAAACACCGTAAAACCAGATTTACGCCGTCGTAGTAACACCGCGGGCTGTTTTGGGTTAGTTAATTAAAAACTATGATAAACTTTGATTTAAAAGTTGTTATTCTGAGAAAATGATTTTTATTATGAACATGAAACTATATCCAAAAATTATGGTTAAACTCAAAGTGGAAGTATGTTTTCTAAAATGGTCATCTAGACGTCGTTCTTTCGACTGAAATGACTACCTTTACAAAAACGACTTGTAACTTATTTTTCCGACTATAAACCTATACTTTTTCTGTTTAGATTCATAAAATAGAGTTCAATATGAAACCATAGCAATTTGATTCACTCAAAACGGATTTAAAATGAAGAAGTTATGGGTAAAACAAGATTGGATAATTTTTCTCATTTTAGCTACGTGAAAATTGGTAACAAATCTATTCCAACCATAACTTAATCAACTTGTATTGTATATTATGTAATCTTGAGATACCATAGACACGTATACAATGTTTCGACCTACATGTCGACACATCTATATATATTTCGGAACAACCATAGACACTCTATATGTGAATGTTGGAGTTAGCTATACAGGGTTGAGGTTGATTCCAAAATATATATAGTTTGAGTTGTGATCAATACTGAGATACGTATACACTGGGTCGTGGATTGATTCAAGATAATATTTATCGATTTATTTCTGTACATCTAACTGTGGACAACTAGTTGTAGGTTACTAACGAGGACAGCTGACTTAATAAACTTAAAACATCAAAATGTATTAAAGTGTTGTAAATATATTTTGAATATACTTTGATATATATGTACATATTTGTTATAGGTTCGTGAATCGACCAGTGGCCAAGTCTTACTTCCCGACGAAGTAAAAATCTGTGAAAGTGAGTTATAGTCCCACTTTTAAAATCTAATATTTTTGGGATGAGAATACATGCAGGTTTTATAAATGATTTAAAAAATAGACACAAGTACGTGAAACTACATTCTATGGTTGAATTATCAAAATCGAATATGCCCCTTTTTATTAAAGTCTGGTAATCTAAGAATTAGGGAACAGACACCCTAATTGACGCGAATCCTAAAGATAGATCTATTGGGCCTAACAAACCCCATCCAAAGTACCGGATGCTTTAGTACTTCGAAATTTATATCATATCTGAAGGGTGTCCCGGAATGATGGGGATATTCTTATATATGCATCTTGTTAATGTCGGTTACCAGATGTTCACCATATGAATGATTTTTATCTCTATGTATGGGATGTGTATTGAAATATGAAATCTTGTGGTCTATTATTATGATTTGATATATATAGGTTAAACCTATAACTCACCAACATTTTTGTTGACGTTTTAAGCATTTTTATTCTCAGGTGATTATTAAGAGCTTCCGCTGTCGCATACTTAAATAAGGACGAGATTTGGAGTCCATGCTTGTATGATATTGTGTAAAAACTGCATTCAAGAAACTTATTTTGTTGTAACATATTTGTATTGTAAACCATTATGTAATGGTCGTGTGTAAACAGGATATTTTAGATTATCATTATTTGATAATCTACGTAAAGCTTTTTAAAACTTTTATCTATGAAATAAAGGTTATGGTTTGTTTTAAAAATGAATGCAGTCTTTGAAAAACGTCTCATATAGAGGTCAAAACCTCGCAACGAAATCAATTAATATGGAACGTTTTTAATCAATAAGAACGGGACATTTCATTGGTAATCCTCCCAATATTTTGCTTCCTTGGCGGAAACACCATTGACCATAATTAACCTTGGTCGGTTGGTTGAGGATTTTCTTTTACTTAACCGTTTTATTATTTCCCCCACCGGTTCTATTTCTTCATCCGGTTCCGATTCTTCTTCCGGTTCCGATTCTTCTTCCGGTTCCGACTCTTCTTCCGGTTCCTCTTCGGGAACTTGTGAATCAGTCCACGAATCATTCCAATTTACATTTGACTCTTCATTATTATTAGGTGAGTCAATGGGACTTGTTCTAGAGGTAGACATCTATCACATAATATCAAACGCGTTAAGAGATTAATATATCACATAATATTCACATGTTAAAAATATATAGTTTTCAACAAAATTGTTAAGCAATCATTTTTCAAGTAAACACGGTCGAAGTCCAGACTCACTAATGCATCCTAACAAACTCGATAAGACACACTAATGCAAAATTCTGGTTCTATAATACCAACGCTCGGATACCAACTGAAATGTCCCGTTCTTATTGATTAAAAAACGTTCCATATTAATTGATTTCGTTGCGAGGTTTTGACCTCTATATGAGACGTTTTTCAAAGACTGCATTCATTTTAAAACAAACCATAACCTTTATTTCATCAATAAAGGTTTAAAAAGCTTTACGTAGATTATCAAATAATGATAATCTAAAATATCCTGTTTACACGCGACCATTACATAATGGTTTACAATACAAATATGTTACAACGAAATAAGTTTCTTGAATGCAGTTTTTACACAATATCATACAAGCATGGACTCCAAATCTCGTCCTTATTTAAGTATGCGACAGTGGAAGCTCTTAATAATCACCTGAGAATAAACATGCTTAAAACGTCAACAAAAATGTTGGTGAGTTATAGGTTTAACCTATATGTATCAAATCATAATAATAGACCACAAGATTTCATATTTCAATACACATCCCATACATAGAGATAAAAATCATTCATATGGTGAACTCCTGGTAATTGACATTAACAAGATGCATATATAAGAATATCCCCATCATTCCGGGACACCCTTCGGATATGATATAAATTTCGAAGTACTAAAGCATCCGGTACTTTGGATGGTGTTTGTTAGGCCCAATAGATCTATCTTTAGGATTCGCGTCAATTAGGGTGTCTGTTCCCTAATTCTTAGATTACCAGACTTAATAAAAAGGGGCATATTCGATTTCGATAATTCAACCATAGAATGTAGTTTCACGTACTTGTGTCTATTTTGTAAATCATTTATAAAACCTGCATGTATTCTCATCCCAAAAATATTAGATTTTAAAAGTGGGACTATAACTCACTTTCACAGATTTTTACTTCGTCGGGAAGTAAGACTTGGCCACTGGTTGATTCACGAACCTATAACAATATATACATATATATCAAAGTATGTTCAAAATATATTTACAACACTTTTAATATATTTTGATGTTTTAAGTTTATTAAGTCAGATGTCCTCGTTAGTAACCTACAACTAGTTGTCCACAGTTAGATGTACAGAAATAAATCGATAAATATTATCTTGAATCGATCCACGACCCAGTGTATACGTATCTCAGTATTGATCACAACTCAAACTATATATATTTTGGAATCAACCTCAACCCTGTATAGCTAACTCCAACATTCACATATAGAGTGTCTATGGTTGTTCCGAAATATATATAGATGTGTCGACATGATAGGTCGAAACATTTTATACGTGTCTATGGTATCTCAAGATTACATAATATACAATACAAGTTGATTAAGTTATGGTTGGAATAGATTTGTTACCAATTTTCACGTAGCTAAAATGAGAAAAATTATCCAATCTTGTTTTACCCATAACTTCTTCATTTTAAATCCGTTTTGAGTGAATCAAATTGCTATGGTTTCATATTGAACTCTATTTTATGAATCTAAAAAGAAAAAGTATAGGTTTATAGTTGGAAAAATAAGTTACAAGTCATTTTTGTAAAGGTAGTCATTTCAGTCGAAAGAACGACGTCTAGATGACCATTTTAGAAAACATACTTCCACTTTGAGTTTAACCATAATTTTTGGATATAGTTTCATGTTCATAATAAAAATCATTTTCTCAGAATAACAACTTTTAAATCAAAGTTTATCATAGTTTTTAATTAACTAACCCAAAACAGCCCGCGGTGTTACTACGACGGCGTAAATCCGGTTTTACGGTGTTTTTCGTGTTTCCAGGTTTTAAATCATTAAGTTAGCATATCATATAGATATAGAACATGTGTTTAGTTGATTTTAAAATTCAAGTTAGAAGGATTAACTTTTGTTTGCGAACAAGTTTAGAATTAACTAAACTATGTTCTAGTGATTACAAGTTTAAACCTTCGAATAAGATAGCTTTATATGTATGAATCGAATGATGTTATGAACATCATTACTACCTTAAGTTCCTTGGATAAACCTACTGCAAAAGAAAAAAATGGATCTAGCTTCAACGGATCCTTGGATGGCTCGAAGTTCTTGAAGCAGAATCATGACACGAAAACAAGTTCAAGTAAGATCATCACTTGAAATAAGATTGTTATAGTTATAGAAATTGAACCAAAGTTTGAATATGATTATTACCTTGTATTAGAATGATAACCTACTGTAAGAAACAAAGATTTCTTGAGTTTGGATGATCACCTTACAAGATTGGAAGTGAGCTAGCAAACTTGAAAGTATTCTTGATTTTATGTAACTAGAACTTGTAGAATATATGAAGAACACTTAGAACTTGAAGATAGAACTTGAGAGAGATCAATTAGATGAAGAAAATTGAAGAATGAAAGTGTTTGTAGGTGTTTTTGGTCGTTGGTGTATGGATTAGATATAAAGGATATGTAATTTTGTTTTCATGTAAATAAGTCATGAATGATTACTCATATTTTTCTAATTTTATGAGATATTTCATGCTAGTTGCCAAATGATGGTTACCACATGTGTTAGGTGACTCACATGGGCTGCTAAGAGCTGATCATTGGAGTGTATATACCAATAGTATATACATCTAAAAGATGTGTATTGTACGAGTACGAATACGGGTGCATACGAGTAGAATTGTTGATGAAACTGAACGAGGATGTAATTGTAAGCATTTTTGTTAAGTAGAAGTATTTTGATAAGTGTATTGAAGTCTTTCAAAAGTGTATAAATACATATTAAAACACTACATGTATATACATTTTAACTGAGTCGTTAAGTCATCGTTAGTCGTTACATGTAAGTGTTGTTTTGAAACCTTTAGGTTAACGATCTTGTCAAATGTTGTTAACCCAATGTTTATAATATCAAATTAGATTTTAAATTATTATATTATCATGATATTATCATGTATGAATATCTCTTAATATGATATATATACATTAAATGTCTTTACAACGATAATCGTTACATATATGTCTCGTTTAAAAATCATTAAGTTAGTAGTCTTGTTTTTACATATGTAGTTCATTGTTAATATACTTAATGATATGTTTACTTATCATAGTATCATGTTAACTATATATATATATCCATATATATTTCATCATATAGTTTTTACAAGTTTTAACGTTCGTGAATCACCGGTCAACTTGGGTGGTCAATTGTCTATATGAAACATATTTCAATTAATCAAGTCTTAACAAGTTTGATTGGTTAACATGTTGGAAACATTTAATCATGTAAATATCAATCTCAATTAATATATATAAACATGGAAAAGTTTGGGTCACTACAGTAAGTTCCTGTAACTGACTTTGTAATTCTTTCATTTCGCTGGGTGCGAGTCTGTATGGAGCACGAGCTATTGGTGCAGCTCCTGGTACAAGGTCTATTTGAAATTCAACGGATCGATGTGGGGGTAATCCCGGTAATTCTTTCAGAAATACATCGGGAAATTCTTTTGCGACGGGAACATCAATGATGTTCTTTTCTTCAGGTTTAACTTCCTCGATGTGTGCTAGAATGACATAACAACCTTTTCTTATTAGTTTTTGCGCCTTCAAACTACTAATAAGATTTAATTTCGCGTTGTTCTTTTCTTCGTACACCATTAAAGGTTTTCCTTTTTCACGCATAATGCGAATCACATTTTTGTAACAAACGACCTCTGCTCTCACCTTTTTCAACCAGTCCATGCCAATTATTATATCAAAACTTCCTAACTCGACTGGTATTAAATCAATTTTAAACGTTTCATCCCCCAGTTTAATTTCTCTCTCCCGACATATATTATCTGCTGAAATTAATTTACCGTTTGCTAATTCGAGTAAAAATTTACTATCCAAAGGCGTCAATGGGCAACTTAATTTAGTACAAAATTCTCTACTCATATAGCTTCTATCCGCACCCAAATCAAATAAAACATAAGCAGATTTATCATCAATAAGAAACGTTCCCGTAACAAGCTCCGGGTCTTCCTGTGCTTCTGCCGCATTAATATTGAAAACTCTTCCACGGCCCTGCCCATTAGTATTCCCCTGATTCGGGCAATTTCAAATAATGTGGCCCGGTTTTCCACATTTATAACAAACAGCGTTGGTATTACTTGCTCCAACACTATTTGTTTCGGCATTACTTGTTCCGACATTATTTATTCCTTTAGTTCTGTTAAACTTTGGACCGTAGACCTCACACTTTATCGCGCTATGACCATTTCTTTTACACCTGTTGCAAAATGTCGTGCAAAACCCCTGATGATTTTCTTCACACCTATGACATTTCTGTTTTTGGTTTTTGTTGCCGTTGTTGTTATTGAGGTTGTTGTTGGGATTGTTATTGTTGTTGAAATGGTTGTTGTAGTTGTTGTTGTTGTTGTTGGGATGTTTGTTGTAGTTATTGTTAGGATTGCGGTTATTGTTGCGATTGTTGTTGCGGTTGTTGGGATAGTTGTTGCGATTGTGGTTGTAATTGTTGTTGTTGTTGTACTGGTGACTCTTGTCACCATTTTCCTCCCACTTCCTCTTGAGTTGTTTCGTGTTGGCTTCTTCGGCCAGCCGCTCTTTAATTCTTCCCTCAATCTGATTTATGAGTTTATGAGCCATTCGACTTGCCTTCTGTATAGAAGCGGGCTCGTGTGAACTCACATCTTCTTAAATCCTTACTGGTAACCCTTTTACAAACGCGTCGATCTTCTCTTCTTTATCTTCGAATGCTCCCGGACACAATAGGCACAACTCTGTGAATCGTTGTTCATATGTGGTAACGTCGAACCCTTGTGTTCGTAACTCCCTAAGTTCTGCCTTGAGTTTATTGACTTCGTTTCTAGGACGGTACTGCTCGTTCATCAATTGCTTGAACGCCGACCACGGTAGTGCGTAAGAAGCATTTTGTCCTACCTGTTCAAGATAGGTGTTCCACTACGTTAACGCAGTACCTATGAAGGTATGCATAGCGTACTTAACTTTGTCCTCTTCAGTACACTTACTTATGGCAAACACCGATTCGACTTTCTCGGTCCACCGTTTCAATCCAATTGGTCCTTCGGTTCCATCAAATTCCAAAGGTTTGCAGGCAGTGAATTCTTTGTAGGAGCATCCTACACGATTTCTTGCGCCGTTAGCTGCATTTCTAGATTCAGAGTTATTGTTGGTATGTAGCGCAGCCTGTACTGCGGCTATGTTTGCAGCAAGAAAGGTACGAAATTCCTCTTCGCTCATATTCATGGTGTGTCGAGTAGTCGGTGCCATTTCCTTCAAAATAACCAACTGAATAGAGTTAATCATACAGAATATTAAGAGCATTCAATAGTATTTCGTAGCATAATATGAACTCATTTATAAAAGCTTTTTCTTCATATTAGCGTTTTATAAGTTTAAATTCGGGTACTACCTACCCGTTAAGTTCATACTTAGTAGCTAATATACAATTCAACTACTACAATTCCATATAAAAAACTGATTATAATAATATATCACATACAAATATTCTTCAAACTTACAACTACGCTATATTACATATAACATGAAATATAGTACACTATGATACAGGACAGTTTTGAAGATAAATCTAGTTAATACGCAAGTTGTTCAGCAAAGGAAATAAAGACACGTAACTCATAAGTCCAGAAACAAGTCATGCATTCTGGTTTTACTAAGACGACTTCCCATCCTTGGTCTTGTAGAAAATAACCGTTATGACCATTGGCTAGGCAACATGTTGTAATGTCGTCAAAAGGACGAGGGTTTCGTAATGTCCAACAACCCCGTAATAATCTAAAAACCTTGTTTCTCACCCCAACTACTGAATCCGTCACTTATGGGAAGGTTTTATTTAAAAGTTGCAATCCGGTGTTCTTTTTCTTACTTTGGTAAGAAGCGAACATCACTAACCCGTAAGCATAACATGCTTCTTTATGTTGCATGTTAGAAGCTCTTTCTAATTCACGAAATCCTATGTTGGGATATGTTGAGTCAAAATAGGTTCTTAACACGTAGCGTAAAATTGCATTTGGGTTCCCCGCATTTAATGCTTTAAAGAAAACACGGCGTAACTTACGATCTCCCCAATGTGATATACCCCACCTATCAAAGGAAAGCCTTTTATAAACTAAGGCATTTCTGGAAAGTCTTTCAAATGTTTGACAAGTTAATTTCGCCATAACTAAATGTGCTGATGAATTCTGACCGACTCTAGACAAGATTTCCTCAATCATATCCTCTGGTAGGTCTTCTAAAATATTCGGTTGTCTACCCTTAACGTCCATTTTGTTTTTATACTGTAAAATAGACAAGGATTAGATTCGTAATTACAAACAATACAAGCAATTTTTACATAGAACATAAAAGTAGAAGAACACTACAATACATATAATACACAACATGATTACAACCCTCTAATCTGAATCACTGGTTTCTTCTTCTCCGGACTTGGTTCGTTTTCCTAATTTTCTAGGAATATATGGTGTTCCTCTAATACGAGCCGTCGTTTTCCATAATGGTTTAGAAAAACCTGGTGGTTTAGAGGTTCCCGGGTCATTGTTACATTTTAGGAAATACGGATGTTGCCGATACATATAAAGTTCATCGGGGTTGGAATCGGGTTTCTCTATTTTTATACCTTTTCCCTTATTATTTTCTTTCGCTTTATTAAATTGGGTCGAGGTAATTTCTATAACATCATCGGAATCCTCATCGGGATCCGATTCATCGGAAAATTGGTAATCTTCCCAATATTTTGCTTCCTCGGCGGAAACACCATTGACCATTATTAACTTTGGTCCGTTGGTTGAGGATTTTCTTTTATTTAATCGATTTACTATAGGTATCAATATTTGTTCCTCCGAAACCTCTTCTTCTTCTTGTTCCTCCTCTTCCAATTCCTCCTCTTATGGTTCCTCTTCTTCCGGTTCCTCCTTTTCCGGTTCCTCCTCTTCCGGTTCCTCTTCGGGAATTTGTGAATCTTCCCAAAATATATTCGACTCTTCATTATTATTAGGTGAATCAATGGGATTTGTACTAGAGGTAGACATCTATCACACAATATCAAACACGTTAAGAGATTAATATATCACATAATATTTACATGTTAATAATATATAGTTTCCAACAAAAAAATGTTAAGCAATCGTTTTTGAAGAAAAACACGGTCGAAGTCCAGACTCACTAATGCATCCTAACAAACTCGGTAAGACACACTAATGCAATTTTCTAGTTCTCTAAGACCAACGCTCGGATACCAACTGAAATGTCCCGTTCATATTGATTATAAACGTTCCATATTAATTGATTTCGTCGCGAGGTTTTGACCTCTATATGATTCATTTTTCAAAGACTGCATTCATTTTTTAAAACAACCATAACCTTTATTTTATCAATAAAGGTTTAAAAAGCATTACGTAGATTATCAAATAATGATAATCTAAAATATACCGTTTACACACGACCATTACATAATGGTTTACAATAAGAATATATTACATCAAAAATAAGTTTCTTGAATGCAGTTTTTACATAATATCATATAAGCATGGACTCCAAATCTTGTCCTTATTTTAGTATGCAACAGCGGAAGCTCTTAATAATCACCTGAGAATAAACATGCTTAAAACGTCAACAAAAAATGTTGGTGAGTTATAGGTTTAAAATATATATTATCAAATCATAATAATAGACCACAAGATTTCATATTTCAATATACATCCTATACATTGAGATAAAATTCATTCATATGGTGAACACCTGGTAACCGACATTAACAAGATGCATATAAGAATATCCCCTATCATTCCGGGAAATCCTTCAGACATGATATAAACGAATTCGAAGTACTAAAGCATCTGGTACTTTGGATGGGGTTCGTTAGGCCCAATAGATCTATCTTTAGGATTCGCGTCAATTAGTAGATCGGTTTACTAATTCTTAGGTTACCAAGCAAAAGGGGCATATTCGGCTTCGATCATTCACCCATATAATGTAGTTTCAATTACTTGTGTCTATTTCGTAAAACATTTATAAAAATTGCGCATGTATTCTCAGCCCAAAAATATAAAAGAGTAAAAGGGAATCAAATGAAACTAGAACTTGTAGAATTTATGATGAACACTTAGAACTTGAAGATGGAACTTGAGAGAGATCAATTAGATGAAGAAAATTGAAGAATGAAAGTGTTTGTAGGTGTTTTTGGTCGTTGATATATGAATTAGATATAAAGGATATGTAATTTTGTTTTCATGTAAATTAGTCATGAATGATTACTAATATTTTTGTAATTTTATGAGATATTTCATGCTAGTTGCCAAATGATGGTTCTCACATGTGTTAGGTGACTCACATGGGCTGCTAAGAGCTGATCATTGGAGTGTATATACCAATAGTACATACATTTAGAAGCTGTGTATTGTACGGGTACGAATACGGGTGCATACGAGTAGAATTGTTGATGAAACTGAATGAGGATGTAATTGTAAGCATTTTTGTTAAGTAGAAGTATTTTGATAAATGTCTTGAAGTCTTTTAAAAGTGTATGAATACATATTAAAACACTACATGTATATACATTTTAACTGAGTCGTTAAGTCATCGTTAGTCGTTACATGTAAATGTTGTTTTGAAACCTTTAGGTTAACGATCTTGTTAAATGTTGTTAACACATTGTTTATTATATCTAAAGAGATGTTAAATTATTACATTATCATGATATTATGATATATTAATATATCTTAGTATGATATATATACAGTTAAATATTGTTACAACGATAATCGTAACATATATATCTCGTTTCGAAATTCTTAAGTTAGTAGTCTTGTTTTACATATGTAGTTCATTGTTAATATACATAATGACATGTTTACTTATCATTTATCATGATTAAACATAGTGTAACAATATCTTAATATGATTCATATTTAATTAGTAAGACGTTGTTATAACGATAATCGTTATATATATCGTTTCGAGTTTCTTAATTCAATAAACACAATTTTATGTATATAACTCATTATTAAAATAACTAATGAGATACTTACTTATCATAATATCATGTTAATTATATATATAATCATATATATGTCATCATATAGTTTTTACAAGTTTTAACATTCGTGAATCACCGGTCAACTTGGGTGGTCAATTGTCTATATGAAACCAATTAATCAAGTCTTAACAAGTTTGATTGCTTAACATGTTGGAAACACTTAATCATGTAAATATCAATTTTATTTAATATATATAAACATGGAAAGGTTCGGGTCACTACACGCATGAGTAAGTCCTACAGTGTAATGTCATCTTAAGTTCACTAACACCTTAAATCATTAGAGTCCTTCAATTAGTCATAAGCTCTACAAACTTCTATCTCATGGATTTGGTGGCCAAACATATCTTGATCTTGACGAGGTTCTTTCAGATGTCATTGTGCATTCAGAGGATAATCAGAAAATAATGAAAAGATAAAATCTTTATAACTTTCCTGAAATATAATGTCATGCAACTAAAAATATGCATAGAACAGACATTCTATCATGAAATGCAATAACATGCAAATCAAAATCTTTTTGTTGTTTTACAGTTTTCAATGCAAACTATTTAACAAACAGATAAGCAAGACATACAAATCCACATTCTTTTTGTGAGCAAGATGATTAACAATTTAAAAATGGATCAGAACTGATCCATTGAATCAACTTCTATTGTTCATTCCTAATTATCCATTCTATGTCTATTATCATGCAATTACTGATATCAATCCTCATTAAACACATAATCATTCTGGACACTTCGACAATCATGTTGACATTAATTAATTGAACATTATACGGCAGTAATTTTTGAGATCACGCTATGTTTATTAATCCTTGATTCTTTCATCACTTATGATTGTGCGTTTTTATTAGGTTGTCAATTCATTACGTGTAACTTTCCGTTATCTCTTTCCATGTATTTCTTTCAAATTGAACAGGATGGTTCTCACGGCATTTTGAATAACCCTGTCAGCCTTTGGCTTCTACCAATGTTTTGACAATCTTCAATCTAGTTTGCTCAGCTGATCTCAGAATATATTGGATTATCCGAATAGGTGCATTATTTACCATGGGGATTGGTCTACAGTTAAAGCAGACTTGCCTGATGACCAGTCGTCACACAAAATAAATCTCAAGGCTCTTAACTTCTTTATGTTCAAGTTTTCATGGAAAACGGAATCGAAAGATAAACTTTCACTTATATATTATATAGAGTATATCTGGTAAGTATCTTTCCAACTTACAGTCTTAATAGGTATAACTCTAAATTGCAGACGACAAGAATCTTGATAGTTCAGTGTGAACGTCGTGATTAAACAATTCAAGCTGCGTGGGGGCGTCACACTAAGAATAATCTGAGTTCTTTATGAGCACATCAAGAATCAGCATTCTTCATACTTTCAGGACTTTGCCATCTTGATACGCCAATTATTTTTGACTTTGATTTTCTTTTGATATTTCATTTTCAGCATATCACTGTCTTTTGATATATTGATTTTGAATGCCATCATGCATGGATTTTCTATTGTTATGCATGAACTCATGTTTCTTTGTTGTGTGCTCAGATCACTCGAAGGTGTTTTCCCTTAAATGCTTGAACGGTCCGCAATAAGGAATTATACTTTTCAACCTTAAGCGAGAAGGGACACTTACTTCGACATAAACTAATTTTCTCTGATATTTTCTGGGTTTAGTTTCGATTATTAAGTCTTAGGCCCGTGACAATGTGCTATGCACCAGCCAAACATATAATCCTCAACCCCTTAAATGATTTATTGAATGTCCCAATCATAGCTATGAAGCTGAATTGGTAGAGCAATGTTGAATATTGCTTGGAGACATCCAACACCAACTTTCTCTAATGATTATCAATTATTATAGGGGATACCCTCAACCGACTGTTGAGTTCCTCAACAACTATCATTTCATACAGTTTCGGAGATAATTAGGTGACTACCTTGAAACGCTACAGATCGTTCATGACTTCTGAATCTTAGATGATCGTTATTCTTATTATGATTGTCTAATGCCAAGAATTCATAAGTCACATATATCAGTACATCACACAACAGATAAACATAAACGTTCAAATCAGTCCTTACTAATCAAATATATCAATTCTCAGTACAGTAATTTCTTCATCTCCAACATATTAATCAAAACAAGCTCATTTTCTGAATTTTTAACTTTTTAGGGTTTTCTGATGAGGCATTTTACACTTTTTAGGTATTTTCTGTTGAAACATATACTCCCCCTAAAATACTAAAACATAAAATCTTTTTGTCTTTTAGCATTTTATAAAAAAACAGAAAATAACTACAGACTAGCATGCACACATGAAAGAAATCATGCAAGGAAATGCAGACATAAAGCAAAAATATGCAGTACAGATAATAAGAAACTAAAATCTATATGTCATGCATCCTACATGCAAAGTCTAAAAGTTTGATTAAACCTCACAATCAACATCCGAAATTACTTTGTCTCGATCAACAATGTCATTCATCTCTAAAAGTAGCAAGAACCTAGGTTTATCAAAAGCCTTAGTGAAAAGGTCAGCCCTCTGGTCCTTTGTACCTATTCTCTTAACCTCAATTATCTTTTCCTCATGGCAATCCCTAAGAAAATAATATTTAACACATATGTGTTTAGTCTTATAATGTTGCAAAGGATTCTTAGTAATTGTTATAGCATCAGTATTATCAATATAAAGAGGAGAGAAAGAGATTCTTAGTCCGTAATTGCGAAGTTTTTGTTGAATCCAAACAACTTGCGAACAGCAACTAGCAGCAGCAATATATTCAGCTTCACACGTGGAAAGCACAACTGCAGTTTGTTTCTTGCATTGCCAAGTCACCAGCCTTTCACCTAGAAATTGACATCCTCCTGATGTAGATTTGTTATTGATTTTGCAACCTGCATAGTCTGAATCACTGTATGCTACAAGATCAAACTTGTCTTCGTTCGAATACCAGATGCCGAGATTTGGAGAATGTAACAGATAACGTAGAATTATTTTGGCAGCTGTAAGATGAACTGTGTTCGAATTAACTTGATAACGAGCACACAGACATGTTGCGAACATAATATCCGGCCTAGATGCAGTGAGATACATGAGCGATCCGATGATTGCTCGATAGTATGTAGGATCAAAGGCTCCCCTTCACAGTCCAATGGAATACCATGATTCACAGCTAGTGGAGTTGAGACAGGACGTTCTTGAGTCATACCGAAACGTTCGAGTATATTATTTACATACTATGCTTGATGAAGAAAAATTCCATTTTCAGTCTGTTTGACTTGCAAACCAAGAAAGTAGTGTAAGAGACCCAATTTACTCATTTCGAATTCGTCCTTCATAACCTGCTCAAACTCATTGACGAGTTCTTTCTTAGTAGAACCGAAAATAATGTCGTCTACATAAATCTGGACTAGAATGATATCATCATCTTTAACTTTCATGAACAGAGTGCAATCTACCGTGCCCATTTGATAACCTTTTTTTCGATCAGATAAATTGACAAATGTCCATACCAAGCTCTCAGGGCTTGATGTAAACCATATAGGGCTCTTCGTAAACGGTAAACTTTGTCAGGATGAAGATGCTCTTCAAAACCCGGTGGATGATTGACATATACTCTTTCATTAAGCTTGCCATAAAGAAATGCATTCTTGACATCCATTTGAAACACTTTAAACTTCATAAATGAAGCAAAAGTCAAGAAAATGCGAATAGCTTCCAATCTGGCAACATGAGCAAAAACTTCATCATAATCGAATTCAGGATCTTGCTGATAACCTTTAGCAACTAATCTTGCTTTGTTACAGATAACATTGCCATCTTCATCAAACTTGCACTTCCAAACCGATTTGAGATCAATTACTTTAGCACCATGCGGCTTAGTAACTAGCTTCCAAATATCTAGATGATGGAATTGCTGAATCTCTTCTAGCATAACCATAACCCAATCAACATGCTTCAAGGCTTCTTTTATTGTCTTTGGCTCTATTCTAAAAATATGACATGAGTACTCGTAGTATGCAGCAGCAGCTATCATATGAGTATCAATTTTGACCATCAAACTGAACTTGCCTTCTTGTTCTAACACATGCATTTGGATCTCCAATAATATTCTCTCTAGGATGAGCAGCTGTAGTTATGAGAACTGGTTGTGCGGGAACAAATATCTCAGGTTGTAGATTCGTAGTATCACTAATATCTTTAGGATTGTCAGAATTTTCACTTAAAATATCAGATCTACGGGTATCGTACACTGAATCAACATCTTGATCTGAATCTTGAACTGGCTCATTGACAGTAGGTAATGGAGTTGAAGTTAGAGTTGGTGCAGATAACTCTGGTTCATTCTGTAAATCAAACAGCATTTGTAACTCTACTTCATTCTCCATTTGATCTGGAGCAAGATTGAATGAGTCAATCAGCTCGTCATAGTTATAAATTCAAGGATGACTTTTAGGAGAACTCTTCGTATGATTCCTTTGGACATCAACTTCAGACCATTCTTCAACACATCTTGTCTCATTGTTGAAAACTCGCTTGTTAGGAGAACTGTACCCAAGAAATACTCCAGTAACCACTTTAGAATCAAACTTACTTCCTGGTTTTCTTTTCAAGATGGTACACGGTGCACCAAATGGTTCTAGATGCTTCAAAGATGGTTTTCTCCCATGCAATAGCTCATAACAAGTTTTACCCAGTCGCTTAACAGTCAGAACTTGATTCATAGTGTAACACGCATTAGCAACAGCTTCACCCTAAAAATGAACAGGTAACAATGAATCTGCTAGCATTGTTCTAGCTGTCTCGATCAATACCCTATTCTTTCTTTCAGCAACACCATTCATCTGAGGAGCGTATGCAGAACTGAACTGCATATTGATACCTTTTTCAATATAAAAACCTGCAAGAAACTGATTCTTAAATTCTGTACCATTGTCGCAACGAATCTTTATTACCATTAGATTAAAACCTGTTTCTAATCAATTGATTAGCACTTTCAAATTCTCAAAAGTATCGAACTTCTCTTTCAAAAATATTACCCAAAAAAATCTTGAATAATCATCAGTTACCACCAGACAATACTTATTTTCATCAATGCTTTCAAAATGAATTGGACCAAAAAGATCCATATGTAACAATTCAAGAGGAGCAGAGATTGGATTATACTTCACCAGCTTATGAGCTTTCTTGCTCTACTTACCCTTCTCACACGGAACACATGTTCCTAGAATCTGAAAAGATGGAAGATCAACACCTTCTACAAAATTATTGTGGACAAGGTGATTCATTTTCTAAAAACTTAAATGACCCATGCATTTGTGCCATGTAATAAAATCTTGTTCAGTAGCTTTAGAAACAAAAGCTTGATGATGTTCAGCAGTTGAAGTAGCAACATTCATATCTAGCATGTATAAGTCAGCTTGTCTAGGAGCCTTCATTAAAATCATTTCTGGAGGAATCACAAACTCTGGTTTCAAAATGTAGCTGAATTCGTCATCAAATGCTACCTTGAAAGATTTTTCACAGATTTGTGAAACCGACAACAAATTATTTGCAAGCTCTTGACAATAGTTCACTTTGTCGAAACTAACTTTCTCATTCTTCAATAAACCTTGAGCTAAAATATGACCTCCTTTATCTCCATAAAATTCTACATAACCTCCCTTAATTGGATATACATCCGAAAGAAGAGATAGCTTTCCAGTCATATGTCTCGAAGCGTCGCTATCCACTATCCAGGTGTTGTTTCAGGTACCCTAGTTCCCTGCACATCCCATTAAGAATATTAATTGATAATGGGAACCCACACTGTAGTGACCCGAACTTTTCCATGTTTATATATATTAATTGAGATTGATATTTACATGATTAAATGTTTCCAACATGTTAAGCAATCAAACTTGTTAAGACTTGATTAATTGAAATATGTTTCATATAGACAATTGACCACCCAAGTTGACCGGTGATTCACGAACGTTAAAACTTGTAAAAACTATATGATGACATATAATGGATATATATATAGTTAACATGATACTATGATAAGTAAACATATCA
The DNA here is from genome assembly GCF_046630445.1 of Rutidosis leptorrhynchoides. NCBI lineage: Eukaryota > Viridiplantae > Streptophyta > Magnoliopsida > Asterales > Asteraceae > Rutidosis > Rutidosis leptorrhynchoides. Next base: position 207,060,429 of record NC_092333.1, read on the forward strand.
TTAAGTATATTAACAATGAACTACATATGTAAAAACAAGACTACTAACTTAATGATTTTTAAACGAGACATATATGTAACGATTATCGTTGTAAAGACATTTAATGTATATATATCATATTAAGAGATATTCATACATGATAATATCATGATAATATAATAATTTAAAATCTCATTTGATATTATAAACATTGGGTTAACAACATTTAACAAGATCGTTAACCTAAAGGTTTCAAAACAACACTTACATGTAACGACTAACGATGACTTAACGACTCAGTTAAAATGTATATACATGTAGTGTTTTAATATGTATTTATACACTTTTGAAAGACTTCAATACACTTATCAAAATACTTCTACTTAACAAAAATGCTTACAATTACATCCTCGTTCAGTTTCATCAACAATTCTACTCGTATGCACCCGTATTCGTACTCGTACAATACACAGCTTTTAGATGTATGTACTATTGGTATATACACTCCAATGATCAGCTCTTAGCAGCCCATGTGAGTCACCTAACACATGTGGGAACCATCATTTGGCAACTAGCATGAAATATCTCATAAAATTACAAAAATATGAGTAATCATTCATGACTTATTTACATGAAAACAAAATTACATATCCTTTATATCTAATCCATACACCAACGACCAAAAACACCTACAAACACTTTCATTCTTCAATTTTCTTCATCTAATTGATCTCTCTCAAGTTCTATCTTCAAGTTCTAAGTGTTCTTCATAAATTCCAAAAGTTCTAGTTTCATAAAATCAAGAATACTTTCAAGTTTGCTAGCTCACTTCCAATCTTGTAAGGTGATCATCCAACCTCAAGAAATCTTTGTTTCTTACAGTAGGTTATCATTCTAATACAAGGTAATAATCATATTCAAACTTTGGTTCAATTTCTATAACTATAACAATCTTATTTCAAGTGATGATCTTACTTGAACTTGTTTTCGTGTCATGATTCTGCTTCAAGAACTTCGAGCCATCCAAGGATCCATTGAAGCTAGATCCATTTTTATCTTTTCCAGTAGGTTTATCCAAGGAAATTAAGGTAGTAATGATGTTCATAACATCATTCGATTCATACATATAAAGCTATCTTATTCGAAGGTTTAAACTTGTAATCACTAGAACATAGTTTAGTTAATTCTAAACTTGTTCGAAAACAAAAGTTAATCCTTCTAACTTGACTTTTAAAATCAACTAAACACATGTTCTATATCTATATGATATGCTAACTTAATGATTTAAAACCTGGAAACACGAAAAACACCGTAAAACCGGATTTACGCCGTCGTAGTAACACCGCGGGCTGTTTTGGGTTAGTTAATTAAAAACTATGATAAACTTTGATTTAAAAGTTGTTATTCTGAGAAAATGATTTTTATTATGAACATGAAACTATATCCAAAAATTATGGTTAAACTCAAAGTGGAAATATGTTTTCTAAAATGGTCATCTAGACGTCGTTCTTTCGACTGAAATGACTACCTTTACAAAAACGACTTGTAACTTATTTTTCCGACTATAAATCTATACTTTTTCTGTTTAGATTCATAAAATAGAGTTTAATATGAAACCATAGCAATTTGATTCACTCAAAACGGATTTAAAATGAAGAAGTTATGGGTAAAACAAGATTGGATAATTTTTCTCATTTTAGCTACGTGAAAATTGGTAACAAATCTATTCCAACCATAACTTAATCAACTTGTATTGTATATTATGTAATCTTGAGATACCATAGACACGTATACAATGTTTCGACCTATCATGTCGACACATCTATATATATTTCGGAACAACCATAGACACTCTATATGTGAATGTTGGAGTTAGCTATACAGGGTTGAGGTTGATTCCAAAATATATATAGTTTGAGTTGTGATCAATACTGAGATACGTATACACTGGGTCGTGGATTGATTCAAGATAATATTTATCGATTTATTTCTGTACATCTAACTGTGGACAACTAGTTATAGGTTACTAACGAGGACAGCTGACTTAATAAACTTAAAACATCAAAATATATTAAAAGTGTTGTAAATATATTTTGAACATACTTTAATATATATGTATATATTGTTATAGGTTCGTGAATCAACAGTGGCCAAGTCTTACTTCCCGACGAAGTAAAAATCTGTGAAAGTGAGTTATAGTCCCACTTTTAAAATCAAATATTTTTGGGATGAGAATACATGCAGGTTTTATAAATGATTTACAAAATAGACACAAGTACGTGAAACTACATTCTATGGTTGAATTATCAAAATCGAATATGCCCCTTTTTATTAAGTCTGGTAATCTAAGAATTAGGGAACAGACACCCTAATTGACGCGAATCCTAAAGATAGATCTATTGGGCCTAACAAACCCCATCCAAAGTACCGGATGCTTTAGTACTTCAAAATTTATATCATATCCGAAGGGTGTCCCGGAATGATGGGGATATTCTTATATATGCATCTTGTTATTGTCGGTTACCAGGTGTTCACCATATGAATGATTTTTATCTCTATGTATGGGATGTGTATTGAAATATGAAATCTTGTGGTCTATTGTTACGATTTGATATATATAGGTTAAACCTATAACTCACCAACATTTTTGTTGACGTTTTAAGCATGTTTATTCTCAGGTGATTATTAAGAGCTTCCGCTGTCGCATACTTAAATAAGGACAAGATTTGGAGTCCATGCTTGTATGATATTGTGTAAAAACTGCATTCAAGAAACTTATTTTGTTGTAACATATTTGTATTGTAAACCATTATGTAATGGTCGTGTGTAAACAGGATATTTTAGATTATCATTATTTGATAATCTACGTAAAGCTTTTTAAACCTTTATTGATGAAATAAAGGTTATGGTTTGTTTAAAAATGAATGCAGTCTTTGAAAAACGTCTCATATAGAGGTCAAAACCTCGCAACGAAATCAATTAATATGGAACGTTTTTAATCAATAAGAACGGGACATTTCAGTTGGTATCCGAGCGTTGGTCTTAGAGAACCAGAATTTTTCATTAGTGTGTCTTATCGAGTTTGTTAGGATGCATTAGTGAGTCTGGACTTCGACCGTGTTTACTTGAAAAATGATTGCTTAACAAATTTTGTTGGAAACTATATATTTTTAACATGTGAATATTATGTGATATATTAATCTCTTAACGCGTTTGATATTATGTGATAGATGTCTACCTCTAGAACAAGTCCCATTGACTCACCTAAAAATAATGAAGAGTCAAATGTAAATTGGAATGATTCGTGGACTGATTCACAAGTTCCCGAAGAGGAACCGGAAGAAGAGTCGGAACCGGAAGAAGAATCGGAACCGGAAGAAGAATCGGAACCGGATGAAGAAATAGAACCGGTGGGGGAAATAATAAAACGGTTAAGTAAAAGAAAATCCTCAACCAACCAACCAAGGTTAATTATGGTCAATGGTGTTTCCGCCAAGGAAGCAAAATATTGGGAGGATTACCAATTCTCCGATGAATCGGATTCCGACGAGAATTCCGATGATGTTATAGAAATTACCCCAACTGAATTTAAAAAGGCAAAAGAAAATAATAAGGGAAAGGGCATAAAAATAGAGAAATCTAATTCCAACCCCGATGAACTTTATATGTATCGTCAACGCCCGAAGTCCTTAAGTTGTAACAATGACCCGGGAACCTCTAAACCACCAGGTTTTTCTAAACCAATGTGGACAACGACGGCTCGTATTAGGGGAACATCATATATCCCTAGAAACTTGGCAAAACGAACCAAAACCGAAGAAGAAGAAACGAGCGAGTCGGAATAAGATAGTTGTATTCGTGTGGTGTAATATATGTAATATAGTGTTCGTATGCTTTATGATATATGTAAAAATTGCTTGTATTAATAAGTATTTTTTTATGAATCTAACTCTTGTCTATTTTACAGTTTAAAAACACAAAATGGATAGACAACCCAATATTTTAAGAGACCTACCCGGAGACATGATTGATGAAATCTTGTCTAGAGTCGGCCAGAATTCTTCGGCACAACTATTTAAGGCGAGATCAGTTTGTAAGATATTCGAAGAACGTTCCAAGAATGTCTTGGTTTATAAGAGACTTTCGTTTGAAAGATGGGGGATATCACATTGGGAAACCCATAAGTTACGATGTGTTTACTTTGACGCATATATTGCGGGGAACCCAAATGCTATTTTACGCAACGGGTTAAGAAATTATTTTGACTCAATATATCCGAATATTGGACTTCGTGATTTAGAAAAAGCGGCTAACATGCAACATAAAGAAGCATGTTATGCTTACGGATTAGTAATGTTCGCTTCTCACCAAAGTGAGAACAAGAACATCGGGCTACAACTATTAAACAAAACGTTTCCACAAGTGACGGAGTCGGTAATTGGGGTAAGAAATGAGGTTTTTAGATTATTACGGGACTGTTGGACATTACGTAACCCTCGTCCCTTTGATGACGTTACAACACGCTGTCTTATCAACGGCCATAACGGTTATGTTGCACAAGACCAAGGATGGGAAGTAGTCCTAGTAAAACCAGAATGCATGACTTGTTTCTGGACGTATGAATTACGTGTCTTTATTGCCTTTGCTGAACGACTTGTGTACTAGCTAGAATTATCTTCACAACTATCTTGTATCAAAGTTATTGTGTGCTATATTTCATGCTTTATGTAAAATAAGCGGTATTGTAAGTTTGTAAAATATTGTATAAAAGTTTGAACGCGAAATATTATTATAATCAGTTTTTCATATAGAATTGTAGTAGTTGAATTGTATATTAGCTACTAAGTATGAACTTAACGGGTAGGTACTACCCGAATTTAAACTTATAAAACGCTAATATGAAGAAAAAGCTTTTATAAATGAGTTCATATTATGCTACGAAATACTATTAACTACTCTTAATATTCTGTATGATTAACTTGTTCCATTTAACTATTTTGAAGGAAATGGCACCGACTACTCGACACACCGTGAATATGAATGAAGAGGAATTCCGTACTTTTCTAGCTTCAAACATAGCCGCAGTACAGGCTGCGCTACATACCAACAATAACCTTGGATCTAGCAGTACAGGAAATTGTGTAGGATGCACCTACAAAGAATTCACTGCCTGCAAACCTTTGGAATTTGATGGAACCGAAGGACACATCGGATTGAAACGGTGGACCGAGAAGGTCGAATCGGTGTTTGCCATAAGTAAGTGTACTGAAGAGGACAAAGTAAAGTACGCTACGCATACCTTCACAGGTTCTGCGTTAACATGGTGGAATACCTATCTAGAGCAAGTGGGACAAGACGATGCGTACGCACTACCGTGGTCAGCATTCAAGCACTTGATGAACGAGAAGTACCGTCCCAGAACCGAGGTCAATAAGCTCAAGACAGAACTTAGAGGGTTACGAACCCAAGGATTTGATATTACCACGTACGAAAGACGATTCACAGAATTGTGCCTATTGTGTCCGGGAGCATTCGAAGATGAGGAAGAGAAGATCGACGCGTTTGTGAAAGGATTACCGGAAAGAATCCAAGAAGATATAAGTTCACACGAGCCCGCCTCCATACAACAGGCATGTAGAATGGCTCACAAACTCGTGAACCAAATTGAAGAAAGAATTAAAGAACAGACTGCTGAAGAGGCCAATGTGAAGCAAGTCAAAAGAAAGTGGGAGGAAAACGGTGATAAGAATCACCAATACAACAACAACAGCAATTACAACAATAATCGCAACAATTATCCCAACAATCGCAACATCAATCGCAACTACAACAAACGGCCCAACAACAACAACAACAACAACAACAACAACAGCAACTACAACAATCATCCCAACAACAATAATAACCGCAACAACAACAACAATCAGAAGCAGCTATGCCAAAGGTGTGAAAAGAATCACTCGGGGTTCTGCACCAAATTTTGCAACAAGTGTAAAAGAAATGGTCATAGCGCGGCGAAGTGTGAGGTCTACGGACCAGGGGTTAATAGAACGAAAGGAACAAATGGTGTCGGAACGAGTAATGGCGGAGCAAGTAGTGTCGGAGCAAGTTATGCCAATGTAGTTTGTTATAAATGTGGAAAACCAGGCCACATTATTAGAAATTGCCCGAACCAGGAGAACACGAATGGACAAGGCCGTGGAAGAGTTTTTAATATTAATGCGGCAGAGGCACAGGAAGACCCGGAGCTTGTTACGGGTACGTTTCTTATTGACAATAAATCTGCTTACGTTTTATTTGATTCGGGTGCGGATAGAAGCTATATGAGTAGAGATTTTTGTGCTAAATTAAGTTGTCCATTGACGCCTTTGGATAGTAAATTTTTACTCGAATTAGCAAATGGTAAATTAATTTCAGCAGATAATATATGTCGGAATCGAGAAATTAAACTGGTTAGCGAAACATTTAAGATTGATTTGATACCAGTAGAGTTAGGGAGTTTTGATGTGATAATCGGTATGGACTGGTTGAAAGAAGTGAAAGCGGAGATCGTTTGTTACAAAAATGCAATTCGCATTATACGAGAAAAAGGAAAACCCTTAATGGTGTACGGAGAAAAGGGCAACACGAAGCTACATCTTATTAGTAATTTGAAGGCACAAAAACTAATAAGAAAAGGTTGCTATGCTGTTCTAGCACACGTCGAGAAAGTACAAACTGAAGAAAAGAGCATCAATGATGTTCCCATCGCAAAAGAATTTCCTGATGTATTTCCGAAAGAATTACCGGGATTACCCCCACATCGATCCGTTGAATTTCAAATAGATCTTGTACCAGGAGCTGCACCAATAGCTCGTGCTCCTTACAGACTCGCACCCAGCGAGATGAAAGAACTACAAAGCCAATTACAAGAACTTTTAGAGCGTGGTTTCATTCGACCAAGCACATCACCGTGGGGAGCTCCTGTTTTGTTTGTCAAGAAGAAAGATGGTACATTCAGGTTGTGTATCGACTACCGAGAGTTGAACAAACTTACCATCAAGAACCGCTACCCACTACCGAGAATCGATGACTTATTTGATCAACTACAAGGCTCGTCTGTTTATTCAAAGATTGACTTACGTTCCGGGTATCATCAAATGCGGGTGAAAGAAGATGATATTCCAAAGACTGCTTTCAGAACACGTTACGGTCATTACGAGTTTATGGTCATGCCGTTTGGTTTAACTAATGCACCAGCTGTGTTCATGGACCTTATGAACCGAGTGTGTGGACCATACCTTGACAAGTTTGTCATTGTTTTCATTGATGACATACTTATTTACTCAAAGAATGACCAAGAACACGGTGAACATTTGAGAAAGGTGTTAGAAGTATTGAGGAAGGAAGAATTGTACGCTAAGTTTTCAAAGTGTGCATTTTGGTTGGAAGAAGTTCAATTCCTCGGTCACATAGTGAACAAAGAAGGTATTAAGGTGGATCCGGCAAAGATAGAAACTGTTGAAAAGTGGGAAACCCCGAAAACTCCGAAACACATACGCCAGTTTTTAGGACTAGCTGGTTACTACAGAAGGTTCATCCAAGACTTTTCCAGAATAGCAAAACCCTTGACTGCATTAACGCATAAAGGGAAGAAATTTGAATGGAATGATGAACAAGAGAAAGCGTTTCAGTTATTGAAGAAAAAGCTAACTACGGCACCTATATTGTCATTGCCTGAAGGGAATGATGATTTTGTGATTTATTGTGATGCATCAAAGCAAGGTCTCGGTTGTGTATTAATGCAACGAACGAAGGTGATTGCTTATGCGTCTAGACAATTGAAGATTCACGAACAAAATTATACGACGCATGATTTGGAATTAGGCGCGGTTGTTTTTGCATTAAAGACTTGGAGGCACTACTTATATGGGGTCAAAAGTATTATATATACCGACCACAAAAGTCTTCAACACATATTTAATCAGAAACAACTGAATATGAGGCAGCGTAGGTGGATTGAATTATTGAATGATTACGACTTTGAGATTCGTTACCACCCGGGGAAGGCAAATGTGGTAGCCGATGCCTTGAGCAGGAAGGACAGAGAACCCATTCGAGTAAAATCTATGAATATAATGATTCATAATAACATTACTACTCAAATAAAGGAGGCGCAACAAGGAGTTTTAAAAGAGGGAAATTTAAAGGATGAAATACCCAAAGGATCGGAGAAGCATCTTAATATTCGGGAAGACGGAACCCGGTATAGGGCTGAAAGGATTTGGGTACCAAAATTTGGAGATATGAGAGAAATGGTACTTAGAGAAGCTCATAAAACCAGATACTCAATACATCCTGGAACGGGGAAGATGTACAAGGATCTCAAGAAACATTTTTGGTGGCCGGGTATGAAAGCCGATATTGCTAAATACGTAGGAGAATGTTTGACGTGTTCTAAGGTCAAAGCTGAGCATCAGAAACCATCAGGTCTACTTCAACAACCCGAAATCCCGGAATGGAAATGGGAAAACATTACCATGGATTTCATCACTAAATTGCCAAGGACTGCAAGTGGTTTTGATACTATTTGGGTAATAGTTGACCGTCTCACCAAATCAGCACGCTTCTTGCCAATAAGAGAAGATGACAAGATGGAGAAGTTAGCACGACTGTATTTGAAGGAAGTCATCTCCAGACATGGAATACCAATCTCTATTATCTCTGATAGGGATGGCAGATTTATTTCAAGATTCTGGCAGACATTACAGCAAGCATTAGGAACTCGTCTAGACATGAGTACTGCCTATCATCCACAAACTGATGGGCAGAGCGAAAGGACGATACAAACGCTTGAAGACATACTACGAGCATGTGTTATTGATTTCGGAAACAGTTGGGATCGACATCTACCGTTAGCAGAATTTTCCTACAACAACAGCTACCATTCAAGCATTGAGATGGCGTCGTTTGAAGCACTTTATGGTAGAAAGTGCAGGTCTCCGATTTGTTGGAGTGAAGTGGGGGATAGACAGATTACGGGTCCGGAGATTATACAAGAAACTACCGAGAAGATATCCAAATTCAACAACGGTTGAAAACCGCCCAAAGTCGACAAAAGAGCTACGCTGACATTAAAAGAAAAGATATAGAATTTGAAATTGGAGAGATGGTCATGCTTAAAGTTGCACCTTGGAAAGGCGTTGTTCGATTTGGTAAACGAGGGAAATTAAATCCAAGGTATATTGGACCATTCAAGATTATTGATCGTGTCGGACCAGTAGCTTACCGACTAGAGTTACCTCAACAACTCGCGGCTGTACATAACACTTTCCATGTCTCGAATTTAAAGAAATGTTTTGCTAAAGAAGATCTCACTATTCCGTTAGATGAAATCCAAATCAACGAAAAACTTCAATTCATCGAAGAACCCGTCGAAATAATGGATCGTGAGGTTAAAAGACTTAAGCAAAACAAGATACCAATTGTTAAGGTTCGATGGAATGCTCGTAGAGGACCCGAGTTCACCTGGGAGCGTGAAGATCAGATGAAGAAGAAATACCCGCATCTATTTCCAGAAGATTCGTCAACACCTTCAACAGCTTAAAATTTCGGGACGAAATTTATTTAACGGGTAGGTACTGTAGTGACCCGAACTTTTCCATGTTTATATATATTAATTGAGATTGATATTTACATGATTAAATGTTTCCAACATGTTAAGCAATCAAACTTGTTAAGACTTGATTAATTGAAATATGTTTCATATAGACAATTGACCACCCAAGTTGACCGGTGATTCACGAACGTTAAAACTTGTAAAAACTATATGATGACATATAATGGATATATATATAGTTAACATGATACTATGATAAGTAAACATATCATTAAGTATATTAACAATGAACTACATATGTAAAAACAAGACTACTAACTTAATGATTTTTAAACGAGACATATATGTAACGATTATCGTTGTAAAGACATTTAATGTATATATATCATATTAAGAGATATTCATACATGATAATATCATGATAATATAATAATTTAAAATCTCATTTGATATTATAAACATTGGGTTAACAACATTTAACAAGATCGTTAACCTAAAGGTTTCAAAACAACACTTACATGTAACGACTAACGATGACTTAACGACTCAGTTAAAATGTATATACATGTAGTGTTTTAATATGTATTTATACACTTTTGAAAGACTTCAATACACTTATCAAAATACTTCTACTTAACAAAAATGCTTACAATTACATCCTCGTTCAGTTTCATCAACAATTCTACTCGTATGCACCCGTATTCGTACTCGTACAATACACAGCTTTTAGATGTATGTACTATTGGTATATACACTCCAATGATCAGCTCTTAGCAGCCCATGTGAGTCACCTAACACATGTGGGAACCATCATTTGGCAACTAGCATGAAATATCTCATAAAATTACAAAAATATGAGTAATCATTCATGACTTATTTACATGAAAACAAAATTACATATCCTTTATATCTAATCCATACACCAACGACCAAAAACACCTACAAACACTTTCATTCTTCAATTTTCTTCATCTAATTGATCTCTCTCAAGTTCTATCTTCAAGTTCTAAGTGTTCTTCATAAATTCCAAAAGTTCTAGTTTCATAAAATCAAGAATACTTTCAAGTTTGCTAGCTCACTTCCAATCTTGTAAGGTGATCATCCAACCTCAAGAAATCTTTGTTTCTTACAGTAGGTTATCATTCTAATACAAGGTAATAATCATATTCAAACTTTGGTTCAATTTCTATAACTATAACAATCTTATTTCAAGTGATGATCTTACTTGAACTTGTTTTCGTGTCATGATTCTGCTTCAAGAACTTCGAGCCATCCAAGGATCCATTGAAGCTAGATCCATTTTTCTCTTTTCCAGTAGGTTTATCCAAGGAAATTAAGGTAGTAATGATGTTCATAACATCATTCGATTCATACATATAAAGCTATCTTATTCGAAGGTTTAAACTTGTAATCACTAGAACATAGTTTAGTTAATTCTAAACTTGTTCGAAAACAAAAGTTAATCCTTCTAACTTGACTTTTAAAATCAACTAAACACATGTTCTATATCTATATGATATGCTAACTTAATGATTTAAAACCTGGAAACACGAAAAACACCGTAAAACCGGATTTACGCCGTCGTAGTAACACCGCGGGCTGTTTTGGGTTAGTTAATTAAAAACTATGATAAACTTTGATTTAAAAGTTGTTATTCCGAGAAAATGATTTTTATTATGAACATGAAACTATATCCAAAAATTATGGTTAAACTCAAAGTGGAAATATGTTTTCTAAAATGGTCATCTAGACGTCGTTCTTTCGACTGAAATGACTACCTTTACAAAAACGACTTGTAACTTATTTTTCCGACTATAAATCTATACTTTTTCTGTTTAGATTCATAAAATAGAGTTTAATATGAAACCATAGCAATTTGATTCACTCAAAACGGATTTAAAATGAAGAAGTTATGGGTAAAACAAGATTGGATAATTTTTCTCATTTTAGCTACGTGAAAATTGGTAACAAATCTATTCCAACCATAACTTAATCAACTTGTATTGTATATTATGTAATCTTGAGATACCATAGACACGTATACAATGTTTCGACCTATCATGTCGACACATCTATATATATTTCGGAACAACCATAGACACTCTATATGTGAATGTTGGAGTTAGCTATACAGGGTTGAGGTTGATTCCAAAATATATATAGTTTGAGTTGTGATCAATACTGAGATACGTATACACTGGGTCGTGGATTGATTCAAGATAATATTTATCGATTTATTTCTGTACATCTAACTGTGGACAACTAGTTATAGGTTACTAACGAGGACAGCTGACTTAATAAACTTAAAACATCAAAATATATTAAAAGTGTTGTAAATATATTTTGAACATACTTTAATATATATGTATATATTGTTATAGGTTCGTGAATCAACAGTGGCCAAGTCTTACTTCCCGACGAAGTAAAAATCTGTGAAAGTGAGTTATAGTCCCACTTTTAAAATCTAATATTTTTGGGATGAGAATACATGCAGGTTTTATAAATGATTTACAAAATAGACACAAGTACGTGAAACTACATTCTATGGTTGAATTATCGAAATCGAATATGCCCCTTTTTATTAAGTCTGGTAATCTAAGAATTAGGGAACAGACACCCTAATTGACGCGAATCCTAAAGATAGATCTATTGGGCCTAACAAACCCCATCCAAAGTACCGGATGCTTTAGTACTTTGAAATTTATATCATATCCGAAGGGTGTCCCGGAATGATGGGGATATTCTTATATATGCATCTTGTTATTGTCGGTTACCAGGTGTTCACCATATGAATGATTTTTATCTCTATGTATGGGATGTGTATTGAAATATGAAATCTTGTGGTCTATTGTTACGATTTGATATATATAGGTTAAAACTATAACTCACCAACATTTTTGTTGACGTTTTAAGCATGTTTATTCTCAGGTGATTATTAAGAGCTTCCGCTGTCGCATACTTAAATAAGGACAAGATTTGGAGTCCATGCTTGTATGATATTGTGTAAAAACTGCTTTCAAGAAACTTATTTTGTTGTAACATATTTGTATTGTAAACCATTATGTAATGGTCGTGTGTAAACAGGATATTTTAGATTATCATTATTTGATAATCTACGTAAAGCTTTTTAAACCTTTATTGATGAAATAAAGGTTATGGTTTGTTTAAAAATGAATGCAGTCTTTGAAAAACGTCTCATATAGAGGTCAAAACCTCGCAACGAAATCAATTAATATGGAACGTTTTTAATCAATAAGAACGGGACATTTCACACACCCTGACGGCAGTAGGTTGTCCATCAACACCCATAGCTTGAAATTCCATCCATTTCCCGTTTGAGTTCGGTGGAATCTCATCATTAGAAACCGTAAACTTAGACAGTTTAGAAGTAGCAATATTGCTCTTCTGGTTTTGCACATTCTTCTCATATTCGGAGCGATTCACTCGTGGTCTGTTATGAGAAAAGTATTTTCGACGACTAGCTTTTTGTGAAGGCGATCGTGCCTTTGGTTCAAAAGCTCTACCATGATCACTTGATTTGGAAACTCTTGCCTCAGTATCCTGTTTAGGAACTTTAATCTTCACATGAGAGATTGACCTATTGAAGTTCTTTCTTTTATACTCTCCATAGACAACATTTGTCGTATGTTTTCTAATACGAACTTCATCATTAACATGTGAGCCTGTTCTATGAGCATAAGATGATCGGTGATCATCATATGTAAGGTCAATCTTCTGTCTGGGTGATCTATACCTTCTAGGACAATTAGCAGCAATGTGTCTAAAAATAGCACAATTAAAACATTAACGAAACTCCCTATGTCCTCTAAATTCATACATGTTATTAGAGTTTGAAGATGAAGGGTCTTGTGTTCTTACAAACACATGAGTATCATTTGTTTTATTTCTTGGAACAGGCTTAGGGGTAACAGGAGGAACCGGTCTGTTAGCAAATCTAGGATTTCTTAAAATTTTAACAGGACCTTTTGGTGTTCTAACCCTACTTGTCTTAGAATTATCTCCTAACCCAGTTTTCCTAACTTCCTCATGATCTAAAGCACCTTCAGCAGTATCATCAGAAGTTGTATTCTTAGTTGAGCTACATTTTTTATTCTTTTCAACATAATCTTCATAACTAGGAGGAATACAGTCTTCTGGTCGACCGTCAACTACGTTTGCATTAACAAATGTGTTCTGAAAAGGAGGAGATGCAGACTTATATCCAATACCCTTGCCCTTGGTGTCATTAATTTCCACCATTAATGCATTCCATTGTGACGCACTTGCCCAACATTTCATTTTAATTGAAAGTGCTTCTAAATCAGCTTTAACGCATTCATTTTCTTTCTTTAATTCATTAATTGTGTCAACATGTTTAATTAAAGCTTGATTTATGTCAAAGTTATAACATTTAAGATCGTGAAGTTGTTTTTTATAAACTTTGATCTACTCTTTCAACTCGTTTTCAACCTTTCACATGGTCTGCATGCCATTTTTCTTTCATCTCTGCATAAGCCTTTTGTTAAATTGTCTATTGTTATTTTAGATTCAGCGCATTTAACACATTCATTAATAGTAGATGGATCAGAAGATACATGTTGAGCATTATTTGATGAAGAAGTCTCAGCCATAAATGCAAAGTAATTTGTCTTCTTCCCATCATCGAGCTCATCTTCTGATTCTGATGAATCTGTAAGAAACTCTGATGTATCAGCATCTTTACCCAAATGAATCTGTTCAAGTCTGTCCCAAATATCTTTAGCTCTAGTTAACCCAAAAACCTTCTCAAGATCACTTTGTGATAAGCACATCTTTAGTAAATCTACTGCTTGCTTGTTCAGTGCTTCAAAATCAGTTTGGTTAACTCCAGTAAGATCAGCTTTATCTTCAACTTTTGAATCTAAAATTTCGTCTAAATCATCATCTTCTGAATTTACACTCTCCAGATCTGAACCTTCACCCATAAGAACTAACATTTCCAACTCTTCAGCAATCATTCTACCCGATTCGTCTAGTTCCTTTTCAGCATCAACCAATGTTTCTTCACTTTGATCAGCTTCTAGACTATCTTCAAACACTGAGGTATCACCATATTTATCCTTCCAATTGTTGAAGTAGTAGTCCTCTGACGATGTTGGTGAAACACTTCCAAATTTAGGTGTGCGAGGAACTGAATCACGTGCCTTCTTGAATTTGTCTTTAACCTATTTCTGAACCTTCTCTATCCAAATTGTTCGAGACAACTCTTTAGCTCTTTCAGCACGAGCAGTCAGCTTCTCAACTAAATTCTGATCAGTAACATAATCTGCTTCAGCTTCAGTGATCTTTGCCATATTAGCTTTAGGTTGTTGATCATCTACATTCAATTTGATAGACCAATCATCATCATCTCCATGAATGACAATCAAAGCTTTGTAGGGGTCTCAGCTGTTTCTGGTTCATTTACTTTATCAGTAATGTAAATCTTACACTTAGTTGTTTGACTCTGAGAATTGTAGTTCTGATTCTTGAACGGATTACGATTACCCTGCTTCTTCTATTTTGTGCACTGTCTTGAAAAATGACCTAATTCTCCACAGTTGTAACAAGTAACAGTATTCATATCAAATCCCAGTTTTGTGTCTTTGGTCAGACTGATCATTTTTCCAGTTCGCACTTCATAATCTCTAGCTATTCTCACAAGATTTGCCATACCCCACATAATATCCATCTTTTCTGCTTCATCTTTATCAAGTTGATGATAATCTTCGGTTGTTAGATGAATGTTACCCATACGACCATCAAGATAACTATCATAAGAATTAACAAGGCTTGATAGTAAGGCTATATCTTCACTAATCTTTTCATTCCTATCTTTCCTCATGTTTTCAATCTTACGTGCAGAAAGAACATCTGATGCAGTCGGTGTAGATGACTCTGTAGTATTGAAAGTAGGCTGTGATTGAGTATTGAGAGAACATGGTGAAACTTGTGGTGGATACGAAGGTTGTTGAATAGGTTCACTGCTAACATTCAAACCATACATATTCGATTGTTTGTAGCAAAAGCTATTTGAAATGCTGCATGAGTTGACTTAGGAGGTGTATAACCATTAGGACAATACATTTTGGTGTCTTGAACTTGTTTAGACCTCTTGACTTTGTTTAACAGTTCTAATTCTTCTTCCTGAAGTCTTGCAATAAACGAGTTCACTGTAGCAGTAGCAAGTTCTCCACTGGTATTCATAGTTAATACGAAACCATTCCATTCTAATAGTAATGCTCTAGCTAGACATGTTATTTTGTCTTTCTCTTCAATGGTTACATCATGCTTGTGTATTTCAGCTAGCAAATGACGATATCTTTCAACCAATTCTGTAACAGACTCTCCAACTTGCCAATGAAAACGATCAAACTCAGCTTTCAACTCTAAACCTTTTCTCGTTCTGTAAGATGAATTTCCTTCATTGAAAGGAAGAAGTGCTTCCCATATCTTGAATGAATTATCATGACACAGAAATTGATGGAAAATCGGACCATCAAGAGCACTTGTCAAATTACAGTACATCTTCTTCTCCAAGATATACTCTTCACGTTCTTCTAAAGGCATATTATGCAACGTAAACAATTCATTTGTTACTGGTGAATGTGGCCATTGAAATTCGGTTTCAATGTACTTCCAAAGCTTCGTATCCTGACCATCAGACCAAATCTTAAATCTCGACTTCCAAGTAGAATAGTTATCCATATTCATTAACCTCGGACATTTCGTACCACTTCCGGATTCACTCTCAGCAAGGAGTAATCGTTGAGTCATATTTGTAATACTATGAACTAATGGTGCAGCTAACGCGTAATCGTTTGAATTAAACATCTTGAAAATTTTACCAAAAGGTAAATCGTGCGGTTCAGGATATCAACCGTACGAGTGACAACTTCAAGTATACGTGTCACAACTCAAGCGTACGTGTCACAACTCAATTGTACGTATGAACTAACCTATCAAAAGAACCAATCACTAAACTTCATACGTGCGAGTAAGGATCAACCGTATGATCACTCATACGTTTCACAGTCAACCGTATGATCACTCGTGTGATCAGACTGTAGTCACTTAACCTAACTAAGGTTATGCTAAACCGTGTGTGTGAGTTGACGAGTGATGTCAACCGCACTATCAACCGTACGAGTGAGCAAATTTTCACTGCCCCACTCGTGTGGGTTGCTGTTCAACCTAATTCACTCAAAAACCCTAGAAATTGATGTTAAACCTCAATTTCTTCGTCTACAAGCTGGATTAGCACTAAACTAACATAAACACACTCTCTAATCACAATTACACACGTAAAAATGATTCCTTTTTGATTAAAATTACTCTAAACTCAAAAACCCAAATAATAAACTCTTTAATCACCAAAAATCACTAGGATGATGTTGAAATCTCAACCAACGCTCTAATACCAATGATGAAACATGACTAGGAACTTCAAAATCAACAGATTTAACTCACACAAAGGCGGAAATAGTGAATCAAACCCTCTAGTGAATATGAAAATGCTTTTTGGGATTAATTAAGTGAAATCACAATAATGGATGTGTGATTAGATTAATGCCTAAAGCTATTATTCACCTCTTGAGTGATTTGGGTTGAGAGAGAATCGAATAAGGCTACCAGATCTGAGTGATGTGTGTGTAATGAGGGCTTAACCTAAAATGAAGAACATAACAATTAAATACCCCTGTCATTGATTCAACTATGTGAGTCAGGCCTCACTCGTACGAGTGGGCTGACTCAGCCGTACGGGTAATCACTATCTCGTGTATGTATAGTCAGATTAGGTTTGTGACTCAACTCAGCACACTCGTGCATATAAGCTTGTCAGCCGTACGAGTGAGCCTTCACTCGTACGTCTGACTGAGTCTAATATAGTCAATCAACCTTATCGCGTTCCTGCAGTACCTGTAACCATATATAAACATAGATTGGATAATAACGAGCGATCATGGTAGCCCATAAACTAAAGTAATAATCACAAACGTAAGATAGATGTCTAGGGACTTACAGAAAATGCATCAACAGTAAGTCCACCGAGCCTTGGATTCTGACTAAGGACTCTTTCATAGTGAAACATCTATCTAGGCCCATAGTACATTGTCGGTCTTAGACCTTGCTAATGTAGTCACAAAGAATATAAACTTCGGTCTGATGGTCAGGACAATGGTTGTTGTAAGCTATAACTCTGCTAAGTAAGGCCATGGAACCCGGTCAGTGCTAATTAGTACATTTCACCATAACGCGGTCTCAAGCATTGCACCCCGCTTGAGGGATTCTTAGTTAATTAAGGAACTGTTTGTTTAAACACATAAAGGATTGGACCGTTAGGATAACCGAACGTGTTCATGGAAGTCAAACCAACTTGGCCATAGTGTTCTTTATGGTTGAAATCTTTTTAAGGGCCTAACTATCTTTTTAAACCCAATCAATAATGAAAGCATCGAAACACATCACGTCTCTCGGATATGGCATACCTTGTACTTCATTGTGATTAAGAAAGTTTAGACCTTTGTGGAATTTTAATATGTCACCCAACCGAGTCACTCAATTGGATTATCCGTTTGAATGTGTATGCCTGTAGTCAGACTGTACGGGTGTCGAGGGTAAGGGATGTTGCTGTGTATTCAGAATCTTCAAGCCTAACGCATTACCCAGTGACATGTCTTATCATAGGGGCGGTAGGACTAGTGTAGTGAATACAAGGTCACTACGAATTCAGGAACCAACATCCCATAATCTCGGCAAAGTAACTAACGAAATCATAGTATGCACTTGCTTTAACCTTATCTGAATTACAAATTTTATCGCAATTACTTTGTTTTATCTTATAAGATAGAAAACCTAAAATTAGGTAATAAACAACTACTCCTTCACTTTAGGATTATCTTAAGTTATAATTATAGGTTCAATTCTACTGATATCTTAAAAATTTGACCCTTGGTCATACTTCCTTTACTCACCATAATAAGGAGTAGTACGATTTAGGCCTCGCTAAATATAGATTTAAAACTATTGCTTCACCTCCAGATAGCTGATTCTTACGCCTTGCGGCCTAACGACACCGCATAAATAAAACCGTCTGTTTTGATCATATCATCATTCTAATGACACTGTCACATACATTCTTTTCAGTATGCATTACGTCTATATTATGAAGTAATAAGTTATGTTTCCACTATGGTAACTAAAAAAATACTTCTCTTCTCCCAGTTATATGGAAAGGATGGGTAATCCTTCACAAGTTTTCCAAATTTTATTTTAAAACCTTTCAGCTCCACAAGCACTTATTCCCTTGTTAAGCAACGCAATGGCCCTTCATGTTCCCCTTCCATGCCATCAAAAGAATCTGTTAAGCAACGGAAATCAAGCAACATTTCCAACTAGCGACGATGTGCCATGAAGCTTTCTTTTTGGGAGTTTGATAACCGTTTTAATCTGGTTTTCTTATGGCAAGAAGGACAAGCTAATTTACCTTTAGTGCTCTAACGCGATAAATTCGCATAAGCAAAAGTCACTCACCGTCCATATCAAACCAGCACGCAGTGGAAAGTTATTTTTTTTTATGCGTTATAAGTATTAACTTCAGTATCCTACAACTCCTTTAACTCATCAACTAGAGGTTGCATATAGACGTCTATATTATTACCTGGAGCAGATGGACCGGGTATAAGTAATGTTAGGAATAAAAAAGGTTTTTTCATGCACAACCATGGAGGTAGATTATACGGTATCAAAACAACATGCCATGTACTATATGAAACAGTCATGTTTCCAAAAGGGTTAAACCCATCACTCGCCAAACCAAGCCTCACATTACGAGGTTCTTTAGCAAATTCACGATTCTGATAATCGAATATTTTCCAGGCTGGTGAATCTGCTGGATGTCTTGATTAAACTTCTTTCGTACGACTCTCTTCTTACCATCTCATGGACTCGGCCATTTTATGGGACATAAAAAATCTTTGCAAGTGTGGTATGAGTGGAAAATAGCTCAACACTTTTGCACCTTTTTACCTTTATAATCACCATCATTATTAGCTTGTTTGGTTAACTCATATTCAGAATCATTGTTACTTTGTTTATATCTTGAGGTCTGACATACGCCACATTTAATTTTGTCCTTGTTATCTTTCCAGTACAGCATACAATCATTTGGACAAGCATCAATTTTCTCATAACCAAGACCCACTCTCTTATTATCTTCTTTACTGCATATAATGACTTCGGTATGGAAGCATGAGAGAAGGCTTCCCTAATTGTGTCAAGAATCATGCTGAATCCTTTTTCATTACATTTTCCAACAAACTTTCAATGAAAGATTCTAACAATGAATGAAAGAACAGAGAACTTATAGCCGGGATATAGTTCTTTCTTTGCATCTCCCAATACTCTATAAAACCTTTTAGCATATTTGTTTGGTACAGTCTGATTTAGTTTGTTGGATATCATCTTCATATTCATCTTCAAACATATGGAAGGCGCATTGGGCCAATCCTTGAATATCATCTTCAGCATCCTACATTGGTGTATTATCTGGTTCGAAAAGCACAGGTGGTATTTTATATGTTAGGACCCCAAAGTTGTATAGTGTTAATGTGAATTAAGCTAAATAGATGCTTCCTTAGAATAGGGCTATATAAGGAACCTTAGTAGTCCTAATTAGATAGGCATTGTAACATCCCGCATTTTTCCGTTAAACTATTTTAACGTCCGTCTTTTTATTTTTAAATAATGCATTCATATCTAGATTTGTACCTTCCATTATTTAGCATTTCTAATATTCGTGTTATTTAATTTATAACATCCCTCATTTCTCTAGCGTATTTAAAATATTCGTTCGGTTAATTCCCGCACCCGATTACAAACTT
Source organism: Rutidosis leptorrhynchoides (assembly GCF_046630445.1). NCBI lineage: Eukaryota > Viridiplantae > Streptophyta > Magnoliopsida > Asterales > Asteraceae > Rutidosis > Rutidosis leptorrhynchoides. The sequence continues at coordinate 207,080,907 of NC_092333.1, forward strand.
GAGGGACTAATCTTGCCACTTGGGCAAAATGGGTTAACTAGTAACCTCCTCACCACCACACATCTCATTCATCATCTTCTTCCTCCCTTCTTACTTCCCTTTTATGCTCTCAAAATCTTCAAACACAAATTCATCATCCAAATCCATTCTAGCAAGTATCTTTCAAAACAAATTGCATAATTGGAATCCTCTCTTCATCCTCTACAACTTGATACCAAATTCATCTCATTTGGGTAACTTTCTAAAATTACTAGATTCTTTGTTCTTGATGTTTTTAACTTATAAAGTTGTTAGTTAGTGTCTATGGCTCAAGTATAATATGAATACATATTTTGTTTGCTCGATTTGTTGTTTTGAGTAACTAGTTTGAACATTTGAAATGGGTGTGCTTAATCCTTGCTTTTGGTTGATTAAATGTTGTTTAAATGTTAAAGTTCATGTATTAAATGTGTTACTAGCATCATTAGCTTCATTTTGATGTGTAGGTTGATTTAGAAAAGCTTCATTTACAAAATGGTTGAATTCATGATTTTGATTAGGGTTTGATGAACTCTAAAATGAACTTGTGATGTTTTGAATGCAATGAAATGTTATTAGTTAGTGATTAGTTGTATTGTATGTTTCATTACCTTCAAAACGGCATATCGTATGTGTAAATTGGATTCCCGAGTCAAGAAATGCGTTTTACGAACTTGAAACTTCGATTTTGAACATTTAACGATCATTTATTGAAGTTTTCATTGTTGTTAATGATGGAATTGATTCATGAAATGTGTTTAGTTGTATTCCTCTTTAAATTACCTTTCCAACGATATAAGATACGTGTTTTGAATGTTAACGAGTCAAAAGTTATGGTTGTTTGAAGTTGAAATCGTCTAAGTGTAAACTGCCCCAGAATTGCTGCACCAGACACAGATGCGGCGCATCTGCCTTGGATGCGGCGCATCTGAGGCAGACTGCCCAAAAATGTCAATTTTTGCTTAATTCTAAGTATGCTACGCACCCCCGATCAACATGAAACTTGGCCAACATGCTCATATATGATTTCTAAGCTTAGGAAAATAGTTCGGGACCCGACCCGAACGTGTTGACTTTTTCGTTGACTTTGACTTTGACCAAGTTTGACTTTTTAGTCAAACTTAACCAAACACTTATGCAATCATTCTAACTTGCTTCTATACTTGTATCTTGCATGAAACTTGACAATTTGATTCACATGCTATATAATTGAGTCGTAAGGAGCCATAGGACTAATTGAACAACTTTGACCAACCGTGTTTACCGTTATTGATAAAACCTACTTGTTTAGGTCAAGGCTAGCATTCGTTCTTGCATACATTTACTTGTGAAGTACTATTATACTCTTGCACTCGAGGTGAGATCATAGTCCCACTTTTACTCTTTTGAACTTACATTTGGGATGAGAAAACATAAACGTTTTTTTTTACTAAGTGAACACAAGTACAGGAAAACAAACATTCTACATACGAGTTTAGAACAAAATCCTCAATTCGATTATCATTAGTTACACTTGCTGGGTGTAAGCGAGAACTTATGTTGTATGGATCCATATGGGTTTGACAAACCCTCATTCAAACGGTTCGCTACCGTTTACGAATGGAATATATTTTCGTGAAACAGTGTATGTTCTAACACTATTGTGATGGGGTTCTATGGAAGGAAATGTTAAGCATTGATAATTGGGTGCTCGTGAAACAAACTTTTGGAATGTATTACTATTATACCAATGTTACAAATCTTGTGGTTCACTTGTACTTACTTACTTAAACCTATGATTTCACCAATGTTTTCATTGACAGATTTCTATGTTTTTCTCAGGTCTTTGAACGATTTGTTATACATGCTTCCGCTCATTAATTGATACTTGCATTGGATGTCGAGTATATGTGCATACATGGAGCGTCTTTTGACTTTATTTAAAATTGTGTCGCATAGGTTTCATTTGTACTTATAACTTTGTAACGTAACTTTTGGTTGAACCATTCTTTAAAACTTGGAAACAATCTTTACTTATGAAATGTAGGCGGCGCATTTTGGTCAAACGTTATTTTAAAGACTTATGACCACGTAACGGGACCTAAGTAGTCGGCGCCGTCAATGACGATTTTGTCGGGTCGCTACAGATGGTACCAGAGCGTTGGTTATAGGGATTTAGAGTTCATTGGTGTTGACCCCGAGTCATAGGGTACATTAGTGAATCTAGACTACAATCGGCATATAGACTTGAAGTAGGAATTACTTGACTACTTGTGCATTTATACTCGAACTCTTTTATTCACATCTAACTCTTGTTCTACCTTAATCTCACGTGGTTGATTTGATTGACATGCCACCTTGACTATATTAAATGATGTCGAATACACATATGAATCAGGGTAATATAATTTCCGGGATTATATTACGGTGACTCATATGAACGTTCTGACAATATGACATAAAGAATTTAAGGCGAGTCAAGGAAAAATTTGCTCTTTATCTTGATTCCATATCACGATTAGTATTACTGATAATACTAATCAACGGTATTCTTGTGTCATGAAGGAACAATGACTCACCAAGGTCAACACAATACTCCTTTCGAAACCCTCGAACAAGCTCTTCAACGAATGATAGCCTCCGCCGTGGGTGAGGTCGTGGCCGATCACTTCTCCAACCACAACAACAATCAGGGAGTCTGTAATTCAAGCGAAGGTTGCTCCTACAAAGACTTCATGAAGTACAATCCTCCCATTTTCGATGGAACCGGGGGACCGGTTGCTCTCACCCGATGGTTCGAACAAACGAAAGCCGTTTTTACTATAAGCGGTTGTCGGGACCAAGATAAGGTCAAGTTTTCCACCCTCACTTTCACCGGTGTTGCTCTCTCATGGTGGAACAAGTATGTACAATCGATTGGTATCGATGAAGCCCACACACTCTCTTGGACCGGATTAAGAGAAAGGATGATCACAGAATACTTCCCGCGCGACGAGACTCGAAGGCTTGAACAGGACCTCGAAGCTTATAATCAACGGTTTACCGAGCTAGTCTTAATGTGTCCAAACCTCATGACTCCCGAATCCCTAAGAGTCGAACTTTACATGGATGGCCTTCCGAAGAGCGTTCAACACGGAGTAATGTCATCTAAACCTGCCAACCTACAAGAGGCTCTAGCGATGGCCCGCCAGTCTATAAAAACGGTGGAGGAAATTGAAGCACCGGCACCAACGGCCGAAAATCAACCGAGCGAAAACAAAAGAACATGGGAAGCCTCACAATTAAGCAACCACAACAATAACAACCTCTCTAAGAAGCCTTTCACCCCCGGTGGCAAGAAGAGGTATGCCGGAAACCTACCTTATTGTAACAAGTGCCGCAAACATCATTTGGGTGAATGTGGCAAACCATTTTGCAACAAGTGTCAAAGAAGTGGCCATGTGACCAGTGATTGTAAACGTACCGCCCCCATCATTCAGAAGGGGCCCAATGTACCGAAAATGGGTGTTTGCTATAAATGCGGCCAACCGGGCCATTTAGAAATGCATGCCCAATGAATAAAGCCAAAATAAATACACGCAGTTGAGCTTTCAACACTAACGCCAAGGATGCCTGACGTGACGATGAACTAGTAACGGGTACGTTTCTCCTCAACAACTCTTATATTACTTGTTTATTCGATTCGGGTGCCGATAAATGTTTTGTATCCAAGGCTTTGGCTCATACCCTTTGCACTCCACCATTTCCCCTAGATATTACTTAGGCCATTCAAGTGACCAACGGAAAACTATTGCGTACCGATAAATTTTATCGGAGGATATACGTTAAACTTATTGGGTGGATAATTTGAATTTTGACTTGATACCTATAGAACTAGGGAGCTCAAAACCTATTCGTTAAGAAGAAAATGATTTCTTACATGAGTATGGATTATCGTGAACTAAATAATTTTCGATTGAGAACCGATATCCTCTTCCCCGTATCAACAACCTCTTGAACCATTACAAGGATCTCGCGTGTATTCCAAATTCGACCTTCATGCTGGTTATCATCAATTGAGGGTTAAGGGAGACAATGCCTCCTAAACCGCTTTTCGAACTCGCTACGATAGTTATAATTTTCTTTTAATATCATTCAGTTTAACTAAGGCTCCGTACGTATTCATAGACCTCCTGAACCGCGTATGCAAACTTATCTAGACAAATTCGTTACCGTACTTATAATTGATGTTCTAATCTATTCAAGCGGAAAGAAGGAAACGAACAACATCTCCGTCTTATGCTTGAACTCTTGAGAAAAGAGCAACTCCATGCCAAAATCTCCAAGTGTGAATCTTGGTTAAACGAAGTTCAAATCCTAGACCATGTTGTTATTGGTCAAGGTATTACAATAAATCTCGCAATCGAAGCCCCACGTAATCGGGAAACCCGCACGACTCTGACTTGTATTCGTAAAATCTTATATCTCGCCGGTTATTACCGTAGATTCATTTCTGACTTTTTTTCGTGTTGCTCGTCCTTTAACCCCGTTAACTCACCGAGGAGAGAATTAAACCTCTCCGTGCACGAACTTTGAACGCGATTATTCACACCAACCTTACTAGCTAAATTCGTGTAGCACAATGGAATTCAAATATGGAAATATTTCTACTTGAACGCCTGAAAGGCATACTCTCTCGAATCGAAATCAAGGAAACTGAAATTCGTTATTTTACACGAAGAATTTGAATACTTATTTATGGATCCGATCAATCTTCTTGTCATCACGTACCACGATACATAACTCTGCTATTTCACTATGACCGTCTGATATTACTGGGACCCAAGATGACACACAATCCAAGGATATCTCCTTCTTCTTTGACTTATCGCTCTTATGCTTCTGATGTGGCCAACTACTACTCAACTCCGAACTATACAACTACGTGTACTATCTCGTTTTCCCACCAAGTCTCAACATTTGACTACTAGATGCGCGACATGGTTACCTCAAGGTGTGAACTCAGCCTATTCTAAGTTCTCATTTCACTCCTGTCTTTTCGCTCGCACTTCCGTATAAGGAAACTTACTATAAAATTTCTCAATGAAGAGAGAAACTCTTCACATTCTATTAGTATTCGCCACGAGGGTGAATAGTCCTAACAAACATTTTCGGAAACAGATAGATCTTCCGCGGCGCGGACCTCTTGAGAGACGAAACCTGTTCAAACGTGTTTTAAAGAAAATTCTAGTTCGGCACGGCGTGCCATCTCCATTAAAATTTCAGATCGGGATACTCGTCTCACTTCTAAATTCGGGATGCCTTACAAGGAACCTCGGGGACCCGTCCAAACATGAGTACCGCGTATCATCCACAAACCAGCAGACCAAACAAACGTACGATTCAAATCTTGGAAAGACATGTTACAAACTTGTATTGTTGCCTTTAGTTGTCTCCTCTCACAACAGTAGTTACCACTCGTATATTAACGCCGCACCTTTCGAAACCTTACATCACCACAAGTGTTGTTCTCCTATTTCGCTGGACTGAAGTAGGTGACAAGCAAATCATCAGATTTGAAATCATTTAAGAAATAACCGTTGAGATAATTCAAGTCCGAGGAGGGCTCAAGACGACCCGTAATCACCAAAGGAGTTATACCGAGGTTAGATGAAAACCTCTTAAGTTCAAAGTCAATAGTCGTGTAATATAAAAAAAAATAATAAAAATAAAAAAAAAACCGCACCACGGAAAGGTGTAATCTGTTTCGAGAAATCGAGGAAGGTTATATCCGCGATATTGATCCTTTTGAAATCTTGGGGCGTATTGGAACCGCTTCCTACCGTTTAGTTCCCCTGACTCAATTAAGTTTCCGTTTACCTTACATTCCATGTAACAAACTTAGAGACGTGTCCTGCGAAACAGGAACGTGCTATCCTTCCAGATAAACTTACTATCGATAACAACTCCTCTTCGTAGAAAAACCGGTTGAAATTGTGGATCGTAAAACCAAGCCTTAATACAACGTGAAATACCGAATGTCAAGGTTCATGAGATTGCCCAAGGACGTATCTTCACTTATTCATAGCATTGACAACGCAAGGTCTCAAGGAAGAGACATCGACCATTACTTCCAACTAAATTTTGGGACGAAATTTCTTTTAAGGTGTGGGTAATGTAACATCCCGCATTTTTCCGTTAAACTATTTTAACGTCCATCTTTTTATTTTTAAATAATGCATTCATATCTAGATTTGTACCTTCCATTATTTAGCATTTCTAATATTCATGTTATTTAATTTATAACATCCCTCGTTTCTCTAGCGTATTTAAAATATTCGTTCGGTTAATTCCTGCACCCGATTACAAACTTGAGGGACTAATCTTGCCACTTGGGCAAAATGGGTTAACTAGTAACCTCCTCACCACCACACATCTCATTCATCATCTTCTTCCTCCCTTCTTACTTCCCTTTTATGCTCTTAAAATCTTCAAACACAAATTCATCATCCAAATCCATTCTAGCAAGTATCTTTCAAAACAAATTGCATAATTGGAATCCTCTCTTCATCCTCTACAACTTGATACCAAATTCATCTCATTTGGGTAACTTTCAAAAATTACTAGATTCTTTGTTCTTGATGTTTTTAACTTATAAAGTTGTTAGTTAGTGTCTATGGCTCAAGTATAATATGAATACATGTTTTGTTTGCTCGATTTGTTGTTTTGAGTAACTAGTTTGAACATTTGAAATGGGTGTGCTTAATCCTTGCTTTTGGTTGATTAAATGTTGTTTAAATGTTAAAGTTCATGTATTAAATGTGTTACTAGCATCATTAGCTTCATTTTGATGTGTAGGTTGATTTAGAAAAGCTTCATTTACAAAATGGTTGAATTCATGATTTTGATTAGGGTTTGATGAACTCTAAAACGAACTTTTGATATTTTGAATGCCATGAAATGTTATTAGTTAGTGATTAGTTGTATTGTATGTTTAATTACCTTCAAAACGGCATATCGTATGTGTAAATTGGATTCCCGAGTCAAGAAATGCGTTTTACGAACTTGAAACTTCGATTTTGAACATTTAACGATCCTTTATTGAAGTTTTCATTGTTGTTAATGATGGAATTGATTAATGAAATGTGTTTAGTTGTATTCCTCTTTAAATTACCTTTCCAACGATATAAGATACGTGTTTTGAATGTTAACGAGTCAAAAGTTATGGTTGTTTGAAGTTGAAATCGTCTAAGTGTAAACTGCCCCAGAATTGCTGCACCAGACACAGATGCGGCGCATCTGCCTTGGATGCGGCGCATCTGAGGCAGACTGCCCAAAAATGTCAATTTCGCTTAATTCTAAGTATGCTACGCACCCCCGATCAACATGAAACTTGGCCAACATGCTCATATATGATTTCTAAGCTTAGGAAAATAGTTCGGGACCCGACCCGAACGTGTTGACTTTTTCGTTGACTTTGACTTTGACCAAGTTTGACTTTTTAGTCCAACTTAACCAAACACTTATGCAATCATTCTAACTTGCTTCTATACTTGTATCTTGCATGAAACTTGACAATTTGATTCACATGCTATATAATCGAGTCGTAACGAGCCATAGGACTAATTGAACAACTTTGACCAACCGTGTTTACCGTTATTGATATAACCTACTTGTTTAGGTCAAGGCTAGCATTCGTTCTTGCATACATTTACTTGTGAAGTACTATTATACTCTTGCACTCGAGGTGAGATCATAGTCTCACTTTTACTCTTTTGAACTTACATTTGGGATGAGAAAACATAAACGTTTCTTTTTACTAAGTGAACACAAGTACAGGAAAACAAACATTCTACATACGAGTTTAGAACAAAATCCTCAATTCGATTATCATTAGTTACACTTGCCGGGTGTAAGCGAGAACTTATGTTGTATGGATCCATATGGGTTTGACAAACCCTCATTCAAACGGTTCGCTACCGTTTACGAATGGAATATATTTTCGTGAAACAGTGTATGTTCTAACACTATTGTGATGGGGTTCTATGGAAGGAAATGTTAAGCATTGATAATTGGGTGCTCGTGAAACAAACTTTTGGAATGTATTACTATTATACCAATGTTACAAATCTTGTGGTTCACTTGTACTTACTTACTTAAACCTATGATTTCACCAACGTTTTCGTTGACAGATTTCTATGTTTTTCTTAGGTCTTTGAACGATTTGTGATACATGCTTCCGCTCATTAATTGATACTTGCATTGGATGTCGAGTATATGTGCATACATGGAGCGTCTTTTGACTTTATTTAAAATTGTGTCGCATATGTTTCATTTGTACTTATAACTTTGTAACGTAACTTTTGGTTGAACCATTCTTTAAAACTTGGAAACAATCTTTACTTATGAAATGTAGGCTACGCATTTTGGTCAAACGTTATTTTAAAGACTTATGACCACGTAACGGGACCTAAGTAGTCGGCGCCGTCAATGACGATTTTGTCGGGTCGCTACAGGCATTGCAATGTAACTAAGTTTAAGAAGTTGTGGAATGTAATTTAACCGAAATCTCTAATACTGAATCTATTCACTGTTATACTAATTCTCATTCTATCTCTTGTCTCTTCATTTCTCACTATAATCTGACCTATCATTTGGTATCAGAGCTTCCAGGGAGTGATACTAGATCACTATATCGATCCATAGATTGAAGTTTACATGATCTGAACACATTCGGTTAGATTGAATCACATTCGGTATCATCGAATTTGATAATCTGACATTCAGATCTGTGTAGAAAGCTCAGCAAAGGTTTATTAGGTGTATTAGAAAGTGTTTCGATCATCATTACAGCTTTACAACAACAATTATGGAGAATGAAGCTAAATTTTAGAGTTCGTGGCTAAAACTCTCTATTTTGATCAATCCAAGCTTGTTTCTGTGTGTAAATGAAGATCAGTGGATTCAGTGAAGTTCGTGAGTTGATTATGCAACTATTTGACGGTTTAATTTCATCAATTCATTGATTTTTGGAGATTTGATTCACATTCGGTATTTCAACTGTCTTACCGAGTCTGCTCTATCTTAGAAATTCATTTAAGGTGTCGCAGATTGAGGAGTGTTTGTGATTCATTCACATTCGGTTTGTTGTTACGCAGCAAATTCAAATGGTTCCAGAAGATATTCGATCAATTATCTAAGTTTCACACTTAGATTCAGTTTATCAACTGCTACTGTGACAGTCGGTTTCCATACATTCGGTTTACTTGATATTTCGCGTGTTACTAACTTGTTTTCTTGTGCAGTAAGGTTACCAAATATGATTCAAGTGTTAAGCATCGGATTGGATTCATCTGTTTGTTTTTTATACTGAATCTGGTTACCGAATCAGATACCGAAACCAAATCTCAGTTATACTTGATATATTTTGGGATTTAAGTGTTCCAAGGCTTCATATTCTGTACTTATAGAATCTGTGTGAGATACTTGTCATTTTTATCAGTTTCTGATACAGGATTCGATATACCGAATCTGCTACAGTACCGAGCAAGATACTGAAACTGAATCTGCTACAGTATCGAAATCGAATATGATGTTTTGTTAGATTTTTGAACCTGAATCTTGGATTTTTCTGATATACCGAATCTACCTCGTAGTTTGTCAAAATGTCTACTCAAGATACATTAATTATTGGGTCAGATTCCAGGCCTCCAGTGTTGTTTAATGAGAGATACAACTAGTGGCTCCAACGTATCACTCAATACATAGACTATAAGGGTGAGAAGGCAAAGTACATAGTACATATGGGCTTCTTTGAAAGAAGGTCCAGTTACTGAATTCCATCTAGAAACTGGTATGCCAATTCCAGTCTATGAACTTTCTGGAGAGAAACGTGAGAGTGCTCAGGGTGATATTGAAGCTAAAAATATCATCATGCAAGCCATCCCATATGAGTTGTTTGAGAATGTTGATAGCAACACTACTGCTAAAGACATATGGGATGAGATCAAACAACAACCAGAAGGTTATGATATGTCTGATGTCACTAAACTGAATAAGGCTCTAGGATTTTATCACTGCAAAAAAAGGCCTTATAGGACCCCCACAAAGGTCCTATTATGTACTCTAATAGGACCTTTGAGCTGATAGGACCACTAACGAAATGGTCCTCCCAAAGTGGCGTCCCAATAGACTAATAAGGGCCCTAACAACATATTAGGACCTTATTAGAAAATGGTTTTAAAAAATGTATAAGAACCCTTACGAAAGGTCCCATGAACATATTAGGACTTTATTCTAGGGTCATATAATGTGACATCTAATATGTTAAAACATATAAGTACTTTATTTAAGGTATCTAAAAAACATATTAGAATTCTTAAAATGGGTTCTAATAAGTTTATGAAACTCATGAATAAGGGTTCTATAATATCATTAAGGACCGTTAGGAAGGGTCCCATGAACATGTTAGGACCTTATTATAGGGTCATATAATGTGACTTCTAATATTTTAAAACATATAAGGACTTTATTTAAGGGTCCTAAAAAACATATTAGAATTCTTAAAAAGGGTTCTAATAAGTTTATGAAACTCATGAATATGGGTTCTATAATATCATTAAGGACCACACAAATAGGGTCCTAAAATAAGTTTTTGAAACCCATGAATAGGGTCCTATAAATTAATTAAGGATCACACGAATAGAGTCCTAAATACTATATTGCGACTTTTCAATAGGGTCCTAAAACACACAAAAAAGGTCTTAAGAAACACATGTTAGGACTGTTAATAAAGGTCCTAATATCCTAACCAAGATGATGATACCCTTTTTAGAGTCCTATAATATAATTATTTATAATATAAATGGGTCCTATTAACATAATAGAATCCTTAAAAAATGGACTTATTATCCCTAATATGTTATGGAACCTTTTTTTAGGGTTTCATTATATAAATAATTACAACAAAAAAAGCACATGTTAGGACTTTAATTGAACTAAATATGAACATTTTAATAATGAATTTTATCAAACATCAAGTAAGAAAATAAATACATAATTATGTTTCAAATAGAACTAAACATCAATACATTACAAGATATATTATCCAACATAAAAGTAAAAGTAAGGTTACAGTTGAAAAGTAATAAAAAAGTATCGAAATCATGAAACAATAGTCTCAGGTCATCATGCAATCTTCTAAATGCATAAGCAATACCTACAAATAAATCATGAGATTATCACTAAAATACCCATTTTTGTTCACCTTCTTGCATTGGAGTCCAAATTTTTTTTTTTTGCCAAATTGCCCGCGCAAGGCGTGGGGGTGCCTATTGCGACCTTGCTTCCCGGGGACGCAAGGACGCAAGGTGCCTTTTGCGACCTTGCTTCCCGGGGACGCAAGGTGCCTCTTGCTCCTGCCTGATCGTTTTCCTTCAGACATTTCATCGAACACCTTATGTGCATGCACAAAGGATTGTAGTATTATTTATAATCGTGGGTTTGAAATTTCAATAGGTTTCAAACCTTTGAGAACAATCAGATTTTAACATATATACAAGAAAAGGTACATAATTTGATTGTTGTTATTGCTATATAAATAAATTGAAAAAGCACGTGTAATGGAATTTTCACACATTTCGTAATTATGAATATTTGGAGTATTCTAAAATCTATCATCATAAGATTTAACTTTATAGTTAAAATTAGCTGCCCTTTCTTTCTATTTGTACCTTAGTGCTCATAAGATTCAGTTTAACGTTGAAAGGGATAAAGTTGATGTACGTATTAACTGACTGTTTACATGCAGACAAGAAAACAACGATGTTGTTATTTAATAATTTAAACACTTGAAAAGATCAATTTGGTTGAGCTCAGCCCCTGCTGTGCTGCAATCCTTGGTCATATCCCTAAGTATCTTTGTTATGTGCATGCAGGTGTTCGATGAAATGTCTGAAAGAAAACGATCAGGCAGAAGCAAGAGGCACCTTGCGTCCTTGCGTCCCCGGGAAGCAAGGTCGCAAAAGGCACCTTGCGTCCTTGCGTCCCCGGGAAGCAAGGTCGCAATAGGCACCCCCAGGTGCAAGGACGCAAGGCGCAAGGCACCTTGCGTCTTGCGCGGGCAATTTGGCAAAAAAAAAAAATTTTGGGCTCCAACGCAAAAAAGTGAATAAAAATGGGCATTTTAGTGATAATAAATCATTCATGCATAAACGTAAAGCTACAAGTTATTAAAATTAAAATATCAGAAGTTTAACAAGTTATTAAAATTAAAATATCAGAAGTACAGTGTAAAAATAACAACCTCCCCATCAACAATTATGTCGATTATCCTTGGTGGAACAATAATGTCTTCACTGTGAGATATGCCACAAATAGTAAATCATAATATCCGACACATTTACTTACTAACAAGTAAATTAAGCCATGCTTTAACTGTAAATTAAAAGATACTAAAAGAAAACAGGTCAAACGGGTTGATGGGTTTCTTGATGAACAGAAGCATCTCTAGAATCATTTTACTTTAAACTGTAGATAATAATAGAAGTAACATATTGACAAACTAAATATTCATAAATTATGTGGACTTAAAGTTTTCGGGTCAACCCAACCCGAACCATATTAAAAAACTACCCATTATGAGCCTTGACCCAACCTACCTAACACATCCATTTTGCCACCTTTGGATAATATACTTTAAAGCATCGGTAACTTATTTCAAAATAATGATGTCACACTATACACAATTTCTAAATCTTCAACCAATAAAACAAAACACCATAATAACATTACCTTGCGATTCTTGAGCTTCAGCCCCATATCTAACGATTTCTCCTGAAGTATTTTTATGTCTGAACTAATTGAACCAATTTCAACCGGCCACAATACATATGAACTAATTTAAAGGAACATACAAAAAAGGTTCAATAATAACTTCTACCACATATTTTTAGTAACCTTACGAAAATTTCAATGCATTTTTTTGATATTCGAACATTACCTGAAATCCACCGAGTAGAGTTTCCATTTGTGAAAGAATGATGTCACAATCACGAATTTGATCATGAAGGGACACTAGATTATCACTTTTCGTTATATACCCCAGCAAATAAAAAAAAAGGTATCTAAAATATCAACAAGGTGATTCGAGTAAATAGGAACAAACTCTGCTTACAGATAAAACTATATTTTTAGAAAATATAATCCGAGTAGTAACAATATAACAAGTGAAACCTGCTTTAAAGCAACAATTGGTGGCAAATAGAAAAACGATGGCTAGTTGGAAAAACAAAGTAGAAAAAGTATAATTGTAACTCGGAATTTGCCTGAAGTGAGTCCAATTCTATTTGGCGCAAATTGTTTTCAACTCCCTTAGTATATTCCCGCAGTTTCACGCCTTTTGATAATATATTTGCAACAATCTACACGCAAAAAGGTAGCCACCACATTAGGCAACAACAAACCGGCTACAGCTTTCATAGCAAAAAAAAAACAAAGGGATATCACGGACCACAAAAGATAATGCACTAACATAAAGCATAACAAAATAACTAATGGTGATAGAAACACACAACCTGTTATACATAAATTCTTAATGCTTTTAAGTTATATCAAAAGTTTAATCAACAGATTAAGTATAGCAAAGTAAAATGAATCATATTTAGGAATACACATACATCTGAACTCTTTGTGACCTTCTTTAGCGGTTTAGAATTCAGGATATTTGAATGAAACCATTTGGTCGTAATTGTGATTTCCATACATATACAATTATCAACCCATTTGACTAAAAACGGTAAAATTTAAATTCTTAGCTAAAAAGGTGTCACATAAGTTAAGGTAACCACAGCATCTTAATATAATAGCTAACCTTTGAGGGTTTAGGGTCTGATGGAAAACCGTGCGTACTTTTAATAAATCAGATTAACGCAACGGATAGTTAAAATAAAAATCTTTTATTATTTTATGAACAAAATTTAACAAGATTAAATATTCACTTATTTAAAGAAACATGCACACGATTAATCTTTCCCAACGATCCAGTTACACCATAATAATTGTCATGAATATAAAACTAAAGAGGAGTTGACGATATACCTTTCTTAGAGAAATTGATGAGACGGAGAGAAACTTACGATCAAAAGATATGATCGTCTCTTTGGATAGTCCACTACACTTTCAGACAACGCCAATGGATGCTAGTCCAAACTCAAGTAACAATATAATCAACCCTTGATTAATTGTGTGAAACAATTAAAAATAATAGTACTCCGTATATGATTATAAATGCTAACACAAGATCTTGTTTGTTGAAGGTCATAATCACCAAAAATTTGTTAATCAAAACTCAGGATCAAAAGATCCACGATTGTAAGCAAAAGTGAGTACTCATCTATTCTACCTTTTATATATTTATATATTTTTTCAATGAAGTAAAAGTGGAATAAAATATATACGCATGTGTGTTTTTAACTACTTATCCCATCTAATTTTCTTCAACAAATATTCAAAGTACACCAAACTTTCAAAACTAACATTCAAAAACCTTGACCAACTAACATTCTTTTATATATATATATATATATAATTAATTAATTCAAAATTATTTAATCAGTCAATTAATTCATAACGGAGTATTTTAACTTGTTTCGTTACTTGAGTAATATATATACATCATACATATATTATATTAACGTCTAGGTGTATATATGTGTGACCCCGAAGGCTCAAATAAATTTAGCCATATAGTTATATGTTGTACCTTGCACATTAATTTTACAGACTCCCACTTGTGCATGGCACAACACCAAGTAACTACACAAACAATGGATACCGTCTAGCAACAGGCCATTGTCCCTAAATTCACGTGAGGGTAGTTTCTCAGAACTGCATATAGTAAGTGTTAAATGTCATTTGTCCATTTGTTTCAGATACTTTAGTTAAACTTGAGATATGGATCATCGGTCATTCTCATTTGTTTAACAATTTTATTTCTCGATCTTAGAACTGAATTAGATCACCAAATTAATTAAGTATCATCTTAATTACATCTGGGTGCGGTCACACAAATATCTTATTCATTCATCGAGGAGCTCAAAAGTATCTAACTCCAAACATTTTAGAGGAACAAATCCTATATTGCATACACATGTCTATCACGAGCTTTACATTATACCCAATAATGGCCTTTATAACAGCCTTATTCAGGACAACATTTAACCATATCAAAGTACAATGCTACACTCATCAAGACGGGCGTGCATCTCAAGTCTAAGGACACAAAGACATAATCACTAAAAGATTCACTACTGACTACGATCCATGTAGTGACATCTCATGGTTGGGTCATTCCAATATTCATCATCCATGAATACATATGAAATTTGGTCTCAACAAGTTAACTATTTATCATCAATAAATATAACCAAAACTTCATATTAATCTTAATTCATGTTATTCCCATAACATGATTGATTATGGAGATTTTAAATAATCAACAATTACTCATGGATTAAACATGCTAATATATAACACAGTGATATATATGAAAACGATCATACCATCAATATATCAATTCATTATGATAAAACTGTTTAATGTTCCAAAAATATCCAAATACTAAATTACAAATTAAAAATATCAGCAGCATAACGAAGTCCAATACTACTAGCATGATCATCATGCTTGTTGTGTGTCATGGGCTTCGTGAATGGGTCAGCCACATTATCATCTGTATGAACCTTAAGAATACTAACATCATTCCTCTCAACTTTCATGACCCGTCCTAATCCATCCGGACAAAGTCCATATCGATTACAAACGATTCACAATAGTTGGTTACATCGCGAGGTACTTGACCTCTATATGATACATTTTACAAACATTGCATTCGTTTTTAAAAGACAACCTTTCATTTACATCGAATGTTGACGACATGCATACCATTTCATAATATATCCAACTATAATTGACTTAATAATAATCTTGATGAACTCAAAGACTCGAATGCAACGTCTTTCAAAATATGCCATGAATGACTTCAAGTAATATCCTTAAAATGAGCTAATGCACAACGAAAGATTTCTTTCATACCTGAGAATAAACATGCTTTAAAGTGTCAACCAAAAGGTTGGTGAGTTCATTAGTTTAACATAAATAATAATTTCATAATTTTAATAGACCCCAAGATTTCATATTTCCATTTCTCATAAACATACGTCCCATGCATAGAGACAAAAATATCATTCATATGGATTAAACACCTGGTAACCGACATTCACAATATGTATATAAGAATATCCCCATCATTCCGGGATCCTCCTTCGGACATGATATAAATTTCGAAGTACTAAAGCATCCGGTACTTTGGATGGGGCTTGTTGGGCCCGATAGATCTATCTTTAGGATTCGCGTCAATTAGGGTGTCTGTTCCCTAATTCTTAGATTACCAGACTTAATAAAAAAGGGCATATTCGATTTCGATAATTCAACCATAGAATGTAGTTTCACGTACTTGTGTCTATTTTGTAAATCATTTATAAAAGCAGCGCATGTATTCTCAGTCCCAAAAATATATATAAAAAGGGAGTAATGAAACTCACGATACTGTATTTTGTAGTAAAAATACATATGACGACTTTGAACAACTGAACAATGCAGGGTTGGTCTCGGATTCACGAACCTATATCATTTGTATATATATTAATACACAAATCATAATCGAACAATTTTATATTTTATCTTTAATTATATATTATACTTAATTAGTTTGTGCATATATTCAGATTGTTTAATATCATATATATTTAGTTATATTAATATATCTATATATATATTGGTTAGCATTATATAAAAAGATATCATTAGTTTGTTATATATAAGTATTTATATAACTATTGTTATTATGTTAGCTAAGTAGATATATAAACTATTAATATAATTATAATATATGTATTAAGTATATTTAAGATACAAAATAGTTATTTGTAACAAAATGATAGTTTTGATAATAATGATTTACTGATAATAATAACTTTCTTAATATCGATAATACTAATAATAATAATGATATTGTTAAATTTGATACTAATACTAACATTAATGATAATAATATTTATATCCACGATTTCTACGTTTATAATATTGACAATATTTTTAAAACTTGTATATTCGTAGTCATAATACTCATAACCCTCGTGTTTAATTTACAAACTAATGACTATGATTTCTTTTACATTAATTTTGTAATCCTAATCCTAATTTTCATGTATTCATATAATTATTAACCTAGTAATAATACTGATAATAATATTATTAATTACAAAATGATACAAGTGTTAATTTTTAATGAAACTAATAATTAATTTTTCCTTTTTATTGTTTTCATAGAAATAATAGTAATCATATTCATAGTAACAATAATAATACTAATACTAATAACAATCAAGTTCATAATGATAATAATTAATATCTATAATCAATAACAATAACAACAACAACAACAACAACAATAATAATAATAATAATAATAATAATAATAATAATAATAATAATAATAATAATAATAATAATAATAATAATAATAATAATAATAATAATAATAATAACCATAATGAAACTACCTCACAAGAAATAGGCCTCAAAAACAATTAACAGCCCATGCTGAGTCTCGAACCCGCGACCTCCCGAATGCCCAACATCACCCTAAACCAACTGAGCTGCTACATATTTTCTTATTTATTGTACTCCTAAAATATATTTAACCCATTTTGTCTATCCATCATCTTCCTCATCAATTCGACCAAAATCCAACCAAATTAATAACAACGAATACCAGGCTTGATTTTTGAACTTGCAACCTAATTATAATCAGTTTATATCAATTCTTGAGTTAAATAAAAAAATTTATAACTGTACAGCACCCTTAATGCCGTCGCTGTATACTTAGAAAAAAAAATTGATTTGATTTTTAAGGACGTTTTAGATCAAACTTATAACATACAAAAGGTTGTAATCCACTCCTTGAAACTATTGGTATTGTTAATTGCAGTCGATTCACAACAACAAACTCGAATTTTAATCAAGAACACAGAGTTGACTTTTAAGTCTTAAAACTTTAACTCAAGAATTGGAGCTCGATATAACGAATTTGAACCTGAAATTTTGAGGAAACATTCATGACGTGATTTAAAACACTTCTGCACTTTTAGATTTTTAAAATGGTTTCGTTTTCAAATTAAGAGAAAACAAATTATACGAAGGAAAAAAAAATAAAAGAATAAAAGAAAAAAAATAAAAAAAACTCACGGACTAATCTCCTTGTGAAGTAGCGGTATCCGATTATGATATATGGAAAAATTTTATGCTTTTTATCAATAATAAAGGAATCATATAATTGTAGTTGTTGGCCAAACATCACGAGTTAAATAGAATGCAGGAAAGGAAGAAAAAAAAATATAGTTTGATAGTGATAGGATATAGATTACACGTATGAATTTCTTAAAAGAAGATTATATACATAACACCATTAATTAGTAAATGTATTTAAAATAACAATACTAATTAATAACAATATTAATAATATTTGTTAATATTATTAATAATAAAATAAAATACAAATAATAATAATAATATGATTAATAATAATATTGATAATGATAATATCAAATAGTATTAATAATAATAAGATTAGTGTAAAATAAGGAAGTAATAGTTTTAAATAGAATAGTAATTATATTTACATTAATAATAATAAAAATAATTAAAAAAATATTATTAATTTTTACATACCATTTTTACAAATTACAATAAACATATAATAATTATGTATAGATCTTATATAATATGTATATATATATATATATATATATATATATATATATATATATATATATATATATATATATATATATATATATATATATATATATATATATATATATATATATATTGAGAAATATTAATTATAAATACAGATTTTAATATTAAAGAAAATAGTCATAGTATTATAATGACTATAACTTTAACTTGTATTTACATATTTTATTATTATTACAATTTAATAATCTTGTAATATTTAATAATTACATATTATATAACAGCATATTTTGAATATTTTATATCTATTTATTTTATATAATATAATATACAAAAGTCAATATTTGTGTATATCCAACAAGTGTATATATATATATATATACTTTCCACTGTTACATATTTAATTATGTTTTGAATACCAGTAAATAAATATATTAATTATATATATATTGGAACAATAATCTCAAAGTATAACCTCTAATACTTTGTTAATATTAATAAATTATTTTCGAAATTATTTGTGTTCAATATACTCTATATACTCAAAATAACAAGTTTTAATTATTTTAAGTAGTCTTTCATAATAACTAAATCGTATAATAATTCATTAGTATATTTAATTTATTATATATATAATTATTTACATAAATAATTATATATATATATATATATATATATATATATATATATATATATATACAATTCTGTTTACAATTAAAGGTTTGTGAATCGTCAGGGATAGTCAAAGGTTATTTGATTACATGAATATAATTCCAAAATTTTTGAGACTCAGTATTATAAACTTTGCTTATCGTGTCGAAATCATAATAAGATGAAGTTTAAATTTGGTCGGAAATTGCCGGGTCATCACAGTACCTACCCGTTAAAGAAATTTCGTCCCGAAATTTGAGTGAGGTCGTCATGGCTAACAATAAATATGTTTTCCTGACGAATTTGAGTTGATAAATGGAGTTTTATCACCATTGTATAATTTGGATAAAACGATTCGATTTCTCGAAGTGTATGAGTGAAGCTATCACAAAAGAATGAAGTGAACAATAAAGATTTGTTTTAACTTTTGACGTAGTCAGGTTTGAATTCCGGAATTCAGGGGATTTAAAAGAAAATCTTGAGGATCTATAAGATCTGATTCTCTGGGATTTATGGAAATTAAGATCTCTTTAATTAAATACGGTGATCTGCCCCGATTACTACGTCTGATATTTCCTTTATAAATTAAGCTCTTCCGTTCTATTATTCTCACCATTCCCATACTCTCTTCCTTAGTTCATACATCCAAAAGATTGTGAAAATGCTTATTCCAGTTCTAATCCTTATCCTTATCCTTACTATCGTAACAATCATTCTCTTTTTCCAACTTCCACCCGAGGAATCTGCTTACTTCTACTTTGCTCTTGGGGTTATAGTGCTTTTAATTCTCCCGTGTCTTTATGTTGCGATAAACATTGATATACATGGTTTGTAATTTATGCGTTGTTATCGGGCTTTATATCTCTCCTTATATTTCAATGTCCCCCTTTCTGTTTCCTATAATCATTGTCATCCACAGTTAATACTCCCTCCTATTTGCTGCGATTTATACTCCAATTTCTATTTCAGAGCTTTGTCCCTTCGTTTCTTCTTCTGGCGACTTGGCATCTCTTGTAATGGTCCAGAATTCTCAAATATAAGTTTCAGAATGAACATTATTAATGTTCTAAATAAGAAGGAACGTAATAGCACAATTTGATTTGTCAAATTACCAAATTCACTGAGAATAGAACTATCAAGAATATACTTTCTTGATATGTTCAGAAGTTAACCAGAATGACAGAGTTATGTAACATGGCACATGATGACGTTATGATCTGTGAATCATCGCGTCCCATTAGAAACTCAGCATGACTTACTATAATATAATCACGTTGATCAAGTGTCATTATATTATACTAACTCATGCATCAGTTCCCAACATTACTTCAATAACATTCATATTTTAAGCTCGAAAGTTTATAGAATATAGAAACTAACAGTTTCTATATTATGTAACACTGATAGCACGAAGAGATTAATGAGTTCAGATAGAATAGTTATGAAAATATCTTCAGAAATATGAAAGATATTTATAATGAAAGATACGATGATATCTTAGAATTTCTAATATCAAAGGATGGTGAAGAAAATTTGTCCGCAAGAGTTTGGATTCAAAAGCAAGGTATTCGTTAATGACTTCAGCAGTCATTGAATCATTTGGATTCTTTGAAGTCAAACTTATTCTTTGTGATTTGTTCACGGCTTTCTTCATAGTTTTTCAAAATCTGCTTTTCGGTACTAAATTTTCTATTGAATGTTTCCAATATAATGATACACAGGAAGCACAAGGAGGTATATAATTTCGGACGAGAATATTTATGAAAATATCCTTAGAAATATTGAAGATATTGATGATGATATTTTGGAATTTCTAAGTTCGATGGTTGATGGAGAAAGATTTTCCGCAAGATTTTAACATGACTTCGAAGCAAGATATTCTCTAAAGATTTCAACGGATCCAGAATTACCTGAATCCTTTGAATATAGGGTTTGGTCCTTGTATTTGTCCTTGGTCTTCTTCATGGGTAGCTCAATCTGTTTTTCAATACCCAATTTTCTATCGAGCGTTCCTAACACTCCTTTCTTTATCATCAAACTTTTGGCCGTTTAGACCACCTATCATTTTTCTGTTTCCTCTGCATTTAATGCTATGATATCTGAATCATCGGTTATTAATATGAGGTGGTTTCAGGAGAATTGTGTTTTTAGATGATTAAACGCTGATGGTAACATGGTGGAATATGAAAGGTTCTCTGGTGACAATAAAAAAAACACGCGTATATATCATCGTTATAATAAGGTTGTTTTGTATGAAAAGTCAAAGTTGTCTTGCTGGAGCTGTGACAAAATTGGCTATTTTGAAGAAGAACTGTAAAGTTATTTTGGGTGATAATAACACTAAAGAAATTAGCACAGCTATGTGTTAAACGTTTACTCAGTTTCCGAGAGTTTTTCAAGTGCATAACTATATGCATCAATCTTTTCTTCCGTAGATGAAGTGCGGTTGGTTCATCCTATCGATTGAAGTGTTTTCAAGAATCATGAAAGGTTTGAACGCACATTGTAATTGTCAAGATACAAATGAGTTTTAAGGTGAAATCAAGTGGCAAACTTGAAGAATTGTTTAGTTTCATATGTTATAGTCAATATTTTAATTCATTTTAATTGTCCAATGTTGGTAGTCCACAGTTGATAGTCCACAGTTAGCAATTCAATAATTCATATATAGTTTAATATATAATATTTGAATTAATTAATACGTATCATGACCCGTATTCGTCTCAGACTCGATCACAACTCAAAGTATATATATTATTGTAGAATCAACCTCAACCCTGTATAGAGAACTCGGTCATTACTGCATATAGAGTGTCTATGGTGATTCCAAATAATATATATAGATGCGTCGATATGATATGTCAAAACCTTGTATACGTGTCCCGACATTTAAAGTGTGTAAAATAAATGACAGGAATTAAATAACGATAAATAAAGTGCGTAAAGTAAATAACAGAAATTAAATGACAATAAATAAAATTGCGAGAATGTAAATTGCGATAATTAACTTGCGATAAATAAAATGTAATCAGTTACCTAGGAATAGTTAGCGTGAATTCTTAACAAAATTTCAATTAGTTAATTCGTTTCTTTCTAGTAATTTTTATTTTATCCAATGTTTTTCTTCATTATGCCACTTGTTGGATTCTGATAGGTCAAAATCCAAATATGAAATTGATTGAAAATGGTTACTCTGTGTTGACGGATATGTATATCGGTGGTTGTAAATAAGATAGTAAATGATCGTTGAATCAAATTCAAAGAATGTACAGTGTAACTTATTAATGCAAAATCTAAATATTTCTAGGGTAATACCTACCCGTTAAAATATTTTCAACATTAATCGTTTGTACAAAAGAGCTTTTAATTATAATCTTCATGAAAATATATATACATATATATTTTCTTCAGATGTAACTATAGATTTAATGTGTCAAAATGATATTAATCTCATTTGATTTATCGTTAGAACTAGGATATATAATCTCTAAAATATTAAAGATTACAAAATCGGCATGAAGAACGAAGATAATTGATGTAGAACGATACGTAGAATGATGATTATGTCGAGGTGCATAATGAGATGTTGAGGCATGGATTGTTGATGGTACAGGTGCTGTTATTGATGGTACTGTTGGTGCCGGTGATATTGTTGAAGCTGGTAAATTTTGCACCATATTCTCCAAATTGATTACTTGAGCGCGAAGTTCGTTGACTTCTTCGATTACTCAGGGATGGTTGTCGGTAAGAACGAGCAAATGAATAAGGTTTAGAATCTGAGATAATATGTAATCATGATGAGATATTCGAGAAATGAGGGTGAAAATGGTGTTTCGGCTAGTTTGCCGATAAGTGTTTCAGGTTCATCGCCAAGAGGTAAATTCGGTTGGTGAAAAGGATCGCCTTCTTCGCGTCTCCATTGATTAAGTCAACTACGAACTCATAAAATGAATTGGGGATGGATGATTGGTTGGTTCATTCCGGTGACGTGATTTCCGGAGCTTAGGTGAACATCCATGTCAGAATAGCTGCCGGAGTAAGGGTTCTTCAATTTTGTTCAACTTCCCTTCATATTTGAGAACAATTCTCAGGTTGCGGTACCAATCGAGGAAGTTTGAACCATTGAGTTTCTCCTTCTCCAACAAAGAACGGAGGGTGTTTTGGTTTACGTTTTGATTGTTTGACATCTACAAAAGAACAAGGTTCAATTTTAGTATTTTCAATATAATACTTTAATAAATTAATTACCCAAGTTTTAATATATTTAAAAACAATTAATTTACGAAAGCCTAAGATCCACATAGAGGTTCCATAACTACATCTGTTGATCAGCTAGCAGTTATAGAGTCTACTGGTAGGTAGCGATTACCAATTGCATCACAGGTGCAACTCTTAGATCTTTATGGGACCTTGAGATATGTGTAGTCTAACAAACCACTATTATCTATTGGCATGTTTGTCCCATCCTTGCCTCGAACTCAGGTCTCACCGTGAATACGATTAAGTCGTCCAATTTGGAAACTGTGAAAATTCAGCCTAGTCTCACTCGTAACTGAAAATCCACCTCGTGGCTATAATTCGATTAGGTCTCACCGTAATCAAAAAAATAACGAGGAGTGTTTGCAAGCTCATTGGATGGCATGACTTAAATTTGACGGGTATTTTGAAAATGTTTGTGTTAATGAATAATGCATGCACACAAGATTCGCTACACTATTTGTTAAAAATCATTTTAACCAATTTTATATATGTCGATCGTTGTTATGCGTCTAGTTTGTTATTTTATTTTATATAAAAATTAACAAATACACATTGTGTATCATTTTAAAACATTTTTAAAAAATGTCGCCCATATATATTATTTGAGTTTCAAAAAATATTTAACTTTAAACTCGTTAGAGTTTAACTTTTTAAAATCATCAATTTTAACCTTTAAAATCGTTACTAGTTTTATTTGATGTTTTCATCAAAAACATTTAGCATATATTATAGTCAACAATTAAATATAAATGCGTAAAAATAAAACACAACCATACCATGCATCACACACACATAGCCTAGCCCAAAAATCCTATGCTTGATCCCATGAGCCAACATGGGATCAAGAGGTCAAACTAAGGGTAATATCGTAGCTCCCACTTAATTCAAGAATCAAGTGAAAACTTGACAAACGCCATCGTTGTCAACTTGACATGTTCATCATCTTCTAAGCCAAAAGCATGTTGTATTTTATCTTCAATCTTCATCTCGTTACATTTATTTAAAATTGAAAAATACAACTAATCTAATACTTTTACAATTTAGAATAAACTTAAATACAATACTATGAAAATGAAAAATACATATAATACAACTTTGGCTTCAAAATGGCCTTTCTAATAATACAAATAATCAACATGACATAATATTACCGTAATCAACAATCACAACAATGATACATAGGTCGGGGCATTATGAACTATGTGTGCAATCACAATTTTAATAATTACATTATTAAAACTTAAATATGGCTTGTCCATGGTTACAATGCATGTGTATAACCATGGAATAAAACAATCAACAATTATAATAAATATTCAAGCCATAACAATTAAATCTACAATTTAAAATAGTGATATTCTTTCAATCATATTTGTGCGTCATGAGGTTAAGTCTAGATCAACAGAGTTGACTTTAAAAATCAAAAAGGTTTCGACTTTCACCAATATACCACAAAGCTAAATCTAAAGAATTGTCACACGACAATTAAGAAGGTGTAAAAGCGGCTCGGATACCACTGATGGAAAATCGTGTGCACTTTTAATAAATCAGATTAACGCAGCGGATAGTTAAAATAAAAATCTTTTATTATTTTATGAACAAAATTTAACAAGATTAAATGTTCACTTATTTAAAGAAACATGCACACGATTAATCTTTCCCAACGATCCAGTTACACCATAATAATTGTCATGAATATAAAACTAAAGAGGAGTTGACGATATACCTTTCTTAGAGAAATTGATGAGACGGAGAGAAACTTACGATCAAAAGATATGATCGTCTCTTTGGATAGTCCACTACACTTTCAGACAACGCCAATGGATGCTAGTCCAAACTCAAGTAATAATATAATCAACCCTTGATTAATTGTGTGAAACAATTAAAAATAATAGTACTCCGTATATGATTATAAATGCTAACACAAGATCTTGTTTGTTGAAGGTCATAATCACCAAAAATTTGTTAATCGGTGTAGTGACCCGAACTTTTCCATGTTTATATATATTAATTGAGATTGATATTTACATGACTAAATGTTTCCAACGTGTTAAGTGATAATGATAAAAACGAACATATATTTCATAGCATTATTCCTCAAGAAAGACAAGCTTTTAGTTGCAATTGTTCTATTTACAAGTGATATTCGTTTAAATAATAAAAGGTGAAGACACAAGACAGATTCGACGAATTGAAGACGCAAATGACCAAAAAGCTCAAAAGTACAAAATACAATCAAAGAGGTTCCAATTATTGATAAGAAACGTCTCGAAATTACAAGAGTACAAGATTCAAAACGCAAAGTACAAGATATTAAATTGTACGCAAGGACGTTCGAAAATCCGGAACCGGGACCAGAGTCAACTCTCAATGCTCGACGCAACGGACTAAAAATTACAAGTCAACTATGCACATAAATATAATATAATATTTAAATAATTCTTATAATTATTTAATATATTATATTTATATTGAAACCGTCGGTAAACAAAGAGCCAAGCTTGTGTGAGCTGTAAAAGTAAACTCCGCGACTCGCGGAGTTTGAAGGCCAAAATGGCCGCGAGTCGCGGAACCCCAATTTTAGAAACTCCCTATAAAGCTCGCGCATTCTGATCGTAAAAAAATATATCATATATCTCTCTCTCTCAATATACGTAAAATATATATATATATATTTATAATTTATATTTTAATTTTAATTATAATTCTAATAATAAGGGTATGTTAGCGAATGTTGTAAGGGTGTAAGTCGAAATTCTGTCCGTGTAACGCTACGCTATTTTTAATCATTGTAAGTTATGTTCAACCTTTTTACATTAATGTCTCGTAGCTAAGTTATTATTATGCTTATTTAATCCAAAGTAATCATGATGTTGGGCTAATTACTAAAATTGGGTAATTGGGCTTTGTATCATAATTGGGGTTTGGACAAAAGAACGACACTTGTGGAAATTAGACTATGGGCTATTAATGGGCTTTATATTTGTTTAACTAAATGATAGTTTGTTAATGTTAATATAAAGATTTACAATTGGGCGTCCCTATAAATTACCATATACACTCAATCGGACACGATGGGCGGGGTATTTATATGTACGAATAATCATTCATTTAACCGGACACGGGAATGGATTAATAGCCACTAGAATAATTAAAACAGGGGTGAAATTATGTACAAAGGACACTTGGTATAATTGATAACAAAATATTAAAACCTTGGGTTACACTCAGTCGACATCCTGGTGTAATTATTAAACAAAGTATTAAAATCTTGTTACAGTTTAAATCCCCAATTAGTTGGAATATTTAACTTCGGGTATAAGAATAATTTGACGAGGACACTCGCACTTTATATTTATGACTGATGGACTGTTATGGACAAAAACCAGACGGACATATTAAATAATCCAGGACAAAGGACAATTAACCCATGGGCATAAAACTAAAATCAACACGTCAAACATCATGATTACGGAAGTTTAAATAAGCATAATTCTTTTATTTCATATTTAATTTCCTTTATTTTATATTTAATTGCACTTCTAATTATCGCACTTTTATTGTTATTGTATTTAATTGCACTTTTACTTATCGTACTTTTTAATTATCGCAAGTTTATTTTATCGCACTTTTATTATTCGCAATTTCATTATCGTTATTTACTTTATGCTTTAATTTAAATTCTTGTATTTATTTGGTTTTAACTGCGACTAAAGTTTTAAAATCGACAAACCGGTCATTAAACGGTAAAAACCCCCCTTTATAATAATAATATTACTTATATATATATATGTATTTCTATAAAAGTAAACTAATATAGCGTTGAGCTTTGTTTAAAAAAAGATTCCCTGTGGAACGAACCGGACTTACTAAAAACTACACTACTGTACGATTAGGTACACTGCCTATAAGTGTTGTAGCAAGGTTTAAGTATATCCGTTCTCTAAATAAATAAATATCTTGTGTAAAATTGTATCGTATTTAATAGTATTTTCTGCTAAAATTAATAGCTATTTTATATACTAACTTGCGAAACACCAAGTATTTTTGGCGCCGCTGCCGGGGACATCATTCTAGCTTAAAAGCCGGAAGCGCAACGCTAATATAAAAAAAAAAGATTTTTATTTTTAGTACGCTTTTGTAAAAATACGTTTTAAATATTCAAAAATATTAAAAGAAAAACAAAAATATAAATATTTTTTTTTAGAGTTTGGTAAATATTTAAGTTTTATAAAGTTTCTTTATTTCTATTTTTTTTTAATTTGTAAAAATTTAAGTTTTATTTAATTTATAAATATATTTTATATTTTACAGCAAAAACAGAAGAAAAAAACTAAAATAAAAAAAAATAAAAACGCGTCGAGTTTTAAACTGTTCCAGGGTTGAATTTTAGAACCCCGCGACTCGCGGGGTTTAATACATTGAATACCGCGACTCGCGGAGTTTCTCTGACACCGACAGAAACCCTAAACTGCATTTATTACGGATTATTATTAATTATAATTATTATTAACCCTAATTATTATTATTATTATAATTAGTTTTATTTTAATTTAAGTTTTATTTAATTTATATTTTAGTTAAATTAGTTTAATTAAATTATAAAATTAATAGTTTTAATAAATAAATAATATAAAAATAATATTTTTATAAAAATTGTAATTTTTACAACTTTTTGTATATTTTTATATTTTGTCCCTTTTTAATTGTTTTAGCGTAATATTTGTATTTTTTGCTCATATTTAGTTTTAAACTTAGTTTTTGCCATAGTTATTTTTACTTCTAGATTTTTAGGCTTTGCCGTAGAATTCCTTAAGTGCTTTTTATTTAGACTAAGATTTAGGTGCTTTAGAATTTTGCGACGCATTTTTAAGTTTTAGTTTCTTTTTAAGTTATTTCCATTTGGGATATAGTTTTTCCTGTAAGCTTTAATATTTTTAGACACCTTTTACTATGTATCAATTATCATTCCAATTAGTAATCTCAATTTGCGATTATAATTTTAAGTTAGTTGTAGTAATAAGGTTAGGTTAGTCAAGAGTTTTTAAGTGTTATAAGTTTCTTTTATTTTTCCGTCACCTTTTATTTTTCAACCATTTTTCTTTTTCAACCTTTTTCCGACGAACTCTTTTTCTTTCTTATTTCTCGCTATTCTAGTTTTTAGGACATAGATTTTTATTCTACTTCTTATCTAAATTTTCTTAAAATTACGAAAATTTATTTTAAGTGGTTAAATTGATAGACATCAAAATTTTCTGGTTCGTAGTAATAGTTGGATTTGTACGTGGACTGGGTTATTGGAGCCAAACAGTCCTCAATTATATTGAGACCAAACGAATCCTGCCCCTCTGCTGCATCTTTTGGCTATTCGAAACGTGGGCAAAATCAGAAAAGTCTATTGATTGGATAACTTATTATAATTTTTCTTTCCTTTTAAAAACTAATAGGATATTCAGTGAATGCACCGAGCAAGATGTTCACCACCTTTTGTACGTTCACCACCTGTAACTAGATCAAGACATTTAGCAAATATTACTGCCGTTGATTTTTCTTTAGAATCGTCATCCAGTCGACCAAGTACTTCAGTTCAAATTTCCGATAATCCATTTTTTGAACCCGACCTCACAATTGAGAATCCGGAGAATATTCAGGAACGGTTCGTAGATCCTGAACCATTAAACTTTCCTCCGGAACCACCAATCATTCAAACAGAGATTGTTGAGGAACGAACCATTAAATCAAAATCCTCTAGTGATTCCGATTCAACAAATTCAATTATGGAGAATCTGGAACCTTTAAGTATGGAAGACCGAATGAGAGCTAAACGCACTGGCCAAGGTCACGCAATTACTCATCCAGACATTAATGCGCCAGATTATGAAATCAAAGGACAAATTCTACATATGGTGACTAATCAATGCCAATTTAGTGGTGCGCTGAAGGAAGATCCAAATGAACATTTACGTACCTTTAATAGGATCTGCACACTATTTAAAATCCGAGAAGTGGAGGATGAACAGATATATCTCATGTTATTTCCCTGGACTTTAAAGGGAGAAGCCAAAGATTGGTTGGAATCGTTACCTGAAGGGGCGATTGATACATGGGATGTTTTAGTTGACAAATTTCTTAAACAATTCTTTCCTGCATCTAAAGCCGTAAGACTTCAAGCAGAAATTGTTATGTTCACACAGAAACCAAATGAAACTCTATATGAGGCATGGACAAGATATGGAAAGTTGTTAAGAGGATGTCCGCAACATGGTTTAGACACCTGTCAAATAGTACAAATATTCTACCAAGGATGCGACATCACTACAAGGAAAGACATAGATATAGCAGCTGGTGGTTCTATTATGAAGAAAACTGAAACTGATGCTTACAAAATTATTGATAACACTGCTTCCCACTCACATGAGTGGCACCAAGAAAAAGATATCGTTAGATCATCTAAAGCAGCTAGAGCCGATTCTAGCCATGACTTAGATTCCATTTCAGCAAAGATAGATGCTGTGGAGAGACGAATGGAAAAGATGACTAAAGATATTCACTCAATACGAATTAG
This sequence comes from Rutidosis leptorrhynchoides, assembly GCF_046630445.1. NCBI lineage: Eukaryota > Viridiplantae > Streptophyta > Magnoliopsida > Asterales > Asteraceae > Rutidosis > Rutidosis leptorrhynchoides. The sequence continues at coordinate 207,111,175 of NC_092333.1, forward strand.
TTGTGAGCAGTGTGGAGGACCACATTTAACAAAAGATTGTCTCAGTATTGAATTAACAATGGAACAAAGAGAGAATATTTCATACATAAACCAAAGGCCTGGAAATAATTATCAGACTAATTATCAACCGCCAAGACCGATTTACAATCAAAACCAGAATTATAACCGAAATATTCCATACAACAACCAACAAGGTCCTAGCAATCAACAAGTATCCAATAATACTTACAATCAGCAAAGACCTAATTTTCAAAACAAGCCACCACAACAAACCGATGATAAAAAGCCGAATTTAGAAGATATGATGACGAAGCTAGTTGAAACTCAAACGCAGTTTTTCACATCTCAGAAACAAACCAATGAAGAAAATGCTCAAGCATTTAGAAATCAACAAGCTTCTATTCAAAATCTGGAACAAGAAGTAAGTAACCTAGCAAGGTTAATAGGTGAAAGAAAACCGGGAAGTCTACCTAGTGATACAAATGCTAACCCCCGGAATGAAACAGCTAAAGCCATTACCACAAAAAGTGGTACAACACTTAAACCACCTGAAATACCTGTAACTTCTGATGAAACTATTCTTACTCCCCAAGAACCACAACCTGATCAAGATAAGGAAAAAGAACCGGTAGTTGAAAAGGTTAATGAAGATAACACAGCTAAGGATAAACCTTATTTAAACCATACCAACAACCACTTCCTTACCCGAGTAAAATGAAGAAAGAGAAACTTGAAGCCGAGCAATCCAAATTCTTGGATATGTTTAAACAGATAAATGTAAATCTTCCTTTCATTGATGTGATTTCAGGAATGCCTAGATATGCTAAATTCTTGAAAGATCTAATCTCAAATAGAAAGAAAATGGAAGAACTCTCGGCTGTTACTATGAATGCTAATTGTTCAGCAGTGCTGTTGAATAAGATACCAGAAAAACTATTTGATCCAGGAAGTTTCACAATTCCATGTTTTCTGGGTAGTCTTAGTTCAATAGAAGCATTGGCAGATTTAGGTGTTAGTATAAATCTAATGCCGTATTCACTATACGCTAAACTAGACCTTGGAGAATTGAAACCAACCAGAATAAGCATACAACTAGCCGATAGATCAATAAATTATCCTAGAGGGATAATGGAGAACATGCTAGTTAAAGTTGGTACTTTAGTATTTCCAGTAGATTTTGTTGTTCTGGACATGGAAGAAGATTCTCAAGTTCCTCTCATATTAGGAAGACCATTCTTAAACACGGCTAAAGCAATGATAGACGTGTTCGGTAAGAAACTGACCCTAAGTATAGAGGATGAGAGTGTTACCTTTTCAGTTGATAGAGCAAAGCAACAACCACAATCTGCAGATGATACATGTTATTATATTCAAACTATAGATGCACATGCAGAATTATTAGAAGAATTTCCAGAATTACAAGGAACCGGAGAATGCTCTTTAGGAGAAGGTAATGAACCAATTGATGAAGCTGAAATGTTAGCTACACTTATAGCTAATGGATATGAACCAATAACAGAAGAAATTCAAATGCTAAAAGAAGAAGACAGATATCGATATAAATCATCGATAGAAGAACCACCGAAATTAGAGTTAAAGCCACTTCCAAACCATTTGGAATACGCTTATTTACATGGTAAATCTGAATTACCTGTAATAATATCGTCTTCTCTTACTAAAAATGAGAAATCACAACTCATTTCTGTGTTGAAAGCTCATAAACCAGCCATTGCATGGAAGATTCATGATATTAAAGGAATAAGTCCTTCGTATTGCACACATAAAATCCTTATGGAAGAAGGTCATAAAATGTATGTGCAACGCCAACAAAGACTAAATCCTAATATGCAAGATGTAGTTAAGAAAGAGATTATTAAACTGCTAGACGCAGGTCTAATTTATCCAATCTCTGATAGTCCATGGGTAAGCCCAGTTCAATGCGTGCCTAAGAAGGGTGGCATGACTGTCATTACAAATGAGAAAAATGAGCTTATTCCTACTAGGACTGTAACAGGATGGCGTGTATGTATTGATTATAGAAAATTAAATGACGCCACCAGAAAAGATCACTTTCCCTTACCTTTCATAGATCAAATGTTGGAAAGATTAGCCGGAAATAGTTACTATTGTTTTCTAGATGGATTTTCCGGATATTTTCAAATTCCAATAGCACCCGAAGATCAAGAGAAAACAACATTCACGTGCCCTTATGGTACTTTTGCTTACAAACGCATGCCATTTGGACTTTGTAACGCCCCTGCAACCTTTCAAAGGTGTATGATGGCGATTTTTCATGACATGATAGAAGAATGCATGGAAGTTTTCATGGATGACTTTTCAGTCTTCGGTAATACATTTGAATCATGTTTAGTTAATCTTGAACGAATGCTTATTAGATGCGAACAATCAAATCTAGTACTTAATTGGGAGAAATGACATTTCATGGTTAAAGAAGGCATCGTTCTTGGACATAAAATTTCAAAAGAAGGAATTGAAGTGGATAGAGCTAAAGTAGATGTAATTGCTAAACTTCCACATCCCACCAATGTTAGAGGAGTTAGGAGTTTTCTAGGGCATGCCGGTTTTTACCGACGTTTCATAAAAGATTTTTCTAAAATTGCCACTCCTATGAATAAACTCCTAGAAAAGGATGCTCCATTCATCTTTTCAGATGAGTGTATCAAATCTTTTAATATTCTTAAAGAAAAACTCACTAATGCGCCGATCATGATAACGCCAAATTGGAATCTACCATTTGAACTAATGTGCGATGCAAGTGATTTTGCAATGGGAGCCGTTTTAGGACAAAGGATTGAAAAACGATTTCAACCTATATATTATGCTAGTAAGACGTTACAAGGAGCACAAACGAACTATACAACTACTGAAAAAGAACTCCTTGCTATTGTCTTTACTTTTGACAAATTTCGATCATATCTCGTTCTAGCAAAAACGGTGGTCTATACCGACCATTCTGCTCTTAGATACTTATTTTCAAAACAAGATGCTAAACCAAGATTAATCCGTTGGATCTTACTCTTACAAGAGTTTGATATTGAAATCCGAGATAAAAGAGGAGCAGAAAATCTCGCCGCTGATCATCTTTCTCGTCTTGAAAATCCTGAGTTAGAAGTTCAAAATGAATCGGCCATACAAGACAACTTTCCTGATGAATATCTATTGAAGATAGATTATAATGAAATCCCATGGTTTGCAGACTATGCAAACTACTTAGTTTGTGGATTCCTTGAGAAAGGATTATCGTACCAAAAACGAAAGAAATTCTTCAGTGATATAAAACACTATTTTTGGGAAGATCCACATCTGTTTAAAAGTTGTCCCGATGGAATAATACGCCGATGTGTATTTGGAGATGAAGCTAGTAAAATATTAAACCATTGTCACACAAGACCAACAGGAGGGCATTATGGACCTCAACTAACAGCAAGAAAAGTTTATGATGCTGGATTCTATTGGCCTACAATTTACAAAGACGCACACCTACTTTGTAAATCCTGTGATGCTTGTCAAAGGGCCGGAAAAATAAGTCAACGTGATGAAATGCCACAAAATGTCATCCAAGTATGTGAAGTATTTGACATTTGGGGTATTGACTTTATGGGTCCATTTACAAAATCTCATAATAATCTATATATACTCGTAGCCATTGATTATGTATCTAAATGGGCGGAAGCACAAGCTCTCCCAACTAACGATGCATGAGTTGTAGTCAACTTTTTAAAACGTCTTTTTGCAAGGTTTGGAACACCGAAAGCTTTAATAAGTGATCGGGGTACTCATTTCTGTAATAATCAACTTGAGAAAGTTCTTAAAAGATATGGAGTAACTCATAAAATCTCCACCGCATATCATCCACAAACAAGTGGACAAGTTGAAAATACCAACCGAGCTTTAAAACGTATTCTAGAGAAAACCGTAGGATCAAATCCGAAGGAATGGTCCATTAAATTGGAGGATGCACTCTGGGCTTTTAGAACAGCCTACAAAACTCCAATTGGAACCACACCTTTTAGACTTGTTTATGGAAAAGCATGTCATCTTCCAGTAGAAATTGAACACAAAGCATTTTGGGCTTTGAAGACATGTAATCTTGATTTACATGAAGTCGGACGTCTACGATTAAGTAAACTAAACGAATTAGAAGAATTAAGACATGAAGCATACAATAATTCGTTAATCTATAAAGAAAGAACGAAAAAATGGCATGATAAAAGAATCAGAAGTTCAAAAGAATTTAAAGAAGGAGACAGAGTTCTTCTCTTCAATTCATGATTCAAGCTATTTCCTGGAAAATTGAAATCAAGATGGTCTGGACCATTCATAGTCAAAAGAGTTTTCCCATACGGAATAATAGAATTAATAAATTCAAATGGGATTGAATTTAAAGTTAATGGTCACAGAGTTAAACATTACATACATGGTCCGATGGAAGTCGACAACGAAGTTAATCACAATTTCGACACCACAGCTAACTAAGTGTGGGGAGAATCAAGTCTTTAAAGGATAATATGTATTTCTGTTAGAGTTAGATTGTCTGTTTTCGTGTAGTTCTTGAAAATGGAATCCGAATGGTCTTTCCCTAGCAGACCCTAAAGAACTAGTCTTCTCCCCCCATTCTGAATTTTTATTTTTTTTAGGTTTTTACGAAATGAAGACTGCCTGTGAACTAAACCATGGTCTAATGCTACACGCTTTGATCACTAAACGAAATAATGACATACTACCGAGTGAATTAGTATCAGTAATCAGAGAAAGAATGGACGGAGTTAGAAAAGAATCCAGATGCGAAGATAATAAGTTACAATTTGGTAAAGGAAAATCAAAATCCGCAGCAAAAAGAAGAGCACGACACCTAGAACGATGTCACAAATGCGGAAAATGGTCACATGGAGGTAAATGTTCAAATAATCAAACCTATTCAAATACCGAATTTGTTACTTTATGCAGAGACGGACCGTTCATATGTTTAGAAGAAAAGACACTGAATGCTCGAGGTTACGCCTATGTAGCCATGGAAAACCAATTAAACCGACTATCTTATGAATGGGATAGATCATATAACTAAGAAATCTATTTCACAGGTAAGTCTGTACAGTTTTTATTTTATTTTATTTTTAACCTTTTGATAATAAACGCTAATTTGTTCGCTATAAAGTATTAAATTGGTATTAAATAAAATTAGGTTTGGCGACCGAAATTATTGATATCATTCAAAAATTTATTACATCACTGCGAAATTTAACGTTTATTCTTAAGGTATAAATATCTTTAATCAATCAGCCCAAAATATTTCAAAAATTCGTCATGAGTTAAATTAGGTTTTGGAACCGAAATTACTTTACCGAAAAGAGGGGCGCATATTTTTGATAATATTTGATTGATTAAAGTAGGATAAAAAGCCAAAAAGATTTTTAATTTTATTTTTACCATGTTTTTAAAATTAATACTTAAATCTTAAATTAATATTGTAAACTTTATAAAAACAATATATTTAAAATTGTAAATATTTGAACCATAATATAAGTTTGGTGTGAATTTATAATATGAATTTTTAAATTAAGTTTGGTGTGAATTTTTAAAATATAAATTTTTAATTTTATGCATTTTAAATTTTAATTTTGGTGTGAATTTTTAATATTAATATTGAATTTCATATTTAAGTTGTGTGAATTTAAAAACAAAAATTTACTTTATCTCATTAAGTTAAAAATATGTTTTTTAAAAATTCATCGTAAGTTGAAGACTAGGTCTTTGAACCGAAATTGCTTTACCCGAGGGAGGGACGAGAACTTTTATTATCATTATTTTTAATCTTATTGAATTAAAGTATGCCAAAAACATTAAAAAAACCCAAAAATCTTAGCTTTTAAAACAATCGCTACAAAAAGACAAATTTTAAAATTTTGTCGAAGGACAGACTAGGACATCGATCCGAAACGACCTCGTCCTAAATAACAAGGGAAACAAAATTTTAAAATTAATTACTTAATTGTTTTATAAGTTAAAGATTATAAAAAAATATATATATATATATATATATACCAAACTCCGCGACTCGCGGAGTTTGGAGGTTTAACCCTCGCGAGTCGTGGGAGGACCGGATTACAGAAAAAAAATAAAGAGCTGCAACAGCTCAGTTTCACTCCCCACAACAGAAAAAAAAACTGCGAATATCCATCGAAAAAACCCGAAAAATACACCCCAAAATTACAATTTTTAACCGTTAATCACCAAATCTTTTACTAAAATCATGTTGAGAAGGATGCTATCAAGGAATTACTCAAGAAAAACGGTAAATTTCTACACCTAAACACCATTTAATCCGAAATTAGTGTTCTTGAGCCATTTTTTCCCCAATTTGATTTTGATGCTTTTTAGTGTAATTATGCTTAAATTGTTTATGTATTATGCTTGTATAACCTAGATTGATGCTGTTTAACATGATTAGAAGCCTTAAACTTCAAATTTTGAGTAATCTAGGGTTTGTGTTCTTGAGCAAATTTGGGACTTTTTGATATAAACAGGTTATGGCCGATTTTTGTCATGAATTGTTGCTAAATTAAGTAGTGTAACATGTCTAGGTAGTTAAATGATCCAAACTTTGAGCCTAAACATGATTTTGAGAATTAAAGTGGACTTTTTCAAGTCTAAAATTCATGAACTTGATTTTTGAAAGATAATGCCATTTGAGACTTGTTTAATTGCTAGTAATGATTATTTTGACATGTTATTTGAGTTGAATGCTTATGAACTTGGCGAACATTTTCGTATATGCTTATTTGAAAAAGTATAGATTTGATGAAAATATGAAAATGAACTTAAGTTTGATATAAATTGATCATGTCATTGTAATTATTTTGATTGATGATTTTGCTAACACTAATGCATGTTTGGATGCACAAAAATTGTGTTTGATGTGTTTTGCAGACTGAAAGGGGTGAATCTTCATCCCAAGCTCGCAATGCTCCTGCTGAAAATGCAGAATAACAGGAGGTGGATAACTACTACAAGCAGGATATACCTCATCCAGTCATGACCTTTTCTGATATGCACTTAGAAGAGTGACCCTTAGAAGCTGTAGAATTGGCCGGGCCAATTAGAGAATTACTTGTACAGAGGTATGGTAATTCTACTTTTAATGACTGGGTACATTTATTCACCGTGCGTAGACCTGTATATAAAGTATGGTGTGAAGAATTATTGTGTAGTATAGAGTTGAATGATCGGGTAACTAGTTTAACCGATCGTTCTTTTATTAGATTTTTGTTAGGCGGTTCGATGCGCCACATGTCTTTACTAGACATGGCTCAGGCTTTACGTATATATACGCCTGGGGAGTTAGCATCTGCTGATTGTAGAGGGTTGATACTAAACGGTAGAAAGATAGATGAAAATTTTGATACACACGGTGTGTGGAGTCAAATGACAAGCCATCACTGTTTCAAAGGGGGAAATTACTCTTATTTGAATATAGATAGAGCCGAATTAAGAGTGATTCATAGGTTTTTAGCTAATTCGATTACACAAAGGGGTAAGAACAAGGAAAAGGTAAATGAACAGGATTTGTTTTACCATATGTGTATTCGAGACCCACAAAGCGCTGTAAGTATACCGTATTGTGTGGGTTATTATTTATCAGCTATGGTTCGGGGGATGCGACCGCATAGCATAATAGGAGGTGGTATTTTTATTACTTTGATTGGTGAATATCTCGGTGTGGATATAAGTCGGGGGGATTATTAGTAGAAGAACCAGAACCCCGCGATACTATAGGTTTAAATGTATACCATGGTGCGAAAGTTTTGAAGAGGCGAAATAACGCCGCAGTACCATACCATGGTAGACATCCACAGGTTGAGAGAAACCAACAGCAAGGTAATGTAGGAGGGGGGAATGAGATGCAAGAAATGCAAAGGTTTATAGCTTCTCAGGAATACGAAAATGCTAGACAGAGAGCATTTGAAGATTGGCAAGTTCATCAGAACTAAATCATAGCTCATTGCCAACATATAGGTAGAAACTATATTCCTACACCGAAACCCATCTTCCCTCCCTGGTCTATAGAGATGCAGCCACCATATCCTACGTATAACCCTGCCGAAGCATTCTATAGCACCTATGGTTATGCCTGGAACCCCTATTGGTACCAGTATCATCCCTAGTATACTTTTTTTTTAATTTGTAATTATTGATACGTTTAATACTTTTGGTAATATTGTAATCATTTTTATAATTATCTAACTTTTATTCTTAGATTTTAATAATTTTCGAATGTGGGGTAATATACCAAACTTCAAAAATATGTATATATGTTTGCAGTTTATCTTATGTACACAACAGGGTAAAGCAACGCATTTTCAAAGACTGGCATTAAGTTCAGCAAAAGCAACTAATTTTGACGACAAGATGCAAAATATATGTGAAATAACAACAAGACGGAATGAACAAATGATGTGCACCATTTATCATTCAGCAAACAAACGCCAATATATTTGGAAACTTTGGTAAAAATTTAATCATTTTTATACAAATCACCCTCAATAATTTAAATTGTTACTGATTTCTTGCAAATGAGGGCATTGCAAGATCTTAAGTGTGGGAAGGGGTTAAATTCTTTCGGATTTTAAAATTTTTTACTTTATACACTTGGTTACCATTAAAAATACTAGTAAAGCAGTAGTTGTATTAGAATCTAGTGCTCTCTGATAATAAAGAACAGCCCTAGTCTTATATACTGACTACCCAATTCTAGTATAATTTTTAAAAAAAATTTCAATTAAATGAACTCAAAATCATGTTTATACATATTTATGAACGATAAAACTAGGTGTTAACACCGAAATTATTGTTACCTCGGAAAGAACATAAATTGAGAAACAAACTAAAATGTTAAAATTCATTTAAAATGGAATAGAGGACGATAAAAAGGAAAATAAAAGCCAAGTGTGGGAATATTTACCAAGTTATCTTAAACATATGTCACATATATATGTAACAAATAACTGAAAATACTTTTGCTTTGGACTAAACTAAACTGTTTTACCCGATGAAAGAAAAGAAAGATGGATCTACACGATTAATCAATTCCATCATTAAAAGGAAGTAAAGTCTTCCGAAAAAGACACGCGCTTCTTGATTTAGGTCATGAAGTTGTCGTCCAGACCAGCTGTAGGTTGACGAAAAATCCAGAAAAGTCATCACTAAAATCAGCAGGAAATCCACGGACCTCAGCATTAAACAGGGTCGCCAAGTGGTCAGATTTATCCTAACCATGAGAAGGATTTATCTCGTAAAATGGGGGGGCACCATGCAAATTAGCTGGATAAGACTAATGAATCAGATCTCCAGAAAGGATAATCTCCTTAAAGATTAAAAATCAGCTTTTAAGACTGATATTACTCAATCCTTGAGATTGACCTTAAAGATTGAGAATTACAAACTCATGGAATTCAATGATATCTAAACTCGAGCTTGAACGAGAAAATATTTTGATCAAAATTACAAACCAATTTGTTTTCTGAAAACCCTATTTTCAATGCGTTCATTACCATTGAACGTAAAATCCTAGGAATTCACCTGGAATTCATTAGGTCACCTGAACTAAATCGGGTGTCAACCGTAAGAACGGTGGTTGCATAGTGGTCAAAGACAAGACCTTGTGCCATACCGAAAAATTATAAGGGTGAGCTTTACTATTGCTCCTACCAAGGATAGTAATTGCATCCGACACGTTATAGACCATAATTAAAAGCATGTCAGGGGACATTGCCTTAACAGTTGCTTGTTCAACGCTTTCCTTTACAACCGGACGGTAGTTTACCGAAAGGTAATATACGGGACAAGTAAACTGGACGTGTTGCTTTCCAAATACAAGGTTAGCAAGTGGGTGACACAAAACCATAAGTTTTGAGCTAAAATTTTCAAATCTGAAACCCACCAAACCCACAAAAATATTTTGCAAACACCGGTAAAGGGTTATTCCGGAAAACTTATCTAGGGTAAAAACTAGATTTAATTTTTAAAAGATCAAATGTTTTCATAAAGATCCAATTTCCTTAATGGATCTAAATTTTTATAGTCATGTGGGACTGTAAACCATATCGTTACTACCATTGTTTATACCGCCATATAGAAATCACTGATGTACAAAGTGTGAAGAATAAAGAAGTGATTCTAGTATTTCAAGATGATATTGCTTGAGGACAAGCAACGCTCAAGTGTGAGAATATTTGATAATGATAAAAACGAACATATATTTCATAGCATTATTCCTCAAGAAAGACAAGCTTTTAGTTGCAATTGTTCTATTTACAAGTGATATTCGTTTAAATAATAAAAGGTGAAGACAAAAGACAGATTCGACGAATTGAAGACGCAAACGACCAAAAAGCTCAAAAGTACAAAATACAATCAAAGAGGTTCCAATTATTGATAAGAAATGTCTCGAAATTACAAGAGTACAAGATTCAAAACGCAAAGTACAAGATATTAAATTGTACGCAAGGACGTTCGAAAATCCGGAACCGGGACCAGAGTCAACTCTCAACGCTCGACGCAACGGACTAAAAATTATAAGTCAACTATGCACATAAATATAATATAATATTTAAATAATTCTTATAATTATTTAATATATTATATTTATATTTAAACCGTCGGTAAACAAAGAGCCAAACTTGTGTGAGCTGTAAAAGTAAACTCCGTGACTCGCGGAGTTTGAAGGCCAAAATGGCCGCGAGTCGCGGAACCCCAATTTCAGAAACTCCCTATAAAGCTCGCGCATTCTGATCGTAAAAAAATATCATATATCTCTCTCTCTCTCTCAATATACGTAAAATATATATATATATATATATATTTATAATTTATATTTTAATTTGAATTATAATTCTAATAATAAGGGTATGTTAGCGAATGTTGTAAGGGTGTAAGTCGAAATTCTGTCCGTGTAACGCTACGCTATTTTTAATCATTGTAAGTTATGTTCAACCTTTTTACATTAATGTCTCGTAGCTAAGTTATTATTATGCTTATTTAATCCAAAGTAATCATGATATTGGGCTAATTACTAAAATTGGATAATTGGGCTTTGTATCATAATTGGGGTTTGGACAAAAGAACGACACTTGTGGAAATTAGACTATGGGCTAATAATGGGCTTTATATTTGTTTAACTAAATGATAGTTTGTTAATGTTAATATAAAGATTTACAATTGGGCGTCCCTATAAATTACCATATACACTCAATCGGACACGATGGGCGGGGTATTTATATGTACGAATAATCGTTCATTTAACCGGACACGGGAATGGATTAATAGCCACTAGAATAATTAAAACAGGGGTGAAATTATGTACAAAGGACACTTGGTATAATTGATAACAAAATATTAAAACCTTGGGTTACACTCAGTCGACATCCTGGTGTAATTATTAAACAAAGTATTAAAATCTTGTTACAGTTTAAATCCCCAATTAGTTGGAATATTTAACTTCGGGTATAAGAATAATTTGACGAGGACACTCGCACTTTATATTTATGACTGATGGACTGTTATGGACAAAAACCAGACGGACATATTAAATAATCCAGGACAAAGGACAATTAACCCATGGGCATAAAACTAAAATCAACACGTCAAACATCATGATTACGGAAGTTTAAATAAGCATAATTCTTTTATTTCATATTTAATTTCCTTTATTTTATATTTAATTGCACTTCTAATTATCGCACTTTTATTGTTATTGTATTTAATTGCACTTTTACTTATCGTACTTTTTAATTATCGCAAGTTTATTTTATCGCACTTTTATTATTCGCAATTTCATTATCGTTATTTACTTTATGCTTTAATTTAAAGTCTTGTATTTATTTGGTTTTAACTGCGACTAAAGTTTTAAAATCGACAAACCGGTCATTAAACGGTAAAAACCCCCTTTATAATAATAATATTACTTATATATATATATATATATGTATTTCTATAAAAGTAAACTAATATAGCGTTGAGCTTTGTTTAAAAAAAGATTCCCTGTGGAACGAACCGGACTTACTAAAAACTACACTACTGTACGATTAGGTACACTGCCTATAAGTGTTGTAGCAAGGTTTAAGTATATCCGTTCTCTAAATAAATAAATATCTTGTGTAAAATTGTATCGTATTTAATAGTATTTTCTGCTAAAATTAATAGCTATTTTATATACTACCTCGCGAAACACCATTAAGCAATCAAACTTGTTAAGACTTGATTAAATGAAATAAGTTACATATAGACAATTGATCACCCATGTTGACCGGCGATTCACGAACGTTACAAAATTGTAAAAACTACATGTTGTGGTATATATATAGACATATATATATGGTTGACATAAGATTATGATGAGTAAGTATCGCACTAAGTATATTAACAATGTGTGATATACATAAGAAATGAGATTACTAAGTTAAGAAACTCGAAATGATATATATAACGATTATCGTTATGATAACGTCTACTAAATACATATGTATCATATTAAGATATTGATACACTATATTTAACATGATAAAATGATATTTAAATATATCATTAAGTGTGTTAACAATGAACTACATATGTAAAAACAAGACTACTAACCCAATAATTACGAAACGAGACTTATATGTAACGATTATCGTTGTAACGATATTTTAATGTATATATCATATTAAGAGATATTCAAACATCATAATATCATGATAATATAATAATTTAACATCTCATTTGATATAATAAACATTGGGTTAACAACATTAATTGAGATCGTTAACTTAAAGGTTTCAAAACAACACTTACATGTAACGACTAACGAAGACTTAACGACTCCATTAGAATGTATATACATGTTGTGTTTTGATATGTATTCTTAAACTTTTGAAAGACTTCAAGACACATATCAAAATATTTCTACTTAACAAAAATGCTTACGATTACATCCTCGTTCAGTTTCATCAACAATTCTACTCGTATGCACCCGTATTCGTACTCGTACAATACTCAGCTTTTAGATGTATGTACTATTGGTATATACACTCCAATAATTAGATTTTAGTAGCCCATGTGAGTCACCTAACACATGTGGGAACCATCATTTGGCAACTAGCATGAAATATCTCATAAAATTACAAAAATATGAGTAATCATTCATGACTTATTTACATGAAAACAAAATTACACATCCTTTATATCAAATCCATATACCAATGACCAAAAACACCAATAAATACTTTCATTATTCAATTTTCTTCATCTAAGTGATCTCTCTCAAGTTCTATCTTCAAGTTCTAAGTGTTCTTCATAAATTCCATAAGTATAGTTTCATAAAAATCAAGAATACTTCCAAGTTTGCAAGTCTACTTCCAAGCTTTCTAATCCATTCCAAGTAATCATCTAAGATCAAGGAAACTTTGTTATTTACAGTAGGTTATATTTCTAATTCAAGGTAATATTCATATTCAAACTTTGATTCAATTTCTACAACTATAACAATCTTATTTCGAGTGAAAATCTTACTTGAACTGTTTTCGTGTCATGATTCTGTTTCAAGAACTTTCAAGCCATCCAAGGATCTTTTGAAGCTAGATCCATTTTTTTCATTTTCAGTGGTTTTATCCAGAAAACTTGAGGTAGTAATGATGTTCATAACATCATTCAATTCATACATATAAAGCTATCTTTTTCGAAGGTTTAAACTTGTAATCACTAGAACATAGTTTAGTTAATTCTAAACTTGTTCGCAAACAAAAGTTAATCCTTATAACTTGACTTTTAAAATCAACTAAACACATGTTCTATATCTATATGATATGCTAACTTAATGATTTAAAACCTGGAAACACGATGAACACCATAAAATCGGATATACGCCGTCGTAGTGAAACCGGTGGCTGTTTTGGTTTGGATAATTAAAAACTATGATAAACTTTGATTTAAAAGTTGTTCTTCTGAAAAAATGATTTTTCTTATGAACATGAAACTATATCCAAAAATCATGGTTAAACTCAAAGTGGAAGTATGTTTTCCAAAATGGTCATCTAGACGTCGTTCTTTAGACTGAAATGACTACCTTTACAAAAACAACTTGTAACCTGTAATTCCGACTATAGATTCATAAAATTAAGTTCAATATGAAACCATAGCAATTTGATTCACTCAAAACGGATTTAAAATGAAGAAGTTATGGGTAAAACAAGATTGGTTATTTTTGCTTGTTGTAGCTACGTGAAAATTGGTAACAAATCTATATTAATCATATCCTAGCTAACTTATATTGTATTATACATGTATTCTAATATATTATGTAATCTTGGGATACCATAGACACGTATGCAAATGTTTTGACATATCATATCGACCCATCTATATATATTATTTGGAACAACCATAGACACTCTATATGCAGTAATGTTGGAGTTAGCTATACAGGGTTGAGGTTGATTCCAAATATATATATAGCTTGAGTTGTGATCTAGCTTGAGACGTGTATACATTGGGTCGTGGATTGATTCAAGATAATATATATCGATTTATTTCTGTACATCTAATTATGGACAACTAGTTGTAGGTTACTAACAAGGACAGCTGACTTAATAAACTTAAAACAGTAAAACGTATTAAAAATGTTGTAAATATATTTTGAACATACTTTGATATATATGTACATATTTGTTATAGGTTCGTGAATCGACCAGTGGCCAAGTCTTACTTCCCGACGAAGTAAAAATCTGTGAAAGTGAGTTATAGTCCCACTTTTAAAATCTAATATTTTTGCGATGAGAATACATGCAGGTTTTATAAATGATTTACAAAATAGACACAAGTACGTGAAACTACATTCTATGGTTCAATTATCGAAATCGAATATGCCCCTTTTTATTAAGTCTGGTAATCTAAGAATTAGGGAACAGACACCCTAATTGACGCGAATCCTAAAGATAGATCTATTGGTCCTAACAAACCCCATCCAAAGTACCGGATGCTTTAGTACTTCGAAATTTATATCATATCCGAAGGGTGTCCCAGAATGATGGGGATATTCTTATATATGCATCTTGTTAATGTCGGTTACCAGGTGTTCACCATATGAATGAATTTTATCTCTATGTATGGGATGTATATTGAAATATGAAATCATGTGGTCTATTATTATGATTTGATAATATATAGGTTAAACCTATAACTCACCAACATTTTTGTTGACGTTTTAAGCATGTTTATTCTCAGGTGATTATTAAGAGCTTCCGCTGTTGCATACTAAAATAAGGACAAGATTTGGAGTCCATGCTTGTATGATATTATATAAAAACCGCATTCAAGAAACTTATTTTTGATATAATATATTCTTATTGTAAACCATTATGTAATGGTCGTGTGTAAACGATATATTTTAGATTATCATTATTTGATAATCTACTTAATACTTTTAAACCTTTATCAACAAAATAAAGGTTATGGTTGTTTTAAAAATGAATGCAGTCTTTGGAAAACGTCTCATATAGAGGTCAAAACCTCGCGACGAAATCAATTAATATGGAACGTTTATAATCAATATGAACGGGACATTTCAGTTGGTATCAAAGCGTTGGTCTTAGAGAACCAGAAAATTTGAATTAGTGTGTCTTATCGAGTTTGTTAGGATGCATTAGTGAGTCTGGACTTCGACCGTGTTTTCTTTAAAAATGATTGCTTAATATTTTTGTTGGAAACTATATATTATTAACATGTAAATATTATGTGATATATTAATCTCTTAACATGTTTGATATTGTGTGATAAATGTCTACCTCTAGCACAAATCCCATTGACTCACCTAATAATAACGAACAGTCGAATATATATTGGCAAGATTCACAAGTTTTCGAAGAACCGAAACAAGAGGAAACGGAACCGGAAGAAGAGGAACCAGAAGAAGAGGAACCAGAAGAAGAAGAGGTTCCGGAGGGGGGAATAGTAGGAACCATAGAAAACCGGTCAAATAAAAGAAAATCCTCAACCAATGGACCAAAGTTAATAATGGTCAATGGTGTTTCCGCTAAGGAAGCAAAATATTGGGAAAATTACCAATTTTCCGATGAATCGGATCCTGATGAGGATTCTGATGATGTTATAGAAATTACCCCGACCCAATTTAATGAGACAAAAGAAAATAATAAGGGAAAAGGCATCAAAATAGAGAAATCTGATTCCGACCCCGATGAACTTTATATGTACCGTCAACACCCATATTTTTAATATCGTGACAATAACCCGGGAACCTCTAAACCACCAGGTTTTTCTAAACCAATGTGGAAAACCGGGCCACATTATTAGAAATTGCCCAAACTAGGAGAACACGAATGGACAAGGCCGCGGAAGAGTTTTCAATATTAATGCGGCAGAGGCGCAGGAAGACCCGGAGCTTGTTACGGGTACGTTTCTTATTGACAATAAATCTGCTTCCGTTTTATTTGATTCGGGTGCGGATAGAAGCTATATGAGTAGAGATTTTTGTACTAAATTAAGTTGTCCATTGATGCCGTTGGATAGTAAATTTTTACTCGAATTAGCAAATGGTAAATTAATTTTAGCAGATTATATATGCCGGAATCGAGAAATTAAACTGGGTATCAAAATATTTAAGATTGATTTGATACCAGTAGAGTTAGGGAGTTTTGATGTAATAGTTGGCATGGACTGGCTGAAGGAGATGAAAGCAGAGATCGTATGTTACAAAAATGCAATTCGCATTGTACGAGAAGAAGGAGAACCCTTAATGGTGTACAGAGAAAAGGGCAACACGAAGCTACATCTTATTAGTAATTTGAAGGCACAAAAACTAATAATAAAAGGTTGCTATGCTGTTCTAGCACACGTCGAGAAAGTACAAACTGAAGAAAAGAGCATCAGTGATGTTCCCGTCGCAAAAGAATTTCCCGATGTATTTCTGAAAGAATTACCGGGATTACCCCCACATCGATCCGTTGAATTTCAAATAGACCTTGTACCAGGAGCTGCACCAATAGCTCGTGCTCCATACAGACTCACACCCAGCGAAATGAAAGAATTACAAAGTCAGTTACAGGAACTTTTAGAGCATGGTTTCATTCGACCAAGTACATCACCATAGGGAGCTCCTGTTCTGTTTGTGAAGAAGAAAGATGGTACATTCAGGTTGTGTATCGACTACCGAGAGTTGAACAAACTTACCATCAAGAACCGCTACCCACTACCAAGAATCGACGACTTATTTGATCAACTACAAGGCTCGTCTGTTTATTCGAAGATCGATTTACGTTCTGGATATCATCAAATGCGAGTAAAGGAGGATGATATTCCAAAAACTGCTTTTAGGACGCGTTATGGTCATTACGAGTTTATGGTTATGCCATTTGGATTGACTAACGCACCAGCTGTGTTCATGGACCTTATGAACTGAGTGTGTGGGCCATATCTTGACAAGTTTGTCATTGTTTTCATCGATGACATACTTATTTACTCAAAGAATGATCAAGAGCATGAAGAACATTTGAGAAAAGTGCTAGAAGTATTGAGGAAAGAAAAACTGTACGCTAAGTTTTCAAAGTGTGCATTTTGGTTGGAAGAAGTTCAATTCCTCGGTCACATAGTGAACAAAGAAGGTATCCAGGTGGACCCGGCAAAGATCGAAACCGTTGAAAAGTGGGAAACCCCGAAAACTCCGAAACACATACGCCAGTTTTTAGGACTAGCTGGTTACTACAGAAGGTTCATCCATGACTTTTCCAGAATAGCAAAACCCTTAACTGCATTAACGCATAAAGGGAAGAAATTTGAATGGAAAGATGAGCAAGAGAAAGCGTTTCAATTGTTAAAGAAAAAGTTAACTACGGCACCTATATTGTCATTACCTGAAGGGAATGAAGATTTTGTGATATATTGTGACGCCTCAAAGCAAGGTCTCGGTTGTGTATTAATGCAATGAACAAAAGTAATTTCTTATGCATCTAGACAATTGAAGATTCATGAACAGAATTATACGACGCATGATTTGGAATTAGGTGCGGTTGTTTTTGCATTAAAGACTTGGATGCACTACT
Source organism: Rutidosis leptorrhynchoides (assembly GCF_046630445.1). Taxonomy (NCBI): domain Eukaryota; kingdom Viridiplantae; phylum Streptophyta; class Magnoliopsida; order Asterales; family Asteraceae; genus Rutidosis; species Rutidosis leptorrhynchoides. The sequence continues at coordinate 207,129,279 of NC_092333.1, forward strand.
TATATGGGGTCATAAGTATTATATATACCGACCACAAAAGTCTTCAACACATATTTAATTAGAAACAACTGAATATGAGGCAGCGTAGGTGGATTGAATTGTTGAATGATTACGACTTTGAGATTCGTTACCACCCGGGGAAGGCAAATGTGGTAGCCGATGCCTTGAGCAGAAAGGACAGAGAACCCATTCGAGTAAAAGCTATGAATATAATGATTCACACTAACCTTACTACTCAAATAAAGGAGGCGCAACAAGGAGTTTTAAAAGAGGGAAATTTAAAGGATGAAATACCCAAAGGATAGGAGAAGCATCTTAATATTCGGGAAGATGGAACCCGGTATAGGGCTGAAAGAATTTGGGTACCAAAATTTAGAGATATGAGAGAAATGGTACTTAGAGAAGCTCATAAAACCAGATACTCAATACATCCTGGAACGGGGAAGATGTATAAGGATCTCAAGAAACATTTTTGGTGGCCAGGTATGAAAGCCGATGTTGCTAAATACTTAGGGGAATGTTTGACGTGTTCTAAGGTCAAAGCGGAGCATCAGAAACCATCAGGTCTACTTCAACAACCCGAAATCCCAGAATGGAAATGGGAAAACATTACCATGAATTTCATCACTAAATTGCCAAGGATTGCAAGTGGTTTTGTTACTATCTAGGTAATAGTTGATCGTCTCACCAAATCAGCACACTTCCTGCCAATAAGAGAAGATGACAAGATGGAGAAGTTAGCACGACTGTATTTGAAGGAAGTCGTCTCCAGACATGGAATACCAATCTCTATTGTCTCTGATAGGGATGGCAGATTTATTTCAAGATTCTGGCAGACATTACAGCAAGCATTAGGAACTCGTCTAGACATGAGTACTACCTATCATCCACAAACTGATGGGTAGAGCGAAAGGACGATACAAACACTTGAAGACATGCTACGAGCATGTGTTATTGATTTCGGAAACAGTTGGGATCGACACCTACCGTTAGCAGAATTTTTCTACAACAACAGTTATCATTCTAGTATTGAGATGGCACCGTTTGAGGCACTTTATGGTAGAAAGTGCAGGTCTCCAATTTGTTGGAATGAAGTGGGGGATAGACAGATTACGGGTCCAGAGATAATACAAGAAACTACCGAGAAAATCATCCAAATTCAACAACGATTGAAAACCGCCCAGAGTCAACAAAAGAGCGAGTCAACAAAAGAGCTACGCGGACAGTAAAAGAAAAGATATAGAGTTTGAAATTGGAGAAATGGTCATGCTTAAGGTTTCACCTTGGAAAGGCGTTGTTTGATTTGGTAAACGGGGGAACTAAATCCAAGGTATATTGGACCATTCAAGATTATAGATCGTGTCGGACCAGTAGCTTACCAACTGGAGCTACCTCAACAACTCGCGGATGTACATAACACTTTCCACGTCTCGAATTTGAAGAAATGTTTTGCTAAAGAAGATCTCACTATTCCGTTGGACGAAATTCAAATCAATGAAAAACTTCAATTCATTGAAGAACCCGTCGAAATAATGGATCGTGAGGTTAAGAGACTTAAGCAAAACAAGATACCGATTGTTAAGATTCGATGGAATGCTCGTAGAGGACCCGAGTTCACCTGGGAGTGTGAAGATCAGATGAAGAAGAAATACCCGCATCTATTTCCAGAAGATTCGTCAACACCTTCAACAGCTTAAAATTTCGGGACGAAATTTATTTAACGGGTAGGTACTATAGTGACCCGAACTTTTCCATGTTTATATATATTAATTGAGATTGATATTTACATGACTAAATGTTTCCAACGTGTTAAGCAATCAAACTTGTTAAGACTTGATTAAATTAAATAAGTTTCATATAGACAATTGATCACCCATGTTGACCGGCGATTCACGAACGTTACAAAATTGTAAAAACTACATGTTGTGGTATATATATAGACATATATACATGGTTGACATTATATTATGATGAGTAAGTATCGCGCTAAGTATATTAACAATGTGTGATATACATAAGAAATGAGATTACTAAGCTAAGAAACTCGAAATGATATATATAACGATTATCGTTATGATAACGTCTACTAAATACATATGTATCATATTAAGATATTGATACACTATATTTAACATGATAAAATGATATTTAAATATATCATTAAGTGTGTTAACAATGAACTACATATGTAAAAACAAGACTACTAACCCAAGAATTACGAAACGAGACTTATATGTAACGATTATCGTTGTAACGATATTTTAATGTATATATCATATTAAGAGATATTCATACATAATAATATCATGATAATATAATAATTTAACATCTCATTTGATATAATAAACATTGGGTTAACAACATTAATTGAGATCGTTAACTTAAAGGTTTCAAAACAACACTTACATGTAACGACTAACGAAGACTTAACGACTCCATTAGAATGTACATACATGTTGTGTTTTGATATGTATTCTTACACTTTTTAAAGACTTCAATACACATATCAAAATACTTCTACTTAACAAAAATTCTTACGATTACATCCTCGTTCAGTTTCATCAACAATTCTACTCGTATGCACCCGTATTCGTACTCGTACAATACTCAGCTTTTAGATGTATGTACTATTGGTATAGACACTCCAATGATCAGCTCTTAGCAGCCCATGTGAGTCACCTAACACATATGAAAACCATCATTTGGCAACTAGCATGAAATATCTCATAAAATTACAAAAATATGAGTAATCATTCATGACTTATTTACATGAAAACAAAATTACACATCCTTTATATCTAATCCATATACCAACGACCAAAAACACCTACAAACACTTTCATTCTTTAATTTTCTTCATCTAAGTGATCTCTCTTAAGTTCTATCTTCAAGTTCTGAGTGTTCTTCATAAATTCCATAAGTATAGTTTCATAAAAATCAAGAATACTTCCAAGTTTGCAAGTCTACTTCCAAGCTTTCTAATCCATTCCAAGTAATCATCTAAGATCAAGGAACCTTTGTTATTTACAGTAGGTTATCTTTCTAATTCAAGGTAATATTCATATTCAAACTTTGATTCAATTTCTACAACTATAACAATCTTATTTCGAGTGAAAATCTTACTTGAACTGTTTTCGTGTCATGATTCTGTTTCAAGAACTTTCAAGCCATCCAAGGATCCTTTGAAGCTAGATCCATTTTTCTCATTTCCAGTGGTTTTATCCAGAAAAATTGAGGTGGTAATGGTGTTCATAATATCATTCGATTCATACATATAAAGCTATCTTATTCGAAGGTTTAAACTTGTAATCACTAGAACATAGTTTAGTTAATTCTAAACTTGTTCGCAAACAAAAGTTAATTCTTCTAACTTGACTTTTAAAATCAACTAAACACATGTTCTATATCTATATTATATGCTAACTTAATGATTTAAAACCTGGAAACACGATGAACACCATAAAATCGGATATACGCCGTCGTAGTGAAACCGGGGGCTGTTTTGGTTTGGATAATTAAAAACTATGATAAACTTTGATTTAAAAATTGTTCTTCTGGGAAAATGATTTTTCTTATGAACATGAAACTATATCCAAAAATCATGGTTAAACTCAAAGTGGAAGTATGTTTTCCAAAATGGTCATCTAGACGTCGTTCTTTAGACTGAAATGACTACCTTTACAAAAACAACTTGTAACCTGTAATTCCGACTATAAACTTATACTTTTTTTGTATAGATTCATAAAGTTAAGTTCAATATGAAACCATAGCAATTTGATTCACTCAAAACGGATTTAAAATGAAGAAGTTATGGGTAAAACAAGATCGGTTATTTTTGCTTGTTGTAGCTACGTGAAAATTGGTAACAAATCTATATTAATCATATCCTAGCTAACTTATATTGTATTATACATGTATTCTAATATATTATGTAATCTTGGGATACCATAAACACGTATGCAAATGTTTTGACATATCATATCGACCCATCTATATATATTATTTGGAACAACCATAGACACTCTATATGCAGTAATGTTAGAGTTCGCTATACATGGTTGAGGTTGATTCCAAAAATATATATAGTTTGAGTTGTGATCTAGCCTGAGACGTGTATACACTGGGTCGTGGATTGATTCAAGATAATATATATCGATTTATTTCTGTACATCTAATTATGGACAACTAGTTGTAGGTTACTAACAAGGACAGCTGACTTAATAAACTTAAAATAGTAAAACGTATTAAAAATGTTGTAATTATATTTTGAACATACTTTGATATATATGTACATATTTGTTATAGGTTCGTGAATCGACCAGTGGCCAAGTCTTACTTCCTGACGAAGTAAAAATCTGTGAAAGTGAGTTATAGTCCCACTTTTAAAATCTAATATTTTTGGGATGAGAATACATGCAGGTTTTATAAATGATTTACAAAATAGACACAAGTACGTGAAACTACATTCTATGGTTGAATTATCGAAATCGAATATGCCCATTTTTATTAAGTCTGGTAATCTAAGAATTAGGGAACAGACATCCTAATTGACGCGAATCCTAAAGATAGATCTATTGGGCCTAACAAAACCCATCCAAAGTACCGGATGCTTTAGTACTTCGAAATTTATATCATATCCGAAGGGTGTCCCGGAATGATGGGGATATTCTTATATATGCATCTTGTTAATGTCGGTTACCTGGTGTTCACCATATGAATGAATTTTATCTCTATGTATGGGATGTATATTGAAATATGAAATCTTGTGGTCTATTATTATGATTTGATAATATATAGGTTAAACCTATAACTCACCAACATTTTTGTTGACATTTTAGGCATATTTATTCTCAGGTGATTATTAAGAGCTTCCACTGTTGCATACTAAAATAAGGACAAGATTTGGAGTCCATGCTTGTATGATATTATGTAAAAACTGCATTCAAGAAACTTATTTTTGATGTAATATATTCTTATTGTAAACCATTATGTAATGGTCATGTGTAAATGGTATATTTTAGATTATCATTATTTGATAATCTAAGTAATGCTTTTAAACCTTTATCAATAAAATAAAGGTTATGGTTGTTTTAAAAATGAATGCAGTCTTTGAAAAACGTCTCATATAGAGGTCAAAACCTCGCGACGAAATCAATTAATATGGAACGTTTATAATCAATATGAACGGGACATTTCAATCAAATCTCAGGATCAAAAGATCCACGATTGTAAGCAAAAGTGAGTACTCATCTATTCTACCTTTTATATATTTATATATTTTTTCAATGAAGTAAAAGTGGGATATAATATATACGCATGTGTGTTTTTAACTACTTATCCCATCTAACTTTCTTTAACAAATATTCAAAGTACACCAAACTTTCAAAACTAACATTCAAAAACCATGACCAACTAACATTCTTTTATATATATATAATTAATTAATTCAAAATTATTTAATCAGTTAATTAATTCATAACGGAGTATTTTAACTTGTTTCGTTACTTGAGTAATATATATACATCATACATATATTATATTAACGTCTAGGTGTATATATGTGTGACCCCGAAGGCTCAAATAAATTTAGCCATATAGTTATATGTTGTACCTTGCACATTAATTTTACAGGGTCTAGTGTTGAGGGTTCAGGTTATGAACCTAAATCCCATACACAGATAACCCACATGGTCGCCAACCATGCTAGATAACATTCATATTTGAAACAATAACTAATATATATATACTATAACTGATTACTGAGACTTAAGAACAAACGGGTTAGGAAAAAAAAGGTAAAAATGAAAATGTAAAAACTACCCCTGTGAATAGTAGTTGCCCATGACGTTGAACTTTGTTTGCTTCCCTACTCCAAGTTGCTCCATATGTGTAGGTCATTTCAAACAAAGATACACTAGGTGCATTGCATACAGACATTCTACCTACTTGTTGTGCAGATTCTAGTACCTACACATGATCATTACATAGTATATGCAGTTAAACATAAACACTTTTTGAATGGAAACAGAAATACAATCCAAACAGAAATTAGTTCAAGAAGGAACACTTATTGAATCTAACAATCGATTGACACTCGAGATGATGGGATCGAACCCGCACACATATCACTTTCGAGATCGATCAACCAAAATACTCCCACCAACATACTCTTACAATATTTAAATAATTTGAATCAATATGGAACACGAGAGTAATCATCATTCAGAGAAAATAGTGAAGCAACCTAAGAAAGCAATAGATAGATTAGATGCATAACTTGTTTCCACTCTCACAGATTAAAAACGGCAGTTAACACAATGTTACAAGTTTGTAAAACTGTGACTGCAATACTTGTTCCACTCACAGTTTAAAAGGTCGACAAACTCCCTCAAAGGTCCTATCCAAAACAAATGTCAAGTTGGGTTCAACCCTCTCCTTTTTTATGTAACACCCCGTTTTTTTGTTGCGCGTTATTTTGGACATCATTCGAATTACGAGGCATGTAAGCGTATATTTGGATCCCAAATAAAGTTTAAGTTGATGTTCTAAAATCTTACCATTGGATGGTAAATCTCATTACGTTTCCAACGATATTTGATTCATCGAAAACGGAGTTACGGTTTGAAAGTTACGACCAAAACAAGTTTCAGTTTCAGTCAAAGTTCATTGGGACGCCGTCCAGCCATTCTGGACGCCGTCCAACTGGCCTGACGGGCCAGCAACTGCAATTTACTCAATTTAAAAGGGGTACTTTGGTCTTTTCACTTATAGACTGATTTGTGGCTTTAATATCAGTTTTAGATCCACTTTTGGATCATTTTCACATCCACAACTCTCTCATCACATCTTAGAGAGAGAAAGAGAGAGAGAGAGAGAGAGAGAGAGAGAGAGAGAGAGAGGAGAGTTCTAGTAAGAGGAAGCTTCAAATGTTGATGAAGGTGGTGATTTTTTCCCAAATTGGAGTGGTTCTTGGTGCTTGTTGGTGTTTCTAGCTACTAGAGCTCGTTTTGGTGATTGAGGTAAACCCTAATCCGAATTGTAGTGTTTGATTCTTGTTTGAGTTAGGGTTTGTGTTAGTTAGAGTTATAAACCCATTTATTGTGAAATTTGGGAGTTTTGGGTAAGATTCATGTAAGTAAGCCTAAATGGGTGACCTAGGGTTTCGATTGATGAAATTGTAAGTTTGGGTCTTGCATGAGTTGGTTAAACCTTAGAGAACTTGTGTAATAGTGATTTTGGTGTTGTGTTGACTTGATTTTAACTTGATTTTGGGGTGTAAACCCTAATATGGGTCAAAATGGGTTTATGTTGAAATGGGTTAAGTGTTCTTGATTTTGGTGTCAAATGTTGATTTTGAGACACAGTAACTAGTTGTTAATGATTGTAGGTGTTTTGGGTGTAATTTGACAAATCAAAGTGAGCTAAACCTAATTTGGTCAATGGGAAGTCAAACTTTTTTGTCAAGTGTTAAATTGGTGATTTTATGACATAATCACTAGTAATGGTGCTTATGGATCGAACTTGACTTGTTTTAATGGTTAAGTGCAATTTGGGTCAAGTTGCACTTATGGGTTGTTTTTGTAAGATCAAGTGCTTTAAGTGTTAAATTGTACTTGTAGAGTGGGTTTGAATTACCACCCGAAGTGGTAATTGGTTTGTGTCCATTAGGCATTAAATGGGCGGGTTTGGCGAGCAAGGTTTGATCCCTCGGCTAAGGGAATGCTTGTTTCGGGTTCTCTTTTAGAGAATGTGTATTTATGCGTATATTATACCTATGTATGATATAGGTGGTTACTTGCTCGAATTTGAGGACGGAGATCATGTTATACATGACTTGTGCGGGCATTCCAAGGTGAGTGGAATAATTATACATGTGTGTGTGTAATGTATTTACTTGTGCGAAGTGCGATGTGGGTTTTAAGTTCGGGTATGCGATACCACATCGTGTTGGCATGGGATGAGGGTTTAAAGTTCGGGTATGCGATATCTCAAGTGCGATGTGGGTTTTAAGTTCGGGTATGCGATACCACATCGTGTTGGCATGGGATGAGGGTTTAAAGTTCGGGTATGCGATACCTCATCATCATGTGTGTGTGTGTGTGTGTGTGTGCGGGCATGAAGTGTGGGTTTTAAGTTCGGGTATGCGATACCACATTTCACGTGATGAGTGGGTTTTAAGTTCGGGTATGCGATACCACCCAAGGGACTAGTGATGCATACTAGTGGCGTCTGTGTGGCTAACGATTCATTCGCGAGAATCGTTCCCTTTGTACGATTGGTTAACCATGATTACGTGTTGTAGTGTAGCATATTATATTGTTCAGATTATATGCTATTGTTTGTGCTAGCTTGCGTATTGGAGATTTAGCCTTATACTTTGCGATGGTATGCTAATTAAATTGCTAGTGTGTATAAAGTAATTGTGTAAGTGATTGCAAGTAAGTAGATTATATATGTATATGTATAATTATTGTATTCACTAAGCTTTATGCTTAGCCCCTCTCGTTGTTTACCTTTTAATAGGTATTGTGACATGAACCTAGATAGTTGTTAGACTAGTTGCGTAGGAGCGCTTGGGCTCGAAGGGGTAGCTTTTGGTTATATGGACGCGGATTGGGGATTTGGTAGTCCCCGGGATTATGCTCTTGGTATTGGGTTGGGTTATTGAGTCTTAACCCGTATATTGTGATGTAAACACTTTGTTTAACGTATTGTGATGTGAAACTCGATTTGGATGTTACAAAGCGTTTGGTTGTTGATTTAAAGTGTTAAGTGTGTTTTGGAATGATTTGGGGCTGATCAGGTCTGCTGGATGCCGTCCAGATTTGGTTGGACGCCGTCCAGCATAACGTGGGTTGGGATTTTCTGTCTCATAATATTTTAGTTCATTTGGACGCCGTCCCATTTTCTGAACGCCGTCCTGGTCTTTGTAACTGGACGCCGTCCAAGAGTCTGAACGCCATCCAGATGGTCTGGTATAAAAAAAAATTATGCCATGTTTTTGGTAAAACGAAGTTGGGTCATTACATTTTATCTTGAAGCTTTTAGATAAGTGACAGACAGCACTACAACAACAGTGTACATATAGGACACCCAAATTGGTCCTATAATGTCGCTTTATAGGACCTTTTGGCCTGATAGGACCAATAGGAGATGTGTACCAACTAAGGCGGTCGTATAAAGTATAGACGCAAAAAGTGTCCTAAAAGGTAATAAGATTATGAAACCAATTATCGGGACCTATAATATAATTAACGACCACACAGAAAAGTCCTTACAAGTACATATCGAGTGATTTTATTTAGATTGAAACATACAAAAGAGTCCCAAAAGTAAAAGAATTTTACATTAGTACCAACAAAGGCATCATATTTAAGTTTTATATTTCTTAAAGACTAATAAAAATGGTCTCATTATTATATTAGTACTCAAATAAGAGTCCCATTATAAAAAAAAAAAATACTACATTAGTACCAATAAAAATTGTCCTAATGTATCGATATTCTTGTTTAGTACCAAGAAAAATTGTCCCAATATACACAAATGTTACTTTAGTACAACATAATAGGGTCCTAATATAATGATTTTTAAGGTTAGTACCTTTAAAAAAAGTCCTAACATAAATTTGTTAAGCCTTAAAACCACAAAATGAGTACTAATATATAATAAAATAGTAGTTTAGTACCACATACAGAGTCCTAATATAATGTTTTCAAGGTTGGTACCATTAAAAAAGTCCTAATACAAATGTATTTTTAAACAATATGGCATCCTATGAAGTAAAAAAATAGTATTAAAACCACAAAATGAGTCCTATCAAGTCATAGTAATTCCGAATAGGTGGATTCGAATATTCGGGTCTGGTTCGGGTTCTTTTACGATTCAGGTATTCGTATCAGTTTGATTATTTGGGCCCGAATCGGATTATTGGATCCATATATTCGGGCCTGATTTTTATTTTATTCATATTTTAGACATCCAATTAATAATTTCTATTAAAAACAAATATAAAATAAAACATAATCATATTTTAATAAATTGTACTCATTAATTGAAAAACACCAAACATTAAAAATTCATAGATAATCCAGCATATCAATACTAAAATAACATTCGACAAAGAAAATAAAAACAATGAAAAGCAACGAAGAACGTCTTCGATCAACACGTATCTTTATTAATTTAAGGGTACCACCTGCAAATAAAAAATTCCTATATTTATAAGCATAAAAGTGCATGTTATAAATAAAAATTAATATTATCACAAATTTATGTAGACATACCGATATGAACGTAGAAGGTCACACAATAGTTACGCCTGTAGCGCCTTCAACTTTTTTAACCGGATCAAATGGCTTAACCACATCAACACCTTTTTAAGGAAATGTTGAAGGCGTACCGCACACCAATCATCTCCAATCTCTACACCGCAAATTACCTTAGTTGGATCCACGCTCCTCAACCATCCTCTTCCTACCTTCTTGCTAGGGTTAAGTATATTGTGTACAAAAACCTCATCTCCGACCTAGAAATATGTATGCAAGAAGCAGTTATGAATGTTAAAGGTAAATATAAAACACATTAAGGTGTTAAATAGATAAATACCTTAAGACATGGAGCTACATTGACTACAGTGAGGCCATGTGTTGTGGTATCTTCAACATCTGAACCATTCTTACTTGCCAATTGTTCTTTCAGATGTACATTTTCTTCAGTAAGTTCTTTGTTCTCTGACTTGAGTTGAATGTTCTCCATATGAACAGCATTACGACTTGGTAATTTACCCCAAAGATCAGAAGCTTGAACACCTAATCCATACAAATCCGCTGCACCATATTTATTGTTACCCATAACTTTGGAAAAAAAACATCTGGTCCAGGCTTATGAGTTGAACCTTCAGGCAGTGTTTTAGTTAGCTCATCCATGTTTTCCTATACTAATTGAGATAAGACAAGGGTTATATACATAATAAGATCAATCCCTACTAACATGTGTGATCAGTGTGACAATGGCCATGACGTGCTAATTAACTGTAATATACGGAATAAGATATATCCCTACAAACAAGTCTCATCATGGCCATGACGTGATAATTACAGTTGCACACAACCAGTCAGATATATATATATATATATATATATATATATATATATATATATATATATATATATATATATATATATATATATATATATATATATATATATATATATATATATATATATAATGCAATCTGAATTAAGATTAATACTTACAATTGCGGTTTTAGCTGCATCACTTTTAGCATCGCCTCCTTTCGAAAAACATCTTCGAAACATAGCCAATCGAGTTGGAGATTTTCCCTCTTTAGCATGTTAAAATAATAAAAGAAAATAAGTACAAACAATTGATATCTTAATACTATAGTAATAATTGCCCCTCAAAATTACCTTTATCTCCGCACGTATACGTGCATAACTCTTTTTACCGGTCAGCTACACCATTTCCTTTTGACCCGATTTTCTCTATTTTTTCTGACTTAGCTCCTGAAATAGAAATTGTAAATATCGTATTATGTAAGCAACTAATATTATTAGCTTGTGAATTTTTTTTTTTCATACCTTAATTCTTTCATTATTTCAATAAGTTACAAGTAGCTTCCAATGATCTCTCTCTGCATTTTTGGAGGCCTTGATTTTATTTGCTTCTTAAATGATTTAGTCAAAGCTTGTAGTTTTTCTTTGTTCTCTGCCATCGTCTTTCGTCTTAGTTGTTCATACTTAGGTGTATTTGACACTGACATAACATGTTGTCTTTGTTTGCTGTTCTTTTATATTGTAAAAATCTAAAACGAAGTATAGAACAATAATCAGCAATTATATAAACAAAAAACTATTCAAGTTAATCAACAATTATTCTAGAAGAGAATTTAATTTGTCAATTTGATCTTCTCATCCAACTTCGACAATTCTTCAGTCAGCTATGGTAGACACACAAAAGTGAACGAAAACATGTCAGGTTAACCCTACGTAAGAATACGACATATCAGACAACCTACAATGGTAATGGTGTAGCCAATCGAAAACCTTGACAACGTTTTCTACTAAATTATCCAGTAAGAACATGGATGGTTCGTCATTAACAATACCAAAATGTTTTTAAAAGGAGAGATATTGCATAAAGCTAAAGGTTGCAAGGATGAAGGCCAAAATGGTTAATTTATGTACATGATCATAATCTGTTTTATCATCATGTTGGGCTCCTTTATTTAGATAATAAATTGAAGTTTAAAATTGACCTACTAAGACTCTCCAGATGGTGTTATGTACTGATGAAGTTGATAAAGTTTTAAGTTATGATTGATAAAATACGAAATAGTTGGGTAGCTTTATTCATTGTGCACAAAAAGTATATTAATAAGGAATTATCATATTTACAAAACAATAACAACATGAGCTGTGAAAATTGTGTTGCCTAAACTGATGATTATCCTCCTATCCCATGACCATTTGCCAACAATAACACCCAATTACCCACGTTCTTCATTCACATGTGTAACCGCATTTTTATGGTAAGAGGCAATTATTGAGACAGTTCAATGCAAAAAACCTTTTAATTTTAACTATATATTGCAAGCTAACTCTTTCAAGATTTGTATTACATGATATGAAGTTGAGTGAATTTCATATCATTTGGTCATAAGCTGAATTCTTATCGGTTAACTTGATATTATTCTTAATTAAAAATTTCGATGATCCTTTGGACACTGCACATTTCTATAGGTAAAACTTACATAATGACTGAATTGTAAATAGGTATTTGACCTTAAGCTCATTTGAGCCACATTCAGATCCCATTTTCCCATATTCCTTCTATTTATATGTAATAAAGAATAAGAATGTGTACACAAAATGACATAAAAAATAAAAAAAAAAAAAAAATTCAAACTTTAGCTCAACACGATTATCAGATTCAAAAAAGACATAAACAGACAATTTGAGGTGATGATGATTGAAGAAACAAACACTTACAATGAACGCAATTCAAATTCCATAATCTGAAAAAGGTCGAATCCTGAAATAGTAGAACCTAAAAACCACAAGTTTGTTAATTAACTCATTCAACAACTCCATACTAATGTTTACACAAAACGCACATATAGAATCAAACAAATTTAACCAGCATCACCAATAAACGTGTGATAAAAATGCTAGAGAAACCTTTTTAGTTGATTAAAAATGTGAAAAATAAAAGTCAGAGAAGTAATAAAAATCATCAAATGAATTGTGGTGAAATTAAATACGAATACGAATCTAAATTGAATAAAGTCAAAATTACGTAGAACTATCAAGGCGAACAATTTATATAAACTAACCTTTTTAATTGAAAAATGGACTCGACAATTGCATAATTAGTACATTTTGTTATGTACATCAACTAGTCTCTTTTACCATAAAAATTAGTCAATTCACCTAATTGTGGCACGACGTGCGTTCCGATCAACATCAGGGTTAGAGGAACTGATTACCGCGACAGTTATTGGTCTGACACGTAATATTTTAGGCATTTTCTTGTTGGAACGAATGGTTGGGTGAATTAGGGTTTTGTTCATCGTATTTGCTAGGGATTTTTTTTAGGGTTTTTAGGGTTTGTGGCGGTTTCTTTTTTAGATATGGAGTATTACTAAGGAAATGACATAGGAGTAGGAGAATGGGAGAATTAAAAGATCGATGCAGTTATTTTTCATTAGGGTTTGTGGTGAAGACGAGGTTAGAGGTGAGAAAAAAGTCAAAAAGATAAGAAGAATTTAATTATTTGAAATTTAAATAAAAGTAATTACCCGCTCAAAAGTAAACAAAATTTGAGATATGGAGTATGATGGCAAAAAAACGAGTACGCGGGGAAACCCGATATTTTTTGTCGGGTTCAGGTCCGGGTCCGAGGATAGTTTTAGACACAAACTTGATTACTCGGCTCGTATACCCGAAAAAAGACTCCATATACCAAGCCCGCATATCCGATTACTCAGCCCGTATTCCTGATTATCCGGACCGTATAGCCGATCACCCGCCCTATATATCCAAAAAAGACTCAAATACCTATTGGAAATACATATTTACCCTAGAGTTCGTAAGTAAATAGGGACCCTAATAGCCGGGAAGATATTCGTTTACCCGCTAGTTAGTAATTAAATGTGGATCCGGCGAGTTCGGATCCGAGTTTTGGATGGGTTTTTTAATCGAGTTTGGGTCTAGAATTACCTAAACTCGACCTAAACTCGACCCGATGTTATCCCTAATATCACTATACTTTAGGCCTAATGTACATCACTATTCATTTGATGAGTTTGGTCATGCATAACCTTTTAATTCAAATTTTTGGAATAAAATCATGTGAATCGCATAAGTTTGAGCTATTTTATTCCGTTCTAGTATATATTTGTCGTTGTATTGTTTGTTGTTCGATTTTGTTTTAATATTTATTTGCACATGTTTGTCTTTGTTGTGTTTGATATTGGTTTTAGATATAAAAAAATACGTACCTTCATTTTGCAGAGATAATCTTAAGAGTCGACTCTCACATCAAAATTCCGTTTCTTAGATCTCAATCTACTTCGTATTTTCCCCATCACTCCTCTTTTACCCTTTACAGACACCGATTTAGAGTTGATTCTTATCTACACTAACTCACAACCACCTACGCTTGCTTTGGTGCAGTTGTTTCAAAGCTTTTCACCTTTTAATTGCCATGAAGGATTATCCTTCCTCCACGTTCTTAAAATCGTCTGTTGCTTTGGGGTAAAGACTAGGGTTTAAGGCGATCAAAATCAAACCGTAGCCATTTACTTGTGAGACCAAGATGAATGCTTAAAATTATGGGTTCTTTGTGTTCGTGCCATTTGCTTATCAGAGAGACTAAATAACGTGATACTTTCAGCAGGAACTTGATACTTCTCGACAGTAAAAAGCATTTGCTTGTGAGATCTGTAAGTGGATTAATTCTAATTTATTTGTGCCATTTATTTGTGTTCCTTGTGTAAGTGGACTGATTGAATGCCTATTAAAATGTCATTAATTATAATTTATTTGAGGTATACATATCCCTTGAATTGTTCTAAAAAACTGGGCATACTCCTTGAATATTACCATCTGTATTTCGTAATGTCTTTTTTAATTGGGATTGGTTAGAGAATTTTTTAGAGTTTCAATTTTGGTTTTGGTTTTAGTTTTTATTTTAATTTGATTTTTTTATTTTAAGCATACTGATATGTTCTTAAAAATACGTTTTTATAACTTGATTGTGAATATTTGGAGATGTTTTAAGGAACACAGGGACTGCTTGATGTTATATAATAATGTTAGATAACTTGATGCTATATAATGATACGATATGATATGTGTGTGAAATATAAGAATTTTGTTCAAGTAGCACATATATGTGTTTTGTTTATCCCAATATTATAACTTGATAGTGAATACTTATGATAACTATTTGTTGTCTCTATTACTGAAGATGTTCAAAGAAATGAAGAAGCTTGAACTGAAAACCTACTGAACGATTACGTAGCAGACTAGTAGTAGATAAAATTTTCTAGTTTAATTTGTATGTTTGTGAAAATTCCAGTTGATACTTGGACTATTTTGGTGAATTTGTTCCAGGTGATGTTTTAAGTTAGTAAGAAGTACCTCCATGTGAAAGTTTTGTTAAAAGTATAATTGATCGTTTCACCTATTTACTGTTGCTCTGTTTATCGTTAAATGCAATTTTTATAATATATATATATATATATATATATATATATATATATATATATATATATATATATATATATATATATATATATATATATATATATATATATATATATATATATAATCTGGTTTGTTTCATATGTTATGATCCAAAAAATTGGATATTTGTACTTATTGTCGATAAATTTTTATAAACTTGGTATGCAGTTTCATCGGATTAAAAATAGTACTGTATTTTACAAGAATAGTAATCTTGGCTACTTTGTGGTTTAATCTAATTTGAGTATATTGATCAAGTGTACCGAAATAGAATTGATGTTTAGCTTGAATTGTAGTATAATAAGTGTCCCGAAATGGAAATGATGAACGCTAACCGGAGATTTATAAGAGAATCATTTTTTGATAACGTATCACTTCAAGATGCTTTTATTCCACGACCTGTGAACACGTTGCAAAAGTAGTGTTGATCGTATGATGGAAAACGGTGTTTGTGAAATGTCCTCAATAAGAGTTTGTAGATAGAAATTGGAAGAAAAAAATTTTGTTAGCAAAGTGGTTAAGCAAAAGTCTCTTAGAGTAAATATGTCATACTCTATTATATGGATTTCTTTTCTATTATAAATTTTATGTTATTCCACTATTATTTGCTAATTTCATCATATTTATTGTTTCTGTTGCAGTATTATTGCAGTACAGTTGAGTAAACACAAAGATGTTTGATTGTGAAAAGAGTTGTGTACTTGCATGTGCGCTCCTAATAGATATTCTGCTATTGAAAAAGCTGGTTTAAAGAGATAAGGATCTGCATTGGTAACTAGAGTCAAAAGAAGGTACAACTGCAAGTTTTTTTACTATATTTAATCAAACTCTAAAGGTTAATTTTTGATTTCTGAATTTTGCATTACATTGTATGTTGTGCATTAGTATGCCTAAAAATTGGGTAAAACTGAATTTATATAAGCTTGAACTGAATGTGACAAATTGGCTAAAGTTGACATTGAGTATAGCTAGGAAAAGAGTTGAACCATCATGAGAAAATACTAAAAGGAAAATACTCAGATTTTGTAACCCCTCTCTAGCTCTGTGGTCCCAATCGCTCGATTGTCTTCATCCTATAACGCTATTTATGGAAGGTGTCTTTTCTGTAATGATTTTTATTTCTTTTCCGTAATGATTTTTATGCTAACTATTACACTAGATAATTTTACTCAATTGTATGTGTTTAGTTTGTTCGCTCCTTATATTTTAACGAATTCTTTCCTTTTATTGTCTTTGAACAAATATGTTAATAATCCACTGATAATGTTAATATAAAGTAATTTAAAGTGACTTAGAGTAGTTTTGATGATTTTATTTTTTCATTAGAAACATACTTTTTTTTATAAATTTGTTAAAGTGAGTTTGATGCCACTTTCGATGATTTTTCCGATCTGTATTTAGAATTTACCTATATTACCTATGACTGGAACATTTATTACAATTTTATTTCTGGTAAATTTTGAAGGAAACTGAGGAACGGAAATGCCGTTCTTAAGGAGTTTTTATTGTCTTCTCACGAGTGTTCTACATTTCTTATAGATGGCATTAGTTTATTTAATATAATAATAGTTGCCATTAAACAGGGCCGGTCAAACTTTGGTCAAAATTTTTGCATGCCCCGGGCGAAATGATTATAAAATGCCCCCAACAGTTACACAAACATATATCTTTAGGAGATTTAAACTATGAGTATTAATAAATTTTTTCGAAATGATGCCCCTAACCGCGTGATGCCCAGGGCCGTCGCCCGCTTCGCCCATAGCCTTAGCCGGCCTTGCCATTAAAGTTGGGTGCTTTGGTATGCTTTGTTGTTCTTCCAAGTTCAATTGGTATAAATGTTTATTGCTATCTTTCACGTATCAGCTATAATTCTTTGTTAAAATATAGATACTATAATATTTTTTCAACCGAGGTTTAAGTTGTATTGCTTATTATATCTTCATGTTGGGTTAGTTAATACACTTATTGTAGTTCAACCAGTAGTTAATATGTTTTTTAATCTTTCTGAAGATGTCAATGTTTTTGTACAGATGTCCAACCATTTATAGTGTATGTTATGTAGGTGTTCCATATTACTACCGATACATTGGTGATCCTAGCTGTATATGAAGCTTTTGCTGGGCTTTATTTTGGTACGAAGAGCGTGTTAAGTATCATACCAAACTTGACCCGATTGCTGCCTATCAGTTGTAGAAAACCCTAAAAGGCTAAAATAGTAGAAACACATTAGAAGCAGTATACAACTATGTTTCTTAACCAACACCTACTCTACTCAGATTGGTCGCATATTGGATAACCATCTTTGCCACTCGAACTCGTATGTGTTAAATATGTCTTATTCATAGTTATAACTATAACCCATTATACTGCTATTATTACAGGATGGCTCAACCAGTTACTGTTTGCGATATTCGACCAAGCGACAACAATAAAACAATAGAAGAGAAGATATATCGATGATGGATAGCTAAGCTACCTCGGACCCAATCACCTACTGCATATGTTTGTATGCTTTTAGACATTCATGTAAGCTAATACAAACAACCCTCTTCTGACATATTAACTTATTAATACAACGCAATAGTTCCAATTTTACTAGGTATTAAGCAATATTAATATACTGTTAATTTCCACATCGGAATGAAATACAACCAAGCATGGATATCGACGATAGAGAGTACTTTGAAGAAATCCTACAACATAACGCATCATTTAGAATCTTTACCTTTGACCACAAGCCTGCCCAGGGATTGTAGAAAACTATTAGAAAACCCAACATCTCTTATATTTGGTAGATATACAACTCAAAGCATACCAGTATCGCCACAAGTGCTTGCTGGACATTTAGGTTGGAAAATGATTTTGGTAGGACGAATAAGGCTTTACATTTTATATATCAAACGACTAGGTCATTCTGTTGCTCCATGTCCTTCCTTTGGTCGTGCACCCGGTCCTTCATCAGGACATGTTGTTGGTCAATTTGCCCTTAAATTCACTAAATCAACTGCTGCTCGTTTTTAACTTAAGGTACTTCTAGTGGGTTGTCTTCAGGTAATTCCAGTGTCTTGTAATCAACTGCTGTTCATTTTGGTTTCTGTTCTTTTGTTGCAGATTAAACTATTGTTTATTTTGGGTTATATACTTTGTTTGTAATGTTAATTTCAGTAATGTTTTATAACTAGTACAATACTTTGGAACTACCGTATTTTGGATATTTTGTTTACTATCTGGATTATATGCTGTCAGATCTTGTTATTTCAGTTGTATATGATGTATTATGATGTAATTTGGGTCTTGTTTTATACAACCCATAAGTTGTATAATATTCAGATACACAGGTTTCAACAGTCTAATGTCTTTCTTTAACAATTCAGATACACATACATCAATCAATACATCATAATAAAACTCAGATATAATTAAATTGATGGGTCTTGTTTTAACAATCTGATGTAATCTGATCGAGTTGTAATTTGGGTCTTGTTATTTGGATTGACATCAATTTTGTATATGTACCATCTGGATTATAAGATACTTATGGCATCTTTCAGATGTAATAAAACTCAGATGCACATGTTTCAACAGTTTTATCTCCTAACAAGTTTCCAATGGATAATATCAATGCTAGATAACCGGATTTTTCCAAAACCTCTATAACAAAATTGATTAAAATCTTGATGGGAATTGTCACAATCTTAACTAGAATTGTCAATGTAAGGTATTTTATAACCATAATTTTATGATTTTTAAAAGTGTGTAAACGGATAGATTACCGAATTCGATTCTTATTACTCCTTTTTATAATATTAAGACACAAAAAACTCATCCTTGTTATTAAAAAATCAACGTTCCTAAATGCTTGCATTGATATGACTTACATATCAAATGTCTTACTATGTTTCGATGTAATATGACTAGGACAAACAAATGTCCTATGATAGTTTTTTTAATATGACATTTTATATAAGATGTCCTGTTAAATTAACACGTAATGTGACACCAAACCGTTCAATGTCTTATAAAGTCTCATTTAATGAGTCACTATTAAAGTGTCATGTGAAATCATATGATAATAAAGACCCAAAAAAGCTAAAAGTGTGCTTATATTTACAATGATACGACGTAAGTATGACATGTCCTATTAGCTTAAGATATAATACAACTAGGACAAATAAATGTCCTATGATACTATATTTAATATGACTTTTATATAAAGTGTCCTATTAAATTAACACATAATCCGACACTAAACTGTTAAATGTCTTTTAAAATACCATTTTATGATTCATAATTAAAAGTGTCATGTGAAATCATATGATAATTATGACCCTAAAAACTAAAAGTGTCCTAAAAATTGACAATGATACAACATAAGTATTACATGTCCTATTAGCTAAATATATAATATGACTAGGACAAATAAATGTCCTATTATAGTCTATTTCATATGACTTTAATATAAAGTGTCTTATTAAATTAGCGCATAATGCGACACTAAATCGTTAAATGTCTTATAAAGTACATTTTTATGATTCACAATTAAAGTGTTCTATGAAATCATATAATAATAATGACCTCAAAAACGAAAAGTGTCCTAAAAATTGACAATGATACGACAAAAGTATTACATGTCCTATTAGCTAAATATATAATATAACTAGGACAAATAAATGTCCTATTATAATTTTATTTCATATGACTTACCATCCGCATACTACCATCCTTCTTCTTCACAAATAAAACCGGAGCGCCCCATGGAGAAGCACTCGGTCGAATAAAACCCTTCTCGAGCAACTCTTGGGTTTGATTTAACAATTCTTACATTTCCGTCGGCGCTAAACGATAAGGAGTTTTAGCAATGGGGGTAGCCCCCGGAACCAACTCAGTGCGAAATTCAACTTGTCTTTCCGCCGGAACACCCGGTAACTCATCCGGAAAAACGTCTTCGAATTCACTAACCACCGGAATTTCATGAATGGGTGGTGGCTCGTCACGAGTATCGACAACATGGGCAAGAAAGGCCATGCCACCACTATCGAGGAGACGACGTGTCCGTGCAAAAGTGCATATCGGCACAAGTCTTCTACGCTTATCACCGTGAATAATTAACTCTCCCCCTCTTGGGGTCTTCACACGAATAAATTTTTCATGACATGCAATATCGGCTCTATTACGATCGAGCCAATCCATACCCACAACAATATCAAAGTTGCCCAAAGTCATCGGAATGAGATCTATCTTAAAGTTTTCGGCACCAAACACAACATCACAATTTTTACACACATCGACCACCAGCACCGTCTTGCCGTCCGCTATTTCGACCTCTACCGGATGACTTAACTTAGCTAATGGTTTATTAAGTTTAGGCACAAATTTAGGAGACACAAACGACAAATTTGCACCACTATCGAAGAGAATCCTTGCCGGATTAGAATTAACCATGAAAGTACCTGAGACAACTTCGTTCGATTGTTTGGCTTCATCATTGGTCATCAAATAGTTGCGACCCCTAGCCGTACCTGCCGCTTTCTCTAGACGCTTAACATTATCGTTTCGCAAGTCGGGACACTCCGACTTTCGGTGTCCTTTGTTGCAATTAAAACAAGTGAGCTTGTTTGTTGAAATTGGCTTCGGACAATCTCGAACCATATGTCCACGTACCCCACAATTGTAGCAAGTAGGGACAAAGTTCCCAAAACCACCGGTAGCGCCCTTGTTCACACTATTGACACTTTCGGAACCCTTCTTGTTCTTGTTCTTGTTCTTCTTGTTTGAAAAGTTAGAATGACTAGAACCTTCAAACTTTCTTTTGGAAAACGTGAAATCGCTCTTTCTTGGAACTTCTGGCTCAAAACCCCGAGCCAATTCGAATAACTCATCAAAAGACTTAGCCATACCCCGACTAATCTTACCCTTGAACTCATCATTCAAAGTACGGTAGAAATCCTTCATTAGCTTGTGATCATCACCCACATATTCTGGCAAAAACGAGTCTTTGCCAAGAAGGTAGACTTGAGAGTGACCAAGTCCATTGACCCTTGTTGCAAATTGTGCAACTCGTCCCGGATTCTATCAAGATCGGAAGAAGTTCGGTATTCTTTGAAGAATTCCTTCTTAAACTCCTCCCATGTCAAGTTCATGCATTGCTCTTCACCATATAAGTTGATTTTGTCATCCCCCACAACTTGGCTTCTTCCCTCAACATACTAGAACCATACCTCGCCTTCCTTTCGGGAGGACACTCCACGGTACGGAAAGCCCCCTCGATATCGGAAATCCAACACGTGCTTTTCAACGGATCTCGCACCCCATTAAACATCGGAGGTTGAGTATCCTTGAAATTTTTGTAGTGGAAGTCCCGCCTTCCACCCCCACCATTACCTTCACCCCCTTCGCCTCGAGGATAAATGGTTCTAGCCTCTAAAGCCTCCTCTATTGCGGCTTTCATTCGATCATTGATCATTTCGGTCACTTGTCCATCGACCAACTCTTGGAAGACCTTTCGAACGTCGTCAAGAAAATCCCTCTTTAGCCTTTTAAAGATGGCCTCAACCTTGGCCGTGAGTTCAACATCCTCACTCGTACCTCCGTCATTGGTGTCGTGTCCATTTCTCATATTCATTCTATAAAATGAAGTAAATTAAGCAACAAAACAAAAGGACTTAATCCATATGTATATACATATACACCACACTACCCCGTCTTGCTCAACAATCGTCGTACATCGCTTGTTTGACACGATTTGAACCCGTAACAATGGTAGCTAATCATTGTTATGCGAGCACATCGCATTAACTCACTAGTACCACGTCTATCTCGCTTGACGATTTCAAATACCACACAAAACAATAGCGCATGACTAGTTCACATAAACCTATGCACTAACCAAATCCCGATCCGACCCAAAGTCCTACAAGTCCCGCATAACGCGCACACAAAAGTCTAAGTCTAGGCGCCTATCTCAAGTCACCTAAATCCCTTAGACCATGCTCTGATACCACTTGTAACAACCCAAACCAAACCACGAACAACCCGCGTAAAAATAGCAAATAATTTTTTTTTTGCTGGAACAGCATATGGCGCGGCGCGCCATTCTGGTCTGTCCAAAAAGTCTTGAAATGCTAAAAAGATTGGCCACTTCCCGACATAATTAGACAAAACGCTTTTAACAACATATTCAAATATGTAAAACTAACACATTCCATTAATAAAAATGAGTTTTACGAAGCGAGGCCCACATCGGCCGTTTTACGAGTTTAATTCAAAATATGAGTTTCGACCATCAAAAAGTTTAAGTTCCAAACTACACTATGAGCATGGCGTTTGGGATTAAACTACCCAAGTATTGGTCAAACTCCAAAAATCCAACGCATCCAAAAAGCGTCCCCTAATCAATGACGAAATCTCTAATCCAAGACAATGCCCTTACCCTTGTCCACAACCGAACCTATAAAAATGGTAAACAACGAGAGGGTAAGCAAAGCTTAGTGAATGCAATAATTATACACATACATATATAACTTACTTACTTGCAAACACTTACACCAAATCCGCATACATACTAGCTACATATTTAGCATACCTTTCGCATGTATAACGCTAAGAACCACGATCACAAAGCTAGT
The DNA here is from genome assembly GCF_046630445.1 of Rutidosis leptorrhynchoides. Classification (NCBI taxonomy): domain Eukaryota; kingdom Viridiplantae; phylum Streptophyta; class Magnoliopsida; order Asterales; family Asteraceae; genus Rutidosis; species Rutidosis leptorrhynchoides. Next base: position 207,152,674 of record NC_092333.1, read on the forward strand.
ATAACAATAGCATATAACACAACAATACACTATGCTACAACACAAATATAACGATGATGTTCACAACATCCATAGTACTCAAGATCTCAAGGCTAGCCCAACGAATGGTATCGTCAACATCGAACTTAAAACCCATTCGCCTACATTAATGTGGTATCGTCAACACCGAACTTTAAACCAACATATGAGGTATCGTCAACAACGAACTTTAAACCCTCATCAACGTCACTACAATAATCGTATGGCATCGTCAACATCGAACTTTAATTCCATACGTGAGGTATCGTCAACAATGAACTTTAAACCCTCATCAACAACACAATATACTCTAGGGTATGGTACCGTCAACATCGGACTTCTACCCATACCCTACAAGTAAATAAACTATATACGTACATATATAATTATTCCACTCACCTCAACGCCTTGGTGAGAGATAACCGAGCTTTCAACTTCAATGTAACGCACCTATTACATAATACATATTATCAATTGCAAACTCAAGTCGGTCAACCAATTCTTTCCATTCTAAAGTCATTTTGACCCAAGGTGCAATTTTTGACCCATTGGCACCCTTAACCCTAATTTCGGGTCAACACACACCAAAACCCTAATCATTAACCAAGATGGGTTTAAAACACATTTCAAAACAAGGTTTAGGCCTTAATCACAAACATTAACTAACTTAGGTCCACCTTGACCCATTTGACCAATTTTAAGGTCAACACACCCATTTCGGGTCATCCACTAACCCACACAACACTCATTTACATATATATAGGTGTGCTAGCAATTTTACTAACTAATTTAGGCTCATAAACATAATTTGATACTTTGAAAACCCTAATTAGTCATCTTTGGGTCTACATGACCCAAATTCACCCAAAACCCCCAAATTACTTAGCAAATGGGTTTTAATGTTCATCACTTACACAAACCCTAACTCTTATACAATTAAAATAAGGAAGTTAGGTTTAGGGCTTACCACAACTATCAAAACGTAGCAAAAAAGGAGATGAACAACTTTAATACCCGAGCTCTAACCCGAAATGAGCTTCTTCTTCCTTAAATGGAGCTTTCTCACTCTTGAATCACTCTCTCTCACTAGAATTAATGGATGATGATAAAGTGGGTGAAAATGGAGTAATGGGGCTCACCAAAACTGATCCCAAGCCTTAAAGTCGGACCTTAAGTGGTTTTACCAAAATGCCCTCAAAATATCTTGATTAAAAACAAAGTGAGCTGTCAGCCCATAATGGCGCGGCGCGCCATAAGGCCGCGCGACGCGCCAAATGCCCAGTTTAGCTTCTTTTGCCTTTTAATTAAATACAACCTAAACCCCACACTTGAATAACTTATACACACAAATGTACAATAAAATATTCGGGTCTTACAAAACCCTAGACCCAAAACCATAGACCATAAACCTTACACACTAGACCTTAAACCCTGGACCCTAAAGCCTAGACCCTAAACCCTAAAGCTTAGACCATAGACCCTAAACCATATACCTTAAACCCTATACCCTAAACCCCAAACCTTTGACCCTAGACCCTAAACCCTATACCATAAACCATAAACCCCAAACCATGAAACTGGATGATCATTTGGAACTAACGAGTCTAATAACAACTTTAAATCTTTAAAATTAGCAAGGTGACGACAAGATGTTTAATGATTAGTATAGTGTTTTAACTCTAGATGGTTTTAATGATTAGTATAGTGTTTTAACTTATGATGACCCGAAAAATTTCGATTAATTTAAACCAATTCTCTATATGATTTAATATTATGTATATATATATATATATATATATATATATATATATATATATATATATATATATATATATATATATATATATATATATATATTATAAGATGTACAAGTAAAACACTAATTGCTACTGTAAAAACGACTTTGCTACAGTAAAACACTATTTGCTACAGTAAACACTATTTGCTACAGTAAGACACTATTTGTTACAGTGAAACCGTATTTTGCTACAGTACTACAGTGAAAACACTATTTGCTGCAGTGATTTGCTACAGTAAACCCCTATTTGCTACAGTAACACTATTGCTACAGTACTATTTGATGTCGACGAACTAGCAAACAAAAACGAAAAAGGCGGCCATGCGATCGCATGGCAAAAACACTGAAAAATCATGCGATCGCATGAGCTACAGTAAATGCAAAAGTATTATAAAAGGTCAGTTTGCTCGACGGATTTCCTCACACTTTTTTTCTTCTTCTATAATCTTTATTTATATTTATATTATAATTATAATTTTAAATTTAAATTTAATAATAATAAGGTATATACGAGGGTGTTTTTAATTCGGGTTTCAAACCGCTTTAAGCTAAGGAAATATTGGGTATTGTTCGGGGTATTGTTCTTGAATCCAAGGCCAACCATACAGTCGTCTACCATCATTACGTCTACGCAATTTGCCTACAATATTGAGTCTCAATATTGAACAGTGAGTTATAGTCTCCCTTTTTAAATACTCTATATATTTTTGGGCTGAGAATACATGCAATTTATTTTAAACGCAATAAGACACAAGTACATACTAAATTTTACACTGAGTTAAACCGAAAATCCCTTAGCTTTGGTAACTAGTAGCTGCCAGTACATAGGATATGCACTGGTGGGCGCGAATAATTGTATATGGATCCATAGGGCTTGACATCCCCGTCCGAGCTAGAGCGCTAGCCTTTTAACGGACGTATGTTATTTGAGTTTATGACACGTTGGTTTGCGTGTATTAAAACGAATGGGGTAATTATCACTATAGCGTTAAGTTTAGTTACCAGGGTGCTCTGTTACGTAGAATCTATTGATAAACTTTTGATGAAATCTTGTGGTCTATCTTTATATATGTTTATGACTCGAGCAATTAAACCTATAACTCACCAACATTCGTGTTGACTTTTTAGCATGTTTTATTCTCAGGTCCTTAGAATGCTTCCGCTGTGATGTGCTTGTTGCCTGCATGGAGTCTCTCATGCTTTGTACAAAGTTTATTGCATTCAAAATAAAACTGCGTTGTGTAATAAATAATTGGACTGTGATGTCAACCTGTAAATTAAAGACTTATGTATTTTGGGGTTTTGCTTATACCTAAGCACTCGCCCACATGTTTATAACTTTCTATGTTTAGAAAGTCACTTATTTTAATGAATGCAATATTTTATCAAAACGTATCATATAGAGGTCAAAACCTCACTGTGAAATCAATGATTAACGTGCCGCGTCAATAGCGATTTTGACGGGTCGTTATATAACTCTAGATGGTTCAACACTTAATGCTAGAGTATGAAGCATCATGTTTTAAGTGTCTGCTCTTGCTCTTTGTTTGTAATGTAGGTTTTTTTGTGTACATTGAAGTAGAATTATGCAGTTCTTGTTTTGACTTTGCTTATGCGATCAAGGTTTGTTTTGTTCCTAACTCTGTTATTTCCTGGTTTGTTGGTCTGGTTGTGGTCTATTGCTCTACTAACCAAACAATACCACCACCGAACCACCACTGAATAACCAGACCACCACCGGGCAACCACTAAACTGCAACTGGACCACTAGAGCGCTACCAGACCACCGAAGCATCACTGGACCAACCTATCACCAGAGGACTAACAAACCACTACCAGACTAACAGACCACCACCAAACCACCAGACCAACATCAGGCCACCACTGGACTACTAGACCACACCGAACTACAGACCAGCATCGAACCATCACTGTTCCACGAACATACCACTGGACCACCACTGGATCGCATAACCACCAGGACACTATACCACCACCGGACCTACACCGGACCTACACCAGACCAACACCGGATAACCGAACCACCATATTATTGTCACCGGACAATCGGATCACCACCAGACTAACGAACCACTACCGGACTACTGAACTACCATCAGACCAACAAACCATCATCGGACCACAATATTATTTTGGTGTTTTATCATTTTGATATGTATTTTATGTTTTATATATTGTTAATATATGAAATCACAAACTTCAACTTTCTTTTGTATCAATAATCTAATCTTAAAATTCTTTATTGTAACTAACTTAACTAGCGTTCCCTCAATTTCATCTAAAAATCTAATGTGATTTTTATATAATTGTGTAACCGACTACAAAACGTTGTCGTTAATTTCATTTGACAAAACGAGTTTTTTTTTTTTTTTTACCTTTTTTACTTCTCAACCAGCACCACCCACCATCACCAGCGGACCAACATCTGACCACTATTAGACAATCAGACCACCATTGGACAATCGGGCCACCACCGAACAATCAAACCATCATTAGACAATCGAACCACTACTGAACCATTAACGGACCACCAAACCGCCAATGAACCATCAGACCACCACCAGACCACCCAACCACCACCGGACTACCAGGCAACCATGGAAATACGAACCAACAACGGACCACCACCGTATCACGAACCATCACTAGATCACCGGACCACCACCGTATCATGAACCACCACCAGAGCACCGTACCACCAAACCATCAGACCACCACCAGATAAACGGACCATCACCAGACCACTGAACCACCACCGGACCCCCAGAGACAACCAAACCACCATTGAAACACCATTTAAACACCACTAGACCATCGAACCACACATATATATATATATAGTATTTTACACACACACACACACACACACACACACACACACACACATATATATATATATATATATATATATATATATATATATATATATATATATATATATATATATATATATATATGATATTAAGATATATTAATACACCATGTTAACATGTTAACATAACAATTCAACATCTCATTTAAGTGCAATAACAATGGATCAATTATATTTAACAAGATCATTAACTTAAAGGTTCCGAAACAACACTTACATATAACGACTAACGATGATTTAACGACTCAGTTAAATGTATATACATATAGTGTATTAAGATGTATTAATACACTTTTGGAAGACTTTAAGACATATATCAAAGTACTTCTATTTAACAAAAATGCTTACAATTACATTCTCGTTCAATTTCATCAACAATTCTACTCGTATGCAACTGTATTCATACTCTTACAATACACAGCTTCTAGATGTATTTACTATTGGTATATACCAATAGAAAAACATCAAAATCAGACTCCTAATCAGCTACTTTTGTTCTCTAGCATGGATGATTGATCAAGTTGGCCATTAGAGGAAATAATTACACTAAAAATCAAATTACAACTTGTTTATATGGACACCATGTATCACGTTTTCCTTCACCATCCCACACACTTGCATTTTTCAATTTTCTTTCATCTATTTGATCTCTCTCTTGCTCTATGATGATGTTCTAAGTGTTCTCCAGCATATTCAATAAAATCTACATCAATCTAGTTCCTAAAACCAACCTTTGATCAACCTACAAAACAACTACTCAAGAACACTTCAATAACACTTTCAAGTTTACTAGCTTACTTCAATGTAATGGTAGAATGTTACGGTGTAATGTAACGGTAGAAGTTATGGTGTAGTATAACGGTGGAATGTAGTAGTGGAATATGACGGTGTAATATAACAGTGGAATGTAACGGTGTAATGTAATGATAGAATGTGAAGGTGTAGTATAACGGTGGAATGTAGTAGTCATGAATGTGTCGGTGTAATATAAAAGTGGAATGTAGCGGTGTAATGTAGTGGTAGAAAGTGAAGGTGTAATGCAATGGTAGAAAGTTACGGTGTAATGTAATGGAAGAATGTCCACGTTGTAATGTAATGGTGGTATGTGATTATGTAATGTAAAAGTCAACCCTAACCTTAAACCCAATGTAAGATAATGTAATGATAGAGTATTAATGTAGGAGTGTAATATAATGGTATAATATTACGGTGTAATGTAATGGTTATTAAATTAACGGTGTAATGTAACGGTGTAATATAATGGTATAATATTACGGTGTAATGCGTAATGTAATTGTTATTAAACTAACAGTGTAATGTAACTGTGCAATATAATGGTAGAATGTAACGGTGTAATGTAATGGTAGAATGTGACTGTGTAATGTAACGGTAGAATGTGACTATGTAATGTAATGGTGTAATGTGATTGTGTAATGTAATGGTAGAATGTTACGGTGTAATGTAACGGTAGAAGTTATGGTGTAGTATAATGGTGGAATGTAGTAGTGGAATGTGATGGTGTAATATAATAGTAGAATGTAACGGTGTAATGTAATGGTAGAAAGTGAAGGTGTAATGCAATGGTAGGAAGTTACGGTGTAATGTAATAGTAGAATGTCCACGTTGTAATGTGATGGTGATATGTGATGGTGTAATGTAACAATGAACCTTAACCTTAAAGCCTATGTAATGTAATGATAGAGTATTAATGTAGGAGTGTAATATAATGATATAATGTTACGGTGTAATGTAAGGGTGATCTCTAAACCCTAAACACGATATACCGGTAGAATGTAATAGTGATCTCTAAACCTTAAGCTCGATGTAATAGTGGAGTGTAATTAATGGTGTAATGTAACAGTGGAAAGTGATGGTGTAATTTAGCAGTGATCCCTAAACCCTATACGTAATCCCGATATAATGATGATATGTGACGGTTTAATATAACGACGAAATGTCGACAAAATTTAACGACAACAACGATGTAACGGGAAATTGTACGACGAAATATATGAAAAATTTAACCACAAAATTATATATAAATGATTATTATATAATAATAACAATAATAATAATAATATAAAATATAATTTTAAATATAATTAGTTTAAAATAATTTTTAAAATATTTATTTTATATTTATATATTATTTATATTTTATACGGAGTATATCTTTAATTTATATTATTTAAAATTAATTTATAATTAGTTAGCTCTATCCCGACGACATGTCGTCTGGATAGAAGGTACAATAAATTTTCTTTTCCCTCCAGGCAATTTTCGTTTCCCTCCAGATGCTCGGTCAACGAAATTTAATTAATTAAATTTCCGATCCAGACGACTTGTCGTCTGGAAAGGGTCGTCGGGAAAAGTACTGGAATCAAATCCCCTTTACTGCCCTCTGCTCCTTCACTTTACACAAACAAAAACCCACAAATCCTCTAACACTTCGGCGATTTTCATCAAAATTCGAAGGTTTCTTCAATTTTTTAGCTTTCCACCACCAATTTCTCCTCTAATCCGCTCCAAGGTATGATTTTTCTATCGTTTTCTTTTCTTTATTATTTTTCTTTTTGAGATATTGTTGCTCAATTCGATTTTTTTTTGCAATTGAGGCTTTAATCCATATGCTTTAACTTGTTTCTTGCGGTTTTGTGATGATTTATGAAGTTAGGATTTATGTTTAGTAAATTTATTAAAGATTAAAGTTAGGGGATGTGTTTAATTGTTAGATCTATGAAGTTAGGTCTTTATTTAGTTAATTTGTTATAGATTAAAGTTAGGAATTGTGTTTAGTTAATTTATTAAAGATTAAAGTTAGAGAATTGTTAGATTTTGCAGATTTATGAGTGTTTGTGTTTATCATTTATAGTTGTTTCATAATTGTTGTTCACATATGTAATCTCTTCACTGTTAGAACATTATAAGTGGGTATGTTCAAATGTGCAGGTTTATGAACTAGAAAGATTGAAATATTTGGTTAAGATGTTTATGGCATAAAAACAGAACAGAAGCATGCTATTAAAAGAAAAGGTAATTTTGATATTTTACAAAGATTTTACTTATGATATATTGTCCACCTTTTTTTTTTTTTTTGTTGAAGATTGCTGTTTCAGATTTTAAGATTCATTTTGTTTATTGGTTTAATGGATAGATTTTATTTTTATGATAAAGATGACAATAAAGAAGACTATCTTCGGCCTGCTTCCATTCAAAGTAAGTTTTTACTTCAAACTGAAACATCTTGTTTTATTTTTATGATAAAACAATTGCAGCCCTTTAAAGCGTTTAACTGATAACGTTGAGAAGCACAAAGTTGTTAATTTTTTTACAGCTGATTGTGTGATTTCTTCATATTCATTCGTTGTGTAAGATTAGTAGTTTCTTTTTTTGTGCCTCATTGTGTAGCTTTGTTAACTGATAAAAAGACAATTGAGCATAGGAGGCGGATATGGTAATGAGTTCATCCTTATTTCATTTGTAACAATTTTCTTATCTTATGAAATCATTAATTTTGGTTATGTTTTCGTTTTGTACAACAATATATTTTATGCTTATGTTATATTATTGAACATACATATTGTACTTTGACCACTTTCCCAGAATTCCGCCAAAGGAGGTGCATGAACAAAGAGGAAGCGAGGTTAGCTATAGCTGCTAGCAACTTACAACCGGTTGAGTGTATATTTTTTGCTATGTAGTTAAAGGCACTCAATTATAACAACCTTATAGTTTTTGAGTATAGTTTTTGTGTATAGCTTTTGCTAATTCTACCGCTATCGTATTTTGTAACTCCTAAACATGATGATGATGATGTAAATTATGTGTGTAATGAATAGCCATCGTGGTAATCGCAAGCAATTTGTGATTTTATTTTAAATGTTTATCATTTACATTTATTTATATTTATTATATTATGGTAGGTTTTTTGTTTTGAACATCTGGGCAGAAATTGTATTTTGTGTGACGAATTCGGCTGGACAGCAGCTTTTTTGAAGCTGCTGTAAAAAAAAATTAATACAGGCTTTCCAGACGACATGTCGTCGCAAAAGGGTCGTCGCGAAAGGTGATTTTGACAAAAATGCCAAAATCAGTCAACAATTGACTTTTTCATGTCTGACGACACGTCGTCGCAAAAAGTCGTCACGGAAGGAGCCACTTGATCTTTGACTGTGTCAGTCAAAGTGGGTCCCACCGTCATCGGGATAGATGTAAAATAGGCGTCGGGAAAACCTTTTCGCGACGAGGATTTAGGGACGACACATAAGCGACGACATGTCGTCGAGATAGGGCTTTCCAGACGACATGTCGTCGCAAAATGTCGTCTGGAAAGGGCTCATTTGTTGTAGTGACAGTAAGATATCTTTCTAATTCAAAGTAATACTCATATTCAAACTTTGATTCAATTTCTATAACTATAACAATCTTATTTCGAGTGGAAATCTTACTTGAACTTATTTTCGTGTCATGATTCTACTTCAAGAACTTTCAAGCCATCCAAGAATCCTTTGAAGCTAGATCAATTTTTGTCACTTCCAGTAGGTTTACCTACTAATCTTGAGGTATTAATGATGTTCATAACATCATTCGATTCATATATATAAAACTATCTTATTCGAAGATTTGAACATGTAATCACTAGAACACAGTTTAGTTAATTTTAAACTTGTTCGCAAACAAAGTTAATCCTTCTAACTTGACTTTTAAAATCAACTAAACATATGTTATATATCTATATGATATGCTAACTTAATGATTTAAAACCTGGAAACGCGAAGAACATCGTAAAACCGGAAATACGCCGTCGTAGTGAAACCAGGGGCTGTTTTGGGTTAGAAAAATAAAAACTATCTTAATCTTTAAGTTGGAAGTTTGTTTTATGGAAAAATGATATTACATATGAACATGATACTATATCCAAAAATCAAGGTTAAACACAAAGTGGAAGTATGTTTTTCAAAATGGTCATCAAGATGTCGTTTTTTGGACGAAAATGACTACCTCTTTAAAAAATGACTTGTAACCTGTATTTCTGACTATAAACTTATACTTTTTCTGTTTAGTTTCATAAATTTCAGTTCATTGTGAAACCATAGAAACTTGAATCACTCAAAACGGATTTGAAACGAAGAAATGACGGGTAAAACAAAATTGGATAAATTTGCTAGTTTTAGCTACGAAAATTTTGTAACAAATCTAGACTAAACATATCCTAACTAATTTATATTGTATTATACATATTATGTAATCTTGGGATACCATAGACACGTATACAATATTTTGACATATCATATCGACCCATCTATATATATATATTTAGGAACAACCATAGACATTCTATATGCAGTAATATTTGAGTTAGCTATACAGGGTTGAGGTTGATTCTAAAATAATATATATACTTTGAGTTGTGATCCAGCCTGAGACTTGTATACACTGGGTCGTGGATTGATTCGAGATAATATATATTGATTTATTTCTGTACATCTAACTGTGGACAATTAGTTGTAAGTTACTAACGAGGACTGCTAACTTAACAAACTTAAATCATAAAAACGTAATAAAAAATGTTGTGAATGTATTTAAATCATACTTTGATATATATGTACATATTTGTTATAGGTTCGTGAATCGACCAGTGGCCAAGTCTTATTTCCAACGAAGGAAAAATCTGTGAAAGTGAGTTATAATACCACTTTTAAAATCTAATATTTTTGGGATGAGAATACATGCAGCTTTATAAATGTTTTACAAAATAGACACAAGTACGCGAAACTACATTCTATGGTTAGATTATTAAACCGAATATTGCCCCTTCAAGTTTGGTAACTTAAGATTTAGGGAAATGGCCCCTAATTGACGTGAATCCTTAAGATAAATCTATAGGCCTAACAAACCTCATTCTGGAATTTGGAATGCTTTAGTACTTCGATTTATATGGTGATTGCGATTGCCAATTTATGACATGCTTGCGAGTATGCGGGGAATATTCTATATGCATTATGTTAATGTCGGTTACCAGGTGTTCATCATAGAATGATTTTTATACACTTGCGAGTGTAAGATTATTGAATAAATGAAATCTTGTGGTCTATTTTATTAATTTGACAATATATAGGTTAAACCTATAACTCACCAACATTTTTTGTTGACGTTTTAAGCATGTTTATTCTCAAGTGATTATTAAGAGCTTTCACGGTTGCATACTAAAATAAGGACAAGATTTGGAGTCCATAATTTTATGATATTCTGTAAAAACTGCATTCAAGAAACTTATTTCGATGTAACATATTTTTTTTTATTGTAAACCATTATGTAATGGTCGTGTGTAAACGGTATATTTTAGATTATCATTATTTGATAATCTACGTAATACTTTTTAAACCTTTATCGATAAAATAAAGGTTATGGTTGTTTTAAAAATGAATGCAGTCTTTGAAAAACGTCTCATATAGAGGTCAAAACCTCGCGACGAAATCAATTAATATGGAACGTTTATAATCAATATGAACGGGGCATTTCAGTTGGTATCCGAGCGTTGGTCTTAGAGAACTAGAAAATTTGCATTAGTGTGTTTTATCGAGTTTGTTAGGATGCATTAGTGAGTCTGGACTTCGACCGTGTTTTCTTTAAAAATGATTGCTTAATATTTTTTTTGGAAACTACAAATTGTAACATGTAAATATTATGTGATATATTAATCTCTTAACATGTTTGATATTGTGTGATAGATGTCTACCTTTAGTGCAAATCCCATCAACTCACCTAATAATAATGAAGAGTCGAATATATATTGGGAAGATTCACAAATTCCCGAAGAGGAACCGGAAGAAGAGGAACCTAAAGAAGAGGAACCGAAAGAAGAGGAACCGGAAGAAGAAGAGGTTCCGGAGGAGGAAATATTAGGAACCACAAAAAAACATATAATTAAAAGAAAACCCTCAACAAATGGACCAAAATTAATAATGGTCAATGGTGTTTCCGCCGAGGAAGCAAAATATTGAGAAGATTACCAATTTTTCGATGAATCGGATCCCGATGAGGATTCCGATGATGTTATAGAAATTACCTCGACCCAATTTGTAAAAGCAAAAGAAAATAATAAGGGAAAGGGCATCAAAATAGAGAAACCTGATTCCAACCCCGATGAACTTTATATGTATCGTCAACACCCGTCTTTCTTAAGTTGTAACAATAACCCGGGAACCTCTATGCCACCAGGTTTTTCTAAACTATTTGTGAAAACAACAACTCGTATTAGAGGAATCATATATCCCTAGGAAATTAGCAAAACGAAACAGGTCCGAAGAGGAAGAAACTAGTGAGTCGAAATAAAGAGTTGTAATCATGAGGTGTAAAATATGTAAAATAAGTGTGCTTGTACTTTTCTTGTTGTATGTGAAAATTGCTTGTATTATTTGATAATTATCTTTTACGAATCTAATTCTTGTCTGTTTTACAGTATAAAAACACAATGGACGTTAAGGATAGACAATCAAAAATTTTAGAAGACCTACCAGGGGACATGATTGATGAAATCTTGTCTAAAGTCGGTCAGAATTCGTCGGCACAATTATTTACGACAAAATTAGTGTGTAGAACATTTGATGAACGTTCCAGGCATGCCTTAGTTTATAAAAAGGCTTTCATTTGAAAGATGGGGTATATCACATTGGGGTGACCGTAAGTTACGTGTTTTCTTTAAAGCGTTAAATGCGAGGAACCCAAATGCAATTTTAAGCTACGGGTTAAGAACCTATTTTGACTCAACATATCCCAACATTGGACTTCGTGAGTTTGAAAAAGCTTCTAACATGCAACATAAAGAAGCATGTTATGCTTACGGGTTAGTGATGTTTTCTTCTCACCAAAGTGAGAAAAAGAACATCGGATTACAACTGTTAAATAAAATATTCCCACAAGTGACGGACTCAGTAATTGGGGTGAGAAACAAGGTTTTTAGATTGTTACGGGGCTGTTGGGCATTACGAAACCCTCGTCCTTTTGACGACGTTACAACATGCTGCCTAGCTAACGGTCATAACGGTTATTTTTCACAAGACCAAGGATGGGAAGTAGTCTTAGTAAAACCAGAATGCATGACTTGTTTCTGGACCTATGAATTACGTGTCTTTATTGCCTTTGCTGAACGACTTGCGTTAAACTAGAAATTGTCTTCGCAACTGCTTTGTATCAAAGTTATTGTGTGCTATATTTTTATGCTATATGAAAAATAGCGGTATTGTAAGTTTGTAAAATATTGTATAAAAGTTTGAACGCGAAATATTATTATAATCAGTTTTTCATATAGAATTGTAGTAGTTAAATTGTATGTTAGCTACTAAGTATGAACTTAACGGGTAGGTACTACCCGAATTAAAACTATAAAACGCTAATATGAAGAAAAAGCTTTTATAAATGAGTTCATATTGTGCTACGACATACTATTGACTACTCTTAATATTCTATATGATTAACTCAATCCTTTTGGCTATTTTGAAGGAAATGGCACCGACGACTCGTCAGAATTTGAACATGAGCGAGGAAGACTTCCGTGCTTTCCTTGCAGCAAACATAGCCGCAGTACAGGCTGCGATGCAAAATAACAATAACTCTGAATCCATCAATGGAACTAACACCATGAGAACTCGTGTAGGATGCTCCTACAAAGAATTCACTGCCTGTAAACCTTTGGAATTCGATGGAACAGAGGGTCCAATCGGATTAAAATGGTGGACTGAGAAGGTTGAATCGGTGTTTGCCATAAGTAAGTGCACTGAAGAAGACAAAGTAAAGTACGCTACGCATACCTTCACAGGTACTGCGTTAACATGGTGAAACACTTATCTAGAACATGTGGGACAAGATGCTGCTTACACACTACCATGGTTAGCATTCAAACACTTAATGAATGAGCAGTACCGTCCCAGAAACGAGGTCAATAAGCTCAAGGTAGAGCTTAGAGGGTTACGAACACAAGGGTTTGATATTACCATGTACGAATGACGATTCACAGAGTTGTGCCTATTATGTCCGAGAGCGTTCGAAGATGAAGAAGAGAAAATCGACGCATTTGTAAAAGGGTTACCAGAAAGGATTCAAGAAGATGTGAGTTCACACGAGCCCGCCTCTATACAAAAGGCAAGTCGAATGGCTCACAAACTCATAAATCAGATTGAGGGAAGAATTAAAGAGCAATCAGCCGAAGAAGCCAACACGAAACAAGTCAAGAGGAAGTGGGAAGAAAACAGTGACAAGAGTCACCAATACAACAACAACAACAACAACAACAACAATAATCGCAATTACAAATGAAATAACTACCACCACAACCTCAACTTTAACCGCAACAACAATAACATTCCCAACAACAACTACAACAACTACAATAACCGTTCCAACAATAACAACAACCGCAATAACAACAATCCCAACAATAACAACCAGAGGCAGAAACCATGCCAGAGGTGTGAAGGATACCATCCAACTGGGCTTTGTACGACATCGTGTACTAAGTGTAATAGAAAGGGTCATGGTACGACGAAGTGTGAAGTTTACGGACCAATGACTAACAAGAATAAAGGAACAAATAATGTCGGAACAAATAATACCGCCATTATTTGTTATGGATGTGGGAAGCCGGGTCATGTCAGAAACGAATGCCCAAATCAGGGGAATACTAATGGACAGGGCTGCGGAAGAGTTTTCAATATTAATACGGCAGAAGCACAAGAAGACCCGGAGCTTGTTACGGGTACGTTTCTTATTGATGAAAAACCTTCTTATGTTTTATTTGATTCGGGTGCGGATAGAAGCTATATGAGTAGAGATTTTTGTGCTAAATTAAGTGGTCCATTGACACCTATGAATAATAAATTTTTACTCGAATTAGCAAACGGTAAATTAATTTCGGCAGATAAAATATGTCGGAATCGAGAAATTAAACTGGTTAGCAAAACGTTTAAGATTGATTTGATACCAGTAGAGTTAGGGAGTTTTGATATGATAATTGGCATGGACTGGTTGAAAAAGGAGAGAACGGAGATCATATGTTATAAAAATGCAATTCGCATTGTACGAGAAGAAGGAAAACCCTTAATGGTGTACGGAGAAAAGAGCAATGCGAAGTTAAATCTTATTAGTAATTTGAAGGCGCAAAAACTAATAAGAAAAGGTTGCTATGCCGTTCTTGCACACATCGAAGAAGTCAAATCCGAAGAAAAGAACATCAATGATGTTCCCGTCGCAAAAGAATTTCCCTATGTATTTCCGAAAGAATTACCGGGACTACCTCCACACCGATCCGTTGAATTTTAAATAGACCTTGTACCAGGAGCTGCACCAATAGCTCGTGCTCCATACAGACTCGCACCTAGTGAAATGAAGGAACTCCAAAGCCAACTACAAGAAACTTTAGAGCGTGGTTTTATACGACCAAGTACATCACCATGGGGAGCTCCTATTTTGTTTGTCAAAAAGAAGGAAGGTACATTCAGGTTGTGTATCGAATACCGAGAGTTGAACAAACTTACCATCAAGAACCGTTATCCACTACCTAGAATCGACGACTTATTTGATCAACTACAAGGCTCGTCAGTTTATTCAAAGATTGATTTACGTTCTGGGTATCATCAAATGCGGGTGAAGGAGGATGATATTCCGAAGACTGCTTTCAGAACGCGTTACGGTCATTACGAGTTTATGGTTATGCCGTTTGGGTTGACTAACGCACTAGCTGTGTTCATGGACCTCATCAACCGAGTGTGTGGACCATACCTTGACAAGTTTTTCATTGTTTTCATCGATGACATACTTATTTACTCAAAGAATGATCAAGAGCACGAAGAACATTTGAGAAAAGTGCTAGAGTTGTTGAGGAAAGAAAAACTGTACGCTAAATTTTCAAAGTGTGCATTTTGGTTGGAAAAAGTTCAATTCATCGGTCACATAGTGAACAAAGAAGGTATTCAGGTGGATCCGGCAAAGATTGAAACCGTTGAAAAATGAGAAACCCCGAAAACTCCGAAACACATACGCCAATTTTTAGGATTAGCCGATTACTACAGGAGATTCATTCAAGATTTTTCCAAAATAGCAAAACCCTTGACTGTATTAACGCATAAAGGGAAGAAATTTGAATGGAAGGATGAACAAGAAAAAGCGTTTCAATTGTTGAAGAAAAAGTTAACTACGGCACCTATATTGTCATTACCTGAAGGGAATGATGATTTTGTGATATATTGTGACGCCTCAAAGCAAGGTCTCGGTTGTGTATTAATGCAACGAACGAATGTAATTGCTTATGCGTCTAGACAATTAAAGATTCACGAGCAGAATTATACGACGCATGATTTGGAATTAGGCGCGGTTGTTTTTGCATTAAAGACTTGGAGGCACTACTTATATGGGGTTAAAAGTATTATATATACAGATCACAAAAGTCTCCAACACATATTTAATCAGAAATAACTGAACATGAGGCAGCGTAGGTGGATTGAGTTATTGAATGATTACGATTTCGAGATTCGTTACTATCCGAGAAAGGCGAATGTGGTAGCCGACGCTTTGAGTAGAAAGGACAGAGAACCTATACGGGTAAAAGCTATGAATATAATTATTCGCACTAACCTTACTACTCAAATAAAGGAGGCGCAACAGGGTGTTGTAAAAGAAGAGAATTTGAAGAATGAAATACCCAAGGGATCGGAGAAACACCTTAATATTCGAGAAGACGGAACCTGGTATAGAGCCGGAAGAATTTGGGTACAAAGTTTGGAGATGTGAGAGAAATGGTACTTGGGGAAGCACATAAAACCTGATACTCAATACATTCCGGAGCGGGAAAGATGTATAAGGACCTCAAGAAATATTTTTGGTGGCCGGGTATGAAAGCCGATATTGCAAGATATGTAGGAGAATGTTTGATGTGTTCTAAGGTCAAAGCTGAACATCAGAAACCATCAGGTCTACTTCAACAACCTGAAATCCCGAAATGGAAATGGGAAAACATTATCATAGATTTCATTACTAAATTGCCAAGGACTGCAAGTGGTTATGATACTATTTGGGTAATAGTCGATCGTCTCACCAAATTAGCACATTTTCTGCCAATGAGAGAAGATGACAAAATGGAGAAGTTGGCGCGATTATACTTGAAAGAAGTTGTCTCCAGACATGGAATAACAGTCTCTATTATCTCTGATAGGGATGGCAGATTTGTTTCAAGGTTTTCGCAGACATTACAGCAAGCATTAGGAACTCGTCTAGACATGAGTACTGCTTATCACCCACAAACGGATGGGCAAAGTGAAAGGACGATACAGACCCTTGAAGACATGCTACGAGCATGTGTTATCGATTTTAGAAATAGTTGGGATCGACATCTGCCGTTAGCAGAATTTTCCTACAACAACAATTAACATTCGAGTATTGAGATGACACCATTCGAGGCACTTTATGGTAGAAAGTTGTGATGCCCATGTCAAAACACTTAACGGCTCCGTCACTTGGTCCCACAGCTTGATCATAACTCTATATGAATTTAATAAATAACCTTGCATTCTTTATTTGAAAATTGATTTCCTATAAAGGAAACCTACCAAAATGTGTAAGTTTAGAAAAACCATACATTATTACTTAACTAAAAGTTGACCAAAACAAAGTCAACAACATCCACTATTAAATGTATCAAAATAGAATGCAAGTTAATGGTTAACAAAAGCTGCCATCATAAATATGCAGACTCTCTAAGCACAGCGGAAGCAATCAATCATGAACCTGAGAATAAAACATGCGAGTAACTGTCAACAAAAATGTTGAGTGAATTATAGGTTTAATATTGTAAACAATATCGAATTTAAACCATAAAAATTTATGTTTGAAAACATAAAAACTCCTTTTTGGACCACAAAATTATATGCTAGAAAACTCAAAATGGGGTTGTCAAACCCGATAGATCTATCCATAGGATTCGCGTTCACCAATAGAAACCAGTGATTACAATTACCAGATTAGGGAATATTTTTGTTCGACTCACAATGAATAATTTAAACCAACTTCCACTTGTGTCCAAAATATAAAATAAATTGCATGTATTCTCATCCCAAAAGATTTAAAATAGAAAAATGGGACTATAACTCACCTTAATAGCAAACGAAGTAACCACACAAATATGCGAACAGCAAATGAATTAAAGTGATCAGGAATGATCACAACGCCGACCTATAAATAAAACAGGTCGATATAAATAACTAACTTAGGTCAAGTCTTAGTATGATAGCTATTGTACATGTTGCAAGTAGTCATAGAACAATACTCACTATGTATCGGTTTGATCGGAACAGCTTACGAACACACACTTTCTATTTTTAGAAAGTTTCTATTTTTAGCAGGTTTTCATTTTTGGAAAGTTTCTATTTTTGGAAAGTTTCTATTTTTGGAAAGTTTTTATTTTTGGAAAGTTTTTATTTTTGGAAAGTTTCTATTTTTAGAAAGTTTCCATTTTTGGAAAGTTTCCATTTTTGGAAAGTTTCCATTTTTAGAAAGTTGCTATTTTAGGAAAGTTTATAAGTTAGGAAAGTTTCCTTAATTAGAAAGTCAATAAAAGTCAACTGAAAGTCAAAATCAACTGAAAGTCAACTCAAAAGTCAACCTTGGTCAAACATAGTCAACATTAATTTAAAAGTGTAAGTTATAATAATAATGTAGTTATAATGTTAATGAAAGTTAAATATGTCTAATTATGTCATAACATAAGTTTAATTAAATTAAAATGAATTATTAAAGTTAATATAAGTTTAAATGATATAATTAATATAACATAAATATTTAATTAATTAATTAAATATTAGTCATAATGTAAGTATTATTAATTAATAATAAATTTTAAATCATATCATAAGTATTATTAATTAATAATGAATTATTAATCATATCATAAGTTTCTAATTATAATTATTAAATCATAAGTATTTAATAATTAAATTATAATTAAATAATAACTAAGCCTTATAATAATTAAATAATTAATTAATATTTATTATAAGTCTTATAATAATAATCTTATAATATAATTTTTATACTTATCATAAGTATTTTCCATTAATAATAAAAGCATTATTAATCATAAGTTTAATTAAAATGTTAATTAAATCATAAGTAATAATTATATGATATAATAAATATATATCATAAGTCTTAAATAATAATAATTAATTTTTTATCATAAGTAATTAAATGATAATGAAATTCATTATTTATCATAAGTTTAATAATTAATCATAAGTTTTAAATCAAAAGTTCATCGGATCGTATCTTGAGCCCCGGGTGTCGGTTTTCGGCGAGCCTTACATATATCTCCGCCTAATCAAACCACCCGAAACTTTGGTACACTCAAGAACACCCCAAGAACAGTCTACAATTCATGGTGATCAGCCATGCCACCACTTGGAACTTTAATTCAATCAAAATCGTGTTTTAGCCATAACGGGTGATTCGTGGCTCGGATTTAGATGACCCGAACACGAAAGTTCGTCCCACCATTGATCCTAACTCATTAACACACCCTAAAGTCACCAAATATGGTCACAAAGTCGGATCAAACCTGGTTCATAACAATATCACATTTCAATTTCAACAAAATACCATTTTGATCGAATCTAGGGCTCCGGGAATCGAAACGACATGAATACGGAGTCTAAAATTAATGTCTTGATGAGAGGAACTCATCTAGATACTTTATTTTAACTTTTATAACAGTCACAATAACAGAAAGACAAGAATTAGCTGCTGTCCCAATTATATCAAACCGAAAACATATGTATTCGAGTAATTCTACGCATACCATCAACAATACAATAACATATGATCATCATACAACTAATATAACATATAAAATCAGTAAAATATGTGAAAAATTAAAAAGCTAGGGTTAGGGTTTATACCCTAATCAAGAATTGATTAATATGAACGCGTAGAGAAGAACGAGAGAAATCCGTTGATGCTAAAAGCCCTAAATTCCAAGCTTGAATTGATTGAAGATGATGATGACCCATGTTGATGGTGATGGGACGGCCAAAAGGAGGAAGGGTGGAAGAGAGAGTGAAATAAAGTTGTGTTTAGGTTAAATGAAAAGAGTTTTGATCAAATTAGCACATGTAATCTCCAAAATTCAAGAATTAACACAAAACCCCCTCCCCCATTAAGGGATTCGGCCAAAAATGATAGGGTGGGCTCCACTTGTGGGCCACCGTGAAGTATAAACTAAAATCTCTTAGCCCGAATGCCAGAACGAAGCCCGAAACACGAAAACGTCATTACGCGATTGATTTTTCGGAAAGATAACAAATACCCGAATAATAAAATATATAAACACTAAATATAATCATATGACATCAAAATATCATATTTAAAATAATTTGGATTTAAAAATCCCAAAAGTTTGACCGTTGGTTTGAAAACCGAAAAGATTCGCCGGATAGAAATCCACGATTCGTATAAACGTACAATTTAAAATATGAATACAAATATTCATTTAACACATAATAATTAATATATTATTACTAAAATAATAATATAGGTCATAGAAATGACGTGGCACGAATAACAGTTAACGGTCGTTAAATAATTAACGGTAAAAGATAACGGAAAAAGTAGGTTCGTGACAGTACCTTCCCGTTACGGAAATTTCGTCCTGAAATTTAAGTAGGTGCAGGGGTTAACTCAGCATCTGGGAACAAATGCGGGTACTTCTGCTTCATCTAATCTTCACGCTCCCAAGTAAACTCGGGACCGCGTCTGGCGTTCCATCTAACTCAAACAATAGGAATCCTACTCGGTTTAAGAGTCTTAACCTCTCGATCCATAATTTCGACAGGTTCCTCAATAAAATGAAGTTGCTTATCAACATGAAGTTCCTCCAGAGGAATAGTCTTATCGGCCTCGGCCAAACACTTCATTAAATTCGATACACGAATAACGTCATGAATAGTACTGAGTTCTTGTGGCAATTTCAAACGATAAGCCACTGGTCCAACTCTCTCAATAATCTCAAAAAGGTTCAACAAAACGAGGATTCAACTTTCCCCTTTTACCAAAATGTATCATGCCCTTCCAAGGTGATACCTTCAACATAACACGATCACCGACCTGAAATTCAATATCGTTTCTTCTCTTATTGGCATAGCTCTTTTGCCGACTTCTGGCAGTTCTCAATCTTTCTTTAATATGTACGATCTTCTCGGTAGCCCCATGAATAATTCCTGGACCTGGGAGTTGTACATCCCCAACCTCATTCCAACAGACAGGAGACCTACACTTTCAACCATACAGAGTTTCAAACGGTGCGGCTTTAATACTTGCATGATAGCTGTTATTATAAGAAAATTCAGCTAGCGGCAAATATCTATCCCACCCATTACCAAGATCAATAACACACGCTCGCAACACGTCTTCTAATGTTTGAATGGTCCTTTCACTCTGACCATCCGTCTGCGGATGATAAGCAGTGCTCATATCTAACTTAGTTCCCAAGGCATCTTGTAAGGATTGCCAAAACCTCGATGTGAATAAACTATCTCGGTCTGAAATAATAAATACAGGGACACCATGCCTCAAAACAATCTCCTTCAAATACAAACGAGTAAGTTTCTCCATCGAATCTGTTTTTTTAATTGGCAAGGAACGAGCTAACTTTGTGAGTCGGTCAACAATAACCCAAAATGTATCATAACCACCTACAACTCTCGGTAACTTCGTAATAAAATCCATTGTAATGCTTTCCCACTTCCACTCGGGAATTTCAAGTTGCACCAAAAGTCCTGACGGTTCTGATGTTCAGCTTTAACCTTAGCACAGGTCAAACACTTAGCCACATACATAGCCACATCAGCCTTTAAATGAGGCCACCAATACAGCTCCTTAAGATCATGATACATCTTTTCTGAATCAGGATGAATAGAGTACCTAGACTTATGAGCCTCCTCTAGAACAAGTTGTCGCAGATCACCAAACTTCGGAACCCAAAGGCGTCCCGCAAAATACCGAGTACCATCAGTTTATACCTCTAACTGTTTACTCAAGCCTCGGACCTTCCCGTTACAAAATTCTCCTCCTTCAAGGCTTCTTATTGCACTGCAAGAATCTGTGTTGCGAGGTTTGTTCGAATGGTCATATTTAAGGCCCTAAACCTATGAGGTTCTGTCCTCTCTTTACGACTTAATGTATCGGCCACAACATTAGCCTTCCCCGGATGATATAAAAGTTCACAATCATAATCGTTCAACGTCTCAATCCATCTTCGTTGCCTCATATTCGACTGTTTCTGATCAAGGATATGTTGAAGACTTTTGTGATTAATGTACACGGTACATTTGACCCTATATAAGTAATGTCTCAAATCTTGAGTGCGAACCCAACAGCTTCCAATTCTAAATCATGGGTTGTATAATTCTGTTCATGAATCTTTAACCGTCGTGCCGCGTAGGCAATGACTTTCTTTCACTGCATCAAAACACAACCCAAGTCTCGGCACGAAGCATCACTATAGATAACAAAATCATCATTACTCTCAGGTAGTGATAATATCGGTGCAGAAGTTAACTTCTTCTTCAGAGTCTGGAGAGCAGACTCTTACTCACTCTTCCACTCGTACTTCTTCCCCTTATGCGTTAAAGCAGTCAGAGGTTTTACTACTTGTGAAAACTCTTGAGTGAACCTTCTAAAACAGCCTGCCAAACCTAGGAACTGACGAATCCGAGTAGGAGTTTTCGAAATTTCTCACTTCTCAATTGCCTCAATCTTGGCAGGATCAACTTGAATTCCCTGGTTACTAACAATATGTCCAAGGAATTGAACTTCTCTTAATCAGAAAGCACACTTAGAGAACTTGGCGTACAACTCTTCTTCTCTCAATAAATCAAGCACCAACTTCAAATGTTCTTCGTGCTCTTCATCACTCTTAGAATAAATAAGGATGTCGTCGATGAAAACAATAACGAATTTGTCTAGATAGGGTCTGCACACACGGTTCATGAGGTCCATGAACACAGCAGGTGCATTTGTTAATCCAAAGGGCATAACAAGGAATTCGAAGTGACCATAACGGGTGGGAAAAGCGGTTTTCGGAACATCAGATTCTTTAACGCGCAATTGGTGATAACCAGAACGAATCAATCGTAGAATAAATGGACGAACCTTGAAGCTGATCGAACAGATCATCAATTCTCAGAAAAGGGTAACGATTCTTAATAGTACGCTTGTTTAACTTGTGATAATCAATACACAATCGGAACGAACCATCTTTCTTCTTGACAAACAAAATAGGAGCTCCCCAAGGGGACGAACTGGGACGAATGAAATATAGTTGCAACAATGAAGGAAAAAATATATGGAGTAGTCACATCGGTGGCACAGATATTTAAGGCAATTTTCTCAAAGGAGATAACGAAGATCATGGACTTCAAAGTAAATTTTCATTACATTTCCGAAGGGAAGACGTACGAAAGGTGTGATATTTCAACGAGAGTGAACTTCCTTGTACAATGAGCGAGGAAATCTAGGATTCATCCATATTCTTAAATTTATGTGCGGATGAAAAGAACGTGAATCATGGGTTATAAAGAATGGCTGACTTCAGGTGAGATGAATCTCCAAAAATAATTTCATGCACCTCAAAGTATTGGATCATAGGATTGATGTTTTCGAGGGTGTTGCGGTTGACAGTGAATATTGAGAGTAGAAACTCCTCAAACGGTCTAGTGTAATATATATCCATGATACTCACTATAGCAACAGTTGGGGTAGAAACCCACATAGCACCTTTTCTACAATAGGGTGACCACCGAGTATACCCCAGAAAATTGATTTATCGGTCCGCGTTTCGGCTATGTCCAAACATAAGAGGGAAAATTTTACGAGCGCAAAGACTTTCTAACAAATTTTATAAAACCGGAATCCAAAGTGGTGTAAGAGTTTCTATCAACTAACTTAATGGTAAGTTTCATCCTTAAACGGAGAATAAGAAGAACCGTGATCCAAACACTCTGTAGAGTAATGCGAAAATTTGATAAGATCAATCAAACGGGGTTTTGAAAAAGGTTTAAACATTTGATGCGACATCATAAACGGAGCGAAGTTCTTAGTAATTTAGAAGTATGTACAACGTGTACCATTTTATATAAAACAATTTGACTTAATCAAACAGCTCAATAAATGAGTGGTTTAAAAAAAATTTTGAAGGTATGATTTCGTATATACTAGCCAAAATAGGTAAGGGTAAATTTATTCATTTGAATCCATACGTACATATATGATTTTATAATTTGTATACATGACAAAATATTTCATTACTTCTATTCGCCCATAAATCCCGTGAGAACCGTTCAATTAAACAAATGTGTAAAACTCCCGATGATAAACAGAGTATCTGTATTCAGAGGTTACAAGTTGAAGTAAGATTGTGGAAGATCGAGTAAAGGACTTGAATCATCGTGCGACATAATGTTACGAGGTCATGAAAACCAATGAGTTAAATGTTGTTTTGACTAATATCAGGACATAAGTCCTTGGGCCAAAACTGTTCCCGACCGAAGCTGTTGCTAACAAGCAAGTTATGAAGGATAGAGCATGAGATGGATAATCCGGTTAAAATGAGCTTCTCGTATATCAAAAAATAAGATAATGAATGTTTTCCCTACCCATGTAATACATCGGAATTTCTGAATGAGTGGTGTAAAAATTTTCTTTGACTCGCTTTCTATTCCTCATGTCACAATATTGGGACTTCTTTATGAATTAACGTAATATAATCACGTTGGCCTGACGCCATTATATTTCACTAATTCATAGTTCCATTCCAATAGCACTACATGAGGTCAGGACACGCGATCAACCTTGAATTTCCACACAATTTCTCTAAAATGATTTCTAAAACAATGTGCTAAGGATAGCACAAGAGACAAAATATCCAAAAGTAATGAATAGGAATAACGATAACATAAAAATGTCTTCGAAGTACCAAGAATCTCTAAAAGTCAAGAATGACATTTTTCGGTTCAAAAACCAAAGCACCTAGGCACAACGGCACAAAGACACGTAATATAACAAGAATGTTATATACCTAAACATAATAGCTGACATTGAAATGCCGAGCATTTAGAAGTCAAGAATGACATCTCGCGTAAGATAACTCAAACATTAAACACATAACCATAATAGATGACATAGGAATGTCGAGAATTTCAGAAGTCAAGAATGACATCCCTCGGTTTCACTATCCGAGGTGTTCTTATAAAAGATAAACTCGCATGAGTAGGAGAATACGTTTAAATCAGAATGGGAGTTCCTCCCGGATTCGGAACATAACAGAGATGTATGTATGATAAAAATATACATACCAATAAGATACAAATAATCACATATAATAATATTTTATAAGCCGAGCTGTAGACTAGACTCACTAATGCAAGCTATTTACTCGGGTAATGACATCAATGCAGCCTAATTCCCTACAACCAATGTTCTGATACCAACTGTGATAACAGTTGGGGTAGAAACCCACTCAGTGCCTTTCCTGCAAACAGGGTGACCACTGAGCGTACCTCAGAAACTGATTTTATAGCCCGCGTTTCCGCCAAGCTAACCCCAACAGGGACCGCGAGGAGTAAGAGCCAATGCTTCGTCACAGGTTACACTATGAGAACCCCCTCTACGGCTAACACGCCTCATTGGACGTGTTCAAGCCAGCTCTGATACCAACTGTGATGTCCCCGTCAAAACACTTAACGGCTCCGTCACTTGGTCCCACAGCTTGATCATAACTCTATATGAATTTAATAAATAACCTTGCATTCTTTATTTGAAAATTGATTTTCTATAAAGGAAACCTACCAAAATGTGTAAGTTTAGAAAAACCATACATTATTACTTAACAAAAAGTTGACCAAAACAAAGTCAACAACATCCACTATTAAATGTATCAAAATAGAATGCAAGTTAATGTTTAACAAAAGCTGCCATCATAAATATGCAGACTCTCTAAGCACAGCGGAAGCAATCAATCATGAACCTGAGAATAAAACATGCGAGTAACTGTCAACAAAAATGTTGAGTGAATTATAGGTTTAATATTGTAAACAATATCGAATTTAAACCATAAAAATTTATGTTTGAAAACATAAAAACTACTTTTTGGACCACAAAATTATATGATAGAAAACATATAAAAACATTATTTCATTTACCGTGAGCCACCTGGTAACCACTTAACCATTTATTTACCCTTGCCAAACACAATAAATAATATACACCGAACAAGTGTATCTTCAACAAAATACGAAGTACTAAACATTTCGATTATAAATTGCTAGCGCGACTAGCTCGAAATGGGGTTGTCAAACCCGATAGATCTATCCATAGGATTCTCGTTCACCAGTAGAAACTAGTGATTACAATTACCAGATTAGGGAATATTTTTGTTCGACTCACAATGAATAATTTAAACCAACTTCCACTTGTGTGCAAAATATAAAATAAATTGCATGTATTCTCATCCCAAAAGATTTAAAATAGAAAAATGGGACTATAACTCACCTTAATAGAAAACGAAGTAACCACACAAATACGTTAACAGCAAATGAATTAAAGTGATCAGGAATGATCACAATGCCGACCTATAAATAAAACAGGTCGATATAAATAACTAACTTAGGTCAAGTCTTAGTATGATAGGTATTGTACATGTTGCAAGTAGTCATAGAACAATACTCACTATGCATCGGTTTGATCAGAACAGCTTACGGACACACACTTTCTATTTTTAGAAAGTTTCTATTTTTAGCAGGTTTCCATTTTTGGAAAGTTTCTATTTTTGGAAAGTTTCTATTTTTGGAAAGTTTCTATTTTTGAAAAGTTTCCATTTTAGGAAAGTTTTTATTTTTGGAAAGTTTCTATTTTTGGAAAGTTTCTATTTTTGGAAAGTTTCCATTTGGAAAGTTTCTATTTTTGGGAAGTTTCCATTTTTAGAAAGTTGCTATTTTAGGAAAGTTTATAAGTTAGGAAAGTTTCCTTAATTAGAAAATCAACAAAAGTCAACTGAAAGTCAAAATCAACTGAAAGTCAACTCAAAAGTCAACCTTGGTCAAACATAGTCAACATTAATTTAAAAGTGTAAGTTATAATAATAATGTAGTTATAATGTTAATGAAAGTTAAATATGTCTAATTATGTCATAACATAAGTTTAATTAAATTAAAATGAATTATTAAAGTTAATATAAGTTTAAATGATATAATTAATATAACATAAGTATTTAATTAATTAATTAAATATTAGTCATAATGTAAGTATTATTAATTAATAATAAATTTTAAATCATATCATAAGTATTATTAATTAATAATGAATTATTAATCATATCATAAGTTTCTAATTATAATTATTAAATCATAAGTATTTAATAATTAAATTATAATTAAATAATAACTAAGCCTTATAATAATTAAATAATTAATTAATATTTATTATAAGTCTTATAATAATAATCTTATAATATAATTTTAATACTTATCAAAAATATTTTCCATTAATAATAAAATTAATCATAAGTTTAATTAAAATGTTAATTAAATCATAAGTAATAATTATATGATATAATAAATATATATCATAAGTCTTAAATAATAATAATTACTTTTTTATTATAAGTAATTAAATGATAATGAAATTCATTATTTATCATAAGTTTAATAATTAATCATAAGTTTTAAATCAAAAGTTCATCGGATCGTATCTTGAGCCCCGGGTGTCGGTTTTCGGCGAGCCTTACATATATCTCCGCCTAATCAAACCACCCGACACTTTGGTACACTCAAGAACACCCCAAGAACAGTCCACAAGTCGTGGTGATCAGCCATACCACCACTTGGAACTTCAATTCAATCAAAATCGTGTTTTAGCCATAACGGGTGATTCGTGGCTTGGATTTAGATGACCCAAACACGAAAGTTCATCCCACCATTGATCCTAACTCATTAACACACCCTAAAGTCACCAAATATGGTCACAAAGTCGGACCAAACCTGGTTCATAACAATATCACATTTCAATTTCAACAAAATACCATTTTGATCGAATCTAGGGCTCCGGGAATCGAAACGACATGAATTCGAAGTCTAAAATTAATGTATTGATGAGAGGAACTCATCTAGATACTTTATTTTAACTTTTATAACAGTCACAATAACAGAAAGACAAGAATTAGCTGCTGTACCAATTATATCAAACCAAAAACATATGTATTCGAGTAATTCTACGCATACCATCAACAATACAATAACATATGATCATCATACAACTAATATAACATATAAAATCAGTAAAATATGTGAAAAATTAAAAATCTAGGGTTAGGGTTTATACCCTAATCAAGAATTGATTAATATGAACGCGTAGAGAAGAACGAGAGAAATCCGTTGATGCTAAAAGCCCTAAATTCCAAGCTTGAATTGATTGAAGATGATGATGACCATGTTGATGGTGATGGGATGGCCAAAAGGAGGAAGGGAGGAAGAGAGAGTGAAATAAAATTGTGTTTAGGTTAAATGAAAAGAGTTTTGATCAAATTAGCACATGTAATCTCCAAAATTCAAGAATTAACACAAAACCCCCTCCCCCATTAAGGGATTCGGCTGAAAATGATAGGGTGGGCTCCACTTGTGGGCCACCTTGAAGTATAGACTAAAATCTCTAAGCCCGAATGCCCGAACGAAGCCCGAAACACGAAAACGTCATTACGCGATTGATTTTTCGGAAAGATAACAAATACGCGACGAATAAAATATATAAACACTATATATAATCATATGACATCAAAATATCATATTTAAAATAATTTGGATTTAAAAATCCCAAAAGTTTGACCGTTGGTTTGAAAACCGAAAAGATTCGCCGGATAGAAATTCACGATTCGTATAAACGTACAATTTAAAATATGAATACAAATATTCATTTAACACATAATAATTAATATATTATTACTAAAATAATAATATAGGTCATAGAAATAACGTGGCACGAATAACAGTTAACGGTCGTTAAATAATTAACGGTAAAAGATAACGGAAAAAGTAGGGTCGTGACAAAAGTGCAGGTCTCCGATTTGTTGGAGTGAAGTTGGGGATAGACAGATTACGGGTCCAGAAATTATTCAAGAAACCACAGAGAAGATCATTCAAATTCAACAACTCAGGTTCGAGCCTCGTCACCTATAAAGGATATTATTTGAAAGAAATTCCTTGAGGATGGCCCAAAGGGAAGGTTTTACCGACCTGCTCCGGGACTAAGGTCCGACCCGCCTGCCCCGTATGGAATGGTTTAAGGGTTGGATCTCCTGAGTGTGGTTCGGGTTTCCTGCCCGAACGCGTGTGTGTGTGCAAATGATGACTAGGCTTCGGTCCGGACTGATGCAAGCTTTCCGTTCACAAAAAAAAAAAAAACCCGCCCAAAGTCGACAAAAGTGCTACGCGGACATTAAAAGAAAAGATATAGAATTTGAAATTGGGAGATGGTTATGCTTAAGGTTTCACCTTGGAAAGGTGTTGTTCAATTTGGTAAACGGGGGAAACTAAACCTAAGACACATCGGGCCATTCAAGATTATAGATCGTGTCGGACCAGTAGCTTACCGACTTGAGTTACCTCAACAACTCGTGGCTGTACATAACACTTTCCACGTCTCGAATTTGTAGAAATATTTTGCTAAAGAAGATCTCACTATTCCGCTAGACGAAATCCAAATCAATGAAAAACTTCAATTCATCAAAGAATCCGTCGAAATAATGGATCGTGAGGTTAAAAGGCTTAAGCAAAATAAGATACCAATTGTTAAGGTTCGATGGAATGCTCGTAGAGGACCCGAGTTCACCTGGGAACGTGAAGACCAGATAAAGAAGGAATACCCGCACTTATTTCCAGAAGATGCGTCAACACCTTCAACCGCTTAAAATTTCGGGACAAAATTTATTTAACGGGTAGGTACTGTAGTGACCCGAACTTTTCCGTGATTATTTATTAAATGAAAACTATATTTGCATGATTAAACGTTTCCAACATGTTAAGCAATCAAACTTGTTAAGACTTGATTATTTGAAATGAGTTTCATGTAGACAATTGACCACCCAAGTTGACTGGCGATTCACGAACGTTAAAAATTGTAAAAATTATATGATGATATATATATATGCATATGTATCATATTAAGATATTAATACACTATGTTTAACATCATGAAATGATAATTACATATATCATTAAGCATATTAACAATGAACTACACGAGTAAGATGAGACTACTAACTTAAGGATTTCGAAACAATACATATATGTAACGATTATCGTTGTAATAGTATTTTACACACACACACACACACACACACACACACATATATATATATATATATATATATATATATATATATATATATATATATATATATATATATATATATATATATGATATTAAGATATATTAATACACCATGTTAACATGTTAACTTAACAATTTAACATCTCATTTAAGTGCAATAACAATGGATCAATTATATTTAACAAGATCATTAACTTAAAGGTTCCGAAACAACGCTTACATATAACGACTAACGATGACTTAACGACTCAGTTAAATGTATATACATGTAGTGTATTAAGATGTATTAATACACTTTTGGAAAACTTCAAGACACATATCAAAGTACTTCTATCTAACAAAAATGCTTACAATTACATTCTCGTTCATTTTCATCAACAATTCTACTCGTATGTAACTGTATTCATACTCGTACAATACACAGCTTCTAGATGTATTTACTATTGGTATATACCAATAGAAAAACATCAAAATCAGACTCCTAATCAGCTACTTTTGTTCTCTAGCATGGATGATTGATCAAGTTGGCCATTAGAGGAAATAATTACACTAAAAATCAAATTACAACTTGTTTATATGGACACCATGTATCACGTTTTCCTTCACCATCCCACACACTTGCATTTTTCAATTTTCTTTCATCTATTTGATCTCTCTATTTCTCTATGATGATGTTCTAAGTGTTCTCTAGCATATTCAACAAAATCTACATCAATCTAGCTCCTAAAACCAACCTTTGATCAACCTACAAAACAACTACTCAAGAACACTTCAATAACACTTTCAAGTTTACTAGCTTACTTCCAATCTTGAAAATCCATTTCAAGTGATCATCCAACCTAAAGAAATCTTTCTTATTTACAGTAAGATATCTTTCTAATTCAATGTAATACTCATATTCAAACTTTGATTCAATTTCTATAACTATAACAATCTTATTTCGAGTGGAAATCTTACTTGAACTTCTTTTCGTGTCATGATTCTACTTCAAGAACTTTCAAGCCATCCAAGAATCCTTTGAAGCTAGATCAATTTTTTTTCACTTCCAGTAGATTTACCTACTAAACTTGAGGTAGTAATGATGTTCATAACATCATTTGATTCATTTATATAAAACTATCTTATTCGAAGATTTGAACATGTAATCACTAGAACATAGTTTAGTTAATTCTAAACTTGTTCGCAAATAAAGTTAATCCTTCTAACTTGACTTTTAAAATCAAATAAACACATGTTATATCTCTATATGATATGCTAACTTAATGATTTAAAACCTGAAAACGCGAAGAACATCGTAAAACCGGACATACGCCGTCGTAGTGAAACCGGGGGCTGTTTTGGGTTAGAAAAATAAAAACTATCTTAATATTTGAATTGGAATTTTGATTTATAGAAAAATGATATTACATATGAACATGATACTATATCCAAAAATCATGGTTAAACACAAATTGGAAGTATGTTTTTCAAAATGGTCATCAAGATATCGTTCTTTCGACGAAAATGACTACCTCTTTAAAAAAATGACTTGTAACCTATATTTCCGACTATAAACTTATACTTTTTCTGTTTAGTTTCATAAATTTAAGTTCATTATGAAACCATAGTAACTTGAATCACTCAAAACGGATTTGAAACGAAGAAATGACGGGTAAAACAAAATTGGATAAATTTGCTAGTTTTAGCTACGAAAATTTTGTAACAAATCTAGACTAAACATATCCTAACTAATTTATATTGTATTATACATATTATGTAATCTTGGGATACCATAGACACGTATACAATGTTTTAACATATCATATCGACCCATATATATATATATATATATATATATATATATATATATATATATATATATATATATATATATATATATATATATATATATATATATATATATATATATATATATATATATATATATATATATATATATATATATATATATATATATATATATTAAGAACAACCATAGACACTCTATATGCAGTAATGTTTGAGTTAGCTATACAGGGTTGAGGTTGATTCCAAAATAATATATATACTTTGAGTTGTGATCTAGCCTGAGACTTGTATACACTGGGTCGTGGATTAATTCGAGATAATATATATTGATTTATTTCTGTACATCTAACTGTGGACAACTAGTTGTAGGTTACTAACGAGGACTGCTAACTTAACAAACTTAAATCATAAAAACGTAATAAAAAATGTTGTGAATATATTTAAATCATACTTTGATATATATGTACATATTTGTTATTGGTTCGTGAATTGACCAGTTTCCAAGTCTTATTTCCAATGAAGGAAAAATATGTGAAAGTGAGTTATAGTCCCACTTTTAAAATCTAATATTTTTGGGATGAGAATACATGCAGCTTTATAAATTTTTTACAAAATAGACACAAGTACGTGAAACTACATTCTATGGTTGGATTATTAAACCAAATATTGCCCCTTCAAGTCTGGTAACCTAAGAATTAGGGAAATGGCCCCTAATTGACGCGAATCCTAAAGATAGATCTACGGGCCTAACAAACTTCATTCTGGAATTTGGAATGCTTTAGTACTTCGATTTATATGGTGATTGCGATTGCCAATTTATGACATACTTACGAGTATGCGGGGGATATTATATATGCATTATGTTAATGTCGGTTACCAGGTGTTCATCATAGAATGATTTTTATACACTTGCGAGTGTAAGATTATTGAATAAATGAAATCTTGTGGTCTATTTTATTAATTTGATAATATATAGGTTAAACCTATAACTCACCAACATTTTTTGTTGACGTTTTAAGCATGTTTATTCTCAGGTGATTATTAAGAGCTTTCGCTATTGCATACTAAAATAAGGACAAGATTTGGAGTCCATAATTGTATGATATTGTGTAAAAACTGCATTCAAGAAACTTATTTCGATGTAATATATTTTTTATTGTAAACCATTATGTAATGGTCGTGTGTAAACGGTATATTTTAGATTATCATTATTTGATAATCTACGTAATGCTTTTTAAACCTTTATCGATAAAATAAAGGTTATGGTTGTTTTAAAAATGAATGCAGTCTTTGAAAAATGTCTCATATAGAGGTCAAAACCTCGCGACGAAATCAATTAATATGGAACGTTTATAATCAATGTAAACGGGACATTTCATCTTTTATTAATTTATTATAATATTCCTGTTTGATGTTTGTGATTTATTAATATTAGAAATGCTTGTTGCCATGATGTGTGAGTAATTGCTTGATTGTTTGCCATGATCTAATAATGTTAGTTAGGGATGATTATCGTTTCGTACTCGCTTTCTGTGTATGATATTATACCTTGTTATTATCGTCCTTCCACCAATAAACGTGATTAAAACCTTTTATAAAGTCGACAATTATAAGGTAATTAATTATCTGTGTTTATACATTGCTCAAGGTATGAACCCATTAGAAATACTATAAAGTACATGGGGAATTATCGTAGGACCAGATCAAGACATTGGTCAAGAGTATAAGACTTGAGGAAATACTGTTGCAACAGTTGAGTACAGTGCTGATGTACTATATGACCACTTGAGCATGGTCAAGGTTAGAAGCTATGGGACCACTATAAGTCTAGTACATAGTGGATAACTAAGGGATTTATTGGGTAAACTTAAGTAAGGGTTGGTTTAAATCATATATGAGAATTTAACCTACTACAATACAAACTAAGCTTATAAATCTTTAAGGATGACTGAGAACTATTAGAGGTTCTAATTTATCTACAAACCCTTAGATTTTACCAAACCATTGACAGAAAGGAATTCGAAACACAATCATAACCACTCATTTGGGTGATACACTAAGGTGTTAAGAAAGGTTGGATATTATATCTATATGGCTATGCTACTTTATTCGTGCGCCCAAGGTATGCATTGCATCCATGATGGGCCTCTTATATCCTTAAACAAGATAAAGCGTCGGGAGTTGAGCATAGTCCATCCGATTAGAATCTTCAAAGCCTAGTTCCTCGTTACATGCTAATTGGGAAACCTCTTAGTAGGGAATCTAGTGTTTACACCAAGGTATATCTAACCAATGAGTGTCTCACAATCATCCGGACACTACGCTATCTTAAATCATGGTGAACCACATCTTCTCTGTCCTTAGCTGTTGCATGCTAGCTAGCTTATTTTAATTATATTGCTTTAATATCTTAATTACAATTATATAAACTATTCAACCCAACTATTGCCTTTACATAATTTGATATTCTAGATAAAGTGCTGTCTAGAATAAATCGGTTAGACTTGGTTGTTGGATTTTCCGAACAGTCGCCAATTTATTGGGACCAAAAGGATCCTGCCTCTCCACACAAGGTGTACCAGTGTGACGACCCGGGAATTTCCGACCAAATTTAAACTTAAATTCTTTATATAGTTCTGATACGATAAGCAAGGTTTGTAAAGTTGAGTCTTAAGAATTTTTGAACTGTTTACATAGATTCATTTGGCCTTTGACTACTCCCGACGATTCACGAACAACTCTGTATAATTACAAATGTAAAATAATAAACAGAACCATCATGTATTATCAAAATGAACAAATATATATATGAATCTACTTAAAAAAATATGATTATATGGTAATACATATAACATGTGTAAATAATAAATATTCAATATATATTAATATATATATATATATATATATATATATATATATATATATATATATATATATATATATATTAATAATTAATGTAATTACAAGTTAAAATTTTAATTGCTATATTAATATTATTATCATTAATTTCATTAATATTATTATTACTATTAATGTTAATATTTGTGTCACTATTATTATTATATTTGTATTTATTAAAAAGATTAACTAAAATCTATAAATATATAAAGATATATATATATATATATATATATATATATATATATATATATATAGTGATGAACAAATACAAATAGATATATATACAGATATATATAGGCCGATATATATAGATATAATTATTAGGAATCAGTATTATTATTATTGTTATTATTATTATTATTATATTTATATTATTAAGGATTAATAAGTAAATATAATTTATATATAGATATATTATGCATATAAATCAAACACCCATCACTATCTGATTGGAAATTTTTTTATCTTCTTCTCCTTGATTTAGATTCTTATCTGTGAATTATGTTGATGTCCAATTCAGTCGACAATCACACACAAAATTGGGTATACATCATAGTCAACTGTTATTTTTATTTTATACTTTTTCTGTTACAAATTGATTTTATATGACGATTAATTGGGCTATATACAATGAAGTTGTTCAGTATTTTTGGTAAAAATTCACTAAGTCTTTTCATTACCAATATCAATTATCAAATAAACACTCCCAATTTATCAAAATTAAACAGGAATAAGTGAAGAACAGTCAACTGCTCTGTACGTGGTCATTTAAATCAAAAGCTTGATTTCAAACAAATTTTGAAAATGTATAAATGCCATATTGTTAGGAATCGTCCATTAAATCTATCTGCAAAGTTTGGAATTCCAATTTTTCGAATTTATTCTGAATTGGCGAAGTCAAAGTTTAGAAGTTAAAAGTCAAACGGATGTTCTATGTTCAAATTGGGGTTCTGTGTATCTTTTCTATTAAAATTAATGCATCAGATAGTTTTCACGAATCATTTGCAACACAATTCGTGTTGCAACTTTTGTCTAAAACAGCATCGAAATCAAAAATCGAAATTATTTTTTTTGGGATACCACGAACAGCAGCAGGTCTGATATACCATTATATTTTTTTTGTTGTTGTTTGATAAAAGGGAAATCCAATAGGGGTCGACTCTCTTCTTTAATAAACAAATAAGTAATTGTATTTATGTTTGATCTGGTTCCTGTCGATTGAGTTTTGGGAAGAAGAAGAAAAATGGTAACGGTTGCTTACGAGTTATATATATTAAGAACTGGGTTATAATCAGAAAATGAGCAACAGCTCAACGGTTAAGGGTGTGTTGTGCGAACGGGAGGTCATGGGTTCGAATCTCGCTTGAGGCCATTTTTTTGTTTAAAAAGCTTATTTGAAGGTATACTTCTTTTATTATATGATTATTATTATTAATTAGTAGTATTATTGTTATTATTATTAAATGTTATTGTTAATATTAATTATTGATATCATTATAAGTATTATAATAATAATAATTATTATTGTTACTAAATTAGGTATAACTATAAAAGTTATCATTTATTATCATTATTAGAATATTTAGATACAATTATGAATATTATTAGTATTATTATGAAAATAATAAAAGTATTGCTTTTCATTAACATTGATATTAGTACCATTTCTATTAGTATAGTAACACATTTAAAATTTGTAATATCATTATTATCATTATTATTGTTATAAGTATTATCTTAACATTATCGTTATTATTGTTATTATTTTATTTATTAACAATGCTATTATTATTATTAACACTTACTATCATTACTAATCATTTATTTAAAGTTATTATTTTAAAACAAAAAGTGTTACGATTATTAATGAAAAATATTATTATTATTAAAAGTATTATGATTATGACAATAAAAGTTTTAAGGATTTTATCATTAAGATTATAAGAATATATCTAAACGAATGGATTTTAAAACTATGGATAAAACTTTAATTTAATTGAATTACTAATTATTAGCATTATTATTAATAAAGTTATTATTATTATTATTATTATTTGTACATCATTATTATTATTAACAAAAATTATTTTTTTAAACAGATAAATATTTATACTTATTACACATACTAATATTTCACATAACTATATAAATAAAACTTACTAATATTATTTATTTAAAAACATACATATAACAAACTATTGATTTTAAATATAACACTAAACAATAATATATAAATAAAAATGGATATATTAATATACTAGATAGATATTAATCATTTTGAATATATACACAATTAAGTATATAATATATAAATTAAGTTATAATAAATAAATTTATTCGATTACGATTATGTGTATTAATAACTATACAAATGATATAGGTTCGTGAATCCGAGGCAAACCCTGCATTGTTCAATTGTCAAATGTCGTCATATGTATTTTTATTACAAAATACAGTATGGTGAGTTTCATTTGCTCCCTTTTTAATTGCTTTTGCATTATATATTTTTGGGCTGAGAATACATGCGCTGTTTTATAAATGTTTGACGAAATAGATACAAAAACTAATCCCATTTTTAAAACTCTTTAAATGTTTTGGGATGAATAAATGAGCTTTTTGATTTACAAAAATAGTTCCGTCAAAAACTAAATTCTATGTAGAGTTGTATCAACAAATATTTTTGGTTACACCTCAGGCTGTGGAATAGAACTATAGATTACTATATGCTGTTTAGCATTGATTATTATATGCTGTTTAGCATTGATTTTAAATTCTAAGCTGAGTTGTATCATTAAATATTTTTGTTACACCTCAATGTAGAATAATTTTATAAAATGTTTTATAAATCTATTGGGCCTAACGAACCCCATCCAAAGTACCGGATGCTTTAGTACTTCGATGTTGTTTTATATCATGTCCGATGGATGTCCCGGAATGATAGGGGATATTCTTATATGCATCTAGTTAATGTCGGTTACCAGGTGTTCAATCCATATGAATGATTTTTGTCTCTATGCATGGGACGTATGTTTATGAGAAATGGAAATATGAAATCTTGTGGTCTATTAAAATTATGAAATGATTATTTATGATAAACTAATGAACTCACCAACCTTTTTGGTTGACACTTGAAAGCATGTTTATTCTCAGGTACGAAAGAAATCTTCCGCTGTGCATTTGCTCATCTTAGAGATATTACTTGGAGTCATTCATGACATATTTCAAAAGACGTTGCATTCGAGTCATTGAGTTCGTCAATAATATTATCAAGTCATTTATAGTTGAATATATTATGAAATAGTATGCATGCCATCAACTTTCGATTTAATGAAAGTTTGTCTTTTAAAAACTAATGCAATGTTTGTAAAATGTATCATATAGAGGTCAAGTACCTCACGATGTAACCAATTGTAATGTATTCATCCAGATGGATTAGGACGGGTCTCTACAGTTGGTATTAGAGCGGTGGTCTTAGTGAACCAGGTCCGCATTAGCGTGTATAACTGATAAGTCGTTAGGATGCATTAGTGAGTCTGGACTTCGACCGTGTCTGCATGTCAAAAGTTTTGCTTATTATTAGTGTTGAAAATTATTTGCTTATCATCCTTAAAGTCTAGACACATCTTACTGCCTCTATTACATAGACAGTGTATAGATAAATTCATATCTTAGCGTATCTGTTATTGTTACCTTTGCCTGACAGCTTCCGTAGATTCCTCCGTAACTTATGGGGATTTTAGTATTATATATGCATATGTAAATTATGTATTGCAGGGTACTAATCTAAATCCTATTCTATTCCTTATCGAAAATCCTTCATCTGATCGTACGAGATGAGTCCCTCAACCAGTTCAAGTCCCTTAGATTTCGATAACTATTCCGATAGTTATTCCGACAGCTATTCCGACATAGAGTTTCACTCGAGCTCCGAAAGCAGTGTCACCAGAATGAATCAACCAATCAGCCATCCTTAATTCATCTGATGGTTTTGTAGTCGACTAAATCAATGGAGACGAGAAGAAGGAGATCCTTTCCACTCACCAACCTGCACTCTTGGTGAAGAACCTGAAGCACTTACCCGCGAACCTGTTCGTAACACCATTTTCTCTCTCATTTCCAGAGTATCTCGCCACAACTATATCATAAGTCAGATTCAAAACCTTATTCATTCACTCTTTCATACCGACAATCATCCCGGAGTAATAAAGTCAATGAGTTTCGCGCCCGAGTTGTAGCCTTGAAAAATATGGTGCAAAATGTACCAGCTTCAACAACATCAACGGCATCAACTGTACCACCAGCAACAACATAAACCATAACAACACACGCCTCAACATCACAATCGGTACCCCGAGCATAATCATCGTTCTACATGACGTTCTGCATTAATTATCTTCGTTCAACATGGCGAATATGTAATCTCTAATGTTTTAGAGATTATATCTTCTTGTTCTAACGTAAATCAAATGAGTTTAATATAATATTAACTCATTAAATCCATGATTGCATCT
Organism: Rutidosis leptorrhynchoides; assembly: GCF_046630445.1. Lineage (NCBI taxonomy): Eukaryota > Viridiplantae > Streptophyta > Magnoliopsida > Asterales > Asteraceae > Rutidosis > Rutidosis leptorrhynchoides. Next base: position 207,192,002 of record NC_092333.1, read on the forward strand.
GAAGAAAATATATATACAAGTATATTTTCATAAAGATTGTAATTAAAAATTCTTTTGTACAAACTGTTAATAGTGAAAATATTTAAACGGGTAGGTAATACCCGAGGAATATTTAAATTTCACATTAATAAGTTACACTGTACATTCTTCAAATCTGATTCAACATTCCTTTACTATCCTACTTACATCTACAAAGATACGAATTCGTTCACCGCAGAATAACCATTTTCATTCAATTTTATATTTGGATTTTGACCTATCAGAATCCAACAAGTGGCATAATGAAGAAAACATTGGACAAAATAAAATTTGTTAGAAACAAACAAATTAACTATGAAAAATTTTGTTAAGAATCCACGCTAACTGTTCCTAGCTAACTGTTCCTAGCTAACTGATTACATTTTATTTATCGCAATTTATATTCTCGCAATTTTATTTATCGTCATTTAATTTCTGTATTTACTTTACGCACTTTATTTATCGTCATTTAAATACTGTTATTTACGCATTTTAAATATCAGGACACGTATACAAGGTTTTGACATATCATATCGACGCATTTATATATATTATTTGGAATAACCATAGACACTCTATATGCAGTAATGATAGAGTTAGCTATATAGGGTTGAGGTTGATTCTACAATAATATATATAATTTGAGTTGTGATCGAGTCTGAGACATGTACACGAGTCACGATATGTATTAATTAGTTCGAATTTTATATATTAAACTATATATGAATTATTGGACTGTCAACTGTGGACTATCGACTGTGGACTAATAACATTGGATAATTAAAATGAATTAAAATATTGATTATAACATATGAAACTAAACAATTCTTCAAGTTTGCCACTTGATTTCAACTTAAACCTCATTTGTATCTTGACAATTATAATATGCGTTCAAACCATTCATGATTCTGGAAAACACCTCAATCGAGAGGATGAACCAACCGCACTTCAAATACGAGAGAAAAGATTTATGCATATGGTTATGCACCTGAAAACACTCGGAACCTGAGTAAACATTTAACACGTATCTGTGCTAGCTCCTTTGGCGTTGTTATCACCAAAAATAACTTTGCAATCCCTTTCCAAAGTAGCCAAATTTGTCACAGCTTCAGCAAATCAATTTCGACTTTTCATTCGAATAAACTCTATTATAACCTTGATATATAAGTTGCCTTTCGTCATCGTTACCATAGAACCGTTTATATCTCACCACATTAGCAGTAAACTTACCAACAACTTCGTTGATCTTTGACTTTCCGAAAAATCATTATCCTTATCGAAACCCTATCCGCATCTTATAACGAGAATTTCCATACCAGTTACCGAGAAATCAGCAATCAGTATTTCGAATCTCGTAGCCTTTCTACATCAATAGTTATATGTGTACATATAACAATTATCTCCTAGAATTACGATCTTCAATTCTGAAATTTTGAAAAGCACCCAGCCTACGAATTAATACATTGAACTTTGAAAAAGCTGAATGAAGCAGCAGAAACTGTGGGCAACTGTAAACGACATTAATCGTCGGAAGTTTGATAATAAAGAATAGTATGTTGGAAAAGCTCATAAAAGTTAGAACTGGAAAACGGATTGAGCTAACCACGAAGGAGACCAAGGACAAATACAAGGACCATACCCTATATTCAAAGAATCCAGGTAATTCTGGATCCGTTGAAATCTTTAGAGAATATCTTGCTCCGAAGTCATGTTAAAATCTTGCGGAAAATTTTTCTTCATCAATATTCGAACTTGGAAATTTCAAAATATCATCATAAATATCTTCGATACTTCTGGAGATATTTTTATAAATATTCTCGTTCGAAATTATATACCACTTCGTGCTATCTGTATTACATTATATTGAAAACTGTTTTAGTTTTCAATATTCTGTAACATCTAAGTATAAATTATGAATGAATTCTGGAGAAGTGTTGGGGACTGAAGCATGAGTTAGTATAATATAATGACACTTGATCAACGTGATTATATTACAGTAAGTCATGCTGAGCTTCTAATGGAACATGATGATTCACAGACCCTACTGTCATCATGTGCCATGTTATATAACTCTTTCATTCTGCTTAACTTCTAAACATATCAAGAAAATATATTCTTGATAGTTCTATTCTCAGCGATTCGGGTAATTTGACAATTAAATCGTGCGATTTCGTTCTTTCTTGTTTAGAACATTAAGTTCTTTCAAAACTCCATAATTATGAATTCTGGACCATTATTCGCTTGATTTAAAGTCGGGAAGAGAAAACAAAAGAATGAAGATCTGAAATAAATGAGAGTATAAATCACAGTAAATTGGAGAGAGTATTAACTGTGGATGTCAATAATTATAGAAGGACAGAAGCGGAGACATCGAAATATAAAGGAGATATAAAACCCAACAACAACTCAGAAGTTACAAACCGTGGATATTAATACGAATAACAATATAAACACACGGTATAATTAAGAATAGTATCACCCCAAGGTAATAGTAGAAGTAAACAGATTCTTCAAGTGAAAGTTGGAAAAGAAGAACGATCATTACGATAGTCAGAATAGAAACAAGGATTTGAACCGAATTAACCATTACTATAATCTTTTGGGTATATGAACTGAGAAAGAAGGTGTAGGAGTGGTGGAAACTAATGGAACTAAAAAGCTTAATTTATAATGGAAATATCAGACAGTGTAATCGTGGCAGATCACCGTATTCAATTATAGAGATCTTAATTTCTTTACTCGCCGAAGAATCAAATCTTTTAGATTTTGAAGATTTTATTTAAATCCCTTGAATTCCGGAATTCAACCAAGACAACGTCAAAAGTTAAGATGAAACTTTATTTATTCATTTCACTCTTTTGTGAATAGCTTCACTCGTACTCTTCGAATAATCGAATTGTTTTATCCATATTACCCAATGATGATAAAACTCTATCTATCAACTCATATTCGTCATGAAAACATTTTTATTGTTAGCCATGACCACCTCACTCAAATTTCGGGATGAAATTTCTTTAACGGGTATGTATTGTGACGACCCGAGAATTTCCGACCAAATTTAAACTTAAATTCTTTATAAAGTTCTGACACGATAAGCAAGGTTTGTAAAGTTGAGTCTTAAGAATTTTTGAACTGTTTACATAGATTCATTTGACCTTTGACTACTCCCGTCGATTCACGAACAACTCTGTATAATTACAAATGTAAAATAATAAACAGAACCATCATGTATTATCAAAATGAACAAATATATATATGAATCTACTTAAAAAAATATGATTATATGGTAATACATATAACATGTGTAAATAATAAATATTCAATATATATATATATATATATATATATATATATATATATATATATATATATATATATATATATATATATATATATTAATAATTAATGTAATTACAAGTTAAAATTTTAATTGCTATATTAATATTATTATCATTAATTTCATTAATATTATTATTACTATTAATGTTAATATTTGTGTCACTAATATTATTATATTTGTATTTATTAAAAAGATTAACTAAAATCTATATATATATATATATATATATATATATATATATATATATATATATATATATATATATATATAGTGATGAACAAATACAAATAGATATATATACAGATATATATAGGTCGATATATACAGATATAATTATTAGGAATCAGTATTATTATTATTGTTATTATTATTATTATTATTATGTTTATATTATTAAGGATTAATAAGTAAATATAATTTATATATAGATATATTACGCATATAAATCAAACACCCATCACTATCTGATTGGAAATTTTTTTATCTTCTTCTCCTTGATTTAGATTCTTATCTGTGAATTATGTTGATGTCCAATTCAGTCGACAATCACAATCAAAATCGGGTATACATCATAGTCAACTATTATTTTTATTTTATACTTTTTCTGTTACAAATTGATTTTATATGACGATTAATTGGGCTATAAACAATGAAGTTGTTCAGTGTTTTTGGTAAAAATTCACTAAGTCTTTTCATTACCAATATCAAATATCAAATAAACACTCCCAATTTATCGAAATTAAACAGGAATAAGCGAAGAACAGTCAACTGCTCTGTACGTGGTCATTTAAATCAAAAGCTTGATTTCAAACAAATTTTGAAAATGTATAAATGCCATATTGTTAAGAATCGTCCATTAAATCTATCTGCAAAGTCTGGAATTCCAATTTTTCGAATTTAGTCTGAATTGGCGAAGTCAAAGTTTAGAAGTTAAAAGTCAAACGGATGTTCTATGTTCAAATTGGGGTTCTGTGTGTCTTTTCTATTAAAATTAATGCATCAAATAGTTTTCACGAATCATTTGCAACACAATTCGTGTTGCAACTTTTGTCTAAAACGACATCGAAATCAAAAATCAAAATTATTTTTTTCGGGATACCACGAACAGCAGCAGGTCTGATATACCATTATATTTTTTTTGTTGTTGTTTGATAAAAGGGAAATCCAATGGGGGTCGACTCTCTTCTTTAATAAACAAATAAGTAATTGTATTTATGTTTGATCTGGTTCCTGTCGATTGAGTTTTGGGAAGAAGAAGAAAAATGGGAACGGTTGCTTACGAGTTATATATATTAAGAACTGGGTTATAATCAGAAAACGAGCAACATCTCAATGGTTAAGGGTGTGTTGTGCGAACGGGAGGTCATGGGTTCAAACCTCGCTTGAGGCCATTTTTTTTTTGTTTAAAAAGCTTATTTGAAGGTATACTTCTTTTATTATATGATTATTATTATTAATTAGTAGTATTATTGTTATTATTATTAAATGTTATTGTTAATATTAATTATTGATATCATTATAAGTATTATAATAATAATTATTATTATTGTTACTAAATTAGGTATAACTATAAAAGTTATCATTTATTATCATTATTAGAATATTTAGATACAATTATGAATATTATTAGTATTATTATGAAAATAATAAAAGTATTGCTTTTCATTAACATTGATATTAGTACCATTTCTATTAGTATAGTAACACATTTAAAATTTGTAATATCATTATTATCATTATTATTGTTATAAGTATTATCTTAACATTATCATTATTATTGTTATTATTATATTTATTAACAATGCTATTATTATTATTATTATTATTATTATTATTATTATTATTATTATTATTATTATTAACACTTACTATCATTACTAATCATTTATTTAAAGTTATTATTTTAAAACAAAAAGTGTTACGATTATTAGTAATGACAAATATTATTATTATTAAAAGTATTATGATTATGACAATAAAAGTTTTAAGGATTTTATCATTAAGATTATAAGAATATATCTAAACAAATGGATTTTAAAACTATAGATAAAACTTTAATTTAATTGAATTACTAATTATTAGCATTATTATTAATAAAGTTATTATTATTATTATTATTATTATTATTATTTGTACATCATTATTATTATTATCAAAAATTATTTTTTTTAAACAGATAAATATTTTATACTTATTACACATACTAATATTTCACATAACTATATAAATAAAACTTACTAATATTATTTATTTAAAAACATACATATAACAAACTATTGATTTTAAATATAACACTAAAAAATAATATATAAATAAAAATGGATATATTAATATACTGGATAGATATTAATCATTTTGAATATATACACAATTAAGTATATAATATATAAATTAAGTTATAATAAATAAATTTATTTGATTACGATTATGTGTATTAATAAATATACAAATGATATAGGTTCGTGAATCCGAGGCAAACCCTGAATTGTTCAATTGTCAAATGTCGTCATATGTATTTTTACTACAAAATACAGTATGGTGAGTTTGGTTTGCTCCCTTTTTAATTGCTTTTGCATTATATATTTTTGGGCTGAGAATACATGCACTGTTTTATAAATGTTTGACAACATAGACACAAAAACTAATCCCATTTTTAAAACTCTTTAAATGTTTTGGGATGAATAAATGAGCTTTTTGATTTACAAAAATAGTTCTGTCAAAAACTAAATTTTATGTAGAGTTGTATCAACAAATATTTTTGGTTACACCTCAGGCTGTGGAATAGAACTATAGATTACTATATGCTGTTTAGCATGGATTATTATATGCTGTTTAGCATTGATTTTAAATTCTAAGCTGAGTTGTATCATTAAATATTATTGTTACACCTCAATGTAGAATAATTTTATAAAATGTTTTATAAATCTATTGGGCCTAACGAACCTCATCCAAAGTACCGGATGCTTTAGTACTTCGATGTTGTTTTATATCATGTTCGATGGATGTCCCGGAATGATAGGGGATATTCTTATATGCATCTAGTTAATGTCGGTTACCAGGTGTTCAATCCATATGAATGACTTTTGTCTCTATGCATGAGACGTATGTTTATGAGAAATGGAAATATGAAATCTTGTGGTCTAATAAAATTATGAAATGATTATTTATGATAAACTAATGAACTCACCAACCTTTTTGGTTGACATTTGAAAGCATGTTTATTCTCAGGTACGAAAGAAATCTTCCGCTGTGCATTTGCTCATCTAATAGATATTACTTGGATTCATTCATGAAATATTTCAAAAGACGTTGCATTCGAGTCATTGAGTTCGTCAATAATATTATCAAGTCATTTATAGTTGAATATATTATGAAATAGTATGTATGCCATCAACTTTCGATGTAATGAAAGTTTGTCTTTTAAAAACGAATGCAATGTTTGTAAAATGTATCATATAGAGGTCAAGTACCTCGCGATGTAACCAATTGTAATGTATTCATCCAGATGGATTAGGACGGGTCTCTACAACCAGTCCACTAGTCTTGGATACTAAATTGTGTACAAACCCAATTTAATTACTAAATTATTTGAATAAGCTCCGTTTCAAATTCGTTCGCTCAAGGAACGACCCTAGGTCATATTTTCCCTTGCTAATCAATAGGAAGGAATAATAGATTTAGGCCCAGCATATATAAATTAAACAATCAACTTCTTTTGTTGATATCCTGAATTGACGTTTTGCAACCTAACGACACTGCATAAATAAACCGTCCGATTCGGGTATATCACGGGAGTAGTTAATTTTTGGCGCCGCTGCCGGGGAGCGGTAGTACGATTTGGAGCCTGTTTAGATTAGTTAGTTTTTAAGAGACCCTTTTGAGTGAGACTAGCTTTGTCAAAAGTTACTAGTTTACCGTAGTTAGGTTAAATAATATTAGCTTAATTAGGATTAATTGAAAAGTTAAATGGACTTCCTTATTATTGAACCTTTAGGATGGTTTAACCTACTTAGACCGCTAAGAATTCTTCCGAAACATCCTTTCTTCTATCCGATATCATATATTGTACCCATACTACGAGATCCACACTTACATGCCGATAGTTCGATGATGGACGCACGTGTAGTGACCCAAACTTTTCCATGTTTATATATATTAATTAAGATTGATATTTACATGATTAAATGTTTCCAACATGTTAAGCAATCAAACTTGTTAAGACTTGATTAATTGAAATATGTTTCATATAGAAAATTGACCACCCAAGTTGACCGGTGATTCACGAACGTTAAAACTTGTAAAAACTATATGATGACATATATATGGATATATATATAGTTAACATGATACTATGATAAGTAAACATATCATTATGTATATTAACAATGAACTACATATGTAAAAACAAGACTACTAACTTAATGATTTTTAAACGAGACATATATGTAACGATTATCGTTGTAAAGACATTTAATGTATATATATCATATTAAGAGATATTCATACATGATAATATCATGATAATATAATAATTTAAAATCTCATTTGATATTATAAACATTGGGTTAACAACATTTAACAAGATCGTTAACCTAAAGGTTTAAAAACAACACTTACATGTAACGACTAACGATGACTTAACGACTCAGTTAAAATGTATATACATGTAGTGTTTTAATATGCATTTATACACTTTTGAAAGACTTCAATACACTTATCAAAATACTTCTACTTAACAAAAATGCTTACAATTACATCCTCGTTCAGTTTCATCAACAATTCTACTCGTATGCACCCGTATTCGTACTCGTACAATACACAGCTTTTAGATGTATGTACTATTGGTATATACACTCCAATGATCAGCTCTTAGCAGCCCATGTGAGTTACCTAACAAATGTGGGAACCATCATTTGGCAACTAGCATGAAATATCTCATAAAATTACAAAAATATGAGTAATCATTCATGACTTATTTACATGAAAACAAAATTACATATCCTTTATATCTAATCCATACACCAACGACCAAAAACACCTACAAACACTTTCATTCTTCAATTTTCTTCATCTAATTGATCTCTCTCAAGTTCTATCTTCAAGTTCTAAGTGTTCTTCATATATTCTACAAGTTCTAGTTACATAAAATCAAGAATACTTTCAAGTTTGCTAGCTCACTTCCAATCTTGTAAGGTGATCATCCAACCTCAAGAAATCTTTGTTTATTACAGTAGGTTATCATTCTAATACAAGGTAATAATCATATTCAAACTTTGGTTCAATTTCTATAACTATAACAATCTTATTTCAAGTGATGATCTTACTTGAACTTGTTTTCGTGTCATGATTCTGCTTCAAGAACTTCGAGCCATCCAAGGATCCATTGAAGCTAGATCCATTTTTCTCTTTTCCAGTAGGTTTATCCAAGGAAATTAAGGTAGTAATGATGTTCATAACATCATTCGATTCATACGTATAAAGCTATCTTATTCGAAGGTTTAAACTTGTAATCACTAGAACATAGTTTAGTTAATTCTAAACTTGTTCGCAAACAAAAGTTAATCCTTCTAACTTGACTTTTAAAATCAACTAAACACATGTTATATATCTATATGATATGCTAACTTAATGATTTAAAACCTGAAAACACGAAAAACACCGTAAAACCGGATTTACGCCGTCGTAGCAACACCGCGGGCTGTTTTGGGTTAGTTAATTAAAAACTATGATAAGCTTTGATTTAAAAGTTGTTATTCTGAGAAAATGAGTTTTATTATGAACATGAAACTATATCCAAAAATTATGGTTAAACTCAAAGTGGAAGTTTGTTTTCTAAAATGGTCATCTAGACGTCGTTCTTTCGACTGAAATGACTACTTTTACAAAAACGACTTGTAACTTATTTTTCCGACTATAAACCTATACTTTTTCTGTTTAGATTCATAAAATAGAGTTCAATATGAAACCATAGCAATTTGATTCACTCAAAACGGATTTAAAATGAAGAAGTTATGGGTAAAACAAGATTGGTTAATTTTTCTCATTTTAGCTACGTGAAAATTGGTAACAAATCTATTCCAACCATAACTTAATCAACTTGTATTTTATATTATGTAATCTTGAGATACCATAGACACGTATACAATGTTTCGACCTATCATGTCGACACATCTATATATATTTCGGAACAACCATAGACACTCTATATGTGAATGTTGGAGTTAGCTATACAGGGTTGAGGTTGATTCCAAAATATATATAGTTTGAGTTGTGATCAATACTGAGATACGTATACACTGGGTCGTGGATTGATTCAAGATAATATTTATCGATTTATTTCTGTACATCTAACTGTGGACAACTAGTTGTAGGTTACTAACGAGGACAGTTGACTTAATAAACTTAAAACATCAAAATATATTAAAAGTGTTGTAAATATATTTTGAACATACTTTGATATATATGTATATATTGTTATAGGTTCGTGAATCAACCAGTGGCCAAGTCTTACTTCCCGACGAAGTAAAAATCTGTGAAAGTGAGTTATAGTCCCACTTTTAAAATCTAATATTTTTGGGATGAGAATACATGCAGGTTTTATAAATGATTTACAAAATAGACACAAGTACGTGAAACTACATTCTATGGTTGAATTATCGAAATCGAATATGCCCCTTTTTATTAAGTCTGGTAATCTAAGAATTAGGGAACAGACACCCTAATTGACGCGAATCCTAAAGATAGATCTATTGGGCCTAACAAACCCCATCCAAAGTACCGGATGCTTTAGTACTTCGAAATTTATATCATATCCGAAGGGTGTCCCGGAATGATGGGGATATTCTTATATATATGCATCTTGTTAATGTCGGTTACCAGGTGTTCACCATATGAATGATTTTTATCTCTATGTATGGGATGTGTATTGAAATATGAAATCTTGTGGTCTATTGTTACGATTTGATACATATAGGTTAAACCTATAACTCACCAACATTTTTGTTGACGTTTTAAGCATGTTTATTCTCAGGTGATTATTAAGAGCTTCCGCTGTCGCATACTTAAATAAGGACGAGATTTGGAGTCCATGCTTGTATGATATTGTGTAAAAACTGCATTCAAGAAACTTATTTTGTTGTAACATATTTGTATTGTAAACCATTATGTAATGGTCGTGTGTAAACAGGATATTTTAGATTATTATTATTTGATAATCTACGTAAAGCTTTTTAAACCTTTATTGATGAAATAAAGGTTATGGTTTGTTTTAAAATGAATGCAGTCTTTGAAAAACGTCTCATATAGAGGTCAAAACCTCGCAACGAAATCAATTAATATGGAACGTTTTTAATCAATAAGAACGGGACATTTCAGTTGGTATCCGAGCGTTGGTCTTAGAGAACCAGAATTTTGCATTAGTGTATCTTATCGAGTTTGTTAGGATGCATTAGTGAGTCTGGACTTCGACCGTGTTTACTTGAAAAATGATTGCTTAACAAATTTTGTTGGAAACTATATATTTTTAACATGTGAATATTATGTGATATATTAATCTCTTAACGCGTTTGATATTATGTGATAGATGTCTACCTCTAGAACAAGTCCCATTGACTCACCTAATAATAATGAAGAGTCAAATGTAAATTGGAATGATTCGTGGACTGATTCACAAGTTCCCGAAGAGGAACCGGAAGAAGAGTCGGAACCGGAAGAAGAATCGGAACCGGAAGAAGAATCGGAACCGGATGAAGAAATAGAACCGGTGGGGGAAATAATAAAACGGTTAAGTAAAAGAAAATCCTCAACCAACCGACCAAGGTTAATTATGGTCAATGGTGTTTCCGCCAAGGAAGCAAAATATTGGGAGGATTACCAATTCTCCGATGAATCGGATTCCGACGAGAATTCCGATGATGTTATAGAAATTACCCCAACTGAATTTAAAAAGGCAAAAGAAAATAATAAGGGAAAGGGCATAAAAATAGAGAAATCTAATTCCAACCCCGATGAACTTTATATGTATCGTCAACCCCCGAAGTCCTTAAGTCGTAACAATGACCCGGGAACCTCTAAACCACCAGGTTTTTCTAAACCAATGTGGATAACGACGGCTCGTATTAGGGGAAAATCATATATCCCTAGAAACTTGGCAAAACGAACCAAAACCGAAGAAGAAGAAGAAACAAGCGAGTCGGAATAAGATAGTTGTATTCATGTGGTGTAATATATGTAATATAGTGTGCTTATGCTTTATGATATATGTAAAAATTGCTTGTATTAATAAGTATTTTTTTTATGAATCTAACTCTTGTCTATTTTACAGTATAAAAACGCAAAATGGATAGACAACCCAATATTTTAAGAGACCTACCCGGAGACATGATTGATGAAATCTTGTCTAGAGTCGGTCAGAATTCCTCGGCACAACTATTTAAGGCGAGATCAGTTTGTAAGACATTCGAAGAACGTTCCAAGAATGTCTTGGTTTATAAGAGACTTTCGTTTGAAAGATGGGGGATATCACATTGGGAAACCCATAAGTTACGATGTGTTTACTTTGACGCATATATTGCGGGGAACCCAAATGCTATTTTACGCAACGGGTTAAGAAATTATTTTGACTCAATGTATCCGAATATAGGACTTCATGATTTAGAAAAAGCGGCTAACATGCAACATAAAGAAGCATGCTATGCTTATGGGTTAGTAATGTTCGCTTCTCACCAAAGTGAGAAAAAGAACATCGGGCTACAACTATTAAACAAAACGTTCCCACAAGTGACGGAGTCAGTAATTGGGGTAAGAAATGAGGTTTTTAGATTGTTACGGGACTGTTGGACATTACGTAACCCTCGTCCCTTTGACGACGTTACAACATGCTGTCTTATCAATGGCCATAACGGTTATGTTGCACAAGACCAAGGATGGGAAGTAGTCCTAGTAAAACCAGAATGCATGACTTGTTTCTGGACGTATGAATTACGTGTCTTTATTGCCTTTGCTGAACGACTTGTGTACTAGCTAGAATTATCTTCACAACTATCTTGTATCAAAGTTATTGTGTGCTATATTTCATGCTTTATGTAAAATAAGCGGTATTGTAAGTTTGTAAAATATTGTATAAAAGTTTGAACGCGAAATATTATTATAATCAGTTTTTCATATAGAATTGTAGTAGTTGAATTGTATATTAGCTACTAAGTATGAACTTAACGGGTAGGTACTACCCGAATTTAAACTTATAAAACGCTAATATGAAGAAAAAGCTTTTATAAATGAGTTCATATTATGCTACGAAATACTATTAACTACTCTTAATATTCTGTATGATTAACTTGTTCCATTTGACTATTTTGAAGGAAATGGCACCGACTACTCGACACACCGTGAATATGAATGAAGAGGAATTCCGTACTTTTATAGCTTCAAACATAGCCGCAGTACAGGCTGCGCTACATACCAACAATAACCTTGGATCTAGCAGTACAGGAAATCGTGTAGGATGCACCTACAAAGAATTCACTGCCTGCAAACCTTTGGAATTTGATGGAACCGAAGGACCGATCGGATTGAAACGGTGGACCGAGAAGGTTGAATCGGTGTTTGCCATAAGTAAGTGTACTGAAGAGGACAAAGTGAAGTACGCTACGCATACCTTCACAGGTTCTGCGTTAACATGGTGGAATACCTATCTAGAGCAAGTGGGACAAGATGATGCGTACGCACTACCGTGGTCAGCATTCAAGCACTTGATGAACGAGAAGTACCGTCCCAGAACCGAGGTCAATAAGCTCAAGACAGAACTTAGAGGGTTACGAACCCAAGGATTTGATATTACCACGTACGAAAGACGATTCACAGAATTGTGCCTATTGTGTCCGGGAGCATTCGAAGATGAGGAAGAGAAGATCGACGCGTTTGTGAAAGGATTACCGGAAAGAATCCAAGAAGATATAAGTTCACACGAGCCCGCCTCCATACAACAGGCATGTAGAATGGCTCACAAACTAGTGAACCAGATTGAAGAAAGAATTAAAGAACAGACTGCTGAAGAGGCCAATGTGAATCAAGTCAAAAGAAAGTGGGAGGAAAACGGTGATAAGAATCACCAATACAACAACAACAGCAATTATAACAATAATCGCAACAACTATCCTAACAATCGCAACATCAATCGCAACTACAACAAATGGCCCAACAACAACAACAACAACAGCAACCACAACAATCATCTTAACAACAATAATAACCGCAACAACAACAACAATCAGAAGCCGCTATGCCAAAGGTGTGAAAAGTATCACTCGGGGTTCTGCACCAAATTTTGCAACAAGTGTAAAAGAAATGGTCATAGCGCGGCGAAGTGTGATGTCTACGGACCAGGGGTTAATAGAACGAAAGGAACAAATGGTGTCGGAACGAGTAATGGCAGAGCAAGTAGTGTCGGAGCAAGTTATGCCAATGTAGTTTGTTATAAATGTGGAAAACCGGGCCACATTATTAGAAATTGCCCGAACCAGGAGAACACGAATGGACAAGGCCGCGGAAGAGTTTTCAATATTAATGCGGCAGAGGCACAGGAAGACCCGGAGCTTGTTACGGGTACGTTTCTTATTGACAATAAATCTGCTTACGTTTTATTTGATTCGGGTGCGGATAGAAGCTATATGAGTAGAGATTTTTGTGATAAATTAAGTTGTCCATTGACGCCTTTGGATAGTAAATTTTTACTCGAATTAGCAAATGGTAAATTAATTTCAGCAGATAATATATGTCGGAATCGAGAAATTAAACTGGTTAGCGAAACATTTAAGATTGATTTGATACCAGTAGAGTTAGGGAGTTTTGATGTGATAATCGGTATGGACTGGTTGAAAGAAGTGAAAGCAGAGATTGTTTGTTACAAAAATGCAATTCGCATTATACGAGAAAAAGGAAAACCCTTAATGGTGTACGGAGAAAAGGGCAACACGAAGCTACATCTTATTAGTAATTTGAAGGCACAAAAACTAATAAGAAAAGGTTGCTATGCTGTTCTAGCACACGTCGAGAAAGTACAAACTGAAGAAAAGAGCATCAATGATGTTCCCATTGCAAAAGAATTTTCCGATGTATTTCTGAAAGAATTACCGGGATTACCCCCACATCGATCCGTTGAATTTCAAATAGATCTTGTACCAGGAGCTGCACCAATAGCTCGTGCTCCTTACAGACTCGCACCCAGCGAGATGAAAGAACTGCACAGCCAATTACAAGAACTTTTAGAGCGTGGTTTCATTCGACCAAGCACATCACCGTGGGGAGCTCCTGTTTTGTTTGTCAAGAAGAAAGATGGTACTTTCAGGTTGTGTATCGACTACCGAGAGTTGAACAAACTTACCATCAAGAACCGCTACCCACTACCGAGAATCGACGACTTATTTGATCAACTACAAGGCTCGTCTGTTTATTCAAAGATTGACTTACGTTCCGGGTATCATCAAATGAGGGTGAAAGAAGATGATATTCCAAAGACTGCTTTCAGAACACGTTACGGTCATTACGAGTTTATGGTCATGCCGTTTGGTTTAACTAATGCACCAGCTGTGTTCATGGACCTTATGAACCGAGTGTGTGGACCATACCTTGACAAGTTTGTCATTGTTTTCATTGATGACATACTTATTTACTCAAAGAATGACCAAGAACACGGTGAACATTTGAGAAAGGTGTTAGAAGTATTGAGGAAGGAAGAATTGTACGCTAAGTTTTCAAAGTGTGCATTTTGGTTGGAAGAAGTTCAATTCCTCGGTCACATAGTGAACAAAGAAGGTATTAAGGTGGATCCGGCAAAGATAGAAACTGTTGAAAAGTGGGAAACCCCGAAAACTCCGAAACACATACGCCAGTTTTTAGGACTAGCTGGTTACTACAGAAGGTTCATCCAAGACTTTTCCAGAATAGCAAAACCCTTGACCGCATTAACGCATAAAGGGAAGAAATTTGAATGGAATGATGAACAAGAGAAAGCGTTTCAGTTATTGAAGAAAAAGCTAACTACGGCACCTATATTGTCATTGCCTGAAGGGAATGATGATTTTGTGATTTATTGTGACGCATCAAAGCAAGGTCTCGGTTGTGTATTAATGCAACGAACGAAGGTGATTGCTTATGCGTCTAGACAATTGAAGATTCACGAACAAAATTATACAACGCATGATTTGGAATTAGGCGCGGTTGTTTTTGCATTAAAGACTTGGAGGCACTACTTATATGGGGTCAAAAGTATTATATATACCGACCACAAAAGTCTTCAACACATATTTAATCAGAAACAACTGAATATGAGGCAGCGTAGGTGGATTGAATTATTGAATGATTACGACTTTGAGATTCGTTACCACCCGGGGAAGGCAAATGTGGTAGCCGATGCCTTGAGCAGGAAGGACAGAGAACCCATTCGAGTAAAATCTATGAATATAATGATTCATAATAACCTTACTACTCAAATAAAGGAGGCGCAACAAGGAGTTTTAAAAGAGGGAAATTTAAAGGATGAAATACCCAAAGGATCAGAGAAGCATCTTAATATTCGGGAAGACGGAACCCGGTATAGGGCTGAAAGGATTTGGGTACCAAAATTTGGAGATATGAGAGAAATGGTACTTAGAGAAGCTCATAAAACCAGATACTCAATACATCCTGGAACGGGGAAGATGTACAAGGATCTCAAGAAACATTTTTGGTGGCCGGGTATAAAAGCCGATGTTGCTAAATACGTAGGAGAATGTTTGACGTGTTCTAAGGTCAAAGCTGAGCATCAAAAACCATCAGGTCTACTTCAACAACCCGAAATCCCGGAATGGAAATGGGAAAACATTACCATGGATTTCATCACTAAATTGCCAAGGACTGCAAGTGGTTTTGATACTATTTGGGTAATAGTTGATCGTCTCACCAAATCAGCACACTTCCTGCCAATAAGAGAAGATGACAAGATGGAGAAGTTAGCACGACTGTATTTGAAGGAAGTCGTCTCCAGACATGGAATACCAATCTCTATTATCTCTGATAGGGATGGCAGATTTATTTCAAGATTCTGGCAGACATTACAGCAAGCATTAGGAACTCGTCTAGACATGAGTACTGCCTATCATCCACAAACTGATGGGCAGAGCGAAAGGACGATACAAACGCTTGAAGACATGCTACGAGCATGTGTTATTGATTTCGGAAACAGTTGGGATCGACATCTACCATTAGCAGAATTTTCCTACAACAACAGCTACCATTCAAGCATTGAGATGGCGCCGTTTGAAGCACTTTATGGTAGAAAGTGCAGGTCTCCGATTTGTTGGAGTGAAGTGGGGGATAGACAGATTACGGGTCCGGAGATTATACAAGAAACTACCGAGAAGATCATCCAAATTCAACAACGGTTGAAAACCGCCCAAAGTCGACAAAAGAGCTACGCTGACATTAAAAGAAAAGATATAGAATTTGAAATTGGAGAGATGGTCATGCTTAAAGTTGCACCTTGGAAAGGCGTTGTTCGATTTGGTAAACGAGGGAAATTAAATCCAAGGTATATTGGACCATTCAAGATTATTGATCGTGTCGGACCAGTAGCTTACCGACTTGAGTTACCTCAATAACTCGCGGCTGTACATAACACTTTCCACGTCTCGAATTTGAAGAAATGTTTTGCTAAAGAAGAACTCACTATTCCGTTAGATGAAATCCAACTCAACGAAAAACTCCAATTCATCGAAGAACCCGTCGAAATAATGGATCGTGAGGTTAAAAGACTTAAGCAAAACAAGATACCAATTGTTAAGGTTCGATGGAATGCTCGTAGAGGACCCGAGTTCACCTGGGAGCGTGAAGATCAGATGAAGAAGAAATACCCGCATCTATTTCCAGAAGATTCGTCAACACCTTCAACAGCTTAAAATTTCGGGACGAAATTTATTTAACGGGTAGGTACTGTAGTGACCCGAACTTTTCCATGTTTATATATATTAATTGAGATTGATATTTACATGATTAAATGTTTCCAACATGTTAAGCAATCAAACTTGTTAAGACTTGATTAATTGAAATATGTTTCATATAGACAATTGACCACCCAAGTTGACCGGTAATTCACGAACGTTAAAACTTGTAAAAACTATATGATGACATATATATGGATATATATATAGTTAACATGATACTATGATAAGTAAACATATCATTATGTATATTAACAATGAACTACATATGTAAAAACAAGACTACTAACTTAATGATTTTTAAACGAGACATATATGTAACGATTATCGTTGTAAAGACATTTAATGTATATATATCATATTAAGAGATATTCATACATGATAATATCATGATAATATAATAATTTAAAATCTCATTTGATATTATAAACATTGGGTTAACAACATTTAACAAGATCGTTAACCTAAAGGTTTAAAAACAACACTTACATGTAACGACTAACGATGACTTAACGACTCAGTTAAAATGTATATACATGTAGTGTTTTAATATGCATTTATACACTTTTGAAAGACTTCAATACACTTATCAAAATACTTCTACTTAACAAAAATGCTTACAATTACATCCTCGTTCAGTTTCATCAACAATTCTACTCGTATGCACCCGTATTCGTACTCGTACAATACACAGCTTTTAGATGTATGTACTATTGGTATATACACTCCAATGATCAGCTCTTAGCAGCCCATGTGAGTCACCTAACACATGTGGGAACCATCATTTGGCAACTAGCATGAAATATCTCATAAAATTACAAAAATATGAGTAATCATTCATGACTTATTTACATGAAAACAAAATTACATATCCTTTATATCTAATCCATACACCAACGACCAAAAACACCTACAAACACTTTCATTCTTCAATTTTCTTCATCTAATTGATCTCTCTCAAGTTCTATCTTCAAGTTCTAAGTGTTCTTCATATATTCTACAAGTTCTAGTTACATAAAATCAAGAATACTTTCAAGTTTGCTAGCTCACTTCCAATCTTGTAAGGTGATCATCCAACCTCAAGAAATCTTTGTTTCTTACAGTAGGTTATCATTCTAATACAAGGTAATAATCATATTCAAACTTTGGTTCAATTTCTATAACTATAACAATCTTATTTCAAGTGATGATCTTACTTGAACTTGTTTTCGTGTCATGATTCTGCTTCAAGAACTTCGAGCCATCCAAGGATCCATTGAAGCTAGATCCATTTTTCTCTTTTCCAGTAGGTTTATCCAAGGAAATTAAGGTAGTAATGATGTTCATAACATCATTCGATTCATACGTATAAAGCTATCTTATTCGAAGGTTTAAACTTGTAATCACTAGAACATAGTTTAGTTAATTCTAAACTTGTTCGCAAACAAAAGTTAATCCTTCTAACTTGACTTTTAAAATCAACTAAAAACATGTTCTATATCTATATGATATGCTAACTTAATGATTTAAAACCTGAAAACACGAAAAACACCGTAAAACCGGATTTACGCCGTCGTAGTAACACCGCGGGCTGTTTTGGGTTAGTTAATTAAAAACTATGATAAGCTTTGATTTAAAAGTTGTTATTCTGAGAAAATGAGTTTTATTATGAACATGAAACTATATCCAAAAATTATGGTTAAACTCAAAGTGGAAGTATGTTTTCTAAAATGGTCATCTAGACGTCGTTCTTTCGACTGAAATGACTACTTTTACAAAAACGACTTGTAACTTATTTTTATGACTATAAACCTATACTTTTTCTGTTTAGATTCATAAAATAGAGTTCAATATGAAACCATATCAATTTGATTCACTCAAAACGGATTTAAAATGAAGAAGTTATGGGTAAAACAAGATTGGTTAATTTTTCTCATTTTAGCTACGTGAAAATTGGTAACAAATCTATTCCAACCATAACTTAATCAACTTGTATTTTATATTATGTAATCTTGAGATACCATAGACACGTATACAATGTTTCGACCTATCATGTCGACACATCTATATATATTTCGGAACAACCATAGACACTCTATATGTGAATGTTGGAGTTAGCTATACAGGGTTGAGGTTGATTCCAAAATATATATAGTTTGAGTTGTGATCAATACTGAGATACGTATACACTGGGTCGTGGATTGATTCAAGATAATATTTATCGATTTATTTCTGTACATCTAACTGTGGACAACTAGTTGTAGGTTACTAACGAGGACAGTTGACTTAATAAACTTAAAACATCAAAATATATTAAAAGTGTTGTAAATATATTTTGAACATACTTTGATATATATGTATATATTGTTATAGGTTCGTGAATCAACCAGTGGCCAAGTCTTACTTCCCGACGAAGTAAAAATCTGTGAAAGTGAGTTATAGTCCCACTTTTAAAATCTAATATTTTTGGGATGAGAATACATGCAGGTTTTATAAATGATTTACAAAATAGACACAAGTACGTGAAACTACATTCTATGGTTGAATTATCGAAATCGAATATGCCCCTTTTTATTAAGTCTGGTAATCTAAGAATTAGGGAACAGACACCCTAATTGACGCGAATCCTAAAGATAGATCTATTGGGCCTAACAAACCCCATCCAAAGTACCGGATGTTTTAGTACTTCGAAATTTATATCATATCCGAAGGGTGTCCCGGAATGATGGGGATATTCTTATATATATGCATCTTGTTAATGTCGGTTACTAGGTGTTCACCATATGAATGATTTTTATCTCTATGTATGGGATGTGTATTGAAATATGAAATCTTGTGGTCTATTGTTACGATTTGATACATATAGGTTAAACCTATAACTCACCAACATTTTTGTTGATGTTTTAAGCATGTTTATTCTCAGGTGATTATTAAGAGCTTCCGCTGTCGCATACTTAAATAAGGACGAGATTTGGAGTCCATGCTTGTATGATATTGTGTAAAAACTGCATTCAAGAAACTTATTTTGTTGTAACATATTTGTATTGTAAACCATTATGTAATGGTCGTGTGTAAACAGGATATTTTAGATTATCATTATTTGATAATCTACGTAAAGCTTTTTAAACCTTTATTGATGAAATAAAGGTTATGGTTTGTTTTAAAATGAATGCAGTCTTTGAAAAACGTCTCATATAGAGGTCAAAACCTCGCAACGAAATCAATTAATATGGAACGTTTTTAATCAATAAGAACGGGACATTTCAGCACGCATCACTCTCGCTGACATTACCAAACCCTCATTAGAAGGACGAGGAGGATCGATACTCTATCCAGAGGTTAACGGAGCATCTTTTTTGCTTAAGCATAACATCGTACAACTCATCCAGAACCATTGCCAGTTCCACGGCTTACTAATTGACAATCCCAACTCCCACTTAGATAGATTCCTCTCCTTATCCAACTCATACAAGCAAAACGGGGTTGAACAAGATGTAGTTCGTCTGTCTCTGTTCCCTATTCCTTAAGTCTTTATCCAAAAACCTGGTTCGAGGGGTTAGAACCCAACTCTATCACCTCATGGAAGGAAATGGCAACAACTTTCTTAATCAAGTACTTTCCCCCATCGAAACAAATCAGACGTAGGAATGATATCGTAAACATTCAACAAGCATACGATGAATCACTCTACACTGCATGGGAAAGATTCAAACATTTGCTTTAAAGATGCCCGAACCACCATCTTGAGAGCTTTATTCAAATTTTCACCTTCTACATAGGTCTGAATCGGAACAGCAAGTCTACTCTTGATGTTTTTTTATCAAGGTAACTTCATGAAATTCACCGCTGACGAGGCCTGGAGATTGATCGAGGAGATGACTATGCACCATCACTATTGGAACACGGAAGAGCACATTTCATCAGCAACACCGCTTTCCACCTCCGATCCTATAAAAACTATAAAATATCTCTCGAAACAAATATAAACCCTCACCAAAGAATTCGGAGAGCTAAAGAAACTCCCGCAACATGTGTCTCAAGTACAATAATGCCAGAATTGTACTGAACCAAATTTGGCCAAGGTATACGAGGCTAAATGTGAGGACTCTATTACCCACTCCAATAAGATCCTACCTCACCCACACAACCAACCTACCAAACCCACTACCCCACCAGATACAAGTCCAAACGATGTCCTATTGCGAATGATCTCCATGATCGCAGCAAGATAAGACGTAGCTGACTTAGTCATGACTAATCACTTGAGTAGTCTTGAAAATCAAATAAGTCAGCTAAATCAACGTCTCGATTCTCTAGGTTTCCCTAAAAATGACTCAAAGGTGGCACATAGCCAACCTTCAGTTTCTTCTAAGGAGAAGAAACTAACTGATACCCGTTCGGTAGTAGTTATTGAGTCATTACCTAAACTCGATGGAAAAACACCCATTCCATTCCCGGGCCGTATCAAGCAAAGACATAACAAGATGAAATCTTTCAAGTTTGACGGTAAATTTTTGGACATTGTGTCTAAAAATCCTCATAGTAAGAAGTATTTTAGGAAACTCCTATCAACCAAGGATAAGGTACCCGAAGTACCCAATGTCCCGCAGAACGCGGATTGTTCAACCATTCTCTTAAATACTCTTCCTGAAAAACTAGGGGATGCCGGACGATTTACCCTTCCTTGTTCTATCTACGAATCTGGTACTATCTATTCTCTCGTTGACCTTGGTGCCAGCATCAATCTCATGCCCTAGTCACTATTCCAGAGACTCGAAATTGGAAACCTTAACCCTACCAAAATGAGCATCCAGCTAGTTGACCAATCTACTAGATATCCTAAGGGAATAGATGAGAACGTCATAGTTAAGGTTGACAAATTCCTTTTTCCGACTAACTTTGTGGTTATGGACTATAACGAAGACCTGAAAACCCCTATCATCCTAGGAAGACCTTTATGAGTACAGCCTCTAACGACCCGTCCTAATCCATCCGGACGAAGTCCACATCGATTATAAACGATTCATAACAGTTGATTACATCGCGAGGTACTTGACCTCTATATGATACATTTTACAAACATTGCATTCGTTTTTGAAAAGACAATCTTTCATTACATCGAAAGTGGACGGCATGCATACCATTTTATAATATATCTAACTATAATTGACTTAATAATAATCTTTATGAACTCAACGACTCGAATGCAACGTCTTTTGAAATATGTCATGAATGACTCCAAATAATATCTTTAAAATGAGCAATTGTACAGCGGAAGATTTCTTTCGTAACTGAGAATAAACATGCTTTAAAGTGTCAACCAAAAGATTGGTGAGTTCATTAGTTTAACATAAATAATCATTTCCATCGTTTTAATAGACCATAAGATTTTCATTTTCAGTTCTCATAAATAAACGTCCCATGCATAGAGACAAAAATATCATTCATATGGATTGAACACCTGGTAACCGACATTAACAAGATGCATATAAGAATATCCCCTATCATTCCGGGAAATCCTTCGGACATGATATAAAAACAACATCGAAGTACTAAAGCATGCGGTACTTTGGATGGGGTTCATCGGGCCCATAGATCTATCTTTAGGATTCACGTTAATTAGTAGATCGGTTTACTAATTCTTAGGTTACCAAGCAAAAGGGGCATATTCAGCCTCGATCATTCAATCATATAATGTAGTTTCGATTACTTGTGTCTATTTCGTAAAATATTTATAAAAATAGCGCATGTATTCTCAGTCCCAAAAATAATATTGCAAAAGCATTTAAAAAGGGAGCAAATGAAACTCACCGAATGTATTTTGTAGTAAAAATACATATAACGACATTAAACAACTGAAAAATGCAGGATTGGCCTTGGATTCACGAACCTATATCATTTGTATATTTATTAATATACGTAATTGTAATCGGACAATTTCATATAGTATATTTACATAATTTTAAAAATGATTACCATTTACATAGCTAATATTATATTATAAATATCTAGTTTATTTTATATGAATATTTATATAAAATGTTAATATGATTAATTCCTATTTATATGTAACATTCCTATATGTATTTTTTTATATCAATAATAATAAAAATTGTGTTCGATTATAATGATATTATTAATAATAATACTAATAATAACAATTTTTATTGTGGTAATAATAATGGTGTCTCTAAAAATTGTACTAATAATAATACTCCTAATATTTATCAAAATAATAATTTTTACAAAAATGTTACTTTTAATAATAATAATAATATGAATAACTTTATTAATAATTTATTAATGATAGTTTTAAATGATAAATCTTATAATAACGATAATAATAGTAGTTTTTAATAAAATGAAAGGTTTAATAATAATGATATTGAAAATGATAATTTTGATAATAAAATGTAATACTTAATAATGATAATTATTATAACAATCTTATTACTAATGATAATCTTAATAATAATACTTAGTTTGATATTAATAATACTAATAATAATATTGTTAATACTGATACTTATAATAATAATAATAGAAATTTAATTAATAATGATAATACTAATAATCATGCTGCTTAATAACAAAATGATAATCATATTAGTCATAGTATTTACATTTACTTAATAATAATGATAATACATATATTAGTCGTTAATATATATGATAATAACAATAATAATAATTATAATACTAACAATATTCTTAATTATAGCTATAATCATAATAATAATAATGTTAACAATGATAATTATGTTAATAATAATAATGATAATATTTATAATAATACATATGTTAATAATAATAATACTATCAATCATAAAATGATACCAATACTAATATTAATGAAAACAATAATAAATTTCGTTATTTTTATAATAATTATAATAATAATAATTATAATCTTACAAAGGATAATAATACTAAAATGATAAAATCAATAATAATATTTTTTTATAACTAATACTTATACTAATGTTAATGATAATATTGATTCTAATACTTGTAAGTATGTTAATAATAATAATTTTAAGTATAGTAATAATAACAATAATAATAATAATAATAATAATAATAATAATAATAATAATAATAATAATAATAATAATAATAATAATAACAATAATAATAGCAATAATAATAATAATTAGTAATAAAAACAATTATAACAAAAAGAAAAACTACCTTAGAAGCTTATTTTAAAAAAAATTGTCCCAAGCCGGACTCGAACCCGAGACCCCTCGCTCACCCGCACCAACACCCAGCCACTCCTCTGTTCCTCTTTTTCTGAATTTAAACCCTTTCTTTTAAATATAATACGTATCCATAAACTAACCTATTTCATCTTCTGCCTCACACAATCCCATCGAGCAGGTACATAACAGCAAAAAAATAAATAAATATTGAATTGTTTACTTATTCGTGGTTTGAAAGATAACAATCAAAATGAAGTTGAGTATGAATTAATCAAAACCACAAAACCAAAGAAAAGAACAGCAGCGGCAGTCGCTGAAACAAGAACATGAAAAAAAAATATGATTTCGATACAGAGACCTTTTTGAAGGACAATTTCTATATGATTAAGATTGTAAATCATTCTAAGAAACTAATGGGATTGTCAATTGAACTTAAAATCAAACAGTTAACATGAATTTGGTTAAAGAATGATGTTTGACTTTTTTAAATTTAAAACCTTGACTCGAAAATTCTCAATCAATACAATGAATTGGAACCTCAAAATTTGCAGATAGTTTTCATGAATGATTTCTAACGACTCTGCATTACTGGATTTTAAAAATCGAATTAAATTTGAGATATTGCAATAAAGTTATGGCGATGGGAAAACAGGTTTATTTTTTAAAAAGAAATTTGTTTTTCTTCTTCAATTAGCAGCAGGTACGAGTAGGATATACAACCTATAAAGATGATATTAATCAAATGATTAGAGAAGTAACTTGATTTGGTATTTAGCGTTGGTGGTCGACATGAAGTACAGATGGAAGAAGAAAAAAATTAAAAGTGATAATGATATGTAACAGATTAGGGTAGAAACAAGAACGTAAAACAGATTTAGGGATATCTGCAGTTGGATTGTACGAAAATTTTAATTTATATAATAATTACTAATAATTAATAATAATAATACTTATATTAATTATAATAATAAATAATAATGATACTAATAAAAAATATGATAATAAACATAATGTTAGTGTTAATAATAAATTAATATATTATTTTCAAATAAATAATAATAACACTAATAACAATTATATTAATAATAATTATAATCCTACTAGATAATAATAATGATCTTAACTATAAAAATGGAAAAAAAATATTATTCAAAATACTAAAAATACTAGTAATAGCAATAATAGCAATAATACTAATAAAAAAAATAATGATGATGATAACAATACTCTTAATTAAAAAAAAGTGATAGTTTTCGAATAATTATGTTGATAATGAAGGAGAGAAAAAAAAATTGATAATAACAATAATGATGATTTTTAAATTATACTATTAACATAACAGATTATATGTATCAAAATTCATATCTATATATGTTATATAAAATAACACTAATAATTTTGATATAAATGCTAATATTAATATACATAATAATAATAATGGATGTATTAATAACATGACAATTATATTGTAATCTTGTAATTAAATTTAATATATTACTATCGCACATTAATAATTATGTAATATTTGATAGTTATATATATATTGAATATTTAATATTATATATAATATTAATTATGTATAGGAGTCATATATGTATATATATAGATTTATTTTAATAATATCTTAATTATTTTGTATTTTACTTTACATTTTCAATTCAAATGATTAATTTGTATTATATTAATTAAAATTAATAAATATACTCATATTTATATTTATATACATATCTTTTATATATTAATACTTATTTACTTTAATTTGTTCGTGAATCATCAGGAATGGTCAAAGGCTAAATGAATCCATGTAAACAGTTTTAAAAATTTTTAGACTCAACATTACAGACTTTGCTTATCATATCAAAACCATATAAAGATTAAGTTTAAATTTGATCGGAAATTCCCGGGTCGTCACAGTACCTACCCGTTAAAGAAATTTCGTCCCGAAATTTGAGTGAGGTTGTCATGGCTAACAATAAGAATGTTTTCATGACAAATATGAGTCGATAGATAAAGTTTTATCACCATTGAATAATTTGGATAAAACTATTCGATTATTCGAAGCGTACGAGTGAAGCTATTACAAAAGATTGAAATAGTAAAAGTAAAGATTCATCTTAACTTTCGACAGAGTCAGGGTTGAATTCCGGAATTCAAGGGATTAAAGAAAATCTTTGAAATCTATAGGATCTGATTCTTTAGCGAATAAGGAAATTAAGATCTCTATAATTAAATACGGTGATCTGCTTCGATTACTTTGTCTGATATTTCCATTATAAATTAAACTCTTCCCGTTCCATTATTTTTACCATTCCTATACTTTCTTTCTTAGTTCATACATCCAAAAGATTGTGAAAATGCTAAATCCCGTTCTAATCCTTGATATTTTTCTAATTATCATTTCTATCATCCTTCTTTTAAATCTTTCACCAGAAAAATCTGTTTACTTCTACTATTACCTTGGGGTGATACTATTCTTAATTATACCGTGTCTTTATATTTCTATTCGTATTAATATCCATAGTTTATAACCTCCGTGTTGTTATTGGGCTTTATATTCTTTCTTATATTTTGGATCTCTTTGCCTTTTTATTCTCTTCTCGACCTCTAGTAAAGTGAGTAACAGTCCAGAATTAGTAAGCGTGGAGTTTCGAATGAACTTAATGTTCTAAACAAGAAAGAACGTAATCGCACGATTTAATTTGTCAAATTACCTGAAGTTCTGAGAATAGAACTATCAAGGATATTCTTTCTTGATATGTTTGGAAGTTAAGCAGAACGAAAGAGTTATGTAACATGGCACATGATGACGTTATGATCTGTGAATCATCACGTTCCATTAGAAACTCAGCATGACTTACTATAATATAATCACGTTGATCAAGTGTCATTATATTATACTAACTCATGCTTCAGCTCCCAACATTACTTCAAAAACATTCATAATTTAAACTTGAAGGTTTACAGAAAATAGAAACTAAACAGTTTCCTTTATGGTGTAATACAGATGACGTGAAAAGATATCTGATTTCAGATAAGGATAGTTATGAAAATATCTTCAGAAATATCGAAGATATTTATGACGATATTTTAGAACTTCTAAGATCGAAGGTTGATGGAGAAAATCCTTTTGTAAGGATTTAGAATAAATAAGGAGCAAGATATTCGCTGACGAGTTCATTAGAAACATAATCATCAGGATTTATTGAAGGCAGGTTTAGTCTTTATGATTTATCCACAGCCTCCTTCATGGTTTGCTCAATCCATTTTTCAGTTTCAAACTCTTTCTGAGCTTTGCCAACATACTATTCTTTATCATCAAACTTCCGACGATTAAGGTCGTTTCCGGTTGTCTACAGTTTCTGCTGCTTCATTCAACTATTAAAAATTCAGAGTATTAATTCGCAGACTGGGTGCTTTTCAGAATGGAAGATCATAGTTCTAAGAGGTAAATATTATATGGATACATATAACTATTGGTGTGGGAACGTTGCGAGACTCACAATACAGATTTACTGATTCCCGGTAATTGGTATGGTAATTCTCGTTATAAGATGTGGATGAGTATAAGATAAGGCTTTAATGAACAAATATAAGGGTTCTTCGGAGAGACTTAAGCCAATGAGTAATGAGGTTGCTGGTAAGTTTACTACTAATGTGATGGGATATAAATGGTTCTCCGGTAACGATGATGAAGGGGCAAACGTATATATCAATGTTATAATTGGACTTATTTGAATGAAAGATCGATGTTGATTTGATGGAGCTGTGACAAAATTGGCTAATTTGAAAAGGAATTGCAAAGTTATTTTCGGTAATAATAACGCTAAAGGAATTAGCACAACTACGCGTTAAACGTTTATTCAATTTCCGAGAGTTTTCAGGTGCATAGCTATATGCATAAATCTTTTCTTTCGTAGATGAGGTGCGGTTGGTTCATCCTCTCGATTGAGGTATTTTCAAGAATCATGAAAGGTTTGAACGCATAATGTAATTGTGAAGATAAAAATGAGGTTTAAGGTGAAATCAAGTGGCAAACTTGAAGAATTGTTTAGTTTCGTATGTTATAATCAATATTTTAATTCTTTTTAATTGTCCAATGTTATTAGTCCATAGTCGATAGTCCACAGTTAACAGTCCAGTAATTCATATATAGTTTAATATATTATATTCGAATTAATTAATACGTGTCGTGACCCGTATACGTCTCAGACTCGATCACAACTCAAACTATATATATTATTGTAGAATCAACCGCAACCCTGTATAGCTAACTCCAGCATTACTGCATATAGAGTGTCTATGGTTATTCGAATAATATATATAGATGAATCGATATGATATGTCAAAACCTTGTATACGTGTCCCGATATTTAAAGTGCATAAAATAAATAACAGAAATTAAATGACGATAAATAAAATTGCGAGAATTAAATTGCGATAAAATAAATTGCGATAATTAAATTGCGATAAATAAAATGTAATACGGAATAAACAGTTAGCTAGGAACAGTTAGCTAGGATTTTGTTAGCATGGATTCTTAACAAAATTTCTCATAGTTAACTTATTTGTTTCTAACAAATTTTATTTTATCAAATGTTTTCTTCATTATGCCACTTGTTGGATTCTGATAAGTCAAAATCCAAATATGAAATTGAATAAAAATGGTTATTCTGCGATGAACGAATACGTATATCGGTGGTTGTAAGTAGGATAGTAAATGACCATTGAATCAGATTTGAAGAATGTACAGTGTAACTTATTAATGTGGAATCTAAATATTCCTCGCGTATTACCTACCCGTTAAAATATTTTCACCATTAACAGTTTGTACAAAAGAATTTTTAATTACAATCTTTAAAAAAAATTATATATATACCTATATATTTTCTTTAGATGTAATCATGGATTTAATGAGTCAATGTGATATTAAACTCATCAGATTTACGGCTAGAACTAGAGTACATAATCTCTAAAACTTTAGAGATTACATAATTGCCATGAAGGACGAAGATAGTTTATGTAGAACGATTCGTAAAACAATGATTATGCTCGAGGTCCAGAATGAGATGTTGAGGCATGGATTGTTGATGGTACTGGTGCTGTTACTGATGGTACCGTTGATGCTAGTGATGTTGCTGAAGCTGGTAAATTTTGCATCATATTCTCCAAATTTATTTTTGAGCGCGAAGTTTGTTGACTTCTTTTATTATTTCGAAATGATTGTCGGTTGGAACGAGCGAATGAATAAGGTTTAGAATCTGAGATATTATGTAATCATGACGAGATATTCAAGAAATGAGGGTGAAAATGATATTTCGGACTGGTTCACCGGTAAGTGCTTCAGGTTCTTTGCCAAGAGGTAAATTCGGTTGGTGGAAGGGATCGCCTTCTTCGCGTCTCCATTGATTAAGTCGACTACGAACCCATCAGATGAATTGGGGATGATTGATTAGTTGATTCATTCTGGTGACACTGATAGGTGAAACTCCATATCGAAATAGCTGTCGAGATCTGAGGAATTCGAACTGGTTGAGGGATTCATCTCGTACGATCAGATGAAGGACTTTTCGATAAGAAATAGATTATAGGATGTAGATTAGTACCCTGAAATACATAATTTACATATGTATATATAATACTAAAATCCCATAAGTTACGGAGAAATCTACGGAAGCTGTCAGGTAAAGTCTACAGTAACAGATATGCTAAGATATGAATTAGCAGATATGCTAAGATACGAATTTTGTCTATACACTATTCATGCAATCATTGCAGTAAGATGTGTCTAGACTAAGAATGATAAGCAGGTAATTTCCTAAGGATGATAAGCAGATGATTTCCGACACGAAATGATAAGCAAAACTTTTGACATGCAGACATGGTCGAAGTCCAGACTCACTAATGCATCCTAACAACTATCAGTTAGACATACTAATGCAAGACCTGGTTCGCTAAGACCACCGCTCTGATACCAACTCTAACGACCCATCCTAATCCATCCGAACGAAGTCTACATCGATTATAAATGATTCACAATAGTTGATTACATCGCGAGGTACTTGACCTATATATGATACATTTTACAAACATTGCATTCCTTTTTGAAAAGACAATCTTTCATTACATCAAAAGTGGACGGCATGCATACCATTTTATAATACATCTAACTATAATTGACTTAATAATAATCTTTATGAACTCAACGACTCGAATGCAACGTCTTTTGAAATATGTCATGAATGACTCCAAATAATATCTCTAAAATGAGCAATTGCACAGTGGAAGATTTCTTTCGTACCTGAGAATAAACATGCTTTAAAGTGTCAACCAAAAGGTTGGTGAGTTCATTAGTTTAACATAAATAATCATTTCCATCATTTTAATAGACCACAAGATTTTCATTTTCAGTTCTCATAAATAAACGTCCCATGCATAGAGACAAAAATATCATTCATATGGATTGAACACCTGGTAACCGACATTAACAAGATGCATATAAGAATATTCCCTATCATTCCGGGAAATCCTTCGGACATGATATAAAAATAACATCGAAGTACTAAAGCATCCGGTACTTTGGATGGGGTTCGTCCGGCCCATAGATCGATCTTTAGGATTCGCGTCAATTAGTAGATCGGTTTACTAATTCTTAGGTTACCAAGCAAAAGGGGCATATTCGGCTTCGATCATTCAACCATATAATGTAGTTTCGATTACTTGTGTCTATTTCGTGAAACATTTATAAAAATAGCGCATGTATTCTCAGTCCCAAAAATATATATTGCAAAAGCATTTAAAAAGGGAGTAAATGAAACTCACCGAATGTATTTTGTAGTAAAAATACATATAACGACATTAAACAACTAACAATGCAGGGTTGGCCTTGGATTCACGAACCTATATCATTTGTATATTTATTAATATACATAATTGTAATCAGACAATTTCATAGAGTATATTTACATAATTTTAAAAATGATTACCATTTACATAGCTAATATTATATTATAAATATCTAGTTTGTTTTATATGAATATTTATATAAAATGTTAATATGATTAATTCCTATTTATATGTAACATTCCTATATGTATATTTTTATATCAATAATAATAAAAATTGTGTTCGATTATAATGATATTATTAATAATAATACTAATAATAACAATTTTTATAGTGGTAATAATAATGGTGTCTCTAAAAATAGTACTAATAATAATGCTCCTAATATTTATCAAAATGATAATTTTTACAAAAATGTTACTTTTAATAATAATAATAATAATAATAATAATAATAATAATAATATGAATAATTTTATTAATAATTTATTAATGATAGTTTTAAATGATAAATCTTATAATAACGATAATAATAGTAGTTTTTAATAAAATGAAAGGTTTAATAATAATGATATTGAAAATGATAATTTTGATAATAAAATGTAATACTTAATAATGATAATTATTATAACAATCTTATTACTAATGATAATCTTAATAATAATACTTATTTTGATATTAATAATACTAATAATAATATTGTTAATACTGATACTTATAATAATAATAATAGAAATTTAATTAATAATGATAATACTAATAATCATGTTGCTTAATAGCAAAATGATAATCATATTAGTCATAGTATTTACGTTTACGTAATAATAATGATAATACATATATTAGTTGTTAATATATATGATAATAACAATAATAATAATAATTATAATACTAACAATATTCTTAATTATAGCTATAATCATAATAATAATAATGTTAACAATGATAATTATGTTAATAATAATAATGATAATATTTATAATAATACATATGTTAATAATAATAATACTATCAATCATAAAATGATACTAATACTAATATTAATGAAAACAATAATAAATTTCACTATTTTTATAATAATTATAATAATAATAATTATAATCTTACCAAGGATAATAATACTAAAATGATAAAATCAATAATAATATTTTTTTTATAACTAATACTTATACTAATGTTAATGATAATATTTATTCTAATACTTGTAAGTATGTTAATAATAATAATTTGAAGTATAGTAATAGTAACAATAATAATAATAATAATAATAATAATAATAATAATAATAATAATAATAATAATAATAATAATAATAATAATAATAATAATAATAACAATAATAATAATATCAATAATAATAATAATTAGTAATAAAAATAATTATAACAAAAAGAAAAACTACCTTAGAAGCTTATTTTAAAAAAATTTGTCCCAAGCTGTACTCGAACCCGAGACCCCTCGCTCACCCGCACCAACACCCAGCCACTCCTCTGTTCCTCTTTTTCTGAATTTAAACCCTTTCTTTTAAATATAATACGTATCCAGAAACTATCCTATTTCATCTTCTGCCTCACACAATCCCATCGAGCAGGTACATAACAGTAAAAAATAAATAAATATTGAATTGTTTACTTATTCGTGGTTTGAAAGATAACAATCAAAATGAAGTTGAGTATGAATTAATCAAAACCACAAAACCAAAGAAAAGAACAGCAGCGGCAGTCGCTGAAACAAGAACATGATAGAAAAAAAAATATGATTTCGATACAGAAACCTTTTTGAAGGAAAATTTCTATATGATTAAGATTGTAAATCATTCTAAGAAACTAATGGGATTCTTAATTGAACTTAAAATCAAACAGTTAACATGAATTTAGTTAAAGAATGATGTTTGACTTTTTAAAATTTAAAACTTTGACTCGAAAATTCTCAATCAATACAATGAATTGGAACCTCAAAATTTGTAGATAGTTTTCATGAATGATTTCTAACGACTCTGCATTACTGGATTTTGAAAATCGAATTAAATTTGAGATATTGCAATAAAGTTATGGCGATGGGAAAACAGGTTTATTCTTTAAAAAAAATTTGTTTTTCTTCTTCAATTAGCAGCAGGTACGAGTAGGATATACAAGCTATAAAGATGATATTAATCAAATGATTAGAGCAGTAACTTGATTTGGTATTTAGCGTTGGTGGTCGACATGAAGTACAGAGGGAAGAAGGAAAAAATTAAAAGTGATAATGATATGTAACAGATTAGGGTAGAAACAAGAACGTAAAACAGATTTAGGGATATCTGAAGTTGGATCATACGAAATTTTTAATTTATATAATTGATGGTTAAAGCTAAGGGGTATAAAATACTATTAAATTTTAGCAGGAAATACTATTAAATACGATACAATTTTACACAAGATATTTATTTATTTATAGAATGGATATACTTAAACCTTGCTATAACACTTATAGGCAGTGTACCTAATCGTACAGTAGTGTAGTTTTTAGTAAGTCCGGTTCGTTCCACAGGGAAAATCTTTTAATCAAAGCTTAACACTATATTAGTTTAATTTATAAAAATACGAATATATATATATATATAAGTAATATTATTATTTTAAAGGGGGTTTTTACCGTTTAATGACCGGTTTGTCGATTTTAAAACTTTAGTCGCAGTTAAAACAAAATGTAAAATATTAAATAAATAAAAGACTTAATTTAAAGCGTAAAGTAAATAACGATAATGAAATTGCGATAAATAAAAGTGCGATAAAATAAACTTGCGATAATTAAAAAGTACGATAATTAAAATTGCAATTAAATATAATAACAATAAATAAAAGTGCGATAATTAGAAGTGCAATTAAATATAAAATAAAGGAAATTAAATATGAAATAAAAGAATTATGCTTATTTAAACTTTCCGTAATCATGATGTTTGACGTGTTGATTTTAGTTTTATGCCCATGGGTTAATTGTCCTTTGTCCTGGATTATTTAATATGTCCGTCTGGTTTTTGTCCATAACAGTCCATCAGTCATAAATATAAAGTGCGAGTGTCCTCGTCAAATTATCCTTATACCCGAAGTTTAAATATTCCAACTAATTGGGGACTTAAACTGTAACAAGATTTTAATACTTTATTTAATAATTACACCAGGATGTCGACTGAGTGTAACCCAAGGTTTTAATACTTTGTTATCAATTATGCCAAGTGTCCTTGTACATAATTTCACCCCTGTTTTAATAATTCTAGTGGCTATTAATCCATTCCCATGTCCGGTTAAATGAACGATTATTCGTACATATAAATACCCCGCCTATCGTGTCCGATCGAGTGTATATGGTTATTTATAGGGACGTCCAATTGTAAATCTTTATATTAACATTAACAAACTATCATTTAGTTAAACAAATATAAAGCCCATTAATAGCCCATAGTCTAATTTCCACAAGTGTCGTTCTTTTGTCCAAACCCCAATTATGGTACAAAGCCCAATTACCCAATTTTAATATTTTTAGCCCAACATCATGATTACTTCGGATTAAATAAGCATAATAATAACTTAGCTACGAGACATTAAATTAAAAAGGTTGAACATAACTTACAATGATTAAAAATAGTGTAGCGTTACACGGACAGAATTTCGACTTACACCCTTACAACATTCGCTAACATACCCTTATTATTAGAATTAAAATTAAAATTAAAATATAAATATAAATATATACTATGTATATAGATAGAGAGATTGATATTATGGATGAAAAAAATGGTGCACCAAAGCTCGATTTTTATAGGCCTGTGATCTGGAAAAGGGGCTCATGCGATCGCATGGATTTATGCCTTCCAGGCCATGCGATCGCATGGTCAGCTGGGGAGAGCCACTTTTGGTTGTTTTCTTCTGCCGACGTTTATTTAAATATAATATAATATATATATTAATTTTAAGAATTAATTATATATTATATTATATTCATATACATAGTTGACTTGTAATTTTTAGTCCGTTGCATCGAGCGTTGAGAGTTGACTCTGGTCCCGGTTCCGGATTTTCGAACGTCCTTGCGTACAATTTAATATCTTGTACTTTTCGTTTTGAATCTTGTACTCTTGTAATTTTGAGACGTTTCTTATCAATAATTGGAACCTCATTGATTGTATTTTGTACTTTTGAGCTTTTTGGTCGTTTGCGTCTTCAATTCGTCGAATCTGTCTTTTGTCTTCACTTTTTATTAGTTAAACGAATATCACTTGTAAATAGAACAATTGAAACTAAAAGCTTGTCTTTCTTGAGGAATAATGCTATGAAATATATGTTCGTTTTTAGCATTATCAATAATAATTACTAATAATTAATAATAATAATAAAAATAATTATATTAATTATAATAATAAATAATAAATAATAAATAATAAATAATAATGATACTAATAAAAAATATGATAATAAACATAATGTTAGTGTTAATAATAAATAAATATATTATTTTCTAATAAATAATAATAACACTAATAATAATTATATTAATAATAATTATAATCCTACTAGATAATAATAATGATCTTAACTATAAAAATGGGAAAAAAATATTATTCAAAATACTAAAAATACTAGTAATAGCAAAAATAGCAATACTACTAATAAAAAATAATAATGATGATGATAACAATACTCTTAATTAAAAAAAAGTGATAGTTTTCGAATAATTATGTTGATAATGAAGGAGAGAAGAAAAAAAATGATAATAACAATAATGATGATTTTTAAATTATACTATTAACATAACAGATTATATGTATCAAAATTCATATCTATATATGTTATATAAAATAACACTAATAATTTTGATATAAATGCTAATATTAATATACATAATAATAATAATGGATGTATTAATAACATGACAATTATATTGTAATCTTGTAATTAAATTTAATATATTACTATCGCACATTAATAATTATGTAATATTTGATAGTTATATATATATTGAATATTTAATATTATATATAATATTAATTATGTATAGGAGTCATATATGTATATATATATAGATTAATTTTAATAATAGCTTAATTATTTTGTATTTTACTTTACATTTTTAATTCAAATGATTAATTTGTATTATATTAATTAAAATTAATAAATATACTCATATTTATATTTATACACATATCTTTTATATATTCATACTTATTTACTTTAATTTGTTCGTGCATCGTCAGGAATGGTCAAAGGCTAAATGAATCCATGTAAACAGTTTTAAAAAATTTTAGACTTAACATTACAGACTTTGCTTATCATGTCAAAACCATATAAAGATTAAGTTTAAATTTGATCAGAAATTCCCGGGTCGTCACAGTACCTACCCGTTAAAGAAATTTCGTCCAGAAATTTGAGTGAGGTTGTCATGGCTAACAATAAGAATGTTTTCATGACAAATATGAGTCGATAGATAAAGTTTTATCACCATTGAATAATTTGGATAAAAGTATTCGATTATTCGAAGCGTACGAGTGAAGCTATCACAAAAGATTGAAATAGTAAAAGTAAAGATTCATCTTAACTTTTGACAGAGTCAGGGTTGAATTCCGGAATTCAAGGGATTAAAGAAAATCTTTGAAATCTATAAGATCTGATTCTTTAGCGAATAAGGAAATTAAGATCTCTATAATTAAATACGGTGATCTGCTTCGATTACTGTGTCTGATATTTCCATTATAAATTAAACTCTTCCCGTTCCATTATTTTTACCATTCCTATACTTTCTTTCTTAGTTCATACATCCAAAAGATTATGAAAATGCTAAATCCCGTTCTAATCCTTGATATTTTTCTAATTATCATTTCTATCATCCTTCTTTTAAATCTTTCACCAGAAAAATCTGTTTACTTCTACTATTACCTTGGGGTGATACTTTTCTTAATTATACCGTGTCTTTATATTGCTATTCGTATTAATATCCATAGTTTGTAACCTCCGTGTTGTTATTGGGCTTTATATTCTTTCTTATATTTTGGATCTCTTTGCCTTTTTATTCTCTTCTTGACCTCTAGTAAAGAGAGTAACGGTCCAGAATTCGTAAGAGTAGAGTTTCGAATGAACTTAATGTTCTAAACAAGAAAGAACGTAATCGCACGATTTAATTTGTCAAATTACCTGAAGTTCTGAGAATAGAACTATCAAGGATATTCTTTCTTGATATGTTCGGAAGTTAAGCAGAACGAAAGAGTTATGTAACATGGCACATGATGACGTTATGATCTGTGAATTATCACGTCCCATTAGAAACTCATCATGACTTACTGTAATATAATCACGTTGATCAAGTGTCAATATATTATACTAACTCATGCTTCAGCTCCCAACATTATTTCAGAAACATTCATAATTTAAACTTGAAGGTTTACATAAAATAGAAACTAAACAGTTTCCTTTATGGTGTAATACAGATGACGTGAAAAGATATCTGATTTCAGATAAGGATAGTTATGAAAATATCTTCAGAAATATTTAAGATATTTATGACGATATTTTAGAACTTCTAAGATCGAAGGTTGATGGAGAAAATCCTTTCGCAAGGATTTAGAATAAATAAGGAGCAAGATATTCGCTGACGAGTTCATCAGAAACAGAATCATCAGGATTTATTGAAGGCAGGTTTAGTCTTTATGATTTGTCCACAGCCTCCTTCATGGTTTGCTCAATCCATTTTCTATATATGTTATATAAAATAACACTAATAGTTTTGATATAAATGCTAATATTAATATACATAATAATAATAATGGATGTATTAATAACATGACAATTATATTGTAATCTTGTAATTAAATTTAATATATTACTATCGCACATTAATAATTATGTAATATTTGATAGTTATATATATATATATATATATATATATATATATATATATATATATATATATATATATATATATATATATATATATATATATATATATATATATATATATATTGAATATTGAATATTATATATAATATTAATTATGTATAGGAGTCATATATGTATATATATAGATTTATTTTAATAATAGCTTAATTATTTTGTATTTTACTTTACATTTTCAATTCAAATGATTAATTTGTATGATATTAATTAAAATTAATAAATATACTCATATTTATATTTATATACATATCTTTTATATATTCATACTTATTTACTTTAATTTGTTCGTGAATCGTCAGGAATGGTCAAAGGCCAAATGAATCCATGTAAACAGTTTTAAAAATTTTTAGACTCAACATTACAGACTTTGCTTATCATGTCAAAACCATATAAAGATTAAGTTTAAATTTGATCGGAAATTTCCGGGTCGTCACACAGCCAAAGCGATCTTTGACGTTTATTTACGGATTAGCACCTTGAGAGCCCATGGAGAAGAGGTCACTTTCACGATCAACGATTCTGTATGTCCTTCTGATAGGAACAGTGAAATAAATAACATATACACTAAAAAAGTCATCTTCCGTGAACCAAATTATGAGAATGAA
The DNA here is from genome assembly GCF_046630445.1 of Rutidosis leptorrhynchoides. Lineage (NCBI taxonomy): Eukaryota > Viridiplantae > Streptophyta > Magnoliopsida > Asterales > Asteraceae > Rutidosis > Rutidosis leptorrhynchoides. The sequence continues at coordinate 207,230,884 of NC_092333.1, forward strand.
GAGAAGAAGATAGAAGTAGAAGACAAGAAGAATAACCACTCTACACCAACCCAATCTTCACTCCCACCTTATTTTGATCTTTTAATGACTGGAGAGGATTTTGTTCTAGAAGAACTCTCTAAACCAATTATTCTTGAAACTCCCGATCAGAGTGACGAGGAAGTGGATGAGGAAATTGAAATGGAAAGCCTGGATGAGAAGAAAGAGATGGAGGATTCTAGCATTAAAGTAGTTGTTAATGTTTCTACCATATTGGAGACGTCAATGGACATCGTCCCACCTCCATGCTTAGAGTACAACATTATGACCAACCTGAAGTCACAAAGAAGAAAGACGGTTTTGCGTCAGGTCTACGCTATAAACCATCACTCAAATACATAATGACATACACATCATTGAGTGATGAGGACCCGTTTGACCAACCCGCACCAATCAAGGAGGTAAAAGAAGTTGATAGCTTTGTTCTACCTCAAGTTAAACAAAGCATTCACTTCAAATCACCTTCTCCTCTCATTAGACATACCTTATTCTATGTATGCTTCAATCCTTTCGGTATGTTCCAATATTACTTCTTGTCTCTACTGATGGATGTAAGGGAGCCGCCTAGATTTCCTGAGAAATACGGCTAGAGTCAGGCTCGTGACTCGAACAAAAACAAGCGCTTATCGGGAGACAACCCGTGTGCTTATTTTTCTATAGCTTTAGTAGTAGTTAGATTAGGATAATTAGGTTAATTGAATAAGTGGAAAGTGAAACTTTAAATAAAATTTTCAACGTTTCTTAAAATGAATTCACTTCTCCTACTTATCTTGGGCTTAAGTGAATTAATTACATTATTTCAAAAGTCTTAAAATTAACGACAGTCAACACATTAAGTGTGGGATTAAGCTTTTTAGTCATACACTGATTTGTTAAATTTTCAAAAAACCTAATTTTGAAACTCTCAAGTTTTCAAATAACTTTTTCATCAAAACGCAAATCAGTGAGTCTATGGCCTAAAGCTTAATCACCTGTCTAGGTTTAATCTTTTCCATTTTTACAAGTAATAGACAGATATTGATGCCTGTGGTGGAGACTCTTTGAATAATGATGAAACGACAAGGAAACTCGTTGATTATTTCATTTCAAGTATTGGAGGATGTTGTATGGAGGATGAGAACGCCCTAATGAGCTCGAGTACACTTCAAGAAGACCAATTTGAATCTAACAGAAGATGATTCCGACTCAGTCTTCCTTCAAATCCTCAGCTCACAACCGCACCCAAGGGGTGTAACTCGTTTCTTTCTGTTCGTTATTTATTTTGCTTCGTTATATCCTTAAACTATACCATATCCTAAGTTTATCACTAGGTTTGAGATTCCAACCCAATATTGAGCTTAGATACATTTTCCGACATGTTCAAACTCTAAAAGTGGGATTTTAGCTCCCTAAAATCTAAGTATGAACATTAGGGACAATGTTCTTCTAAGTGTGGGATAGCGGTATAGTACACCGTAATTAGGTATCAGATGCTGGGAAACTGTTCATAACTTAAAATTTTACTAAGATTTTCGAGTATACCTACTATTTAGATTTTTTGTCCTCAACGTAAATTTTTTAAAAATTTAGGCTAAATGATACTTTCTGAGAAAGTACTTTCGAAAATCAAGCGTGTTTGTTCTAAAATTAAGACAAATGAGGACATAAATCTTCTTAAGGATGAACCGATTCTCTAAAAGAGTATTGCATGACTAGGCATTATCGACCCAATATAATTGTTGTGAGGCACCCAAAAAATGGCCCAATAAACATTCATTTTTAATGCTTCACTATCTTTTCAGTTGAGAGTGCCGATGTTAGCATTTAGAGTTAGAACTTGACCTTGACATACATTTTGAGGCCAATGGTTAGTAAGCACCATACGTGGTGTAGATGCGATACTCCTTCCAAAATCATTCTGAATAGAGAAGACAAAAACCATTCATTTCCGTTTTCACTTCACGCATTGAAACCGACCAACTCATGTCAAAGAGTTGATGACTCTGAAAATACTCACCCCCAAATTCACTATCAAATACGTTACCCTTTCCACCCTCTTTCCTTTCTCATTTCCAAAATCTAGAAATTCAAAGAGATAGATCGACCAAGTTTACTTCAAACACTTGTCGATAAATTCTGAAATTCCAGACTGTTTTTGATAGGTCATAAAAAGACCTATTTCTGGTGAAACAGCTTTCTCTTTGGGCACATAAAGAAATAGATAAAGTTATGAAGATGGGATACCGAAAAAAAGGAAAAAATTGAGTAAAGTCTCCCAAAATAAAGAAGAGAAAAAATTTCGAATAAAAGCATAGTTCCCTCAAGAAAATGAAGAATGTGACCTAGAGGATTGTAGAAAAGAAGCAAAGTCTTCACTGAAAATCAGCACCCTCTAAAGGAACTCTTCAACAAAAATAGAGTACTATCTTTCTTAGAAAAAGTATATCCTCATTGAAACCCAAATCTATCGAATCTTTCTAAATTTCAATGATTCAAAAATCACCCTTTTTACCATATCAAAACATATATTTTTCTCGGAAAACCAACCTTTAAACCCGCTCTTCCTCTTGAAAGAATGATTAGGGAGAAGATCAGTGCCGTTCTTAGCTAACCGGTGGAGATTTGATTCTTGGTCAAGCCTATGACAATACTTACAACATGACTGGCTATGAGCGAATTCATTTCATAGATTGATAGAGAACCCCAAAAACTTGAGTGATTTGAGTGACCCGTATAAGGAAGCCAAAAGTCATGTAACCTCCCCTCATGTTTGCAAAGATGGTTTCTATCCTTTTAGAAGACGGTTTGTCTGATTTTACTCTTATAAATAACAAGCCACTTGAATAATAGAATGAAAACCTCAGAAGCATCCTTGAACTCAAAATAAAAGAAAGGTTTCCTTGAGGACAAGCAAAGTCTAAGTGTGAGATATTTGATATCGGCTAAAAAGTTACGTTTTTACCCCCGATATTAGCCCCATTTATGATAAAGTAATTGAATTTATTATCTAAATAAGCATTTATTTGTTTCATTTAATATATTATGTCATTACAAAGGCTATGTTTAAAGAATCACTAAAAACAGATGAAAAACGAGCAAAACCGGCTAAGACGATTAAATCGCGTTTAAATAACTTATTTTGTAAATTTTGGAAAAGTTTATTTACTTAATCCCATGCTGTAGGATATTTAATTACGAACATGTGGGCACAAAACTCGTCAGAAACGGAGTTAAAACGAAGATTCTAGAGCGAAAACGGTGAAAAATAAGTTACGATCCAGCAATCGACTTGCCAAACGGTCCGCCATAAGGGATAACGGCCTGCCAGCAAATGAGCACAAAAAATGGCTTACCCTGATAAACGGCCTTGGCAAACGGCCTGCCAGCCGTTTTTTAGAAAATTTTTGCCTATTTAAAGAGTTTTTTTCATTTATTTCAACACACAACTTCTTCACTTCTCTCTCCAAAATATCTCTCTATAGTCCCTCTCTAGTGATCTATAGGAGATTAGTTCTCTCTCACTACTTTCTCTCTCTAGATTCTAGAGAGAGAAAAGTACAGAAATTAGGAAATTAATTATCTATCTATTGTCGCTCTCTAGTGATCAATAGAAGAATAGTATGTAGTTAGTAGTAGAAGCTTTCAATCATTATAACGCTATGGATATTATGAAGAAATACAAGTGTTATTTTGACGACATTATTCGGTAATATCTATCATTTCTTTTATTAATTTATTATAATATTCTTGTTTGATGTTTGTGATTTATTAATATTAGAAATGCTTGTTGCCATGATGTGTGAGTAATTGCTTGATTGTTTGCCATGATTTAATAATGTTAGTTAGGAATGATTATCGTTTCGTACCCACTTTCTGTCTATGATATTAAACCTCGTTATTATCGTCCTTCCACCAATAAACGTAATTAAAACCTTTTATAAAGTCGACAATAATAAGGTAATTAATTATCTGTGTTTATACATTGGTCAAGGTATGAACCCATCGGAAATACTATAAAGTACATGGGGAATTATCCTAGGACCAGATCAAGACATTGGTCAAGAGTATAAGACTCGAGGAAATACTGTTGCGACAGTAGAGTACAGTGCTGATGTACTATAGGACCACTTGAGCATGGTCAAGGTTAGAAGCTATGGAACCACTATAAGTCTAGTACATAGTGGATAACTAGAGGATTTATTGGGTAGATTTAAGTAAGGGCTAGTTTAAATCATAAATGAGAATTTAACACACTATAATACAAACTAAGCTTATAAATCTTTAAGGATGATTGAGAATTATTAGAGGTTCTAATTTGTCTACAAACCCTTAGATTTTACCAAAACCATTGACAGAAAGGAATCGAAATACAATCATAACCACTCACTTGGGTGATACACTAAGGTGTTAAGAAAGGTTAGATATTATATCTATATGGCTATGCTACTTTATTCGTGTGCCCAAGGTATGCATTGCATCCAAGATGGGCCGCTTATATCCTTAAACCGGATAAAGCATCGAGAGTTGAGCATAGTCCATCCGATCAGAATCTTCAAAGCCTAGTTCCTCGTGACATGCTAATTGGGAAACCGCTTAGTAGGGAATCTAGTGTTTACACCAAGGTATACCTAACCAATGAGTGTCTCGCAATCATCCTGACACTACGCTATCTTTTTTTTTTTGAAAGGCAAACTCACACACACCACTAACACGAATATATACAACCATGAATATGTCTCAAGTGGGACTTGAACCCTCAACCGCTTGGTTGGAGGGCCACCAAGATACCGCTAGGCCAAATGCCCTTTGGTGACACTACCCTATCTTAAATCATGGTGAACCACGTCTTCTCTGTCCTTAGTTGTTGCATACTAGCTAGCTTATTTTAATTATATTGCTTTAATATCTTAATTACAATTATATAAACTATTCAACCCAACTATTGCCTTTACATAATTTGATATTCCGGATAAAGTGGTGTCTAGAATAAACTGGTTGGACTTGGTTGTTGGATTTTTCGAATAGTCACCAATGTATTGGTACCAAAAGGATCTTGCCTCTTCACACAAGGTGTACCTGGCCAATAGTCTTAAATACTAAATTGGGTACAAATCCAATCTTAATTACTAAATTATCTGAATAAGCTCCATTTCAAATTCGATCGCTCAAGGAATGACCCTAGGTCATATTTTCCCTTGCTAACCAATAGGAAGGAATAATAGATTTAGGCTCAGCATATATAAATTAAACAATCAACTTCTTCTGTTGATATCCCGAATTGACGTTTTGCGACCTAACGACACTGCATAAATAAACCGTCCGATTCGGGCATATCAAGGTGCAAGATTACAAAAGTGAATGCTGAGATCAACATGAAATTTATCAAATAGCTCAATTCTGATTGGCTTCCTTATAGAACCATCATTCGATCTACCAAAGAGATTGATAAGCTGAATATTAATGAGCGTGTTGGAGTTCTTATGCATTATCAACCAGCTATGTCTAAACTTCAAGAGGAAAGGAAAGAGCCTTCTCCGAGTGATCCACTTGCCCTCATTGCTAAGAAGAAGAGCAAATCTTACACTATTTCCAAAAGCTTATCCAAGAAAGTGCTTGTGAAGATTCAGCTGATTCTGAAGGGCTCAACCTTTCGGATGTTGATGATTATCACCTTGAACTAGTCAAGACGGCTGCAATGTTTACCAAGGCTTTGAACAAGTACAAATTTAAAGTCAAATCAAGCAACTAACGCAAGAATTCATCTTCTTCCTCCTACTACAAGAAATCTGATTCCTCAAAACATCAACATGCTGATGATTCCAAGAAGGGTGATTCAATCTATTATAATTATGGCAAAGCTAGCCATTTCTCCCGTAAGTGAAAAATGCCTAAGAAGAAGGATGCAACTTATTACAAGAAGAAAATGTTGATGGCCAAGGTTATGGAGACTATGGAGAGCTGAAACCAGTTGATGATACTTGGTTCAACTGGATGGATGATTCAGAATTCGAGGTGTAACATGCCAATGTCTGCAAGGTGAGCAAGCTTATCAAAGCAAAGGAAGCAATGGAGAACTCTGACTCAATATTTGATGATGATGAGGTGCAATTCACTGAAATCCTAACTGATTTTGTGAAAATGCAAAATGACATGATGAAGAATTTAGTCTCAGTGTCAAAAGAGGTAAAAGGTTTAAAATCTGAAAACAAATTTGAAAGATAAAATCAAATTAAATGAGACTAAATCTTCTTCATCATCCAATTCACAATCGGAAGTAAATCGACTGAGAACCTAACTCAACTCCATGGACAATGAGTTAGAAGAACTTAAAAAGTCAATACTTCCAATTAAATTTGAAAGAACGGATTATCGTTTGAAATCCAAACGTCTTGCGGAGAAAGTCCAATTCTTAGAAAAAGATATTTCCGACCTTAAAGAACAATATGAACCCACGATTTCCAAGTTAAATAAGAAAATTATTCAATTGGAAGAAATCATAATTAAAAAGAAATATGAAATTTCACTATTCACTAAAGATTCTCTTCAAATGAAAGCTCAACTAGCATGAAATGAGAAAAAACTCTATCGAACAGAGAAATCAAAAGCTATCATTAATATGGAAATTTCAAAGCAAACAATCTTTATGAATAGATCGAAAAAAATTCATGGTGATAAGTGAGGGGTCGTGGTATGAAGATCCCAAGATGTTGGATGGTATTTCCAAAAAGATTCCTAGCTTATATCATTCTGATTACTTTCAAGCTGGTTTACCATATCATTTTGTGCATTCTTCCGACGCTGATTTTGATAATGTTATTGCTAATCGTTCATCTAAGAAATATTATCAAATCAACTTGATGTATGAAAAGATTAATGCTAAAATTGGTAAATCACATCCTAGTTTTCTACAAGAACTAGTTGAACATGAATAGAATATGCAAAATGTTGATTTTGTGCCTTCACATAGATTGGTTTACATTCCGACACTCATGCTAGAGAAATACATATTGATGCTAAAAAATGAAGTTTTTGGCAATGCTGGTTCTAGTGTGACACCTGCTATTAAGGCACAACCAACTCTACCAGCCCTAACTGCATGTTCTGTTTCAAAAGTTCAAATCGGTGAATACCTAGAACATGAATTAAATGACTTAACCAAGAAGTTTGCAACCAAATTAGACAACATGGAAAAGAAGTTGAAATTTGCTAAGTCAAAATCTCTAGGTCACAAGGCTTTAGATGTAAAGGTAGAACATAAGGAAGAATCAAAAGTTGAACCTAAGGTAGAACCAATTGAAGTGAAGCATGAGAAGATAGATTTGATTCATCTATTTGATAAACTTGAAAAAGAAAATATTGAATTACAACTTAGATGTCAGTCTTTGGAACAAATGCTTAAGATGTTTGATAAACTTCCACTACTTCCTAGGTAAGAACGTACTTGTGCTTTTAGGGAAGGTGAAGTTGTAGTTTCCACTGAGGACTTGTGTCTTGAGATTCAAAGTTTAAATCGTAAGATAGTTCTACTAAGGCAGGATAACACATATAAGCATGATTCTTCAAAAGCACACACACCACAACTGACTTCTACTTGTGTGAATAAAGTTTCTAAGTGTGCGTGTGGGATTGATAATAAGGTTAAGGGGAAAACACAATCTATTGCTTCAACACCCGTTACCATTCTTAAAAATCCTTTACATTCTAAATTTGGGAAAAGTGTCTCAAATGTTGCACCTTCAAAGCAATTTATTGTTAAGAAGGTTCATCATCCAGATGGTTCTCATTCTATTGAAAAACTTCCTATGATGTTAATGTCAAAATATACAAAGGAAAGTCTTTTAAAGAAACCAGTGAAGTCTTCCAAACAACACACGAGTCTAAATCCTGATTTGAGTGAGTATGATGCGAAGGAAAGTAAAATCAAAATGGATATTTGGCAAAATAAATCATTTCACATGTCAACTGAAAATTTTGGACGTCTAAGTAACAAAGGTGTTTTCCGTGTCACAGGTTATAATCCAAACTTGAATTAGAAGTCAGTATGGGTACCTAAATCAAAGACTAAACCAAGAAATTTGCTAGTCGACCTAGGAAACCATCTCATGTATTTCATTTTTTGTCTGCAAACAAAACAGCTACTTGCAATAAGTTGTGTGTTAAGACTTCTGATGATCATGTAAAACTTGAGATTGCTTATGATGCTACATGTAATATGCTTTTGAATGATGATTTAACATCTAAATTGCATGATGCATTATGTGTTACATATATATGTGATCCAAAGTTTGTTGCTGGTACTAACCGTAGAGGACCCAAGCAAGTTTAGGTACATAACTCTAGGAAACTTAATATTTACAGGGTTTCGACATTTGTGTTTGGTACATCGACTCCGGTTGTTCTCGACACATGACGGACGATAAATCCTTGCTTGTCAATTTCGTTGACAAATTCCTAGGAATGGTTACATTTGGAAATGATGAGATTGCAGCGATAACGGGTTACAGAGATCATGTAAAAAATGGCATAACAATCAAACGGGTCTCTTAGGCCTGGGTTATAGTTTGTTTAGTGTCAGCCAATTCTGCAATGGAGATCTCAAAGTTCTTTTCGAACATCGTCAATGCTCATTGCAATCCACCAATGGAAACGATCTCCTTGTTGGTAAATGTTGTGCTTCACTATACATTATTGACCTCAATGATGCACCAACACATAGTAACTCGTGTTTGGTTACACGTTCCGCAAAAGAAAATTCATGGTTATGGCATCACCAGATATCACACCTGAATTACAAGAGAATCAATCGACTAGTCTCTAAAGACTTGGTTGATGTTATTCATATCTTTCAATATGATAAACATCATGTGTGTCCATCATGTGCAATAGGTAAACTTATCCAGACTAATCATCCGCTTAAAAAATCCCTAGTACTTCAACTTTTTTGCAATCATATGGACTTATGTGGACCCATGAGGGTTTCTAGCCTCGGTGGCCGGAAACATGTGCTTTTCATTGTTGACGACTATACTCGATTTACATGGATTTTTATTTTGAGGACTAAATCTGAAACCACCGCCATTATCATTGAGTTCATCAAGAAAACTCAAAGCTCTTCTAACTAACATGTTAAGAGCATCTGAACTGATAATGGTAAGGAATTTAAGAATGACCTGCTTGATAGTTATTTTAAAGACCAAGGCATTGAACATCAGTTCTCTGCTGTAAGAACCCCCCAACAGAATGGAGTATTCGAACGACGTAATCGTACATTATGCGAGGCAACACGAATGATGCTTGCCCAATCCAAACTAACTCTGAAAATGTGGGGGTAGGCCATTTCAACCGCTTGTTATACCCAAAATCGCTGCATTATCAAGAAACGTTTTGATAAAACTCCTTATGAGTTGCTTTATGGAAGACGCCTGAACGTTAATATTTCCGTGTATTTGGTTGTATATGCTATGTTCTTAACGACTTTGAGAGCCTCGGAAGGTTTGATGCTCATGGCACTCATACCATATTTCTCGGTTACTCGTCAAACAAAGTTACTTATCGTGTTTATCAGAAAAGAACAAAGACGATCAAGGAATGTATCAATGTCCGTTTTGATGAGTTGCCGGGAATGGATTTTGAACAACTCAGTTCAAAACCATCCTAACATAGCTACTACTTCTTCCACACGTAACTCAATTTTCTCGAAGAAGGCTGTTACTACGGTGACTACAGAGGAATTGGATATCTTGTTTGATAATCTTTGTTCTTCTAAATAGGATACAAATGATCAAGCCGTACCGGAACCACCAACACAATCAATTACTGTAGAGACACAACCAAGTCTCTATGATGAAGATACAACACCAACTGATTCACCTGTTGTTCCTCATCCTCCCTCCCACCTCCAGATGCTTATCTTGATCTGGTTCAAGAGTCCTTCCCACCTCCAGATGCTTATCTTGATCTGGTTTAAGAGGCATCAGATGATTTTATTCCAGTTGTTTCTCTAGAAACTCAAACACACCCATTAGACAATGTTACATCAGAACGAGAGGATCATGGTTCAATGTCAACAACGGTTGATGTTTTAATGGATACCACAGATACAGGATCTCTTCCACATACTAACCGAAGGACTAAAAGTCAATTGATTGATCTTATCATTGTTGATGCTACTGCTCCAGTCTCAACTCGAAGGGGCTACTCGAAATATGTGTTTGTATACTGCCTTTCTTAGTAAGATTGAACCAACTTCGATTGCTCAAGCCTTACTTGATGTAAACTGGGTGATAGCTATGAAAGATGAGATAGGTCAAATTGAACATTTGAAAGTTTGGCGATTAGTTCTAAGACCAGCGGGTCAACGACCAATCGGGGTTAAGTGGATTTTCAAGAACAAGAAAGATTCTGATGGGGTTGTGGTTAGAAATAAGGCACGTCTTGTGGCCAAAGGATATCGACAACAAGAAGGTATTGACTATGATGAGACATTTGCTCCGATTGCAAGGATTGAGGCTATTCGTATTTTTCTTACGTATGCTTCTCATATGAAGTTCACGGTGTTTCAAATGGATGTCAAAACTGCTTTTCTGAATGGTAATCTTCAAGAGGAAGTTTATGTTGATCAACTAGAAGGCTTTGTCGATCCTATTCATCCAAACCACGATTACTACTTGAAATAAGCTTTGTACGGTCTAAAACAAGCACCGCCTGCATGATACGAGACCTAGACAAAGTATTTGCTGGAAAATGACTTCTCTCGTGGAACAATTGATACAACGCTTTTTAATCATAAAAACCACGGTCACATTCTCTTGGTTCAAATTTACGTTGATGACATTATTTTTGGTTCCACGTCCCCGGCGTTATGCAAAGAAATTGGTGACCTTATGGAGAACAAATTCGAAATGAGCATGCTTGACCAGCTAAATTTATTCGTGGGGTTACAAGTCAAACAATTACCAAATGACATTTTTATCAGTCAAACAAAATACGTTAACAATATGCTAAAATGTTTTAAAATGACTGAATTGGGAAGAATGTCAACCCCAATGAGGACTTTGTTAAATGCTTATGAACATGGGGAACCCTTTGATATAACTCTTTATCGAAGCATGGTTGGCTCACTCATGTATTTGAGTGCAACTAGACCAGACATTACACTTGTCGTAATTGTCTGTGCTCGCTTTTAGCCCAACCCTAAGAAATCACACTCTAAAGCGGTGGTTAGAATTTTTCAATACCTTAAAGGTACACCTAACCTTGGAATCTGGTATCCTCATGGATCTGATTTCAGTATCACTGCTTATACAGATGCGGATCATGGCGGTTGCCATGTTGATAGGAAAAGCATATCTGGATCAATTTAGATGTTGGAGATACGTTAGTTGGTTGGTCATCCAAGAAACAAAACTGTGTTTCATTGTCAACAGCTGAGTATGAGTATATTGCTGCAGCTCACTGTTGTTCTCAAGTTTTGTGGGTGCAAACTCAACTATTAGACTATGGCTTTAAGATTACTAAGACCTAGATATACTGTGATTCACAAAGTGCAATTGCAATTACTAGCAACCCGGTCCACCATTTTAAGACCAAACACATAGATATCCGTTATCACTTTATTAAGAATCATGTAGAAAAAGAAGATATAAAATTATACTTCGTGACTACCAAAGTGAAATTAGCCGACATGTTTACTAAACCTTTAGATGAAGTTAGGCTAAAGTTCTTGATTCACCAAATTGGCATGGTAGAGTATAGTGCTTAATTTCCCTCTTTCAATTGGTATTTAAACCCGAGATCTTGTGTTTAAGGGGAGTATATTCTTTCTAGGGGGAGCAACTGAACTGTATGCTTTAGATATTATCTTTATAGGGGAAGCTTTTGCTTTCATGTTAACTCCCTGTGCATATATTAGTTACGATAGGGGGAGGTAACTGATTGATATCTTGTTTCAAGGAGGAGTTATTAAATTTTCTTACAGGATAATCAAAATGGTGATTTACTTGACTGTATATCACATTTTAAGAGGGAAAAAGGGAGAAAATGAAAAAGAATTGATTTTCAAAAGTGAATTCATAAAAACTTGTGTTTTAATTGATAAAAATTCACTTTGGCTTGTATACATCTTAGTATGCAACCTGTTTTAACAATTGGTATCCTGAAGATTTGTGCTTCGTTCATAATCCAAAATTTTATAAGTACAAATCTTGACTTTAGAAAATACATAAAAAATTGAAAGAACTTAAAGTCAAAGAAGATTTGAATTTTCATGAATAAATGCTATATTTAGCATAATACCGAAACTGACAACCAAACAGTGCAGATTCGGTAAGTCCCAAAATATTCAATGTTCACTCAATCTTAATGATTGATGGAAAAACAATAAACTTGTGATGTTAATGATCATGGATACGAGAGAGTAGACAGAGGAGGATATGTCAGCACCTGTGAATAATTGTAATTTTGATGACATCGAGGACATTCTGAAGGGGAAGAGTGTTGTAAATGAATTCAATGAACATCAATTTATCAACATCACAGATCCAACCGAGGAATTTAGAATACATTTTGAGAAGGATATTTTCTAGAATAGCGAAGTAGATGCTACGACACATCCTAATCCTGATGTTCCGTTTCAAATATCATAAATTATTCTTGATCTTTGTGCTGATTATCAACTAAGTGATGATGATGAGAAGTTGAGTCTTCATTCACCGTTCGTGGAACAACAATCTTATAAGATTTATGGTGAATCTGATCTTATCCTTGCACCCTCGATGTGTGTTCTTAGTTTTTGGAAATATCATAAGAAACCAGAATTCCTCAAAGCTTATTTAAATGTTCGAAACAAGTATATGCTAAAAAAATGAAGAGAAACTTCAAGATCGACGGAATTTGGAGATCAAAAGCATCAATAAGATCTTAATGATCAACAAGGATAGAGTGAAGATGCCACTTTCCTATGTGACAAGAACGGATGATGAGGACTATCAGTTCTCAGAGGAATATTTTGACAAGCTAAAGATGAACAACATTATCTTTATCTATGACTACTTGACTGATCTGAATGAATTCGCAACAATCTATCATGGTACTGCATTAAAGGTGTTTACAGGTTTATTCTTGATTCAATTAGATGGATGTTCGTTCACGATTTTTAGATGTGGTTAGAATCAGGACATAAGAAGATTAGAATCAAACAATCGAATCAAGTGATTGAAGGATTACAATACATGTTGTCACTTGAAGTGAGTGACTGTCCATATGGATTCGTGTTTGTTAATTCTCAATATATAAAAATCTTCATCAGAGTCTCAGATTTCAGGAGATACTCATACGAAACGTTGGTGTATGCTCTTAAATATTTAAGATGGAGACTAAATAGTAAGTGTTATTCCATAGAAAATGGTGAGATAGTCAAATTTATTATCAAAAGGTTGAGGAATCATCTCAACACAAGAATGAACACAAGGAGATTTAAGAGGCTGAGAGGATTCAAAACAAAGATTCATTTCAGAGGAACAAAGTTCCTTTAGATGTTTCAAATAGGATTACATTGTATTCTTCACTTTTAACACTAAGGGGGAGATTGTTAAGACCCCGAAGTTGTATAGTGTTAATGTGAATTAAGCTAAATAGATGGTTTCTTTAGAAGAGGGCTATATAAGGAACCTTAGTAGTCCCAATTAGATAGCCATTGCATTGTAACTGAGTTTAAGAAGATGTGGAATGTAATTTTACCGAAACTCTCTAATACCGAATTTGTTCACTGTTATACCGAATCGCATTCTATCTCTTGTTTCTTCAATTCTCACTATGATTTGACCTATCATTATACCCTTTGAAAAACCCGTCACATAGCAGATGTGATTTAGCCTAAACCCTATCAACCCGTTTGTGATTACCGCAATGTATGCACGGATAATATATATGACCACCTATTCCCTTTTTAGAGAAAATACTATCTAAAAATTTGTCAAGTCCTTTTTCATATGCAGGGGAAGATCTATATAAAGGCATCTAAGTCGATTCCATCATACACCTGTATTTTACAAACACATTTAAGGGGAAAAATAAAAATTATTCGTGTGTTTAGTTAGCATGAGAAAGAAATTAACCTGGTTCAAAATCAAAGATTGTAAGAATTAAGGAGTTTGGACAAAGCGTATGAATCAAGCTGACTCAATTTTTGGATGATTGCAATTAACTTATATCTTCAATTATGTATTAACTGATTAATAATTACTCCGTATGATGCATACCTGATGATTGAAATTAACTTAGATCTGCAAACACATCTTCAATAACAAATGATGATTGCAATTATATATGTAATTTCTTGTTGTGGATGTTATTATAAATTGTTAATAATAATAATAATAATAATAATAATAATAATAATAATAATAATAATAATAATAATAATAATAATAATAATAATAATAATAATAATAATAATAATAATAATAATAATTGTGAATTATGATGATTATGTTACATCTGATAAGATGTAATATAAGTTTAATATTACAATTCAAATAATTAATAAAAAATAAAATAATATAAATAATGTAGTTTAAGCTTGATCCAGGTAGATCTTTTGATCGTATATATATACCACACCTTATCGGATGAGATGTTAAAGCATATCGGAAGATCTTAAGAGTGTCGTATAATCATAAGATCAACTTGGACATCCTTAAAGCTAGCTTGGTAGATGATACTAATGATTTAGGGTTTGGGGTCTATGGTTTAATATAATGTTTTGGGTATATGGTTTAATATTTAGGGGTTTTTTTTGGGTAAAGGGCCCAATACCTGGCCGATAAACTTCAGTAAAATAAAAGAAATTACAAGTAAATGTTCCTAAATTTTAGTAGGCATACAAAGGGATTTTTAATGCACATCCGAAACATATATTGCTAGTACTAAGCCTACTAAATAGAAAACCACAAAAGAACTTATATTTACAATAAAATTATAACAAAAAAAAATGAACTTCAACACTCTTGCTCTTCAAATCAACATTCAGCTTTACACTTTATGCTCCATAGTTAAAATGCATAAAAATCCATATATAGAACCAAGCCAAGTCCAATAATGTATACCCATAAACTCCCAATTCACTATTACAGCAACAAACAAATTCCAACCCAACAGAAAGAAGACACTGATGTGTTGAAAGTGTGTGCAGTAGTGCTTAGCTTATTCTTCAACTTTTAAATTTATAAAACCTTTTATTATTACACTTTAACACCCTAACTAGTGTAGAGACCCGTCCTAATCCATCTGGACGAAGTCCATATCGATTACAAATGATTCACAATAGTTGATTACATCGCAAGGTACTTGACCTCTATATGATATATTTTACAAACATTGCATTCGTTTTTAAAAGACAAACTTACTTTACATCGAAAATTGACGACACGCATACCATTTCATAATATGTTCAACTATAATTGACTTAATAATAATCTTGATGAACTCGACGACTTGAATGCAACGTCTTTTGAAATATGCCACGAATGACTCCAAGTAATATTTCTAAAATGAGCAAATGCACAGCGAAAGATTTCTTTCGTACCTGAGAATAAACATGCTTTCAAGTGTCAACCAAAAGGTTGGTGAGTTCATTAGTTTAACATAAATAAATATTTCCATCATTTTAATAGACCACAAGATTTCCATTTCTCATAAACATACGTCCCATGCATAGAGACAAAATATCATTCGTATGGATTGAACACCTGGTAACCGACATTAACAAGATACATATAGAATATCCCCTATCATTCCGGGAAACCCTTCGGACATGATATAAACAAAACGAAGTACTAAAGCATCCGGTACTTTGGATGGGGTTTGTTAGGCCCAACAGATCTATCTTTAGGATTCGCGTCAATTAGGGTGTCTGTTCCCTAATTCTTAGATTACCAGACTTAATAAAAAGGGGCATATTCGATTTTTATAATTCAACTATATAATGTAGTTTCGATTACTTGTGTCTATTTCGTAAAACATTTATAAAAATTTCGCATGTATTCTCAGCCCAAAAATATAAAGGGTAAAAAGGCAAATGAAACTCACGCTTATAAATATTGTAAAATAGTTATTAAAACATTGCATGTATTCTCAGCCCAAAAATATATATAAAAAGGGAATAATGAAACTCACCATACTGTATTTTGTAGTAAAAATACATATAACGATATTGAACAAATGCAGGGTTGGCCTCGGATTTACGAACCTATATTATGTATATACATATTAACACATATATTGGTAATCGAATAAATTTGTATATAATTATTAGTGTTATTATAATATGTTAGTATAAATTATAACCTAATGTTATATATACAATGTATTAATATTTATATTTATATGTGTTTATATTATTATCTATAATATATTAAAATATATTTTTATACTATATGTAGCTTGATGAATATTTTAGATAATAACATTTTATATAAAAATACAGTATGTAGTATTGTTATGATATTTATAATAAATATATTTTTAAATAATTATCATTTGTCTGTTAAGCTAATAATCATAAATATACTAAAATAGTGATAATAATAATAATTAGGTTCAACAATGAAAATAATAATCTTAATGATAACAATAATAATTTTATTAATAATTCATTTAAGTTGTAACTAAATTGTAATTTTAGCCATTTTCATAATAATATGTGTATCTAAAATCTTTATATTCATAATCATAATAATAATAATGTTGTTAATAATAATAATAATAATTCTATGAATCTTATTAATACCTCATTTATTAATCTTGCTAAGATAACTATAATAATACTACCTAAATGATAACCTTAACAATAATAATTACATTAATAATACTTATAAATTTGATAGTAATAATAATAATAATAATGATTACACTACTTATAATTATGCTAATAATACTAATACTTATAATACTTGTAATGATTATAGTAAATGGATATTAATAATAATATAATAATAACAATAATAAGAATAATAATAACAATAACAAGATAAAATTTTTTTTTGAAAACTACCTTAAGAAACCCTTTTTAAAAGAAACTGCCCTAAGCGAGGATTGAACCTGCGACCTCTCGAATCCCAACATACTCATCAAACCATCCCTCCATGCCCGTTTTTCTGTCTTAAATCATATTCCATTTATACTTAAACCGTTCTAAATCTGTTCCATTTTCTCCATAACATATTCATTATTTTCAATCCCACCGAACACCATAACTCGATCTCGGCCCCATTTGTTATATAAAGCTCATGGCCCAACCTCTTAAATACATTGCAGGCCACTTAGGAATTTCATAAACCTAATTAAAAGATTCGTGGACTGTTTTGGTTATCTCAAAAACTCGGTAAGAAACAAATAGCAAAGAAATATACGGCAGTAATTAATTAGAACTTAGTGGGTTCGTTGTCGATACCAGAAACAGGAAAAAAAAATAATAAACGAAGGTGGAACCCAGGTAGGGTTTCGGTCAAAAAAAATAGAGAGAAACATGGAAAAGAACATTGCACACATCGTTTTCTTCTTTTCTTTTATCTACTTTATAGCCACGTTATCATCATTTCATTATTCATTCATCATCTTTGTGAGTGGGTATTGGGAACAATTATTTTAATACAAGTGCAGTGTAAATCAAATTCCCTTAGTCTCCTATTTTGCCGGCCATACATCATAAATCGTCCCACCTTCATCATCGAATCATATCAGGTATCATCATTATCATACTCGTAATCATAACATCGTTATCATAATTGTTATTACTAACTCCTCGAAACAATAGGGTTTATTGGGTTTGTTGTTGTTTGAACAAAACAGATGCATCCAAACGTAGTAGCCGTATAATTGTATTGTCTAGGGGTGGTGCTTGTGAATGATACAAGAACAAAAACTGCATCAATGATGGTCGATGGTAACTTGAAACAGAAGAAGAGTTGCGAGTAATAGCAGCAGTTTCTGAGTGATTGTTTGTGGCGGTTTGATCAAATAACAGGCACAAATAAAAAGAAATATGGCAGTAGCATCATTTAAAATGGTGTTGCAGGTTATGGAACTTCTTATATAAACAAAAGTGGGTTTTGATAGTTAATGGTGTATCCTATCGTATACACACATAAAAGGTATAATGGTTGCATAAAAGTAGGATCAGAAAGGCTGGAAACAACAGTTTTGTGGAGTTAATCGTCCAGCGTTCTCCGTTGTACAGGCTGCTCCGTCATGCGTAAGCCCTGAAGGCCGCCTAGCGCGTAAGCCCTGGCCGGAGAACGCCACCTTGAGCATAAATTTCGGATCACGAATAACATAACGTATCATCATTTGACACGTGTCCCCAAGAAATCTGGTGGATCTGACACTATAAATAGACCCCTTGGGTCGTCATTTTACACAGTTCAGACATTCTGATAACTTTGAGAGCTGAGACTTCACCTCTCTCTCTCTCTACTTTCTCTCACTAGAAGTCATCCGGCTATCACTTTTACTCTCTACGGACGACAGATTGATTAAGCCACCCCACAAGTTTCTACACTTGTGAACCGGGTCTGCAGGGGTTATTTCCCGAGGGTAAAAATCAATCGGCAACACTCCGCCCTCCTAAAGCTAAATTACTTCTAGTATCTTGTTGACACACTAAGCCTTACCTCATAAGGAAATAGGTGTTAACAATGGCGCCATCCACTAATGCAAAGAACACACGAAACGGAAAAGGAACAAAAACAACTGAAGCTCCATTTGTACTTGAAGCAGTCAACAATCCATCAACTGACGACATGATAACTGTCGAAGATGTACCCGTTCCGCCACTAGATGATACGATTAAAGAAACAGTTGCTGAAACTGCAGAAAGGCTTAAACATTTGGCAACTAATTCGGAGAAAAGGCCAGTAATCGAAGAAACGACAGCCAAAAGTGCAGAAAGACTTCCAAATTTTGTTACTAATCCAGAACGACGACCATTGATGCAACCACGACGATGTCCATCATTTATACCTTTTTGGCAGATGGCGGATGGCAATGACAAGCAAATAATGAAAGGCAATCTATATCAAAATACAAGTTATCCAGGTTACTTGACAAGCTGGGCAGTCTTATTGATGATTCTGGGGATGATAACGACCTGAGCTATGATGATAATGACTCTGATGATGAAACTGAAAAAGCTGAGTTCATGTCAGAGAAGCAGGCAGTGTTGCTTTTGAATGACATTCTTAAGCAGACAGCTCCGGCAAAATATAAGCAACGCTTAGCGCAGCCCGCCGTCCGTGCTGTGGCCGTGGACAATTTCTTTGCCTTCATTACTGGAGAGCAAGCCACCAAGCTACCAGCCATGGCAGAATCTACACAGTGTTTCATTGATCGAATTGCTAATTATCCATTGCCCAGAAATCTTGCTATACCAACAATTGGAGTTTATGATGGCACAACGGATCCGGAAGATTTTCTGACTATGTTTGAAAGTGTTATGAGGTTGCAGCATTGGGAGGATGAAACTGCCATATGTTTCCTATGGTACTGCAGAAAATGGCACGCGAATGGTTTGCTAGTTTGCCGCTAAGGAGTATTACTAGTTTTCTTGATTTGAGAGCAAAATTTGTGATGCAATACCAAAATCTCTGGAGCTGTACTCTGACACATCTTGATGCACACGAGATCACAATGCATCATAATGAATCTTTGAGCAATTTTATGAAGCGTTATACACTTGAAGCACAGAAGATCCCTGATTGTCCAGAATCACAGCTTGTATCTGGTTTCATTTTCTGTCTGGACCAGCGGCGGTTTAGTGCACTTGTTCATGCATTACGGTATGACTTGCCAAAAACATTGCATCAGGCGTTGGAGGTTGCACAGAGGCATGTTCGAGCTGGTGAGCGTGTGTTGAACAAGTTTGATATTGGCAGCAGTAGCAAGCCGCACAACGGAGGACGGTATTTTGACAGAAATCAGAGAAGGAATGACAATTCAAATGGAGGATGGAGAGGAAACAATCACCCTAATGATTTCCACCACAACAGAAGGCCAATAGAAAGGCACCCGTTAATAATGGCGCTTACCAAAACTCCGAAAGAGATCCTCTTCACTGAACCAATTCGGACCACTTTCAATGCTCCAGCACCTATGGAAGAAAGGGAGGGTCCAAAGAGTGAGTTGTGGTGCGATTTCCATGAGGCTTGGGGCCATGATACGGACAATTTCAAATCTTTGATGAGAGAAATCATAGCGAAAATCAAGGCAGGAGAACTGAATCATTTGTTGCCTGGCAAAGAGTACAGGAGGAATGATCCTCGCAGGAAATTTGCGTGGCAAAGGAATGATGGTAACAGAGGACGCCGTGGAGAGAACAGAAGAGAGCAGCATGGTGGAAGAGATAATCGGAACCAACCGCAGTACGGAGACCGGATCACAAAGCGCGAGACAACTCCAGAAGTTGTAATCAGGATGGTTTGGATCTACGACAGTCATTATGAAGAAGGTAAATCATCAAACAGTAATTTGGACAGCTGGAGATATGCTCCAATTATCTTTCAGCCAATTCAGAATTGGGCGTTGTCCGTCCAACCAGTGATCATTTCAGCAGAGATAGCAAATAAGTTTGTTAACTGTATCTACACAGATACGGGAAGTGAAGCTGACATCATTTACTGGCATTGCTTGAAGACTTTTCCAAGGCATGTGCAGGGCAGAGCTAGGCAAACGAGGTTGAAAGTTTCTGGATTAACGGGAGCACCGGTAAATGCCATGGGGCAGATTCGTTTGGAAGTTGTTATGGGCACATTCCCATTGTTGAGAACAGAAACAATTGATTTCACAATCATAGATGGAAATTCTCGTTTTAATGTCCTTTTTGGAAGGGCAGCGTTGGCTAAATTCGGAGCGATAACATCGACAGCTCATGCAGAGATCAGGTTCCCAACTCCTAACGGAGTAGCCGCCATACATTCACAGTATGTGGCACTGGCTAGGGAGAGATCGACATTTGTGAACTTACCAGAAGGCAACGTAAACTGGAGAAAGCATGATCGGTTGTTTAGTGATGATGAAGTTTAGGAGTTTTTCATTCCATAATCAAGCGTGTAGGCTGGATAGCGCTGGGCGCTCGGCGTATGAAGAAGCAAATCTCAGTATGTTATCAAGAGCAAAAGTTTATTATCAGAGCAGTTTTTTAGCATTTTTATGAAGACATTGTCTTTTACAATCATTGTATTCATGCCAAAATACACATGTTTGGCATTTGAAGAACATATTTTCGCATCATATGAAGAACAACGTTTATCAATTTACTGTGAACCATTGTGGTTATTTTATAGTGCCTATGATAGCAATTGCATACATTAAACATTCATGGCGTACTAATTAGGCTTGATCCACCTAAATTCATCATCAATCGTTTATGTACTGCACAGTACCGAACAATAAATTTTATATTTTTCTTAAACAAAGTGCTGCCCGTGACAAATGTAAAACATTACATTTATAACCTGCCCACAGAAGGAGTGTATTTTTAAAATACCTCTGATGGCGGAAGCTTTTGTGCCGGCCAGCAAAAGGCACAAGGGATTGGCTAGAAAAAGTTTAAGTTTTACTAGAACGCACCGAGGCATGATACAAAACTCAGATACTTATCATGACAAACATTATAAACACTTATTTCACAAAATGAAAAGAAGTTTATATATTCTATGAAGGCAAAATAATTAGCAATTCTTCCTCATATACTTTATGACAGAAGGCGTAAGACGGAGAGTCTATTGATTTGTAATCATTCTTCTAAAACACTTCATAATTCTACCTCATTAATTTTATGACGGAAAGCGTGTAACAGAATTCAGACATCATATCAATTTAGCAAAACTTAATACTACAAGGCGTCTTCATATGAATTACCTTATACACTTTTCAAAATGATTTGCTCAATTATACAATGCACAATTGTGTATAGAAATTTTATGCTCGGGTGCATAATCGATTGGTTTAAAAGCATTAAGCATCAAAATATTTGCAACAAGCATGTAAACACACATAGTCATCACAATAAAGTCAGTATGTATATAATGTCAAGGTCAGAAGGAAATTTAATACAAAACATTGTTTGACATTTTTACAAAAATCAATCAAATTTCACGCTAAGTACATCTTGAGCAGATGAATCTTCTTTACTGCATGCTTCATCATAAACGTTTATCTTCAAATTTATCAATTTGTCTTTAGTCTCATCAACCTTTTCCTGAGTAACAGGAGGCATAAGTTTGGTAATAGAAGCAGAAGGGGATTGGTTGGGAGCAAGGCGTTTAAACAGCTTGCCGGTCACATTAGCAATAGCATGGGTGCGGACAGCATCAACATAATCGTTGTAGGGATTCGCCACTGGATCCAAGCACCTTAGCTATCAGACCTGGTATACCCTTCTTAAGCTCAGCAAAATTACCTTCGCCTTTTCCGCCCTCCGGAGAAGCTCAGCAGACTTTTCCCTCTCTGCATTCAGCTGCTTCTCCAGCTCACCCACTTTCACCTGCTCCTCTTCAAGTCTTTTCTTCTCAGCATCCCTTTCCCCTTGCAGAACAACAGCAGCATCTTGAGCACTTTTTAGCTCAACTTCTCTAGCCTTTATTATTTTCTGTGCATCACTTAAGGCACGCTCAGCATCAGCAGCTCTTTTACGAGCATTTGCACCTTCAGTTATGTCTTTACGGGCTATAGCAAGAATAGACTCCTGATGCTTTTGCAGTTGCAGAATAGAGTCCAGATGATTGGTTAGCAGTACATGAGCTGCCATAGTTGATTCCCTAAGTTGATCAGAGCGGAGAGCAGTGAATTGGGGTTTCAGCTCAGGGATAACACAACCCTGTACAAGAAAAAATTTTATGAGTAATTTCAGGTAACTCACATCAATAAATTACAAACATATACATGCAGAAGGTCTTATCATTCATACCTGAAGAAGAGTTGCAAATTCTTTATCCTTAGTGGCAGGGTTTGCAATGATGGCCTGCAATGCCCTCACATGAGCAGGAAGAGTTGGCTCTTGAACATTGGAGGATGTGATAGCTGGGTTAGTGATATTAGGAGGAGGAGAATGATAAGCAGAGTTGCCTTCCGGCCTATCTTCATGAAATTCAGATTCATTGAATGGAGTAAAGTTTGAGTCAGGCGTTTTCAGGCCCTTCTCTCATTCACTTTCAAGATTCTCCTCCGACCTCTGTTCACCACCCTTCGCGGCCTTCCCTTGGCTATCATCTGACTCTGCTAAAATTACTAACAAAAACAAATTAGCATTATTAATAAATATAACAGTTATAAAAAAAATGTGTAAGCAGAATGGGCATACTTCTTCTGCGTTTCTGCTTTTTGCCCTCCTCTGTACTCTTCGCCCTTTTAGAGCCTATGCTCTTCTTTCTTGTCTTTTGGGTTGGAGGAGGAGTGGGGTTAGTTTCACCCGTGATGTCAACTGACCCTGATGTTTGTTGATCAGACCCGGATTCACTGTCACTGTCTGAGCTGCTCACAGCAATTTCTTCTCCCTTTTTAGCAGCAGCAGCATTAGCAGCAGCTTTAGCTTCAGTCGCAACTCTCTCTGCCTCTAGCTCTTCAGCAGTTTTGTCACGAGCAGTGATCTCTACATTATCATCAAGATCAATGGATGAAAGAACAGAACAAACCTGCATCACGGCGTTGGCTGCAAAAATAACACATGAACAGCAATATAAGTAAACATGACAAACAATAGACACAAATCTATATATATAATAGGATGATCATATCACATCCTACCCTGGTTTTTCTCACGAAGTACTGGCACAGAATTGCTTGGCCATTCTTGACTCACTTTGCACAACACAAGAATTCCCTCATACCTTTCGTATGATCTGGGCGGAAGGCGGAGCTCTTTCAAGCTATTTACTATCCGCTGCTCTGCGGGAGAAATCTTAACACCCTTTCCTATGCCAGCATTAATAGCACCCCATTCCAGGACAACGAAATATTCCTCCGGAATAACAGTTTCATCAACAAAGAAAAATGGACTTTTCCAGTCCTTCAAATTTGAAACTCTATTCGTACCAACAAAATGAGTATTTTTCTTACTATCAATAGTAAGCCAGCAGTCACTAATTGTGCGAATTCTAAACAAAGAGATAAAAACTTTAATGCGAGGCTTTATATTAATAGCATTGCAGTACATTTCAAAAAGGATGATTTTTTGAAGGCCATGGGGATGCAACTGACTAAGACAGGCCCTATAATATCTAAGAAGGCGAAGAAGAAAGTTAGTAAGGGGAACACGGAGGTTGCCGTGGATAATTTGTAAAGCGTATAAAGTAATTTTCCCCTCAAGAGGGTTGTCAGCAGTTTGTTTGTTGGTAGGAAGAACAGGGTTGTATTGATTGAGATGGCGGAAGGCAATCTTTAAGCCATCTAAATTATCACTTGTCAATGATGAAGCCATCGTGCTAACTTCTGGAATGTCAGCGGTATTTGACGAAGAAGGCTTAGCGTGCTCTTGGCCAGTACTCCGTGTAGAAGCCATGATAATACAGTAAAAGATATCAATAAGCAGAAAATAGCAGTAAGATGAAGTGTACTGACCTTGGAAGACGGAAAACCTTAAAAATTCGAAGATTGAAGAAGGCGATGAAGATTTGGGGGAGAAATATGCTTTTTAGATATTGGCAAAAGTAAAAAAGTGATGGTAACAGGGTTATGACGGTTTTTATAGGGGTTCATCGGTGCAATTTTTATGGCCATGATTGAGACACGTGTATGGGTGAGTTTAAACGAAGGGTACGAAATAACACTTTTTATAGCTGGAGGCGCGTGGATGATCTCAGCCGTAAAAAATTAATCATAACAACGTCAGTAAAATTCGTCTGCATTTAATGCCTAAAATGTTTTCCCCGATGCAAGTGGGCAATGAACAGGCTGGTTTGGCATGCGTTTTCAAAAGTTTAACGACTTAATCATTCTTCAAATGCTTAAGTCATTAAACTGGGGGGACTTAATGGTGTATCCTATCGTATACACACATAAAAGGTATAATGGTTGCATAAAAGTAGCATCAGGAAGTCTGGAAAAAACAGTTTTGTGGAGTTAATCGTCCAGCGTTCTCCGTTGTACAGACTGCTCCATCATGCATAAGCCCTGAAGGCCACCTAGCGCGTAAGCCCAGGCTGGAGAACACCACCTTGAGTATAAATTTTGGATCACGAATAACAGAACGTATCATCATTTGACACGTGTCCCCAAGCAATCTGGTGGATCTGACACTATAAATAGACCCCTTGGGTCGTCATTTTACACAGTTCAGACATTCTGATAACTTTGAGAGCTGAGACTTCACCTCTCTCTCTCTACTTTTTCTCACTAGAAGTCATCCGGCTAGCACTTTTATGCTCTACGGACGACAGATTGATTAAGCCACCCCACAAGTTTCTACACTTGTGAACCGGGTCTGCAGGGATTATTTCCCGAGGGTAAAAATCAATCGGCAACACTCTGCCCTCCTAAAGCTAGATTACTTCTAGCATCTTGTTGACATACTAAGCCTTACCTCATAAGGAAATAGATGTTAACAATAGTAAGGGTAATCTATCGTAATTTTGGTTGTCAATAGCAGCACAGGTTGTGACAATCACAACAATCGAATCAATTATACAGCAGATTGTTTTCATGTTGTGTTGTTGTTCAAATGAATAAGGAAACAGAAAAATCAAGCAAGCAAGTGGTGGTTTATTTGATGGTGGTTGTTATGGGTTTCACAAAGGTGAAGGTGAAAGTGGCGGTTTAGTTGGGTGGTTCTTGGAGTTGTAGTTGAGACAGGATATTCGTAACAGCAGGTTCGATTAAATAGCAAACAGAAAAGAGGAGAGGGAGAGAGATGAGAAAGAGGTAGAGGGAAGTGGAAAAGGGTGGTAATGGTTTAGAGTAGCCGGAATTGGTGGTCACCGAGGGTGGTTGTAAACCATGGTGCTCGATCAAGATTAAAGAAGTAATAGGATAGTTCAAGTGGTTTATTCTTTGTAGGAGAATATAGAGGATAAAGTGAATTCTAGTGGTAAAGTGGTGATGAGTCAAGGTTGTAGTGGTGGTTATGGTGTTGAATTACGACAAAAAGCAGTAGTAGGTATACATAATGTGCTAGTGTATGATTTATATCACAATAGAAGTTAATTTCAATTGTTTTGTAGTGGATAGTGATTGACAGATTCCTCAATCAGGAGCAGAAAGGGAGAAAAAAAAATAGATAAAGTAGATTGAGACTTCTAACAGAATTCGTACAATCTAAATCTGTGATATCTTATCAATTTGTTTTCATCTGAACACAATCGTTTACTTCTGAAATAGATTTACATTCCAAATCCATATTTATGTTTTTATATTATTGATTTTATTTATTAATAATTATAATTACATTAATAATAATCAAGATACTAATAATAATAATAATTAATAGTAATAATAATAATAATAAGAGTAATAACAATAATAATAAGTCACAACTAATAATAATTATAATATTAACAAGGATAACAATTAGTGTTAACAATATTATTATCAAATAAAATGTATCAAATTCCATATCTGTATAGTATGTATTGAAATTTAATAATATTAATAATACCGATATTAATGTTAACATTGATATTAATATTACTAATAAAAATGAAGAAATAACACTTATCATGTTAAATTATACATTATAATTATACATTATATTATATGATAGTATGTGTTGTATTCTTATTATAAATATTTTATATAATAAGTGTATGCATATATTTATTTACAAATAATTGTTCGTGAATCGTCGAGCACAGTCAAAGGGTAATTGAATATATAAACACAACATTACAGACTTTGCTTATCGTGTCGAATTCAATAGAGATTAAGTTTAAAATTTGGTCGGAAATTACCGGGTCACTACAACTAGCAACAAAACCCGATCAGAGGTAGTAATTTAGGTTATCATCCCAAGGGAAGTGATAGGTAAGGATAAGAGTTGTTTTATTATTTAATTCTTATTAAAGAATTAAAGATATATTTTTATGTCTTTTATGGGATAGATTTCTCTTAGGAAAGAGTTTGCTTTTAAAGATAAACAAAACAAAATAAGGAATTGAAGATTCAAAATAAAATACAAATAAAGATACAAGTAAAGATACAAGTGATTACATGGACAATTAATTCATACGGGAAACATATTAGATACGTTTCATGACTTATATTAACACAAAGTAGAATAACAATCATAGACTAATTATTATCCCTTAATAGGTTAAACTAAGTGTTGCATATTAATCAATAGGAAGGACTTAAAGCATATGCTAGATATGTGATGTGCATAACTAACATCTTAATTCTTCATGTTCAATTCAATTACATGATACATACCAATCTTATGATGAGGATCAATATGCAAATAGACTGACAAATTATATAAGCTATTAAGCACCAAGTAGATCAACTCAAGTTACTAGCTGAAAGTCAATTACTACTAAGTTTTTATGCAATCATTAATTAAACAAATCCAAATGAAGGATCTTCGATTAAACCTAACAATATCAACTTCTATTATATAAGCGTAATTCAAATCAAGTAAGTTTATCACTATTAAACTCTTTAACTTAGTTGCATGCAATTCAATTTAACAAGTTTGATGGACTAGATCTAAACAAGTAGCATAAATTGAATAATAGATTTATCGGATCAAGGACTAATCAACCCTAAAATCATGTTATTTAATCATTAAGAATGGCAAACAAGTGTAATCAAGCAAAACAGTTTGGAAACAATTCAAATATCATTATCGAAACTCAACCATACAGATCTGGAGAAAAACCAGAAACTGCACAGAATAAAGCACGAAGCCGGCGACTTCCTTCACTCCTAGCCGGCGGCTTGAGAGTGAAGCCGGTGACTTCATCTGAATCCCAGATGAAGTTTAACTTTCATCCACATAATTACTATGAACGTTTAGTTCATAGTAAAAGACAAACAGAAATGAATACAGAAAATAAAATAGACAAAATAATAAATTAAGGATAGAATCATACCTTGAAAAGAAGGTAGATGTAAAAAGACTTGAATTAAATCTTGAATCTTGTTTACAAAAAAGTAAATCTAACCTAAGGGTTTAGAGAAAACCCCTAGAAAATGACCTAACAAAATCTGGAAAAACTATCTACTTCTGAACTTATGAAAACTGAGACCAGAGGCCTTAATTTATAGAATCATTGGGCGGTGGCCAAGCCGGCGGGTTCAGTGGGAAGCCAGCGGCTTGCCTTAAGTCAGTGACTCCTCGTGCAACTTAAACTTAATCAGCAAGCCAAATCTTGTAACCGTCATACTGAAGTCGGCGGCTTCACTTGATTCGCCGGATATTTCTGATTTTATCTTGATTTTGTTTCCATTTTTACTTAAACTTGATCAATAAGTTGATATACCGTGTCAACCAGGCCGGCGGCTTCATTGGGAAGCTGGCGGCTTCCTGTGCCTTTTTCTTGATCAACAAGTTCTTTCAATTTTTATCAATTCTGGAACATTCTGGTACTTTCAACATCGAAGCCGGCGGCTTCATTATCACCATGCCGGCGGCTTCATCTTGTTAATTTGCAATTTTCTTCATTTTTGATCTTGTTTAATACATAACTTGGACATAATCATTAGAAATATCTTTTTCCCATTTTTACATATTTTAGTGTGTTTTGGCATCAAAATGACTCAAAAATACTAAGATAACTCCTCAAAATATTATCAAAATACTGTATAATTTAGGAGTTATCAAATTTCTCACACTTAAACCTTTACTTGTCCTCAAGTAAACCTTATAAATTATATCATGGGTATTAAAGTAAAATTACAAAGTCAAAAGTATGTCTTAATAAGAAGTTAGTATTTATTATTCATAAGAACTAGTCTGAACCAGACCAAGGATTACAAGTAGTCCTAAAGGTTATTAAGTCAAATTTATACAGTTTGGTCATCATTGGACTCTTTTGTTTTCTAACTTTAAAAAGTGTATGATTCTCATTGGAACTCTTTTCTTTGTTGGCCTTCATTGAGCTCTTTTTCCTTTTATTTCTTTTGCTTTCATGCTTAGCATTTAGCTTTACACTTTGCAAATTTTCTAAATTAGCCCATATTTGGACTCTTTTGCTGCCTCATTGGTCCATGCTTCTTATGCCATATGGTAGTGGCTATAAGTTTTCACTCGTTTCACAATTTTTGGCTTTTAACTTCTTATCTTAAACAAGTAATTCGATCTCGAAATTGAGAGTAGTTCTATCATTAGCATTAAGATTAAGTTAGTAAAAAGACATTAGTTTGACTAAGAATTTATACTTTTGAAAAATTAAAAAATTTAAAATTATATCCATTTTTCAACCTTTTCGGGAAAATTTGATAGTATCTTTTATACTCTTTCAAGTGATTAATCACTTCCCTTCTCACACTTAGATTATGCAATGTCCTCATTGCATTTATAATAAAAGCAATGAAATAAATAAATAAAGGACATAATTAAAATAAGAGAAAGAGTGATGTTACTCGATTTGTAGGATCATAGAATGATTTGCGAGCACTTTTGCGGACTTCTTTTGAATTGAATAAGTAACTTGACAAAATATCAAATAACAAAAAAACATAATACGAACATAATATTTTAATAACTCTTCATCACTTAAACACTTAGGAGCTATATTGCTCTTACATTCATAATAAAGTAATAAAACAATAAAACACTTAGACATAACATAGTCCTAATAAACATATATAAAGGGATAGGTAGTTTTGATTATAGAGTCATTTGCGTGTCTCTTTTCTTCTTACGGAATTACTCCTTAGGCTTATTTTCTTCACACTTACTCTTTTCATACTCATTTAACTTCCTTTTCAAACCTGATTTTGCAGTTATAGGCAGGGTTTCACTATGGTTTCCTTGATGAATAATAATAGTATTACTGACATAATTGATGATGGCTTTGGATATGGACAGAAACGGTGTTCCTAAAAGAATAGGTGTGATTTTATTTTCTACCATGTCCATAACAAGGAAATGAATGAGAAATTTAATTGACCCTATTTTAACCTAAACATTTTTCACAATACCCCTCGGACGACTTGAGCTTTTGTAACGACCCTGGTTTTCCCAACGTTTAATTATTAATAATTATTATTAATACTTGTGTTTAAATGAATGTATGTTATTACATTTACTTGATATCGTGATTGACTTTAAATGCCCGACACGTCTTTGTGACACATGTACATTACACGAATATATTTTAAGATATTATTTGCATTCATGATTAAGTTTTATTAATCATTTTTAATTAACTAAGATAACTAGTTAATTACTTGGGCTTTGTTGGATTTAAATTGTTAATCACTTGAACTTGGGCTTTCATTAGTGTTAGTGGACTTAGAAGCCCACTCTACTCACCTTAATGGACTTTCTAGCCCATTTTATTTATGCAAGTATTACTTTAGAACTAAACTAGATGGATTAAGTTGCATGGAATCTAGTTACTTGTCAATTACATCTAGTTCCCATGCAAGTAACCTTATAACCAACTTTTGAGCTTGATACATGAAGAAACTAGTAGACAACTCCTTCCTCCCTTCCCTTGTATGACCGACGGCCTAGAGGCCTTTGGAGAGTGCTTTTGCTTTCAAATTTTGGTTACATAGTCACTCATACTTACTTCACTTTCTCACACACACAAAATACTTCCATTTTCTCTCAAACTTTTCTCTCTTTTTCTCTCATCTTGTAAGTAACTTGAACAAACATTTCCCTTCTTCTTTTCTTGCAAAAACCGTAGCCTAGTTACATAATCATCATCATCATTTGTTCTTTGTTGTTGTTTAATTTCTTGTAGTTGTTAGTCGTTGTAGTTACTTACTAGTTATTATGAATCAAACTCTTTAGTTTGTTCTTCATTTGTCTTGTTCATAACAAGAACATACAAGAACTAAACTTTCTAGTTTATGTTCTACATTTAATGTTTGAAAGATTGAAAGTTCATGTGTTGTTAAACTCATACTTGTGATTCATGATTGTAAACTTAAAGTTTACTTTCTTAAGGATCAAGCCTTGGCTTGAATCTTTAAAGTATGAACAACCATGACTTGTTACTTGATTATTTAGCTTATTACTTCATTTCCTAGCATGTTTAAAATCGTGATTTTGGTTGTTAATGGTCAAGTGTCAAGTGTTACTAGTTAACTTTGATCTCATTTTTCTTGAACAAAAGTTAACTTTAAAAGTTCAAGAACATAGAAGTATAACTTTCGAGTTATAACTTCAAATACTTATGAAAGATCTAAGTTTCTATAGCTTATGGTCTTCTAATTTTGTCATAATAAAAAGCTTGAAAGCCTACATATACTTTACAAGATGAAAATCTAAGTTTTATAGCTTATGGTTTCATTAAAGTAAAGATTCAAGCGTTATTACTTAGGATTTAACTTAATAACTTTAGATCTAGACTTTTGGGTCTTGGATCTTCAAGATCAAACTAAAGAACTATGTTCTACATCCTAAGATCTTGATTAGTTAGTTTACTTTCAAGTTTGTAGTTCAATATTACTTTTATAGTTCATGTATGTGTCGGATCTAAGATTTTGATGTAACTTTGGTTCATCAAGCTACTTGCAACACTTAAATGAGTTGTGCTACATGTCTTAGACTTAAACAAGTGTTATGATGGTCAAACCTTGGTTAAGATAATGCAAACACATCAATGAGTTGTACACTTGAAGCTATATGCATCAAGGAGGAGAACCGTGATAAGCATCGAGCACCAAGAACCCACCGGAACCTAATTTTTACTGTTTTTTGGAACAGACCCTAATACCCGGGCTACTGTAAAGTTGATTTTATGTTATCTCTGTTCGATTAGATAATTTTTTGTTTAAGATTCGTCTTAATCCGAGTTACGGTTTAGGATCTATGGCCCTCCGAACGTCACTATGTCCTTTTAACGTTGTGCTGAAAATTTTGACCTACTCGCACTTAAACCGTCACCACGGTCAAACGAAGACGAGTTTGCTTCTAGAATTTTTACCACAACTAAAGGACTCATATATGGAGCCATGGCCACTGGTCTCACCTTATTTCAGTAGGTATAGAGGCCGTGGTGACTAATCGAAATCAGCCTTTGTTTTAAACTTCTTTCATGAGCGAAACTTACTTTACACCTTTTGTTTGATGATGAATGATGATGACCTTTAAGACCTAATTTACATAAATTTAAACCTATTGAGACAATTTACTTACTTAGTAATATTTGACTTAGGTTGAGGACTTTCCGGACCTACATACTTGCTTACTTCCCGACTCGACTTTACCACTACTTTACCACTGTGAGTTATAGCATCCCTTTTTACTTTAACTATTTTGGGAACTGAGAATACATGCCCATTTTACGTTTTACATACTAGGCATGAGTAGTTAAACTTTATATATGTGTGGGTTATACAACGGCATAAACATTTCCTTTAGCTCGGTAACGTTTAGTCATTGGTTTTTGAACCGGTGAACGCGAATCTTAGATATGGATCCATAGAGTTTGACATCCCCACTCGGGCTAGTAGCACTAGCATTTAATGGGTGTCTAATACTTCGTATACATACGAACTTGCCAAGTGTACTTTCAGGGGGTTATAAACGTTAAGTTAGTTACCAAGTGCCCACGGTTAAACATATACTTTATCATACTATTTTGAAACGCTCTTTGTAGCACTGAAATCTCGTGGCCTACCTTACATTACTGTTATACTTAAACTATAGCTCACCAACCTTTGTGTTGACGTTTTTAAGCATGTTTTCTCAGGTGCTTAAGGTTGCTAGCTTCCGCTGTTGTACTAGTCTTGCTGTAGACACCCGCTGCTTTAGAGATGTCACTGCATGAATGTAATCTTGCATTCATAAACTTTATTACTTTTGGAACTATGATTTGTAATGACCTAAGGGTCACGTACTATTATCTTTGCTTCTATTCATAGGAGCATACTTTTGATGTAAAATATTCGACGTTAGTTATGACGTCACCTTTTATCATGAACGCAAACTTGTTTTGAAAACGCATATAGTGTTTGACCTTGTAATTATCCTGTTGTTGATGATTTGTACACGATGGTTTTGTACGGGGTATCACATTTGGTATCAGAGCATTGATTGTAGGGAATTAGGTTGCATTAGTGAGTTTAAGACCGACCCGAGTAGGATTCACTAATAGGACTAATCTACAACTTGCTAGTTTACTTTTTTCCGCTGAACTTACTGCATGCTGCTACTTACTTTTACTGCTATATGCCGTATGCTATTACATGATTTCACTACTGCATGCTATTATCTGCTTTCGATTGCATGATACTTGTCGTTATTGCCATGCTACTTACTATTACACATGATTTAGACTGTTGTAGTTACTTGGCCTAATACGTGCTTGCTTTATGACTTACTGACATGGAAAATTTATTTTTCCTTGTTCAGATGTCGGATATTCCACCCGCTATCATTTTGGGTAGCGATTCAGACACTTCAACCACTTCACCTGCCACTGTTGCTGATCCCCCGATTCCGTCGGCGACACACTCTAGTGACTCAGGCGCTTCGTCCTCCGGACCTAGTAGTCATGCGCCTGCCCCAGTGGGTACTGCAGACGGAGCCCAGGACCTCCCGAAGATTCCAGCTGCACTTGCCCCGGTACCTCAGGAGCCACAGCACCATCCTGGTGGTGTTGTGATTCCCGCAGAATTTGGGGAAGGTCCATTCCGTAATCAGTATCGTCATTGGTGCCGACGCGCTCCTGATGGACGTCTCGTGCCAATCCTGCCTTTCAGATACCGACAGATGATGGCCGCCCGAGGAGAGCCAGTACAACCACCCGTGCAGCCACCTCCACATGATTCAGACGACCCGTCATCTGACGACTCATCCACAGACGACTCTAGTGATGATGACTCCTATAAGGAGGACCCTGATGATGCACCTGTACAGCCACCCTCCACCCCGCCGAAGAAGCGGTACCGTTTCGATGGTACCATCATTCCAGGGATTAATGGAGGTCGAGCATTCACTGACGCATATGGTCGGCGTCATAGGGTTACCGCCCGTAAGTGGCTTGTGCCGTATCCTGCTGATCCCTTCATCCGTAAGCCTTATCACTTCGCAACCTCTACTTCTGGAGCCGAACCGTCTGCACCACCAGCTCCACCAGCACCACCCGTACCGACTGCACCACCTACCCCACCATCCCCCTCTGTCGAGGAACTGATGAGGGAGGTGGAGATCCTCCGTGATCGGGTAGCTGAGCTCGAGGACCAGATGTCCCACGTATTGGACATCCTACACCCACCTTCACCGTAGGGCTTTTGTAGTAGATTTCATTATGTAATCTAGTTGTAGTTTTATGTTTCACTTATGTATTGTACGAACCTATGCTGATGTATGCAACTTATTATTAATGAATGGAACTTTACGTTATTTAATTCTTGCACGATGTTTTATTTACGTTACCGTATGATGATTCTGTGGTATTTGTACTTGGATGCGTTACTTAATGAACATGTGATGTGTTGATTCCATGTTGGTTACCATATACTGTATTATTATTATTTGAATACTGGATTTTGACTTGAGTCAAAATTTTTGTATAGAACATCATGGCCAACAGACGATCAACACCTACCGCAGCCCAAATCGAGGAGATGATCAATGAACGAGTCACCGCAACTTTAGCGGAAAGAAACCTCCAAGCTCCACCGCCACCGCCACCGGTTATCTAGCCCATTCGTAATGGGTGCACGTACAAAGAGTTCCAAAGCTACAAACCCCACAACTTCAGTGGAACAGAGGGGCCGGTTGGTCTCACTAGATGGTTCGAGAAATTAAAATATGTGTTTCGAGTTAGTAAGTGCTCAGAAGCGAATAAAACCAAGTTTGCTTCATGTACGCTGTCTGACGGCGCACTAATGTGGTGGAACACGTTGGCTCAAGCAAAGGGTATCAATGAGGCGTTTTCTACGCATTGGAGGAATTTAAAGGGGCCCTGATTGAGGAATATTTCCCTAGGACCGAGATCCAGAAGATGGAGATTGAGTTTATGTAGTTGAAGGTTGTGGGAAACGACCTCGATGGCTACAATCGTAGGTATTTGGAACTAGCCCTAATGTGTCCTACCATGGTCACCCCGGAATTCAAGCGTATGGAGAGATACTTGTGGGGACTTCCTAAGTCCATTAAGGGAAACGTCACCTCGTCCAAGCCACCCAATGTCCCAGAAGTGATGCGCATGGCACATACTTTAATGAACCAAATTATCATCGATGAACCGGAGAAGGCTAAGTCTGAAGTGGGTAGTAGTGAGAAGCGCAAATGGGATAACAACAGGGGAAGGACCTATGATCAAAACCCGGTAAAACGACATGAGGGTTTCAAAGGATACAACAACAGTGGGAACTCCAACCCCAACTACAAGGGAACCTTACCACAATGCAAGCGGTGCTACAAGCACCATACTTTGTATTGTAACGTTGTTTGTGAAAAGTGCCAACGGATATCGGTAAGGACTGCAAGGTCACCACTTTGAATGGGAAGCCGAACACCAATGGATCTAAAAAGTGCTACGAATGCGGATAAACAGGCTATTTCAGAAATGCGTGCCCAAAAAAAAAAGAAAAGACGGCGGACCACCGCGTGGTAGAGCTTTCAACGTTAATGCAAGGGACGCCCGAGAGAACCCCGACTTAGTGACAGGTATATTCACTATCAACAATTTATTAGCTTCTGTCTTATTTGATACTGGTGCCGATAGAAGTTATGTATGTAGACACTTTTGCGATAAGATTAATTGGTCGTTAGTCCCGTTAAAGGAAAGTATGCTTGTAGAGGTAGCCAATGGAAAACTTGAGAAAGTTTACCATATTAGTCGAGGAGCTATTATCAACATAGCTGGTGTAGATTTCGAAATTGATTTGATACCCATCAAATTGGGAAGTTTTGACGTGATCGTCAGTATGGATTGGTTGACCAAGATAAGGGCCGACATTATCTGTGGAGATAAAGCTCTTCGTATACCATAAGGAGATGGTGAGCCACTGATCATTTACGGAGAGAGATGTACCTCGAAGCTGAACCTCATTAGTTGCGTGAAATCACAAAAGATCATGAAGAAGGGACGTCTTGCTATCCTAGCACATGTGAAAACGGTAGAAACCGAGGTGAAGAGTGTGAACGACGTTCGAATTGTGAACGAATTTTCTGATGTCTTCCCTGAAGAATTGCCTGGATTACCGCCTCGAAGAGCAGTAGAGTTTCAGATCAATTTAGTACCAGGAGCTGCACATGTAGCTCGCGCACCTTATAGACTCGCACTTTCCGAGATGCAAGAATTACATAGTCAATTACAAGAACTGCTAGACCGTGGATTTATCCAACCAAGTTTCTCGCCTTGGGGCGCACCTGTGTTGTTTGTGAAGAAGAAGGATGGATCCTTCCGTATGTGTATCGACTACCGTGAATTCAACAAATTGACGATCAAGAATCGGTATCCTCTTCCACGAATTGACGATCTTTTTAACCAACTACAAGGATCGATCATTTATTCCAAGATCGATTTACGATCCGAATATCACTAGTTGAGGGTGAAAGAAAGTGATGTGATGAAAACTGCGTTCAGAACTCGTTAAGGTCATTATGAGTTTCTCATGATGCCATTCGGATTAACCAACGCACCTGCCGTATTCATGGACCTCATGAATCGTGTCTGCAAGCCATACTTGGATAAGTTTGTTATCGTCTTCATAGATGATATCCTCATCTACTCTAAGAGCGAAGAAGAGCATGAGCAACATCTTCGATTAGTGCTTGAACTCTTGAGGCAAGAGCAACTTTATGCCAAATTCTCCAAGTGTGAATTTTGGTTGAAGGAAGTCCAATTTCTGGGTCATGTTGTGAGCGACCATGGTATCAAGGTCAACCCCGCCAAGATTGAAGCTATCAGCAAGTGGGAGACCCCCACTACCCCGATGCACATCCGCCAATTTCTAGGTCTCGCCGGTTACTACCGAAGGTTTATTGAAGGTTTCTCTTTGATTGCACGTCCTTTGACTGTGCTGACTCACAAGGGCAAGAAGTTCATTTGGGAACCCGCACACGAATTAGCATTCCAAACTTTGAAGAAGAAGTTAACCACCACACCTATCTTATCACTTCCTGCAGGCAGTGATGATTTTGTCGTTTATTGTGATGCATCGAAAAGTGGTTTTGGTTGTGTACTGATGCAACGCACAAAGGTTATCACTTACGCCTCCCGTCAATTGAAGATT
The DNA here is from genome assembly GCF_046630445.1 of Rutidosis leptorrhynchoides. Taxonomy (NCBI): domain Eukaryota; kingdom Viridiplantae; phylum Streptophyta; class Magnoliopsida; order Asterales; family Asteraceae; genus Rutidosis; species Rutidosis leptorrhynchoides. Next base: position 207,268,255 of record NC_092333.1, read on the forward strand.
TACGAGCGAAACTACACTACTCATGATCTTGAACTTGGAGCCGTTATCTTTGCGCTCAAATTATGGGGACACTATTTGTATGGAACTAAGAGCACTATTTTCACCGACCACAAGAGTCTCCAACACATCTTTGATCAGAAACAACTGAACATGAGACAGCGTCGATGGATCGAGACGCTGAACGACTATGATTGTGAACTTTGCTATCATCCTGGCAAGGCCAATGTTGTAGCTGACTCCTTGAGCCGAAAGGAGAGGATGGCACCTCTCCGTGTACGGGCTCTGAACATCACCATCCATTCAAACCTCAATAGGCAGATCAGAGTAGCCTAAGATGAGGCTCTCAAGGAGGAGAATATATCTCATGAACATTTGAACATACTCATCTCTCGATTCGAGGTTAGGGAAACTGGACTCCGATGTTATGCCGGAAGAATTTGGGTACCTTGTTATGGAGATCTACGAAACCTTATACTTGATGAAGCCCACAAATTGAGATATTCGATTCATCCCGGAGTGGACAAAATGTACCACGACCTTAAAGAACAGTATTGGTGGCTGAATCTTAAGAAGGATGTTGCAACTTATGTTGGGAAATGTTTGACTTGCTCGAAAGTTAAGGCCGAACATCAAAGACCTTCTGGGTTACTTCAACAACCGGAAATCCTGCAGTGGAAGTGGGAAAGGATAACAATGGATTTCATCACCAAGCTACCAAAGACGGTGGGCGGATACGATACCATCTGGGTTATCGTTGACCGTCTTACCAAATCTGCACACTTCCTAGCTATGAAGGAAATGGATACAATGGAGAGGCTCGCTCAACTATACATCAAAGAGGTTGTATCTCGTCATGGTGTACCTTTATCGATCATCTCAGATCGCGATCCCCGTTTTGCTTCTAGATTTTGGCGTTCTTTACAAGAAGCCATGGGAACTCGTCTCGACATGAGTACTGCATATCACCCACAGACTGACGGGCAAAGTGAACGAACAATTCAGACCTTGGAAGACATGTTGTGTGCATGTGTCATTGATTTCGGAAAGGCCTGGGAAAGGCATTTGCCACATGCCGAATTTTCTTACAACAACAGTTATCACTCGAGTATTAATGCCACACCTTTTGAAGCATTGTATTGCCGCAAGTGCCGATCTCCTATTTGTTGGGCCGAAGTACGCGAAAAGCAAATCACCGGACCCGAGGTAGTCCATGAAACAACGGAGAAGATTGCTCAAATTCAAGCTAGACTTAAGACTGCCCGCGATCGCCAAAAGAGTTATGCCGATCTTAAACGTAAAGACTTTGAATTCAACGTTGGTGACCGTGTAATGTTGAAGGTTGCACCTTAGAATGGTGTGATTCATTTTGGAAAATGTGGAAAGTTAAACCCACGATACATTGGTCCTTTTGAAATCTTGGAACGTGTTGGACCCGTTGCTTACCGTTTGGACCTTCCAACTCAATTGAGCTCAGTTCATCCTACCTTCCACGTGTCAAACTTGAAGAAGTGTCGTGCTACACTCGAACTTATCATACCACTGGAAGAACTTACTATTGATGATAAACTCCACTTCGTGGAAGAGCCTGTCAAAATTATGGACTGTGAGGTCAAAACTTTGAAACGCAACAAGATTCCGATCGTCCGAGTATGATGGAATGCCAAACGAGGACTTGAGTTTACTTGAGAACAAGAGGATCAAATGATGCAGAAGTATCCTCACCTTTTTCCGACTCTCCATCTACCTCAGCTTAAAACTTCGGGACGAAATTTTCTTTAACAGGTGGGTAATGTAACGACCCTGGTTTTCCCAACGTTTAATTAATAATTATTATTATTAATACTTGTGTTTAAATGAATGTATGTTATTACATTTACTTGATACCGTGATTGACTTTAAATGCCCGACACGTCTTTGTGACACACGTACATTACACGAATAATATTTTAAGATATTATTTGTATTCATGATTAGGTTTTATTAATCATTTTTAATTAACTAAGATTACTAGTTAATTACTTGGGCTTTGTTGGATTTAAATTGTTAATCACTTGAACTTGGGCTTTCATTAGTGTTAGTGGACTTAGAAGCCCACTCTACTCACCTTAATGGACTTTCTAGCCCATTTTATTTATGCAAGTATTACTTTAGAACTAAACTAGATGGATTAAGTTGCATGGAATCTAGTTACTTGTCAATTACATCTAGTTCCCATGAAAGTAACCTTATAACCAACTTTTGAGCTTGATACATGAAGAAACTAGTAGACAACTCCCTCCTCCCTTCCCTTGTATGACCGACGGCCTAGAGGCCTTTGGAGAGTGCTTTTGTTTTCAAATTTTGGTTACATAGTCACTCATACTTACTTCACTTTCTCACACACACAAAATACTTCCATTTTCTCTCAAACTTTTCTCTCTTTTTCTCTCATCTTGTAAGTAACTTGAACAAACATTTCTCTTCTTCTTTTCTTGCAAAAATCGTAGCCTAGCTACATAATCATCATCATCATTTGTACTTTGTTGTTGTTTAATTTCTTGTAGTTGTTAGTTGTTGTAGTTACTTACTAGTTATTATGAATCAAACTCTTTAGTTTGTTCTTCATTTATCTTGTTCATAACAAGAACATACAAGAACTAAACTTTCTAGTTTATGTTCTACATTTAGTGTTTGAAAGATTGAAAGTTCATGTGTTGTTAAACTCATACTTGTGATTCATGATTGTAAACTTAAAGTTTACTTTCTTAAGGATTAAGCCTTGGCTTGAATCTTTAAAGTATGAACAACCATGACTTGTTACTTGATTATTTAGCTTATTACTTCATTTGCTAAGATGTTTAAAATCGTGATTTTGGTTGTTAATGGTCAAGTGTTACTAGTTAACTTTGATCTCACTTTTCTTGAACAAAAGTTAACTTTAAAAGTTCAAGAACATAGAAGTATAACTTTCTAGTTATAACTTCAAATACTTATGAAAGATCTAAGTTTCTATAGCTTATGGTCTTCTAATTTTGTCATAATCAAAAGCTTGTAAGCCTACATATACTTTACAAGATGAAAATCTAAGTTTTATAGCTTATGGTTTCATTAAAGTAAAGATTCAAGCGTTATTACTTAGGATTTAACTTAATAACTTTAGATCTAGACTTTTGGGTCTTGGATCTTCAAGATCAAACTAAAGAACTATGTTCTACATCCTAAGATCTTGATTAGTTAGTTTACTTTCAAGTTTGTAGTTCAATATTACTTTTATAGTTCATGTATGTGTCGGATCTAAGATTTTGATGTAACTTTGGTTCATCAAGCTACTTGCAACACTTAAATGAGTTGTGCTACATGTCTTAGACTTACACAAATGTTATGATGGTCAAATCTTGGTTAAGATGATGCAAACACATCAACGAGTTGTACACTTGAAGCTATATGCATCAAGGAGGAGAACCGTGATAAGCATCGAGCACCAAGAACCCACCGGAACCTACTGTTTACTGTTTTCTGGAACAGACCCGAATACCTGGGCTACCGTAAAGTTTATTTTCAGTTAGCTCTGTTCGAGTAGATAATTTTTCGTTTAAGACTCATCTTAATCCGAGTTACGGTTTAGGATCTATGACCCTCCGAACGTCACTATGTCCTTTTAACGTTGTGCTGAAAATTCTGACCTACTCGCACTTAAACCGTCGCCACGGTCAAACGAAGACGAGTTTGCTTCTGGAATTTTTATAACAACTAAAGGACTCATATACGGAGCCATGGCCACTGGTCTCACCTTATTTCAGTAGGTATAGAGGCCGTGGTGACTGATCGAAATCAGCCTTTGTTTTAAACTTCTTTCATGAACGAAACTTACTTTACACCTTTTGTTTGATGATGAATGATGATGACCTTTAAGACCTAATTTACATACATTTAAACCTATTGAGACGATTTACTAACTTAGTAATATTTGACTTAGGTTGAGGACTTTACGGACCTACGTACTTGCTTACTTCCCGACTCGACTTTACCACTACGTTACCACTGTGAGTTATAGCATCCCTTTTTACTTTAACTATTTTGGGAACTGAGAATACATACGCATTTTACGTTTTACATACTAGGCATGAGTAGTTAAACTTTATATATGTGTGGGTTATACAACGGCATAAACATTCCCTTTAGCTCGGTAACGTTTAGTCATTGGTTTTTGAACCGGTGAACGCGAATCTTAGATTTGGATCCATAGGGTTTGACATCCCCACTCGGGCTAGTAGCGCTAGCATTTAACGGGTGTTTAGTACTTCGTATACATACACACTTTCCAAGTGTACTTTCAGGGGGTTATAAACGTTAAGTTAGTTACCAAGTGCCCACGGTTAAACATATACTTTATCATACTATTTTGAAACGCTCTTTGTAGCACTAAAATCTCGTGGCCTACCTTACATTACTGTTATACTTAAACTATAGCTCACCAACCTTTGTTTTGACGTTTTTAAGCATGTTTTCTCAGGTGCTTAAGGTTCCTAGCTTCCGCTGTTGTACTAGTCTTGCTGTAGACACCCGCTGCTTTAGAGATGTCACTGCATGAACGTTATCTTGCATTCATAAACTTTATTACTTTTAGAACTATGATTTGTAACGACCTAAGGGTCACGTACTATTATCTTTGCTTCTATTCATAGGAGCATACTTTTGATGTAAAACATTCGACGTTAGTTATGACGTCACCTTTTATCATGAATGCAAACTTGTTTTGAAAACGCATATAGTGTTTGACCTTATAATGATCATGTTGTTGATGATTCGTACACGATGGTTTTGTACGGGGCATCACAGCTTTGGTTACCATAATAGACAATCCCATCAATAGGTTCTAGCGCGTTTAACTTCAATCGCTCAAACATACTAAAAGGCATAATATTCACACTAGACCCACTATCAGCTAACGCACGAACAGATGTGGAACCATTAATTTCACAAGGGATATGAAATTCTCCTGAATTAGCATGAATTATCGGGAAGTCAGAAATTGAAATTTCTATTGACTTTAATTGCACTTCACTAACAATTTTCTTTTCCTTAACCAATTTATCATCTTGAATTTCATCACGTGGCAGAATGTATAACCAATGCTTATTTCCTTTCAACGATTCAACAAACTTTGTAACTTCTTCGGTTTCATCATTATATTTTTCTATTTTGCGAGTTGTTTCTTCAACTACTTTGTCCACATATTCATCTAAATCAGTCTCCTCTTCCTTAATGGATTTGGACTTAGTAGCAACATCTTTTTCATCCGAATCAGGATATCCACCATTCATTTCTTCTATCTCTTTAAACAATTCTTCCTCAGTCAATTCATATTCCGACATTATATCAGCTCCTCTAGAAGCTACATATTCACGGATTGCTTTTCTTCCAAGATGTTCTCTTTCAGATATTCCCTTAACAGTTTCCCAAAACCTATTATATTTGGGATCATTCTCTCTAGATCCCTTTTCAAAATCATATTCAGAATCATCGAAACCATCACTGTCATCACTATCATCTATATTAATAAAAGTAACTGCATTCACCTTTTCAAAACGAACTTCCTTAGAAACTTCAGATTCAACATGAACTTTACCCTCGACAAGTTTGAATAACTTAGTAACATTACGCTCTACGTTTTGAATAGACGCTTGATAATTATGTTGTATTTGGGAAAGTTGAGCCTTTATGTTATCATTAGCTTCATTTTGATTTTTGATGAAAGTGAGGATGCTTTCTTCAAGATTAGACTTCTTATCATTAGAAGAATTTGGAATGAAGGGTGCTCTAACAGGAAAGAACCCAGGTGGGTTTTTATTATTAGCAGGATAAGGCGTATTATAATTATTACGGTAGTTCGGGTTTCCTTGAAATTGATTCACATACAAAACATTCTCAACTTTCTCTATAGTAAGACTAGCAACACAATCTTTAGTAGCATGAGGACCTTGGCATTTTTCACAACCTACCTTAATCATATGCATCTCCTTAGTAAGCTTTTCAATTTGCCTTCCTAAATTACCCAATTGCACATTCATAGCCTTAACCATATCTTCAGAATCAAAACTAATAGATTTTACCGAACGAGAAATATCTAAGTCTTGGTGCCATTCATGGAAATGAGCAACTAACTTATTAATCAGAGTTTCAGCTTCTTCTGCATTTTTGCTCATAATGTTTCCTCCAGCAGATGTATCAATCTCTCTTCTTGTAGCAATATCACAACCCTTATAGAAAGTAGTTACCTTTTTAAACTTATCCAAACCATGTTGTGGACAACCTCTAAGCATTTGACCAAATCGAACCCAAGCAGAATAAAGAGACTCATTAGTTTTCTGACAAAAATTAGCAATTTCAGTTTGAAGGGTGACAGTTTTAGACGCAGAAAAGAATCGAGTGAGAAACTACTCAACCATCGTCTCCCAACTAGTAATATCTCCTTCAGGTAACGAGTTCAACCATTCCCTAGATTCATCTTTTAGTTACCATGGGAAGAGACGAAGATAGATAATATTACTTTACACATTATTAATGTTAAAAAAATTAAAAAAATCTTTAAAATTCCGAATGTGGGCATTAGCATCTTCCTTCTCCGTACCCCTAAATTGATTATCTTTTAGCAAATGAAAAATAGGACCCTTAATATCAAAATTTTCTTTTATTTCGGGCTGAGTAATAGCATGACCTAATCCTTCCCGACCAGCTTTCATTAACGCTTCCATTGAATCAGTCATTTTAATTTCTGAACCAAAAAGAGATGCCAAATTAGAATTAGGACTAGACGGAGGGCTAGATAATGAATCATCACTAGAAGTAGTTCCTTCTTAGAAATCTAATTTCTTAACAATTTTTGAATCCTTAGAAAGTTTAGATAATATATCAGGATTTGACAACGTTCTTTGTAAGACCGGTTTCTTGGACCGAGTAATCATGTGATCTAAAACCATGAAAAGAAATGTTTTAGGAGAAAATTTTTTAAGCCTTAAGGGATTTATGTATTTAAGTTTTCCGTTTATGAAATATCTTAGGATATAAGCGAATTTTAAATTAATAAATATATTAAATATTAAGGATATGATAAATATTATAAATATTAAATAACAACTTTTATCGTATAACAACGAATAATCAAACATACACGGCCTATTGAATCTTTCAATACTTAAGTGACCCGTCAGTGTCTAGGTTTGGGCAGGAGCCTTTAAATCGGAACCCCGGCAACCCTCCCCTAAAGGAAGACAGTCATCACCCATTTTCAAGCAATATCAATAACCAAAGTATATCTAACTTCCGTATTTACCGTGCTACACTTCCCCGGAAGCGGCGCCCAAAAGTTGATGTGTTGGAAGTGAAATGTCCCGTTCTTATTGATTAAAAACGTTCCATATTAATTGATTTTGTTGCGAGGTTTTGACCTCTATATGAGACGTTTTTCAAAGACTGCATTCATTTTAAAACAAACCATAACCTTTATTTCATCAATAAAGGTTTAAAAAACTTTACGTAGATTATCAAATAATGATAATCTAAAATATCCTGTTTACACACGACCATTACATAATGGTTTACAATACAAATATGTTACAACAAAATAAGTTTCTTGAATGCAGTTTTTACACAATATTATACAAGCATGGACTCCAAATCTCGTCCTTATTTAAGTATGCGACAGCGGAAGCTCTTAATAATCACCTGAGAATAAACATGCTTAAAACGTCAACAAAAATGTTGGTGAGTTATAGGTTTAACCTATATATATCAAATTGTAACAATAGACCACAAGATTTCATATTTCAATACACATCCCATACATAGAGATAAAAATCATTCATATGGTGAACACCTGGTAACCGACATTAACAAGATGCATATATAAGAATATCCCCATCATTCCGGGACACCCTTCGTATATGATATAAATTTCGAAGTACTAAAGCATCCGGTACTTTGGATGGGGTTTGTTAGGCCCAATAGATCTATCTTTAGGATTCGCGTCAATTAGGGTGTCTGTTCCCTAATTCTTAGATTACCAGACTTAATAAAAAGGGGCAGATTCGATTTCGATAATTCAACCATAGAATGTAGTTTCACGTACTTGTGTCTATTTTGTAAATCATTTATAAAACCTGCATGTATTCTCATCCCAAAAGTATTAGATTTTAAAAGTGGGACTATAACTCACTTTCACAGATTTTTACTTCGTCGGGAAGTAAGACTTGGCCACTGGTTGATTCACGAACCTATAACAATATATACATATATATCAAAGTATGTTCAAAATATATTTACAACACTTTTAATATATTTTGATGTTTTAAGTTTATTAAGTCAGCTGTCCTCGTTAGTAACCTACAACTAGTTGTCCACAGTTAGATATACAGAAATAAATCTATAAATATTATCTTGAATCAATCCACGACCCAGTGTATACGTATCTCAGTATTGATCACAACTCAAACTATACATATTTTGGAATCAACCTCAACCCTGTATAGCTAACTCCAACATTCACATATAGAGTGTCTATGGTTGTTCCGAAATATATATAGATGTGTCGACATGATAGGTCGAAACATTGTATACGTGTCTATGGTATCTCAAGATTACATAATATACAATACAAGTTGATTAAGTTATGGTTGGAATAGATTTGTTACCAATTTTCACGTAGCTAAAATGAGAAAAATTATCCAATATTGTTTTACCCATAACTTCTTCATTTTAAATCCATTTTGAGTGAATCAAATTGCTATGGTTTCATATTGAACTCTATTTTATGAATATAAACAGAAAAAGTATAGGTTTATAGTCAGAAAAATAAGTTACAAGTCATTTTTGTAAAGGTAGTCATTTCAGTCGAAAGAACGACGTCTAGATGACCATTTTAGAAAACATACTTCCACTTTGAGTTTAACCATAATTTTTGGATATAGTTTCATGTTCATAATAAGAATCATTTTCTCAGAATAACAACTTTTAAATCAAAGTTTATCATAGTTTTTAATTAACTAACCCAAAACAGCCCGCGGTGTTACTACGACGGCGTAAATCCGGTTTTACGGTGTTTTTCGTGTTTCCAGGTTTTAAATCATTAAGTTAGCATATCATATAGATATAGAACATGTGTTTAGTTGATTTTAAAAGTCAAGTTAGAAGGATTAACTTTTGTTTGCGAACAAGTTTAGAATTAACTAAACTATGTTCTAGTGATTACAAGTTTAAACCTTCGAATAAGATAGCTTTATATGTATGAATCGAATGATGTTATGAACATCATTACTACCTTAAGTTCCTTGGATAAACCTACTGGAAAAGTGAAAAATGGATCTAGCTTCAACGGATCCTTGGATGGCTCGAAGTTCTTGAAGCAGAATCATGACACGAAAACAAGTTCAAGTAAGATCATCACTTGAAATAAGATTGTTATAGTTATAGAAATTGAACCAAAGTTTGAATATGATTATTACCTTGTATTAGAATGATAACCTACTGTAAGAAACAAAGATTTCTTGAGGTTGGATGATCACCTTACAAGATTGGAAGTGAGCTAGCAAACTTGAAAGTATTCTTGATTTTATGTAACTAGAACTTGTAGAATATATGAAGAACACTTAGAACTTGAAGATAGAACTTGAGATAGATTAATTAGATGAAGAAAATTGAAGAATGAAAGTGTTTGTAGGTGTTTTTGGTCGTTGGTGTATGGATTAGATATAAAGGATATGTAATTTTGTTTTCATGTAAATAAGTCATGAATGATTACTCATATTTTTGTAATTTTATGAGATATTTCATGCTAGTTGCCAAATGATGGTTCCCACATATGTTAGGTGACTCACATGGGCTTCTAAGAGCTGATCATTGGAGTGTATATACCAATAGTACATACATCTAAAAGCTGTGTATTGTACGAGTACGAATACGGGTGCATACGAGTAGAATTGTTGATGAAACTGAACGAGGATGTAATTGTAAGCATTTTTGTTAAGTATAACTATTTTGATAAGTGTATTGAAGTCTTTCAAAAGTGTATAAATACATATTAAAACACTACATGTATATACATTTTAACTGAGTCGTTAAGTCATCGTTAGTCGTTACATGTAAGTGTTGTTTTGAAACCTTTAGGTTAACGATCTTGTTAAATGTTGTTAACCCAATGTTTATAATATCAAATGAGATTTTAGATTATTATATTATCATGATATTATCATGTATGAATATCTCTTAATATGATATATATACATTAAATGTCTTTACAACGATAATCGTTACATATATGTCTCGTTTAAAAATCATTAAGTTAGTAGTCTTGTTTTTACATATGTAGTTCATTGTTAATATACTTAATGATATGTTTACTTATCATATTATCATGTTAACTATATATATATCCATATATATGTCATCATATAGTTTTTACAAGTTTTAACGTTCGTGAATCACCGGTCAACTTGGGTGGTCAATTGTCTATATGAAACATATTTCAATTAATCAAGTCTTAACAAGTTTGATTGCTTAACATGTTGGAAACATTTAATCATGTAAATATCAATCTCAATTAATATATATAAACATGGAAAAGTTCGGGTCACTACAGTACCTACCCGTTAAATAAATTTCGTCCCGAAATTTTAAGCTGTTGAAGGTGTTGACGAATCTTCTGGAAATAGATGCGGGTATTTCTTCTTCATCTGATCTTCACGCTCCCAAGTGAACTCGGGTCCTCTACGAGCATTCCATCGAACCTTAACAATTGGTATCTTGTTTTGCTTAAGTCTTTTAACCTCACGATCCATTATTTCGACGGGTTCTTCGATGAATTGAAGTTTTTCGTTGATTTGGATTTCATCTAACGGAATAGTGAGATCTTCTTTAGCAAAACATTTCTTCAAATTCGAGACGTGAAAAGTGTTATGTACAGCCACGAGTTGTTGAGGTAACTCAAGTCGGTAGGCTACTGGTCCGACACGATCAATAATCTTGAATGGTCCAATATACCTTGGATTTAATTTCCATCGTTTACCAAATCGAACAACGCCTTTCCAAGGTGCAACTTTAAGCATGACCATCTTTCCAATTTCAAATTCTATATCTTTTCTTTTAATGTCAGCGTAGCTCTTTTGTCGACTTTGGGCGGTTTTCAACCGTTGTTGAATTTGGATGATCTTCTCGGTAGTTTCTTGTATAATCTTCGGACCTGTAATCTGTCTATCCCCCACTTCACTCCAACAAATCGGAGACCTGCACTTTCTACCAAAAAGTGCTTCAAATGGCGCCATCTCAATGCTTGAATGGTAGCTGTTGTTGTAGGAAAATTCTGCTAACGGTAGATGTCGATCCCAACTGTTTCCAAAATCAATAACACATGCTCGTAGCATGTCTTCAAGCGTTTGTATCGTCCTTTCGCTCTGCCCATCAGTTTGTGGATGATAGGCAGTACTCATGTCTAGACGAGTTCCTAATGCTTGCTGTAATGTCTGCCAGAATCTTGAAATAAATCTGCCATCCCTATCAGAGATAATAGAGATTGGTATTCCATGTCTGGAGACGACTTCCTTCAAATACAGTCGTGCTAACTTCTCCATCTTGTCATCTTCTCTTATTGGCAGGAAGTGTGCTGATTTGGTGAGACGATCAACTATTACCCAAATAGTATCAAAACCACTTGCAGTCCTTCGCAATTTAGTGATGAAATCCATGGTAATGTTTTCCCATTTCCACTCCGGGATTTCGGGTTGTTGAAGTAGACCTGATGGTTTCTGATGCTCAGCTTTGACCTTAGAACACGTCAAACATTCTCCTACATATTTAGCAACATCGGCTTTCATACCCGGCCACCAAAAATGTTTCTTGAGATCCTTGTACATCTTCCCCGTTCCAGGATGTATTGAGTATCTGGTTTTATGAGCTTCTCTAAGTACCATTTCTCTTATATCTCCAAATTTTGGTACCCAAATTCTTTTAGCCCTATACCGGGTTCCGTCTTCCCGAATATTAAGATGCTTCTCCGATCCTTTGGGTATTTCATCCTTTAAATTTCCCTCTTTTAAAACTCCTTGTTGCGCCTCCTTTATTTGAGTAGTAAGGTTATTATGAATCATTATATTCATAGATTTTACTCGAATGGGTTCTATGTCCTTCCTGCTCAAGGCATCGGCTACCACATTTGCCTTCCCCGGGTGGTAACGAATCTCAAAGTCGTAATCATTCAATAATTCAATCCACCTACGCTGCCTCATATTCAGTTGTTTCTGATTAAATATGTGTTGAAGACTTTTGTGGTCGGTATATATAATACTTTTGACCCCATATAAGTAGTGCCTCCAAGTCTTTAATGCAAAAACTAACGCACCTAATTCCAAATCATGCGTCGTATAATTTTGTTCGTGAATCTTCAATTGTCTAGACGCATAAGCAATCACCTTTGTTCGTTGCATTAATACACAACCGAGACCTTGCTTTGATGCGTCACAATAAATCACAAAATCATCATTCCCTTCAGGCAATGACAATATAGGTGCCGTAGTTAGCTTTTTCTTCAATAACTGAAACGCTTTCTCTTGTTCATCATTCCATTCAAATTTCTTCCCTTTATGCGTTAATGCAGTCAAGGGTTTTGCTATTCTGGAAAATTCTTGGAAGAACCTTCTGTAGTAACCGGCTAGTCCTAAAAACTGGCGTATGTGTTTCGGAGTTTTCGGGGTTTCCCACTTTTCAACAGTTTCTATCTTTGCCGGATCCACCTTAATACCTTCTTTGTTCACTATGTGACCGAGGAATTGAACTTCTTCCAACCAAAATGCACACTTTGAAAACTTAGCGTACAATTCTTCCTTCCTCAATACTTCTAACACCTTTCTCAAATGTTCACCGTGTTCTTGGTCATTCTTTGAGTAAATAAGTATGTCATCAATGAAAACAATGACAAACTTGTCAAGGTATGGTCCACACACTCTGTTCATAAGGTCCATGAACACAGCTGGTGCATTAGTTAAACCAAACGGCATGACCATAAACTCGTAATGACCGTAACGTGTTCTGAAAGCAGTCTTTGGAATATCATCTTCTTTCACCCGCATTTGATGATACCCAGAACGTAAGTCAATCTTTGAATAAACAGACGAGCCTTGTAGTTGATCAAATAAGTCGTCGATTCTCGGTAGTGGGTAGCGGTTCTTGATGGTAAGTTTGTTCAAATCTCGGTAGTCGATACACAACCTGAATGTACCATCTTTCTTCTTGACAAACAAAACAGGAGCTCCCCACGGTGATGTGCTTGGTTGAATGAAACCACGCTCTAAAAGTTCTTGTAATTGGCTTTGCAGTTCTTTCATCTCGCTGGGTGCGAGTCTGTAAGGAGCACGAGCTATTGGTGCAGCTCCTGGTACAAGATCTATTTGAAATTCAACGGATCGATGTGGGGGTAATCCCGGTAATTCTTTCGGAAATACATCGGGAAATTCTTTTGCGACGGGAACATCATTGATGCTCTTTTCTTCAGTTTGTACTTTCTCGACGTGTGCTAGAACAGCATAGCAACCTTTTCTTATTAGTTTTTGTGCCTTCAAATTACTAATAAGATGTAGCTTCGTGTTGCCCTTTTCTCCGTACACCATTAAGGGTTTTCCTTTTTCTCGTATAATGCGAATTGCATTTTTGTAACAAACGATCTCTACTTTCACTTCTTTCAACCAGTCCATACCGATTATCACATCAAAACTCCCTAACTCTACTGGTATCAAATCAATCTTAAATGTTTCGCTAACAGTTTAATTTCTCGATTCCGACATATATTATCTGCTGAAATTAATTTACCATTTGCTAATTCGAGTAAAAATTTACTATCCAAAGGCGTCAATGGACAACTTAATTTAGCACAAAAATCTCTACTCATATAGCTTCTATCCGTACCCGAATCAAATAAAACGTAAGCAGATTTATTGTCAATATGAAACGTACCCGTAACAAGCTCCGGGTCTTCCTGTGCCTCTACCGCATTAATATTGAAAACTCTTCCGCGGCCTTGTCCATTCGTGTTCTCCTGGTTCGGGCAATTTCTAATAATGTGGCCCGGTTTTCCACATTTATAACAAACTACATTGGCATAACTTGCTCCGACACTACTTGCTCCGCCATTACTTGTTCCGACACCATTTGTTCCTTTCGTTCTATTAACCCCTGGTCCGTAGACCTCACACTTCGCCGTGCTATGACCATTTCTTTTACACTTGTTGCAAAATTTGGTGCAGAACCCCGAGTGATACTTTTCACACCTTTGGCATAGCTGCTTCTGATTGTTGTTGTTGTTGCGGTTATTATTGTTGTTGGGATGATTGTTGTAGTTGTTGTTGTTGTTGTTGTTGTTGTTGTTGTTGGGCCGTTTGTTGTAGTTGCGATTGATGTTGCGATTGTTGGGATATTTGTTGCGATTATTGTTGTAATTGCTGTTGTTGTATTATTGGTGATTCTTATCACCGTTTTCCTCCCACTTTCTTTTGACTTGCTTCACATTGGCCTCCTCAGCCGTCTGTTCTTTAATTCTTTCCTCAATCTGGTTCACTAGTTTGTGAGCCATTCTACATGCCTGTTGTATGGAGTCGGGCTCGTGTGAACTTATATCTTCTTGGATTCTTTCCGGTAATCCTTTCACAAACACGTCGATCTTCTCTTCCTCATCTTCGAATGCTCCTGGACACAATAGGCACAATTATGTGAATCGTCTTTCGTACATGGTAATATCAAATCCTTAGGTTCGTAACCCTCTAAGTTCTGTCTTGAGCTTATTGACCTCGGTTCTGGGACGGTACTTCTCGTTCATCAAGTGCTTGAATACTGACCACGGTAGTGCGTACGCATCATCTTGTCCCACTTGCTCTAGATAGGTATTCCACCATGTTAACGTAGAACCTGTGAAGGTATGCGTAGCGTACTTCACTTTGTCCTCTTCAGTACACTTACTTATGGCAAACACCGATTCGACCTTCTCGGTCCACCGTTTCAATCCGATCGGTCCTTCGGTTCCATCAAATTCCAAAGGTTTGCAGGCAGTGAATTCTTTGTAGGTGCATCCTACACGATTTCCAGTACTGCTAGATCCAAGGTTATTGTTGGTATGTAGCGCAGCCTGTACTGCGGCTATGTTTGAAGCTAGATAAGTACGGAATTCCTCTTCATTCATATTCACGGTGTGTCGAGTAGTCGGTGCCATTTCCTTCAAAATAGTCAAATGGAACAAGTTAATCATACAGAATATTAAGAGTAGTTAATAGTATTTCGTAGCATAATATGAACTCATTTATAAAAGCTTTTTCTTCATATTAGCGTTTTATAAGTTTAAATTCGGGTAGTACCTACCCGTTAAGTTCATACTTAGTAGCTAATATACAATTCAACTACTACAATTCTATATGAAAAACTGATTATAATAATATTTCGCGTTCAAACTTTTATACAATATTTTACAAACTTACAATACCGCTTATTTTACATAAAGCATGAAATATAGCACACAATAACTTTGATACAAGATAGTTGTGAAGATAATTCTAGCTAGTACACAAGTCGTTCAGCAAAGGAAATAAAGACACGTAATTCATATGTCCAGAAACAAGTCATGCATTCTGGTTTTACTAGGACTACTTCCCATCCTTGGTCTTGTGGAACATAACCGTTATGGCCGTTGATAAGACAACATGTTGTAACGTCGTCAAAGGGACGAGGGTTACGTAATGTCCAACAGTCCCGTAATAATCTAAAAACCTCATTTCTTACCCCAATTACCGACTCCGTCACTTGTGGAAACGTTTTGTTTAATAGTTGTAGCCCGATGTTCTTGTTCTCACTTTGGTGAGAAGCGAACATTACTAATCCGTAAGCATAACATGCTTCTTTATGTTGCATGTTAGCCGCTTTTTCTAAATCACGAAGTCCAATATTCGGATATATTGAGTCAAAATAATTTCTTAACCCGTTGCGTAAAATAGCATTTGGGTTCCCCGCAATATATGCGTCAAAGTAAACACATCGTAACTTATGGGTTTCCCAATGTGATATTTCCCATCTTTCAAACGAAAGTCTCTTATACACCAAGACATTCTTGGAACGTTCTTCGAATGTCTTACAAACTGATCTCGCCTTAAATAGTTGTGCCGAGGAATTCTGGCCGACTCTAAACAAGATTTCATCAATCATGTCTCCGGGTAGGTCTCTTAAAATATTGGGTTGTCTATCCATTTCGTGTTTTTATACTGTAAAATAGACAAGAGTTAGATTCATAAAAAAAATACTTATTAATACAAGCAATTTTTACATATATCATAAAGCATAAGCACACTATATTACATATATTACACCACACGAATACAACTATCTTATTCCGACTCGCTTGTTTCTTCTTCTTCGGTTTTGGTTCGTTTTGCCAAGTTTCTAGGGATATATGATGTTCCCCTAATACGAGCCGTCGTTATCCACATTGGTTTAGAAAAACCTGGTGGTTTAGAGGTTCCCGGTTCATTATTACAACTTAAGGACTTCGGGGGTTGACGATACATATAAAGTTCATCGGGGTTGGAATTAGATTTCTCTATTTTTATGCCCTTTCCCTTATTATTTTCTTTTGCCTTTTTAAATTCAGTTGGGGTAATTTCTATAACATCATCGGAATTCTCGTCGGAATCCGATTCATCGGAGAATTGGCAATCCTCCCAATATTTTGCTTCCTTGGCGGAAACACCATTGACCATAATTAACCTTGGTCGGTTGGTTGAGGATTTTCTTTTACTTAACCGTTTTATTATTTCCCCCACCGGTTCTATTTCTTCATCCTGTTCTGATTCTTCTTCCGGTTCCGGTTCTTCTTCCGGTTCCGACTCTTCTTCCGGTTCCTCTTCGGGAACTTGTGAATCAGTCCACGAATCATTCCAATTTACATTTGACTCTTCATTATTATTAGGTGAGTCAATGGGACTTGTTCTAGAGGTAGACATCTATCACATAATATCAAACGCGTTAAGAGATTAATATATCACATAATATTCACATGTTAAAAATATATAGTTTCCAACAAAATTTGTTAAGCAATCATTTTTCAAGTAAACACGGTCGAAGTCCAGACTCACTAATGCATCCTAACAAACTCGATAAGACACACTAATGCAAAATTCTGGTTCTCTAAGACCAACGCTCGGATACCAACTGAAATGTCCCGTTCTTATTGATTAAAAACGTTCCATATTAATTGATTTCGTTGCGAGGTTTTGACCTCTATATGAGACGTTTTTCAAAGACTGCATTCATTTTAAAATAAACCATAACCTTTATTTCATCAATAAAGGTTTAAAAAGCTTTACGTAGATTATCAAATAATGATAATCTAAAATATCCTGTTTACACACGACCATTACATAATGGTTTACAATACAAATATGTTACAACAAAATAAGTTTCTTGAATGCAGTTTTTACACAATATCATACAAGCATGGACTCCAAATCTCGTCCTTATTTAAGTATGCGACAGCGGAAGCTCTTAATAACCACCTGAGAATAAACATGCTTAAAACGTCAACAAAAATGTTGGTGAGTTATAGGTTTAACCTATATATATCAAATCGTAACAATAGACCACAAGATTTCATATTTCAATACACATCCCATACATAGAGATAAAAATCATTCATATGGTGAACACCTGGTAACCGACATTAACAAGATGCATATATAAGAATATCCCCATCATTCCGGGACACCCTTCGGATATGATATAAATTTTGAAGTACTAAAGCATCCGGTACTTTGGATGGGGTTTGTTAGGCCCAATAGATCTATCTTTAGGATTCGCGTCAATTAGGGTGTCTGTTCCCTAATTCTTAGATTACCAGACTTAATAAAAAGGGGCATATTCGATTTCGATAATTCAACCATAGAATGTAGTTTCACGTACTTGTGTCTATTTTGTAAATCATTTATAAAACCTGCATGTATTCTCATCCCAAAAGTATTAGATTTTAAAAGTGGGACTATAACTCACTTTCACAGATTTTTACTTCGTCGGGAAGTAAGACTTGGCCACTGGTTGATTCACGAACCTATAACAATATATACATATATATCAAAGTATGTTCAAAATATATTTACAACACTTTTAATATATTTTGATGTTTTAAGTTTATTAAGTCAGCTGTCCTCGTTAGTAACCTACAACTAGTTGTTCACAGTTAGATATACAGAAATAAATCTTTAAATATTATCTTGAATCAATCCATGACCCAGTGTATACGTATCTCAGTATTGATCACAACTCAAACTATACATATTTTGGAATCAACCTCAACCCTGTATAGCTAACTCCAACATTCACATATAGAGTGTCTATGGATGTTCCGAAATATATATAGATGTGTCGACATGATAGGTCGAAACATTGTATACGTGTCTATGGTATCTCAAGATTACATAATATACAATACAAGTTGATTAAGTTATGGTTGGAATAGATTTGTTACCAATTTTCACGTAGCTAAAATGAGAAAAATTATCCAATCTTGTTTTACCCATAACTTCTTCATTTTAAATCCGTTTTGAGTGAATCAAATTGCTATGGTTTCATATTGAACTCTATTTTATGAATCTAAACAGAAAAAGTATAGGTTTATAGTCGGAAAAATAAGTTACAAGTCGTTTTTGTAAAGGTAGTCATTTCAGTCGAAAGAACGACGTCTAGATGACCATTTTAGAAAACATACTTCCACTTTGAGTTTAACCATAATTTTTGGATATAGTTTCATGTTCATAATAAGAATCATTTTCTCAGAATAACAACTTTTAAATCAAAGTTTATCATAGTTTTTAATTAACTAACCCAAAACAGCCCGCGGTGTTACTACGACGGCGTAAATCCGGTTTTACGGTGTTTTTCGTGTTTCCAGGTTTTAAATCATTAAGTTAGCATATCATATAGATATAGAACATGTGTTTAGTTGATTTTAAAAGTCAAGTTAGAAGGATTAACTTTTGTTTGCGAACAAGTTTAGAATTAACTAAACTATGTTCTAGTGATTACAAGTTTAAACCTTCGAATAAGATAGCTTTATATGTATGAATCGAATGATGTTATGAACATCATTACTACCTTAAGTTCCTTGGATAAACCTACTGGAAAAGTGAAAAATGGATCTAGCTTCAACGGATCCTTGGATGGCTCGAAGTTCTTGAAGCAGAATCATGACACGAAAACAAGTTCAAGTAAGATCATCACTTGAAATAAGATTGTTATAGTTATAGAAATTGAACCAAAGTTTGAATATGATTATTACCTTGTATTAGAATGATAACCTACTGTAAGAAACAAAGATTTCTTGAGGTTGGATGATCACCTTACAAGATTGGAAGTGAGCTAGCAAACTTGAAAGTATTCTTGATTTTATGTAACTAGAACTTGTAGAATATATGAAGAACACTTAGAACTTGAAGATAGAACTTGAGAGAGATTAATTAGATGAAGAAAATTGAAGAATGAAAGTGTTTGTAGGTGTTTTTGGTCGTTGGTGTATGGATTAGATATAAAGGATATGTAATTTTGTTTTCATGTAAATAAGTCATGAATGATTACTCATATTTTTGTAATTTTATGAGATATTTCATGCTAGTTGCCAAATGATGGTTCCAACATGTGTTAGGTGACTCACATGGGCTGCTAAGAGCTGATCATTGGAGTGTATATACCAATAGTACATACATCTAAAAGCTGTGTATTGTACGAGTACGAATACGGGTGCATACGAGTAGAATTGTTGATGAAACTGAACGAGGATGTAATTGTAAGCATTTTTGTTAAGTAGAAGTATTTTTATAAGTGTATTGAAGTCTTTCAAAAGTGTATAAATACATATTAAAACACTACATGTATATACATTTTAACTTAGTCGTTAAGTCATCGTTAGTCGTTACATGTAAGTGTTGTTTTGAAACCTTTAGGTTAACGATCTTGTTAAATGTTGTTAACCCAATGTTTATAATATCAAATGAGATTTTAAATTATTATATTATCATGATATTATCATGTATGAATATCTCTTAATATGATATATATACATTAAATGTCTTTACAACGATAATCGTTACATATATGTCTCGTTTAAAAATCATTAAGTTAGTAGTCTTGTTTTTACATATGTAGTTCATTGTTAATATACTTAATGATATGTTTAATTATCATATTATCATGTTAACTATATATATATCCATACATATGTCATCATATAGTTTTTACAAGTTTTAACGTTCGTGAATCACCGGTCAACTTGGGTGGTCAATTGTCTATATGAAACATATTTCAATTAATCAAGTCTTAACAAGTGTGATTGCTTAACATGTTGGAAACATTTAATCATGTAAATATCAATCTCAATTAATATATATAAACATGGAAAAGTTCGGGTCACTACAGAAAGTGTGTGCAGTAGTGCTTAACTTATTCTTCAACTTTTAAATTTATAAAACCTTTTATTACTACACTTTAACACCCTAACGAGCAACAAAACCCGATCAGAGGTAGTAATTTAGGTTATCATCCCAAGGGAAGTGCTAGTAAGGATAAGAGTTATTTTATTATTTAATTCTAATTAAAGAATTAAAGATATATTTTTATGTCTTTTATGAGATAGATTTCTCTTAGGAAAGAGTTTGCTTTTAAAGATAAACAAAACAAAATAAGGAATTGAAGATTCAAAATAAAATACAAATAAAGATACAAGTAAAGATACAAGTGATTACATGGACAATCAATTCATACGGGAATCATATTAGATAAGTTTCATGACTTATATTAACACAAAGTAGAATAACAATCATAGACCAATTATTATCCCTTAATAGGTTAAACTAAGTGTTGCATATTAATCAATATGTAGGACTTAAAGCATATGCTAGATATGTGATGTGAATAACTAACATCTTAATTCTTCATGTTCAATTCAATTACATGATACATACCAATCTTGTGATGAAGATCAATATGCAAATAGACTGACAAATTATATAAGCTATTAAACACCAAGTAGATCAACTCAAGTTACTAGCTGAAAGTCAATTACTACTAACTTTTCATGCAATCATTAATTAAACAAATCCAAACGAAGGATCTTCGATTAAACCTAACAATATCAACTTCTATTATATAAGCTTAATTCAAATCAAATAAGTTTATCACTATTAAACTCTTTAACTTAGTTGCATGCAATTCAATTTAACAAGTTTGATGGACTAGATCTAAACAAGTAGCATGAATCGAATAATAGATTTATCGGATCAATGACTAATCAACCCTAAAATCATGTTATTTAATCATTAAGCATGGCAAACAAGTGTAATCAAGCAAAATAGATTCGAAACAATTCAAATATCATTACAGAAACTCAACCATACAGATCTGGAGAAGAACCAGAAACTGCACAGAATAAAGCACGAAGCCGGCGGCTTCCTTCACTCCTAGCCAGCGGCTTGAGAGTGAAGCTGGTAGCTTCATCTGAATCCCAGATGAAGTTTAACTTTCGTCTACGTAATCACTATGAACGTTTAGTTCATAGTAAAAGACAAACAGAAATGAATACAGAAAATAAAATAGATAAAACAATAAATTAAGGATAGAATCATACCTTGAAAAGAAGGTAGATGTAAAAAGACTTGAATTAAATCTTGAATCTTGATTACAAAAAAGTAAATCTAACCTAAGGGTTTAGAGAAAACCCCTAGAAAACGACCTAACAAAATCTGGAAAAACTATCTACTTCTGAACTTATGAAAACTGAGACCAGAGGCCTTAATTTATAGAATCCTGGGGCGGTGGCCAAGCCGGCGGCTTCAGTGGGAAGCCGGTGGCTTGCCTGTGGGAAGCCGGTGGCTTGCCTTGAGTCGGTGACTCCTCGTACAAGTTAACCTTAATCAGCAAGCCAAATCTTGTAACCGTCTGATGTTATGCGAGGTGTATATAAAATAGTTTATATTTTACTAGGAAAAACTATTAAATACGATACAATTTTACACAAGATATTTATTTATTTATAGAATGGATATACTTAAACCTTGCTACAACACTTATAGGCAGTGTACCTAATCGTACAGTAGTGTAGTTTTTAGTAAGTCCGGTTCGTTCCACAGGGAAATCTTTAAACAAAGCTCAACGCTATATTAGTTTACTTTTATAAAAATACAAATATATATATAAGTAATATTATTATTATAAAGGGGGGTTTTTACCGTTTAATGACCGGTTTGTCGATTTTAAGACTTTAGTCGCAGTTAAAACCTAATGTAAAATATAAAATAAATACAAGACTTAAATTAAAGCGTAAAGTAAATAACGATAATGAAATTGCGAATAATAAAAGTGCGATAAAATAAACTTGCGATAATTAAAAAGTACGATAATTAAAAGTGCAATTAAATAACAATAAATAAAAGTGCGATAATTAGAAGTGCAATTAAATATAAAATAAAGGAAATTAAATATGAAATAAAAGAATTATGCTTATTTAAACTTCCGTAATCATGATGTTTGACGTGTTGATTTTAGTTTTATGCCCATGGGTTAATTGTCCTTTGTCCTGGATTATTTAATATGTCCGTCTGGTTTTCGTCCATAACAGTCCATCAGTCATAAATATAAAGTGCGAGTGTCCTCATCAAATTATTCTTATACCCGAAGTTAAATATTCCAACTAATTGAGGATTCGAATTGTAACAAGGTTTTAATACTTTGTTTAATGAATACACCAGGTTATCGACTGCGTGTAAACCAAGGTTTTACTACTTTGTTAACAATTACACCAATTACCCTTGAATGTAATTTCACCCCTGTTTTAATTATTCTAGTGGCTATTAATCCATTCCCGTGTCCGGTTAAATGAACGATTATTCGTACATATAAATACCCCACCCATCGTGTCCGATCGAGTGTATATGGTAATTTATAGGGACGCCCAATTGTAAATCTTTATATTAACATTAACAAACTATCATTTAGTTAAACAAATATAAAGCCCATTAATAGCCCATAGTCTAATTTCCACAAGTGTCGTTCTTTTGTCCAAACCCCAATTATGGTACAAAGCCCAATTACCCAATTTTAGTAATTAGCCCAACATCATTATTACTTCGTTTTAAATAAGCATAATAATAACTTAGCTACGAGACATTAATATAAAAAGGTTGAACATAACTTACAATGATTAAAAATAGCGTAGCGTTACACGGACAGAATTTCGACTTACACCCTTACAACATTCGCTAACATACCCTTATTATTAGAATTAAAATTAAAATTAAAATATAAATTATATATATATATATATATATATATATATAAATTTTACGTATGATAAGAGAAGAAAAAGATATGAATTGTGATCAGAATTCGGTTGGCTTTATAGGGAATTTCGATTTTTGGGGCTCCGCGACTCGCGGTGAATTTTGCCTTCAAACTCCGCGAGTCGCGGAGATTGAAATTACAGCTCACATCTTTTGGAGTCTTTCTTGCCGACGGATTTTATATATAAATATAAAATATAAATAATTAATATAATTATTTATATATTATATTATATTCTTGTGCATAGTAGACTTGTAATTTTTAGTCCGTTGCGTCGAGCGTTGAGAGTTGACTCTGGTCCCGGTTCCGGATTTTCGAACGTCCTTGCGTACAATTTTATATTTTGTACTTTGCGTTTTGAATCTTGTACTCTTGTAATTTCGAGACGTTTCTTATCAATAATTGGAACCTTTTTGATTGTCTTTTGTACTTTTGAGCTTTTTGGTCGTTTGCGTCTTCAATTAGTCGAATCTGTCTTTTGTCTTCACCTTTTATTATTTAAACGAATATCACTTGTAAATAGAACAATTGCAACTAAAAGCTTGTCTTTCTTGAGGAATAATGCTATGAAATATATGTTCGTTTTTAGCATTATCAAATATTCCCACACTTGAGCGTTGCTTGTCCTCAAGCAATATCGTCTTGAAATACTACAATCACTTTTTTATTTTTCACACTTTGTACATCAGTGATTTCTATACGGCGGTATAAACAATGGTAGTAACGATATGGTTTACAGTCCCACATGACTATAAAAATTTAGATCCATTAAGGAAATTGAATCTTTATGAAAACATTTGATCTTTTGAAAATTAAATCTAGTTTTTACCCTAGATAAGTTTTCCGGGATAACCCTTTACTGGTGTTTGCAAAATATTTTTGTGGGTTTGGTGGGTTTCAGATTTGAAAATTTTAGCTCAAAACTTGCTGTTTTGTGTCACCCACTTGCTAACCTTGTATTAGGAAAGCAACACGTCCAGTTTACTTATTCCGTATATTACCTTTCGGTAAACTACCGTCCGGTTGTAAAGGAAAGCGTTGAACAAGAAACTGTTAAGGCAATGTCCCGTGACATGCTTTTGATTATGGTCTATAACGTGTCGGACGCAATTACTATCCTTGGTAGGAGCAATAGTAAAGCTCACCCTTATAATTTTTCGGTCTGGCACAAGGTCCTGTCTTTGACCACTATGCAACCACCGTTCTTACGGTTGACACCCGATTTGATTCAGGTGACCTAATGAATTCCAGGTGAATTCCTAGGATTTTACGTTCAATGGTAATGAACGCATTGAAAATAGGGTTTTCAGAAAACAAATCGGTTTGTAATTTTGATCAAAATATTTTCTCGTTTAAGCTCGAGTTTAGATATCATCGAATTCCATGAGTTTGTAATTCTCAATCTTTAAGGTCAATCTCTAGGATTGAGTAATATCAGTCTTAAAAGCTGATTTTTAATCTTTAAGGAGATTATCCTTTCTGGGGATCTGATTCATTAGTCTTATCCAGCTAATTTGCATGGTGCCCCCCCCATTGTACGAGATAAATCCTTCTCATGGTTAGGATAAATCTGACCACTTGGCGACCCTGTTTAATGCTGAGGTCCGTGGATTTCCTGCTGATTTTAGTGATGACTTTTCTAGATTTTTCGTCAACCTACAGCTGGTCTGGACGACAACTTCTTGACCTAAATCAAGAAGCGCGTGTCTTTTTCGGAAGACTTTACTTCCTTTTAATGATGGAATTGATTCATCGTGTAGATCCATCTCTTCTTTTCTTTCATCGGGTAAAACAGTTTAGTTTAGTCCAAAGCAAAAGTATTTTCAGTTATTTGTTACAGATATATGTGACATATGTTTAAGATAACTTGGTAAATTTTCCCACACTTGGCTTTTTATTTTTCTTTTTATCGTCCTCTATTCCATTTTAAATGAATTTTGACATTTTAGTTTGTTTCTTAATTTATGTCCTTTCCGAGGTAACAATAATTTCGGTGTTAAAACCTAGTTTTATCGTTCATAAATATGTATAAACATGATTTTGAATTCATTTAATTGAAAATTTTGAAAAATCGTACTAGAATTGGGTAGTCAGTATATAAGACTAGGGCTGTTCTTTTTTTATCAGAGAGCACTAGATTCTAATACAACTACTGCTTTACTAGTATTTTTAATGGTAACCAAGTGTATAAAGTAAAAAATTTTAAAATCCGAAAGAATTTAACCCCTTCCCACACTTAAGATCTTGCAATGCCCTCATTTGCAAGAAATCAGTAACAATTTAAATTATTGAGGGTGATTTGTGTGAAAATGATTAAATTTTACCAAAGTTTCCAAATATATTGGCGTTTGTTTGCTGAATGATAAATGGTGCACATCATTTGTTCATTCCGTCTTGTTGTTATTTCACATATATTTTGCATCTTGTCGTCAAAATTAGTTGCTTTTGCTGAACTTAATGCCAGTCTTTGAAAATGCGTTGTTTTACCCTGTTGTGTACATAAGATAAACTGCAAACATATATACATATTTTTGAAGTTTGGTATATTACCCCACATTCAAAAATTATTAAAATCTAAGAATAAAAGTTAGATAATTATAAAAATGATTACAATATTAACAAAAGTATTAAACGTATCAATAATTACAAATTACAAAATAAAAAAAAATAATAACTAACTAAGGATGATATTGGTACCAATAGGGGGTCCAGGCATAACCATAAGTGCTATAGAATGCTTCGGTAGGGTCATACGTAGGATATGGTGGCTGCATCTCTATAGACCAAGGAGGGAAGATGGGTTTCGGTGTAGGAATATAGTTTCTACCTATATGTTGGCAATGAGCTATGATTTGGTTCTGATGAACTTGCCAATCTTCAAATGCTCTCTGTCTAGCATTTTCGTATTCCTGAGAAGCTATAAACCTATGCATTTCTTGCATCTCATTCCCCCCTCCTACATTACCTTGTTGTTGGTTTCTCTCCACCTGTGGATGTCTACCATGGTATCGTACTGCGGCGTTATTTCGCCTCTTCAAAACTTTCGCACCATGGTATACATTTAAACCTATAGTATCGCGGGGTTCTGGTTCTTCTACTTATAATCCCCCCCGACTTATATCCACACCGAGATATTCACCAATCAAAGTAATAAAAATACCACCTCCTATTATGCTATGTGGTCGCATCCCCCGAACCATAGCTGATAAATAATAACCCACACAATATGGTATACTTACAGCGCTTTGTGGGTCTCGAATACACATATGGTAAAACAAATCCTGTTCATTTACTTTTTCTTTGTTCTTACCCCTTTGTGTAATCGAATTAGCTAAAAACCTATGTATCACTCTTAATTCGGCTCTATCTATATCCAAATAAGAGTAATTTCCCCCTTTGAAACGGTGATGGCTTGTCATTTGACTCCACACACCGTGTGTATCAAAATTCTCATCTATCTTTCTACCGTTTAGTATCAATCCTCTACAATCGGCAGACGCTAACTCCTCAGGCGTATATATACGTAAAGCCTGAGCCATGTCCAGTAAAGACATGTGGCGCATCGAACCGCCTAACAAAAATCTAATAAAAGAACGATCGGTTAAACTAGCTACCCGATCATTCAACTCTATACTACATAACAATTCTTCACACCATACTTTATATACAGGTCTACGTATGGTGAATAAACATACCCAGTCATTAAAAGAAGAATTACCATACCTCTGTACAAGTAATTCCCTAATTGGCCCGGCCAATTCTACAGCTTCTAAGGGTCCCCATTCTATGACCCTTGGTACCTCAACAACCTTGGAATGAAGAGTATGCAAACCCCTTTGATATTTTGGATAATCTATCCAAAGTCTGTCGAATCTCAGGTTCGGGTGCAACTCTTCCAAGTGCATATCAGAAAAGGTCATGATTGGATGAGGTATATCCTGCTTGTAGTAGTTATCCACCTCCTGTTGTTCCAAATTCTCAGCAGGAGCATTGCGGGCTTGGGATGAAGATTCACCCCTTTCATTCTGCAAAACACATCAAACACAAATTTTGTGCATCCAAATATGCATTAGTGTCAGCAAAATCATCAATCAAAATAATTACAATGACATTATCAATTTATATCAAACTTAAGCTTATTTTCATATTTTTATCAAATCTATACTTTTTCAAATAAGCATATACGAAAATTTTCGCCAAGTTCATAAGCATTCAACTCAAATAACATGTCAAAATAATCATTACTAGCAATTAAACAAGTCTCAAATGGCATTATCTTTCAAAAATCAAGTTCATGAATTTTAGACTTGAAAAAGTCCACTTTAATTCTCAAAATCATGTTTAGGCTCAAAGTTTGGATCATTTAACTACCTAAACATGTTACACTACTTAATTTAGCAACAATTCATGACAAAAATCGGCCATAACCTGTTTATATCAAAAAGCCCCAAATTGCTCAAGAACACAAACCCTAGATTATTCAAAATTTGAAGTTTAAGGCTTCTAATCATGTTAAACAGCATCAATCTAGGTTATACAAGCATAATACATAAATAATTTAAGCATAATTACACTAAAAAGCATCAAAATCAAATTGGAAAAAAAATGACTCAAGAACATCAAATTTCGGATTAAATGGTGTTTAGGTGTAGAAATTTACCGTTTTTCTTGAGTAATTCTTAGATAGCATCCTTCTCAACATAATTTTAGCAAAAGATTTGGTGATTAACGGTTAAAAATTGGGATTTTTGGGGTGTTTTTGGGTGTATTTTCGGAGCTATTTTCGTGCAGAATTCTGTTTTGAGTTTGTGGAGTGTGAAACTGAGCTGTTGCAGCTCTTATTTTTTTTTTCTGTAATCCGACTCCTCCGCGAGTCTCGGGGCTTTACCCTCCAAACTCCGCGACTCGCGGAGTTGGTATTTTTTTTTTTTTTTTTTTTTTATAATCATTAACTTATTAAAACAATTAAGTAATTAATTTTAAAATTTTGGTTCCCTTGTTATTTAGGACGAGGTCGTTTCGGATCGATGTCCTAGTCCGTCCTTCGACAAAATTTTAAAATTTATCTTTTTGTAGCGATTGTTTTAAAAGCTAAGATTTTTGGGTTTTTTTTCAATGTTTTTGGCATACTTTAATTCAATAAGATTAAAAATAATGATAATAAAAGTTCTCGTCCCTCCCTCGGGTAAAGCAATTTCAGTTCAAAGACCTAGTCTTCAACTTACGACGAATTTTAAAAAATCATATTCTTAACTTAATGAGATAAAGTAAATTTTTGTTTTTAAATTCACACAACTTAAATATAAAATTCAAAATTAATATTAAAAATTCACACCAAACTTAAAATTTGAAATGCATAAAATTAAGAATTTATATTTTAAAAATTAAAAATTCACACTAAACTTAAAATTTGAAATGCATAAAATTAAAAATTTATATTTTAAAAATTAAAAGTTCACACCAAACTTAATTTAAAAAATCAAATAATTATAATTTTAAAAATATTGTTTTTACAAAGTTTACAATATTAATTTAAGATTTAAATATTAATTTTAAAAAAACATGGTAAAAATAAATTTAAAAATCTTTTTGTCTTTTTATCCCACTTTAATCAATCAAATATTATCAAAAATATGCGCCCCTCTTTTCGGTAAAGTAATTTAGGTTCCAAGACCTAATTTAACTCATGACGAATTTTTGAAATATTTTGGGTTGATTGTTTAAAGATATTTATACCTTAAGAATAAACGTTAAATTTCGCAGTGATGTAATAAATTTTTGAATGATATCAATAATTTCGGTCGCCAAACCTAATTTTATTCAATACCAATTTAATACTTTTTAGCGAACAAATTAGCGTTTATTATCAAAAGGTTAAAAATAAAAATAAAAATAAAAACTGTACAGACATACCTGTGAAATAGATTTCTTAGTTATATGATCTATCCCATTCATAAGATAGTCGGTTTAATTGGTTTTCCATGGCTACATAGGCGTAGCCTCGAGCATTCAGTGTCTTTTCTTCTAAACATATGAACGGTCCGTCTCTGCATAAAGTAACAAATTCGGTATTTGAATAGGTTTGATTATTTGAACATTTACCTCCATGTGACCATTTTCCGCATTTGTGACATCGTTCTAGGTGTCGTGCTCTTCTTTTCGTGATTTTGATTTTCCTTTACCAAATTGTAACTTATTATCTTCGCATCTGGATTCTTTTCTAACTCCGTCCATTCTTTCTCTGATTACTGATACTATTTTACTCGGGAGTATGTCATTATTACGTTTAGTGATCAAAGCGTGTAGCATTAGACCATGGTTTAGTTCACAGGCAGTCTTCATTTTGTATAAACCTAAAAAAATAAAAATTCAGAATGGGGGGAGAAGACAAGTTCTTTAGGGTCTGCTAGGGAAAGACCATTCGGGTTCCATTTTCGAGAACTACACGAAAACAGACAATCTAACTCTAACAGAAATACATATTATCCTTTAAAGACTTGATTCTCCCCACACTTAGTTAGCTGTGGTGTCGAAATTGTGATTAACTTCGTTGTCGACTTCCATCGGACCATGTATGTAATGTTTAACTCTGTGACCATTAACTTTAAATTCAAACCCATTTGAATTTATTAATTCTATCGTTCCGTATGGGAAAACTCTTTTGACTATGAATGGTCCAGACCATCTTGATTTCAATTTTCCAGGAAATAGCTTGAATCGTGAATTGAAAAGAAGAACTCTGTCTCCTTCTTTAAATTCTTTTGAACTTCTGATTCTTTTATCATGCCATTTCTTCTTTCTTTCTTTATAGATTAACGAATTTTCGTATGCTTCATGTCTTAATTCTTCTAATTCATTTAGTTGACTTAATCGTAGACGTCCGGCTTCATGTAAATCAAGATTACATGTCTTCAAAGCCCAAAATGCTTTGTGTTCAATTTCTACTGGAAGATGACATGCTTTTCCATAAACGAGTCTAAAAGGTGTGGTTCCAATTGGAGTTTTGTAGGCTGTTCTAAAAGCCCAGAGTGCATCCTCCAATTTAATGGACCATTCCTTCGGATTTGATCCTACGGTTTTCTCTAGAATACGTTTTAAAGCTCGGTTGGTATTTTCAACTTGTCCACTTGTTTGTGGATGATATGCGGTGGAGATTTTATGAGTTACTCCATATCTTTTAAGAACTTTCTCAAGTTGATTATTACAGAAATGAGTACCCCGATCACTTATTAAAGCTTTCGGTGTTCCAAACCTTGCAAAACGACGTTTTAAAAAGTTGACTACAACTCGTGCATCGTTAGTTGGGAGAGCTTGTGCTTCCGCCCATTTAGATACATAATCAATGGCTACGAGTATATATAGATTATTATTAGATTTTGGAAATGGACCCATAAAGTCAATACCCCAAATGTCAAATACTTCACATACTTGGATGACATTTTGTGGCATTTCATCATGTTGACTTATTTTTCCGGCCCTTTGACATGCATCACAGGATTTGCAAAGAAGGTGTGCGTCTTTGTAAATTGTAGGCCAATAGAATCCAGCTTCATAAACTTTTCTTGCTGTTAGTTGAGGCCCATAATGCCCTCCTGTTGGTCCTGTGTGACAATGGTTTAAAATTTTACTAGCTTCATCTCCAAATACACATCGGCGTATTATTCCATCGGGACAACTTTTAAACAGGTGTGGATCTTCCCAGAAATAGTGTTTTATATCACTGAAGAATTTCTTTCGTCTTTGGTACGATAATCCTTTTTCAAGGAATCCACAAACTAAGTAGTTTGCATAGTCTCCAAACCATGGGATTTCTTTATAATCTATCTTCAATAGATATTCATCAGGAAAGTTGTCTTGTATGGCCGATTCATTTAGAACTTCTAACTCAGGATTTTCAAGACGAGAAAGATGATCAGCGGCGAGATTTTCTGCTCCTCTTTTATCTCGGATTTCAATATCAAACTCTTGTAAGAGTAAGATCCAACGGATTAATCTTGGTTTAGCATCTTGTTTTGAAAATAGGTATCTAAGAGCAGAATGGTCAGTATAGACCACCGTTTTTGCTAGAACGAGATATGATCGAAATTTGTCAAAAGCAAAGACAATAGCAAGGAGTTCTTTTTCAGTAGTTGTGTAATTCGTTTGTGCTCCTTGTAACGTCTTACTAGCATAATATATAGGTTGAAATCGTTTTTCAATCCTTTGTCCTAAAACGGCTCCCATTGCAAAATCACTTGCATCGCACATTAGTTCAAATGGTAGATTCCAATTTGGCGTTATCATGATCGGTGCATTAGTGAGTTTCTCTTTAAGAATATTAAAAGATTTGATACACTCATCTGAAAAGATGAATGGAGCATCCTTTTCTAGGAGTTTATTCATAGGAGTGGCAATTTTAGAAAAATCTTTTATGAAACGTCGGTAAAAACCGGCATGCCCTAGAAAACTCCTAACTCCTCTAACATTGGTGGGATGTGGAAGTTTAGCAATTACATCTACTTTAGCTCTATCCACTTCAATTCCTCCTTTTGAAATTTTATGTCCAAGAACGATGCCTTCTTTAACCATGAAATGGCATTTCTCCCAATTAAGTACTAGATTTGATTGTTCGCATCTAATTAGCATTCGTTCCAGATTAACTAGACATGATTTAAATGTATCACCGAAGACTGAAAAGTCATCCATGAATACTTCCATGCATTCTTCTATCATGTCGTGAAAAATCGCCATCATACACCTTTGAAAGGTTGCAGGGGCGTTACAAAGTCCAAATGGCATGCGTTTGTAAGCAAAAGTACCATAAGGGCACGTGAATGTGGTCTTCTCTTGATCTTCGGGTGCTATTGGAATTTGAAAATATCCGGAAAATCCATCTAGAAAACAATAGTAACTATTTCCGGCTAATCTTTCCAAGATTTGATCTATGAAAGGTAAGGGAAAGTGATCTTTTCTAGCGGCGTCATTTAATTTTCTATAATCAATACATACACGCCATCCTGTTACAGTCCTAGTAGGAATAAGCTCATTTTTCTCATTTGTAATGACAGTCATGCCACCCTTCTTAGGTACGCATTGAACTGGGCTTACCCATGGACTATCAGAAATTGGATATATCAAACCTGCATCTAGAAGTTTAATAATCTCTTTCTTAACTACATCTTGCATATTAGGATTTAGTCTTCGTTGGCGTTGCACATACGTTTTATGACCTTCTTCCATAAGGATTTTATGTGTGCAATACGAAGGACTTATTCCTTTAATATCATGAATCTTCCATGCAATGGCTGGTTTATGAGCTTTCAACACAGAAATGAGTTGTGATTTCTCATTTTCAGTAAGAGAAGATGATATTATTACAGGTAATTCAGATTCACCATGTAAATAAGCGTATTCCAAATGGTTTGGAAGTGGCTTTAACTCTAATTTCGGAGGTTCTTCTATCGATGATTTGTATCGATATCTGTCTTCTTCTTTTAGCATTTGAATTTCTTCTGTTGTTAGTTCATATCCATTAGCTATAAGTGTAGCTAACATTTCAGCTTCATCAATTGGTTCATTACCTTCTCCTAAAGAACATTCTCCTGTTCCTTGTAATTCTGGAAATTCTTCTAATAATTCTGCATGTGCATCTATAGTTTGAATATAATAACATGTATCATCTGCAGATTGTGGTTGTTGCATTGCTCTATCAACTGAAAAGGTAACACTCTCATCCTCTATACTTAGGGTCAGTTTCTTACCGAACACGTCTATCATTGCTTTAGCCGTGTTTAAGAATGGTCTTCCTAATATGAGAGGAACTTGAGAATCTTCTTCCATGTCCAAAACAACAAAATCTACTGTAAATACTAAAGTACCAACTTTAACTAGCATGTTCTCCATTATCCCTCTAGGATATTTTATTGATCTATCGGCTAGTTGTATGCTTATTCTTGTTGGTTTCAATTCTCCAAGGTCTAGTTTAGCGTATAGTGAATACGGCATTAGATTTATACTAGCACCTAAGTCTGCCAATGCTTCTATTGAACTAAGACTACCCAGAAAACATGGAATTGTGAAACTTCCTGGATCAGATAATTTTTCTGGTATCTTATTCAACAGCACTGCTGAACAATTAGCATTCATAGTAACAGCCGAGAGTTCTTCCATTTTCTTTCTATTTGAGATTAGATCTTTCAAGAATTTAGCATATCTAGGCATTCCTGAAATCACATCAATGAAAGGAAGATTTACATTTATCTGTTTAAACATATCCAAAAATTTGGATTGCTCGGCTTCAAGTTTTTCTTTCTTCATTTTACTCGGGTAAGGAAGTGGTGGTTGGTATGGTTTAACATAAGGTTTATCCTTAACTGTGTTATTTTCATTAACCTTCTCAACTACCGGTTCTTTTTCCTTATCTTGATCAGGTTGTGGTTCTTGTGGAGTAGGAATAGTTTCATCAGAAGTTACAGGTATTTCAGGTGGTTTAAGTGTTGTACCACTTCTTGTGGTAATAGCTTTAGCTGTTTCATTCCGGGGGTTAGCATTTGTATCACTAGGTAGACTTCCCGGTTTTCTTTCACCTATTAACCTTGCTAGGTTACTCACTTCTTGTTCCAGATTTTGAATAGAAGCTTGTTGATTTCTAAATGCTTGAGCATTTTGTTCATTAGTTTGTTTTTGAGATGTGAAAAACTGCGTTTGAGTTTCAACTAGCTTCGTCATCATATCTTCTAAATTCGGCTTTTTATCATCGGTTTGTTTTGAAAATTCGGTCTTTGCTGATTATAAGTATTATTGGATACTTGTTGATTGCTAGGACCTTGTTGGTTGTTGTATGGAATATTTCGGTTATAATTCTGGTTTTGATTGTAAATCGGTCTTGGCGGTTGATAATTATTCTGATAATTATTTCCAGGCCTTTGGTTTATGTATGAAATATTCTCTCTTTGTTCCATTGTTAATTCAATACTGAGACAATCTTTTGTCAAATGTGATCCTCCACACTGCTCACAACTAATTCGTATTGAGTGAATATCTTTAGTCATCTTTTCCATTCGTCTCTCCACAGCATCTATCTTTGCGGAAATGGAATCTAAGTCATGGCTAGAATCGGCTCTAGCTGCTTTAGATGATCTAATGATATCTTTTTCTTGGTGCCACTCATGTGAGTGGGAAGCAGTGTTATCAATAATTTTGTAAGCATCAGTTTCGGTTTTCTTCATAATAGAACCACCAGCTGCTATATCTATGTCTTTTCTTGTAGTGATGTCGCATCCTTGGTAGAATATTTGTACTATTTGACAGGTGTCTAAACCATGTTGCGGACATCCTCTTAACAACTTTCCATATCTTGTCCACGCCTCATATAGAGTTTCATTTGGCTTCTGTGTGAACGTAACAATTTCTGCTTGAAGTCTTACGGCTTTAGATGCAGGAAAGAATTGTTTAAGAAATTTGTCAACTAAAACGTCCCATGTATCAATCGCCCCTTCAGGTAACGATTCCAACCAATCTTTGGCTTCTCCCTTTAAAGTCCAGGGAAATAACATGAGATATATCTGTTCATCCTCCACTTCTCGTATTTTAAATAGTGTGCAGATCCTATTAAAGGTACGTAGATGTTCATTTGGATCTTCCTTCGGCGCACCACTAAATTGGCATTGATTAGTCACCATGTGTAAAATTTGTCCTTTGATTTCATAATCTGGCGCATTAATGTCTGGATGAGTAATTGCGTGACCTTGGCCAGTGCGTTTAGCTCTCATTCGGTCTTCCATACTTAAAGGTTCCAGATTCTCCATAATTGAATTTGTTGAATCGGTATCACTAGATGATTCTGATTTAATGGTTCGTTCCTCAACAATCTCTGTTTGATTGATTAGTGGCTCCGGAGGAAAGTTTAATGGTTCAGGATCTATGAACCGTTCCTGAATATTCTCCGGATTCTCAATTGTGAGGTTGGGTTCAAAAAATGGATTATCGGAAATTTGAACTGAAGTACTTGGTCTACTGGATGACGATTCTAAAGAAAAATCAACGGCGGTTATATTTGCTAAATGTCTTGATCGAGTTACAGGTGGTGAACGTACAAAAGGTGGTGAACGTCTTGCTCGGTGCATTCACTGAATATCCTATTAGTTTTTAAAAGGAAAGAAAAATTATAATAAGTTATCCAATTAATAGACTTTTCTGATTTTGCCCACGTTTCGAATAGCCAAAAGATGCAGCAGAGGGGCAGGATTCGTTTGGTCTCAATATAATTGAGGACTGTTTGGCTCCAATAACCCGGTCCACGTACAAATCCAACTATTACTACGAACCAGAAAATTTTGATGTCTATCAATTTAACCACTTAAAATAAATTTTCGTAATTTTAAGAAATTTAGATAAGAAGTAGAAAAAAAATCTATGTCCTAAAACTAGAATAGCGAGAAATAAGAAAGAAAAAGAGTTCGTCGAAAAAGGTCGAAAAAGAAAAAAAATGGTTGAAAAATAAAAGGTGACGGAAAAATAAAAGAAACTTATAAAAACTTAAAAATACTTGACTAACCTAACCTTATTACTACAACTAACTTAAAATTATAATCGCAAATTGAAATTACTAATTGGAATGATAATTGATACATAGTAAAAGGTCTAAAAATATTAAAGCTTACAGGAAAAACTAAATCCCAAATGGAAATAACTTAAAAAGAAACTAAAACTTAAAATGGCGTCGCAAAATTCTAAAGTACCTAAATCTTAGTCTAAAGAAAAAGCACTTAAGGAATTCTACGGCAAAGCCTAAAAATCTAGGAGTAAAAATAACTATAGCAAAAACTAAGTTTAAAATTAAATATGAGCTAAAAATACAAAAGTTATGCTACAACGATTAAAAAGGGACAAAATATAAAAATATACAAAAAGTTGTAAAAAGTACAATTTTTATAAAAATATTATTTTTATATTATTTTTTTAATAAAACTACTAATTTTACAATTTAAGTAAACTAATTAATACTAAATACATAAATTAAATAAAAAGTAAAAGTAAAAATAAAACTAATAATAATAATAATAATAATTAGGGTTAAATAATAATTATAATTAATAATAAACCGTAATTAATGCTGAATTAGGGCTTCCTGTTCGCGTGTCAGAGAAGCTCCGCGAGTTGCGGTATTTAAAACATCAAACCCCGCGACTCGCGGGGTTCCAAAATTCAGATGACAGCTTATTTCTTCAACGCGTTTTTCTTTATTTCTTTATTTATTTTATTTTCTGTTTTTAATTTTTTCTGTTTTCTGTTTTTTCTATAAATAAAAGATATTTAATAAAACTTATATTTTTATAAATTAAAATAAAAATAAAGAAACTTATAAAACTTAAATATTTAACAAAATCTTAAAAATATATAAATTTTTGTTTTTCTTTTTATATTTTCGAATATTTAAAACGTATTTTTACAAAAGCAAATTTTTAATAGAAGTAAGCTAAAAATCTTTTTTTTTTATTATTATTAG
Organism: Rutidosis leptorrhynchoides; assembly: GCF_046630445.1. NCBI lineage: Eukaryota > Viridiplantae > Streptophyta > Magnoliopsida > Asterales > Asteraceae > Rutidosis > Rutidosis leptorrhynchoides. Next base: position 207,305,120 of record NC_092333.1, read on the forward strand.
CGTTGCGCTTCCGGCGTTTAGAAATTTCCCCGGCAGCGGCGCCAAAAATACTTGATGTTATGCGAGGTGTATATAAAATAGTTTATATTTTACTAGGAAAAACTATTAAATACGATACAATTTTACACAAGATATTTATTTATTTATAGAATGGATATACTTAAACCTTGCTACAACACTTATAGGCAGTGTACCTAATCGTACAGTAGTTTAGTTTTTAGTAAGTCCGGTTCGTTCCACAGGGAAATCTTTAAACAAAGCTCAACGCTATATTAGTTTACTTTTATAAAAATACAAATATATATATAAGTAATATTATTATTATAAAGGGGGTTTTTACCGTTTAATGACCGGTTTGTCGATTTTAAGACTTTAGTCGCAGTTAAAACCTAATGTAAAATATAAAATAAATACAAGACTTAAATTAAAGCGTAAAGTAAATAACGATAATGAAATTGCGAATAATAAAAGTGCGATAAAATAAACTTGCGATAATTAAAAAGTACGATAATTAAAAGTGCAATTAAATAACAATAAATAAAAGTGCGATAATTAGAAGTGCAATTAAATATAAAATAAAGGAAATTAAATATGAAATAAAAGAATTATGCTTATTTAAACTTCCGTAATCATGATGTTTGACGTGTTGATTTTAGTTTTATGCCCATGGGTTAATTGTCCTTTGTCCTGGATTATTTAATATGTCCGTCTGGTTTTCGTCCATAACAGTCCATCAGTCATAAATATAAAGTGCGAGTGTCCTCATCAAATTATTCTTATACCCGAAGTTAAATATTCCAACTAATTGGGGATTCGAATTGTAACAAGGTTTTAATACTTTGTTTAATGAATACACCAGGTTATCGACTGCGTGTAAACCAAGGTTTTACTACTTTGTTAACAATTACACCAATTACCCTTGAATGTAATTTCACCCCTGTTTTAATTATTCTAGTGGCTATTAATCCATTCCCGTGTCCGGTTAAATGAACGATTATTCGTACATATAAATACCCCGCCCATCGTGTCCGATCGAGTGTATATGGTAATTTATAGGGACGCCCAATTGTAAATCTTTATATTAACATTAACAAACTATCATTTAGTTAAACAAATATAAAGCCCATTAATAGCCCATAGTCTAATTTCCACAAGTGTCGTTCTTTTGTCCAAACCCCAATTATGGTACAAAGCCCAATTACCCAATTTTAGTAATTAGCCCAACATCATGATTACTTCGTTTTAAATAAGCATAATAATAACTTAGCTACGAGACATTAATATAAAAAGGTTGAACATAACTTACAATGATTAAAAATAGCGTAGCGTTACACGGACAAAATTTCGACTTACACCCTTACAACATTCGCTAACATACCCTTATTATTAGAATTAAAATTAAAATATAAATTATATATATATATATATATAAATTTTACGTATGATAAGAGAAGAAAAAGATATGAATTGTGATCAGAATTCGGTTGGCTTTATAGGGAATTTCGATTTTTGGGGCTCCGCGACTCGCGGTGAATTTTGCCTTCAAACTCCGCGAGTCGCGGAGATTGAAATTACAGCTCACATCTTTTGGAGTCTTTCTTGCCGACGGATTTTATATATAAATATAAAATATAAATAATTAATATAATTATTTATATATTATATTGTATTCTTGTGCATAGTAGACTTGTAATTTTTAGTCCGTTGCGTCGAGCGTTGAGAGTTGACTCTGGTCCCGGTTCCGGATTTTCGAACGTCCTTGCGTACAATTTTATATTTTGTACTTTACGTTTTGAATCTTGTACTCTTGTAATTTCGAGACGTTTCTTATCAATAATTGGAACCTTTTTGATTGTCTTTTGTACTTTTGAGCTTTTTGGTCGTTTGCGTCTTCAATTCGTCGAATCTGTCTTTTGTCTTCACCTTTTATTATTTAAACGAATATCACTTGTAAATAGAACAATTGCAACTAAAAGCTTGTCTTTCTTGAGGAATAATGCTATGAAATATATGTTCGTTTTTAGCATTATCACCGTCATACTGAAGCCGGCGGCTTCATGCCATGCCGGCAGCTTCACTTGATTCGCCGGATCTTTCTGATTTTATCTTTATTTTGTTTCCATTTTTACTTGAACTTGATCACTAAGTTGAGAAACCGTGTCAACCAGGTCGGCGCCTTCATTGGGAAGCCGGCGGCTTCCTGTGCCTTTTTCTTGATCAACAAGTTCTTTCAATTTTTATCAATTCTGGAACATTCTGGTACTTTCAACATCAAAGCCGGCGGCTTCATTATCACCATGTCGGCGGCTTCATCTTGCCAATTTGCAATTTTCTTCATTTTTGATCCTGTTTAATACATAACTTGTTCATAATCATTAGAAATATCTTTTTCCCATTTTTACCCATTTTAGTGTGTTTTGGCATCACTATGACTAAAAAATACTAAGATAACTCCTCAAAATGTTATCAAAAAACTGTATAATTTAGGAGTTATCAGACACCTATGCCCTACCTCATCCATACAGTAGAACATTAAACCCATTATCATCCCAAAGCAGCAATGCTGATCCATTACATCACAATAGTAGTAACCCCTACCCACAGTACTAATACAACATCTCAATAATACAACACCAAAACTAGATCAACCAAGATAATACCCATATCATCACTATAGCATAAATGACACATATGACAGGTACAGGTAACGAACACAATAATAATAGGACCTATTTCACCATCAACTGATCTTATATAGGCCAAAAGGTAGTAATGTTGACCCATAACAACAGAACAACAACAACACTGACCCATAACAACATCAGCTACCCAATAATGACCCAAATAACTAAAACATCAGTAATTCAAATTCAAATCCATACAACAATGATATAGTAATTCACACATTCATACAAATAGCACCACTGAGCCAGAGTAAAGAAAATAAAAAAGATAGAATCCTTACCAGCATTAAAAGAGCAGTAGCACCAGCAAAAGTAGCAATCTTGATCCATTTCCCTTATAGGCTGGCGATGAAGACCCATTTCCATAAAACAAGCATAGTGAAATCTTTGAGAAACACAAATACAATCCAAGACTTCATAATAACCATGGTAATGATCAAAAAGATTAAAAAATCCTACAAAATGCCAGAGTTGACCTAGCTCCATGAGATAATGGCCATAAAGACCTAAAATGATGAAATCTTGACCCCAATCAACTCTGTGATTCAAATCATAGTACCAGCAACATAAAGGGCCACCATTACGACAACACTTCTTCAAAATACACATAAAGCACCAAGTGAAACAATAACTGACACAGACATAAGACATACAACCTAAGGGAATATGACACTAGAACAGAGGTAGTGCCATGTTGCCATCTATTAAATGCAAGTGACCATGAAATTGGCAGCCTAAGACATGTACATGGGTCCTTAACTGCATTCTAAACACCAAATATCTTGCAAGGAAGGTCCTACAGATTCCTGTTAATGCCAGTTTCACTAGGTACTTTCCTATCTCACCTACAAAAAGAAAGAAATGCACAAACAACTGCAGGAAGGAAACAAAGAGACATAAAACCATCATTATTACTCCTTTAAAAAAGAACATCATGTCATAACCCAACATGTGTACCAATATCTCCAGTCCTATGCATATAGTGTCATTAAATGACCCTTTAAAGAAAGAACCTAGTTCGTGAACTAATACAAATCAGCCTTTGAAAAAAGTAAGACTTTTGACAATAAAAAATGACTACCATACATATTACTCAACCCAAGCTTTGTACAATATTCAGGGTTTATGGTTTATGGTTTAGGGTTTATGGTGTTGGGTGTATAGGGTTTATGGTTTAGGGTATAGGGTTTATGGTTTAAGGTTTATGGTTTAGGCTATAGGGTTTATGATTTAGGGTTTAGGGTTTATGGTTTAGGGTTTAGGGTTTATATATGGTTTAGGGTTTCAGGTTTTGGGTTTTGGGTATAGGGTTTATGGTTTAGGGTATAGGTTTTAGGGTATAAGGTTTATGGTGTAGGGTTTAGGGTTTAAGGTTAGGGTTTAGGGTATAGGGTTTATGGTTAATTTAATTCTTAGGGTTTAAGGTTTATATATGGTTTAGGGTTTTGAATTTAGGGTTTTTGGTATATGATTTATGGTTTAGGGTATAGGGTTTACTGTTTAGGGCCTTCTTAATGATGATCGATGATGAGCTTTAATTAGGCTTATCGGACGAACTTAATGCATGCGTGCATGGTATCATCATACAAGTTATTCAAGAAATTTAGAACTTGACGGATGATATGACCATATGTCATATGAACTCAATCAGGAGATCTCAATTATAATATACCATTAATTGAATGAGCTGAGGTAGCTTAATTATCATTGTAAACTTAAAGGATGTCGAATGCCTTAAAGGCTTATTGGGCGATCGATGATCTTAATAATTTTGATTCATATATTGATAATGCACTGTACGTACGTTAAACAAATTAATATATATATATATATATATATATATATATATATATATATATATATATATATATATATATATATATATGTATATATGATAAACGATGTTCAATTAAAATCAATTATGATAGACGATGTTCAATTAGGTTAACCAACATTGAAATGTCCCGTTCTTATTGATTAAAAACGTTCCATATTAATTGATTTCGTTGCGAGGTTTTGACCTCTATATGAGACGTTTTTAAAAGACTGCATTCATTTTTAAAACAAACCATAACCTTTATTTCATAAATAAAGGTTTAAAAAGCTTTACTTAGATTATCAAATAATGATAATCTAAAATATCCTGTTTACACACGACCATTACATAATGGTTTACAATACAAATATGTTACATCAAAATCAGTTTCTTGAATGCAGTTTTTACACTATATCATTCAAACATGGACTCCAAATCTTGTCCTTATTTTAGTATGCAACAGCGGAAGCTCTTAGTATTCACCTAAGAATAAACATGCTTTAAACGTCAACAAAAATGTTAACGAGTTATAGGTTTAACCTATATATATCAAATCATAATAATAGACCACAAGATTTCATATTTCAATACACATCCCATACATAGAGATAAAAATCATTCATATGGTGAACACCTGGTAACCGACATTAACAAGATGCATATATAAGAATATCCCCATCATTCCAGGACACCCTTCGGATATGATATAAATTTCGAAGTACTAAAGCATCCGGTACTTTGGATGGGGTTTGTTAGGCCCAATAGATCTATCTTTAGGATTCGCGTCAATTAGGGTGTCTGTTCCCTAATTCTTAGATTACCAGACTTAATAAAAAGGGGCATATTCAATTTCGATAATTCAACCATAGAATGTAGTTTCACGTACTTGTGTCTATTTTGTAAATCATTTATAAAACCTGCATGTATTCTCATCCCAAAAATATTAGATTTTAAAAGTGGGACTATAACTCACTTTCACAGATTTTTACTTCGTTGGGAAGTAAGACTTGGCCACTGGTTGATTCACGAACCTATAACAATATATACATATATATCAAAGTATGTTCAAAATATATTTACAACACTTTTAATATATTTTGATGTTTTAAGTTTATTAAGTCAGCTGTCCTCGTTAGTAACCTACAACTAGTTGTCCACAGTTAGATGTACAGAAATAAATCGATAAATATTATCTTGAATCAATCCACGACCCAGTGTATACGTATCTCAGTATTGATCACAACTCAAACTATATATATTTTGGAATCAACCTCAACCCTGTATAGCTAACTCCAACATTCACATATAGAGTGTCTATGGTTGTTCCGAAATATATATAGATGTGTCGACATGATAGGTCGAAACATTGTATACGTGTCTATGGTTTCTCAAGATTACATAATATACAATATAAGTTGATTAAGTTATGGTTGGAATAGATTTGTTACCAATTTTCACGTAGCTAAAATGAGAAAAATTATCCAATCTTGTCTTACCCATAACTTCTTCATTTTAAATCCGTTTTGAGTGAATCAAATTGATATTGTTTCATATTGAACTCTATTTTATGAATCTAAATAGAAAAAGTATAGGTTTATAGTCGGAAAAATAAGTTACAAGTCGTTTTTGTAAAGGTAGTCATTTCAGTCGAAAGAACGACGTCTAGATGACCATTTTAGAAAACATACTTCCACTTTGAGTTTAACCATAATTTTTGGATATAGTTTCATGTTCATAATAAAAATCATTTTCTCAGAATAACAACTTTTAAATCAAAGTTTTTCATAGTTTTTAATTAACTAACCCAAAACAGCCCGCGGTGTTACTACGACGGCGTAAATCCGGTTTTACGGTGTTTTTCGTTTTTCCTGGTTTTAAATCATTAAGTTAGCATATCATATAGATATAGAAAATGTGTTTATTTGATTTTAAAAGTCAAGTTAGAAGGATTAACTTTTGTTTGCGAACAAGTTTAGAATTAACTAAACTATGTTCTAGTGATTACAAGTTTAAACCTTCGAATAAGATAGCTTTATATGTATGAATTGAATGATGTTATGAACATCATTACTACCTTAAGTTCCTTGGATAAACCTACTGGAAAAGAGAAAAATGGATCTAGCTTCAACGGATCCTTGGATGGCTCGAAGTTCTTGAAGCAGAATCATGACACGAAAACAAGTTCAAGTAAGATCATCACTTGAAATAAGATTGTTATAGTTATAGAAATTGAACCAAAGTTTGAATATGATTATTACCTTGTATTAGAATGATAACCTACTGTAAGAAACAAAGATTTCTTGAGGTTGGATGATCACCTTACAAGATTGGAAGTGAGCTAGCAAACTTGAAAGTATTCTTGATTTTATGTAACTAGAACTTGTAGAATATATGAAGAACACTTAGAACTTGAAGATAGAACTTGAGAGAGATCAATTAGATGAAGAAAATTGAAGAATGAAAGTGTTTGTAGGTGTTTTTGGTCGTTGGTGTATGGATTAGATATAAAGGATATGTAATTTTGTTTTCATGTAAATATAAGTCATGAATGATTACTCATATTTTTGTAATTTTATGAGATATTTCATGCTAGTTGCCAAATGATGGTTCCCACATGTGTTAGGTGACTCACATGGGCTGCTAAGAGCTGATCATTGGAGTGTATATACCAATAGTACATACATCTAAAAGCTGTGTATTGTACGAGTACGAATACGGGTGCATACGAGTAGAATTGTTGATGAAACTGAACGAGGATGTAATTGTAAGCATTTTTGTTAAGTAGAAGTATTTTGATAAGTGTATTGAAGTCTTTCAAAAGTGTATAAATACATATTAAAACACTACATGTATATACATTTTAACTGAGTCGTTAAGTCATCGTTAGTCGTTACATGTAAGTGTTGTTTTGAAACCTTTAGGTTAACGATCTTGTTAAATGTTGTTAACCCAATGTTTATAATATCAAATGAGATTTTAAATTATTATATTATCATGATATTATCATGTATGAATATCTCTTAATATGATATATATACATTAAATGTCATTACAACGATAATCATTACATATATGTCTCGTTTAAAAATCATTAAGTTAGTAGTCTTGTTTTTACATATGTAGTTCATTGTTAATATACTTAATGATATGTTTACTTATCATTGTATCATGTTAACTATATATATATCCATATATATGTCATCATATAGTTTTTACAAGTTTTAACGTTCGTGAATCACCGGTCAACGTGGGTGGTCAATTGTCTATATGAAACATATTTCAATTAATCAAGTCTTAACAAGTTTGATTGCTTAACATGTTGGAAACATTTAATCATGTAAATATCAATCTCAATTAATATATATAAACATGGAAAAGTTCGGGTCACTACAGTACCTACCCGTTAAATAAATTTCGTCCCGAAATTTTAAGCTGTTGAAGGTGTTGACGAATCTTCTAGAAATAGATGCGGGTATTTCTTCTTCATCTAATCTTCACGCTCCCAGGTGAACTCGGGTCCTCTACGAGCATTCCATCGAACCTTAACAATTGGTATCTTGTTTTGCTTAAGTCTTTTAACCTCACAATCCATTATTTCGACGGGTTCTTCGATGAATTGAATTTTTTCGTTGATTTGGATTTCATCTAACGGAATAGTGAGATCTTCTTTAGTAAAACATTTCTTCAAATTCGAGACGTGGAAAGTGTTATGTACAGCCACAAGTTGTTGAGGTAACTCAAGTCGGTAAGCTACTGGTCCGACACGATCAATAATCTTGAATGGTCCAATATACCTTGGATTTAATTTCCCTCGTTTACCAAATCTAACAATGCCTTTCCAAGGTGCAACTTTAAGCATGGCCATCTCTCCAATTTCAAATTCTATATCTTTTCTTTTAATGTCAGCGTAGCTCTTTTGTCGACTTTGGGCGGTTTTCAACCGTTGTTGAATTTGGATGATCTTCTCGGTAGTTTCTTGTATAATCTCCGGACCCGTAATCTGTCTATCCCCCACTTCACTCCAACAAATCGGAGACCTGCACTTTCTACCATAAAGTGCTTCAAACGGCGCCATCTCAATGCTTGAATGGTAGCTGTTGTTGTAGGAAAATTCTGCTAACGGTAGATGTCGATCCCAACTGTTTCCAAAATCAATAACACATGCTCGTAGCATGTCTTCAAGCGTTTGCATCGTCCTATCGCTCTGCCCATCAGTTTGTGGATGATAGGCAGTACTCATGTCTAGACGAGTTCCTAATGCTTGCTGTAATGTCTGCCAGAATCTTGAAATAAATCTGCCATCCCTATCAGAGATAATAGAGATTGGTATTCCATGTCTGGAGACGACTTCCTTCAAATACAGTCGTGCTAACTTCTCCATCTTGTCATCTTCTCTTATTGGCAGGAAGTGTGCTGATTTGGTGAGACGATCTACTATTACCCAAATAGTATCAAAACCACTTGCAGTCCTTGGCAATTTAGTGATGAAATCCATGGTAATGTTTTCCCATTTCCACTCCGGGATTTCAGGTTGTTGAAGTAGACCTGATGGTTTCTGATGCTCAGCTTTGACCTTAGAACACGTCAAACATTCTCCTACGTATTTAGCAACATCGGCTTTCATACCCGGCCACCAAAAATGTTTCTTAAGGTCCTTGTACATCTTCCCCGTTCCAGGATGTATTGAGTATCTGGTTTTATGAGCTTCTCTAAGTACCATTTCTCTCATATCTCCAAATTTTGGTACCCAAATTCTTTCGGCCCTATACCGGGTTCCGTCTTCCCGAATATTAAGATGCTTCTCCGATCCTTTGGGTATTTCATCCTTTAAATTTCCCTCTTTTAAAACTCCTTGTTGCGCCTCCTTTATTTGAGTAGTAAGGTTATTATGAATCATTATATTCATAGATTTTACTCGAATGGGTTCTCTGCCCTTCCGGCTCAAGGCATCGGCTACCACATTTGCCTTCCCCGGGTGGTAACGAATCTCAAAGTCGTAATCATTCAACAATTCAATCCACCTACGCTGCCTCATATTTAGTTGTTTCTGATTAAATATGTGTTGAAGACTTTTGTGGTCGGTATATATAATACTTTTGACCCCATATAAGTAGTGCCTCCAAGTCTTTAATGCAAAAACAACCGCGCCTAATTCCAAATCATGCGTCGTATAATTTTGTTCGTGAATCTTCAATTGTCTAGACGCATAAGCAATCACCTTCGTTCGTTGCATTAATACACAACCGAGACCTTGCTTTGATGCGTCACAATAAATCACAAAATCATCATTCCCTTCAGGCAATGACAATATAGGTTCCGTAGTTAGCTTTTTCTTCAATAACTAAAACGCTTTCTCTTGTTCATCATTCCATTCAAATTTCTTCCCTTTATGCATTAATGCAGTCAAGGGTTTTGCTATTCTGGAAAAGTCTTGGATGAACCTTCTGTAGTAACCAGCTAGTCCTAAAAACTGGCGTATGTGTTTCGGAGTTTTCGGGGTTTCCCACTTTTCAACAGTTTCTATCTTTGCCGGATCCACCTTAATACCTTCTTTGTTCACTATGTGACCGAGGAATTGAACTTCTTCCAACCAAAATGCACACTTTGAAAACTTAGCGTACAATTCTTCCTTCCTCAATACTTCTAACACCTTTCTCAAATGTTCACCGTGTTCTTGGTCATTCTTTGAGTAAATAAGTATGTCATCAATGAAAACAATGACAAACTTGTCAAGGTATGGTCCACACACTCGGTTCATAAGGTCTATGAACACAGCTGGTGCATTAGTTAAACCAAACGGCATGACCATAAACTCGTAATGACCGTAACGTGTTCTGAAAGCAGTCTTTGGAATATCATCTTCTTTCACCCGCATTTGATGATACCCGGAACGTAAGTCAATATTTGAATAAACAGACGAGCCTTGTAGTTGATCAAATAAGTCATCGATTCTCGGTAGTGGGTAGCGGTTCTTGATGGTAAGTTTGTTCAACTCTCGGTAGTCGATACACAACCTGAATGTACCATCTTTCTTCTTGACAAACAAAATAGGAGCTCCCCACGGTGATGTGCTTGGTCGAATGAAACCACGCTCTAAAAGTTCTTGTAATTGGCTTTGCAGTTCTTTCATCTCGCTGGATGCGAGTCTGTAAGGAGCACGGGCTATTGGTGCAGCTCCTGGTACAAGATCTATTTGAAATTCAACGGATCGATGTGGGGGTAATCCCGGTAATTCTTTCAGAAATACATCGGGAAATTCTTTTGCAATGTGAACATCATTGATGCTCTTTTCTTCAGTTTGTACTTTCTCGACGTGTGCTAGAACAGCATAGCAACCTTTTCTTATTAGTTTTTGTGCCTTCAAATTACTAATAAGATGTAGCTTCGTGTTGCCCTTTTCTCCGTACACCATTAAGGGTTTTCCTTTTTCTCGTATAATGCGAATTGCATTTTTGTAACAAACGATCTCTGCTTTCACTTCTTTCAACCAGTCCATACCGATTATCACATCAAAACTCCCTAACTCTACTGGTATCAAATCAATCTTAAATGTTTCGCTAACCAGTTTAATTTCTCGATTCCGACATATATTATCTGCTGAAATTAATTTACCATTTGCTAATTCGAGTAAAAAATTACTATCCAAAGACGTCAATGGACAACTTAATTTAGCACAAAAAACTCTACTCATATAGCTTCTAACCGCACCCGAATCAAATAAAACATAAGCAGATTTATTGTCAATAAGAAACGTACCCGTAACAAGCTCCGGGTCTTCCTGTGCCTCTGCCGCATTAATATTGAAAACTCTTCCGCGGCCTTGTCCATTCGTGTTCTCCTGGTTCGGGCAATTTCTAATAATGTGGCCCGGTTTTCCACATTTATAACAAACTACATTGGCATAACTTGCTCCGACACTACTTGCTCCGCCATTACTCGTTCCGACACCATTTGTTCCTTTCGTTCTATTAACCCCTGGTCCGTAGACCTCACACTTCGCCGCGCTATGACCATTTCTTTTACACTTGTTGCAAAATTTGGTGCAGAACCCCGAGTGATACTTTTCACACCTTTGGCATAGCTGCTTCTGATTGTTGTTGTTGTTGCGGTTATTATTGTTGTTGGGATGATTGTTGTAGTTGCTGTTGTTGTTGTTGTTGTTGGGCCGTTTGTTGTAGTTGCGATTGATGTTGCGATTGTTGGGATAATTGTTGCGATTATTGTTGTAATTGCTGTTGTTGTTGTATTGGTGATTCTTATCACCGTTTTCCTCCCACTTTCTTTTGACTTGCTTCACATTAGCCTCTTCAGCCGTCTGTTCTTTAATTCTTTCCTCAATCTGGTTCACTAGTTTGTGAGCCATTCTACATGCCTGTTGTATGGAGGCGGGCTCGTGTGAACTTATATCTTCTTGGATTCTTTCCGGTAATCCTTTCACAAACACGTCGATCTTCTCTTCCTCATCTTCGAACGCTCCCGGACACAATAGGCACAATTCGGTGAATCGTCTTTCGTACGTGGTAATATCAAATCCTTGGGTTCGTAACCCTCTAAGTTCTGTCTTGAGCTTATTGACCTCGGTTCTGGGACGGTACTTCTCGTTCATCAAGTGCTTGAATGCTGACCACGGTAGTGCGTACGCATCATCTTGTCCCACTTGCTCTAGATAGGTATTCCACCATGTTAACGCAGAACCTGTGAAGGTATGCGTAGCGTACTTCACTTTGTCCTCTTCAGTACACTTACTTATGGCAAACACCAATTCGACCTTCTCGGTCCACCGTTTCAATCTGATCGGTCCTTCGGTTCCATCAAATTCCAAAGGTTTGCAGGCAGTGAATTCTTTGTAGGTGCATCCTACACGATTTCCTGTACTGCTAGATCCAAGGTTATTGTTGGTATGTAGCGCAGCCTGTACTGCGGCTATGTTTGAAGCTAGAAAAGTACGAAATTCCTCTTCATTCATATTCACGGTGTGTCGAGTAGTCGGTGCCATTTCCTTCAAAATAGTCAAATGGAACAGGTTAATCATACAGAATATTAAGAGTAGTTAATAGTATTTCGTAGCATAATATGAACTCATTTATAAAAGCTTTTTCTTCATATTAGCGTTTTATAAGTTTAAATTCGGGTAGTACCTACCCGTTAAGTTCATACTTAGTAGCTAATATACAATTCAACTACTAAAATTCTATATGAAAAACTGATTATAATAATATTTCTCGTTCAAACTTTTACACAATATTTTACAAACTTACAATACTGCTTATTTTACATGTAGCATGAAATATAGCACACAATAAATTTGATACAAGATGGTTGTGAAGATAATTCTAGCTAGTACACAAGTCGTTCAGCAAAGGCAATAAAGACACGTAATTCATACGTCCAGAAACAAGTCATGCATTCTGGTTTTACTAGGATTACTTCCCATCCTTGGTCTTGTGGAACATAACCATTATGGCTGTTGATAAGACAGCGTGTTGTAACGTCGTCAAAGGGACGATGGTTACGTAATGTCCAACAGTCCCGTAACAATCTAAAAACCTCATTTCTTACCCCAATTACCGACTCTGTCACTTGTGGAAACGTTTTGTTTAATAGTTGTAGCCCGATGTTCTTGTTCTCACTTTGGTGAGAAGCGAACATTACTAATCCGTAAGCATAACATGCTTCTTTATGTTGCATGTTAGCCGTTTTTTCTAAATCACGAAGTCCAATATTCGGATATATTGAATCAAAATAATTTCTTAACCCATTGCGTAAAATAGCATTTGGGTTCCCCGCAATATATGCGTCAAAGTAAACACATCGTAACTTATGGATTTCCCAATGTGATATCCCCCATCTTTCGAACGAAAGTCTCTTATAAACCAAGACATTCTTGAAACGTTCTTCGAATGTCTTACAAACTGATCTCGCCTTAAATAGTTGTGCCGAAAAATTCTGACCGACTCTAGACAAGATTTCATCAATCATGTCTCCGGGTAGGTCTCTTAAAATATTGGGTTGTCTATCCATTTTGTGTTTTTATACTGTAAAATAGACAAGAGTTAGATTCATAAAAAAAAATACTTATTAATACAAGCAATTTTTACATATATCATAAAGCATAAGCACACTATATTACATATATTACACCACACGAATACAACTATCTTATTCCGACTCGCTTGTTTCTTCTTTTTCGGTTTTGGTTCGTTTTGCCATGTTTCTAGGGATATATGATGTTCCCCTAATAGGAGCCGTCGTTTTCCACATTGGTTTAGAAAAACCTGGTGGTTTAGAGGTTCCCGGGTCATTGTTACAACTTAAGGACTTCGGGGGTTGACGATACATATAAAGTTCATCGGGGTTGGAATTAGATTTCTCTATTTTTATGCCCTTTCCCTTATTATTTTCTTTTGCCTTTTTAAATTAAGTTGGGGTAATTTCTATAACATCATCGAAATTCTCGTCGGAATCCGATTCATCGGAGAATTGGTAATCGTCCCAATATTTTGCTTCCTTGGCAGAAACACCATTGACCATAATTAACCTTGGTCGGTTGGTTGGGGATTTTCTTTTACTTAACCATTTTATTATTTCCCCCACCGGTTCTATTTCTTCATCCGGTTCCGATTCTTCTTCCGGTTCCGATTCTTCTTCCGGTTCCTCTTCGGGAACTTGTGAATCAGTCCATGAATCATTCCAATTTACATTTGACTCTTCATTATTATTAGGTCAGTCAATGGGACTTGTTCTAGAGGTAGACAACTATCACATAATATCAAACGCGTTAAGAGATTAATATATCACATAATATTCACATGTTAAAAATATATAGTTTCCAACAAAATTTGTTAAGCAATCATTTTTCAAGTAAACACGGTCGAAGTTCAGACTCACTAATGCATCCTAACAAACTCGATAAGACACACTAATGCAAAATTCTGGTTCTCTAAGACCAACGCTCTGATACCAACTGAAATGTCCCGTTCTTATTGATTAAAAACGTTCCATATTAATTGATTTCGTTGCGAGGTTTTGACCTCTATATGAGACGTTTTTCAAAGACTGCATTCATTTTTAAAACAAACCATAACCTTTATTTCATAAATAAAGGTTTAAAAAACTTTACGTAGATTATCAAATAATGATAATCTAAAATATCCTGTTTACACACGACCATTACATAATGGTTTACAATACAAATATGTTACATCGAAATCAGTTTCTTGAATGCAGTTTTTACACAATATCATTCAAACATGGACTCCAAATCTTGTCCTTATTTTAGTATGTAACAGCGGAAGCTCTTAGTATTCACCTGAGAATAAACATGCTTTAAACGTCAACAAAAATGTTGACGAGTTATAGGTTTAACCTATATATATCAAATCATAATAATAGACCACAAGATTTCATATTTCAATACACATCCCATACATAGAGATAAAAATCATTCATATGGTGAACACCTGGTAACCGACATTAACAAGATGCATATATAAGAATATCCGTATCATTCTGGGACACCCTTCGGATATGATATAAATTTCGAAGTACTAAAGCATCTGGTGAAATGTCCCGTTCTTATTGATTAAAAACGTTCCATATTAATTGATTTCGTTGCGAGGTTTTGACCTCTATATGAGACGTTTTTCAAAGACTGCATTCATTTTAAAACAAACCATAACCTTTATTTCATCAATAAAGGTTTAAAAAGCTTTACGTAGATTATCAAATAATGATAATCTAAAATATCCTGTTTACACACGACCATTACATAATGGTTTACAATACAAATATGTTACAACAAAATAAGTTTCTTGAATGCAGTTTTTACACAATATCATACAAGCATGGACTCCAAATCTCGTCCTTATTTAAGTATGCGACAGCGGAAGCTCTTAATAATCACCTGAGAATAAACATGCTTAAAACGTCAACATAAATGTTGGTGAGTTATAGGTTTAACCTATATATATCAAATCATAATAATAGACCACAAGATTTCATATTTCAATACACATCCCATACATAGAGATAAAAATCATTCATATGGTGAACACCTGGTAACCGACATTAACAAGATGCATATATAAGAATATCCCCATCATTCCGGGACACCCTTCGGATATGATATAAATTTCGAAGTACTAAAGCATCCGGTACTTTGGATGGGGTTTGTTAAGCCCAATAGATCTATCTTTAGGATTCGCGTCAATTAGGGTGTCTGTTCCCTAATTCTTAGATTACCAGACTTAATAAAAGGGGCATATTCGATTTCGATAATTCAACCATAGAATGTAGTTTCACGTACTTGTGTCTATTTTGTAAATCATTTATAAAACCTGCATGTATTCTCATCCCAAAAATATTAGATTTTAAAAGTGGGACTATAACTCACTTTCACAGATTTTTACTTCGTCGGGAAGTAAGATTTGGCCACTGGTTGATTCACGAACCTATAACAATATATACATATATATCAAAGTATGTTCAAAATATATTTACAACACTTTTAATATATTTTGATGTTTTAAGTTTATTAAGTCAGCTGTCCTCGTTAGTAACCTACAACTAGTTGTCCACAGTTAGATGTACAGAAATAAATCGATAAATATTATCTTGAATCAATCCACGACCCAGTGTATACGTATCTCAGTATTGATCACAACTCAAACTATATATATTTTGGAATCAACCTCAACCCTGTATAGCTAACTCCAACATTCACATATAGAGTGTCTATGGTTGTTCCGAAATATATATAGATGTGTCGACATGATAGGTCGAAACATTGTATACGTGTCTATGGTATCTCAAGATTACATAATATATAATACAAGTTGATTAAGTTATGGTTGGAATAGATTTGTTACCAATTTTCACGTAGCTAAAATGAGAAAAATTATCCAATCTTGTTTTACCCATAACTTCTTCATTTTAAATCCGTTTTGAGTGAATCAAATTGCTATGGTTTCATATTGAACTCTATTTTATGAATCTAAACAGAAAAATTATAGGTTTATAGTCGGAAAAATAAGTTACAAGTCGTTTTTATAAAGGTAGTCATTTCAGTCGAAAGAACGACGTCTAGATGACCATTTTAGAAAACATACTTCCACTTTGAGTTTAACCATAATTTTTGGATATAGTTTCATGTTCATAATAAAAATCATTTTCTCAGAATAACAACTTTTAAATCAAAGTTTATCATAGTTTTTAATTAACTAACCCAAAACAGCCCGCGGTGTTACTACGACGGCGTAAATCCGGTTTTACGGTGTTTTTCGTGTTTCCAGGTTTTAAATCATTAAGTTAGCATATAATATAGATATAGAACATGTGTTTAGTTGATTTTAAAAGTCAAGTTAGAAGGATTAACTTTTGTTTGCGAACAAGTTTAGAATTCACTAAACTATGTTCTAGTGATTACAAGTTTAAACCTTCGAATAAGATAGCTTTATATGTATGAATCGAATGATGTTATGAACATCATTACTACCTTAAGTTCCTTGGATAAACCTACTGGAAAAGAGAAAAATGGATCTAGCTTCAATGGATCCTTGGATGGCTCGAAGTTCTTGAAGCAGAATCGTGACACGAAAACAAGTTCAAGTAAGATCATCACTTAAAATAAGATTGTTATAGTTATAGAAATTGAACCAAAGTTTGAATATGATTATTACCTTGTATTAGAATGATAACCTACTGTAAGAAACAAAGATTTCTTGAGGTTGGATGATCACCTTACAAGATTGGAAGTGAGCTAGCAAACTTGAAAGTATTCTTGATTTTATGAAACTAGAACTTTTGGAATTTATGAAGAACATTTAGAACTTGAAGATAGAACTTGAGAGAGATCAATTAGATGAAGAAAATTGAAGAATGAAAGTGTTTGTAGGTGTTTTTGGTCGTTGGTGTATGGATTAGATATAAAGGATATGTTATTTTGTTTTCATGTAAATAAGTCATGAATGATTACTCATATTTTTGTAATTTTATGAGATATTTCATGCTAGTTGCCAAATGATGGTTCCCACATGTGTTAGGTGACTCACATGGGCTGCTAAGAGCTGATCATTGGAGTGTATATACCAATAGTACATACATCTAAAAGCTGTGTATTGTACGAGTACGAATACGGGTGCATACGAGTAGAATTGTTGATGAAACTGAACGAGGATGTAATTGTAAGCATTTTTGTTAAGTAGAAGTATTTTGATAAGTTTCTTGAAGTCTTTCAAAAGTGTATGAATACATATTAAAACACTACATGTATATACATTTTAACTGAGTCGTTAAGTCATCGTTAGTCGTTACATGTAAATGTTGTTTTGAAACCTTTAGGTTAACGATCTTGTTAAATGTTGTTAACCCAATGTTTATAATATCAAAAGAGATTTTAAATTATTATATTATTATGATATTATGATGTACGAATATCTCTTAATATGATATATATACATTAAATGTCGTTACAACGATAATCGTTACATATATGTCTCGTTTCAAAATCATTAAGTTAGTAGTCTTGTTTTTACATATGTAGTTCATTGTTAATATAATTAATGATATGTTTACTTATCATAATATCATGTTAACTATATATATAACCATATATATGTCATCATATAGTTTTTACAAGTTTTAACGTTCGTGAATCACCGGTCAACTTGGGTGGTCAATTGTCTATATGAAACCTATTTCAATTAATCAAGTCTTAACAAGTTTGATTGCTTAACATGTTGGAAACATTTAATCATGTAAATATCAATCTCAATTAATATATATAAACATGGAAAAGTTCGGGTCACTACAGTACCTACCCGTTAAATAAATTTCGTCCCGAAATTTTAAGCTGTTGAAGGTGTTGACGAATCTTCTGGAAATAGATGCGGGTATTTCTTCTTCATCTGATCTTCACGCTCCCAGGTGAACTCGGGTCCTCTACGAGCATTCCATTGAACCTTAACAATTGGTATCTTGTTTTGCTTAAGTCTTTTAACCTCACGATCCATTATTTCGACGGGTTCTTCGATGAATTGAAGTTTTTCGTTGATTTGGATTTCATCTAATGGAATAGTGAGATCTTCTTTAGCAAAACATTTCTTCAAATTCGAGACTTGGAAAGTGTTATGTACAGCCGCGAGTTGTTGAGGTAACTCAAGTCGGTAAGCTACTGGTCCAACACGATCAATAATCTTGAATGGTCCAATATACCTTGGATTTAATTTCCCTCGTTTACCAAATCGAACAACGCCTTTCCAAGGTGCAACTTTAAGCATGACCATCTCTCCAATTTCAAATTCTATATCTTTTCTTTTAATGTCAGCGTAGCTCTTTTGTCGACTTTGGGCGGTTTTCAACCGTTGTTGAATTTGGATGATCTTCTCGGTAGTTTCTTGTATAATCTCCGGACCCGTAATCTGTCTATCCCCCACTTCACTCCAACAAATCGGAGACCTGCACTTTCTACCATAAAGTGCTTCAAACGGCGCCATCTCAATGCTTGAATGGTAGCTGTTGTTGTAGGAAAATTCTGCTAATGGTAGATGTCGATCCCAACTGTTTCCGAAATCAATAACACATGCTCGTAGCATGTCTTCAAGCGTTTGTATCGTCCTTTCGCTCTGCCCATCAGTTTGTGGATGATAGGCAGTACTCATGTCTAGACGAGTTCCTAATGCTTGCTGTAATGTCTGCCAGAATCTTGAAATAAATCTGCCATCCCTATCAGAGATAATAGAGATTGGTATTCCATGTCTGGAGATGACTTCCTTCAAATACAGTCGTGCTAACTTCTCCATCTTGTCATCTTCTCTTATTGGCAGGAAGTGTGCTGATTTGGTGAGACGATCAACTATTACCCAAATAGTATCAAAACCACTTGCAGTCCTTGGCAATTTAGTGATGAAATCCATGGTAATGTTTTCCCATTTCCATTCTGGGATTTCGGGTTGTTGAAGTAGACCTGATGGTTTCTGATGCTCAGCTTTGACCTTAGAACACGTCAAACATTCTCCTACGTATTTAGCAACATCGGCTTTCATACCCGGCCACCAAAAATGTTTCTTGAGATCCTTGTACATCTTCCCCGTTCCAGGATGTATTGAGTATCTGGTTTTATGAGCTTCTCTAAGTACCATTTCTCTCATATCTCCAAATTTTGGTACCCAAATCCTTTCAGCCCTATACCGGGTTCCGTCTTCCCGAATATTAAGATGCTTCTCCGATCCTTTGGGTATTTCATCCTTTAAATTTCCCTCTTTTAAAACTCCTTGTTGCGCCTCCTTTATTTGAGTAGTAATGTTATTATGAATCATTATATTCATAGATTTTACTCGAATGGGTTCTCTGTCCTTCCTGCTCAAGGCATCGGCTACCACATTTGCCTTCCCCGGGTGGTAACGAATCTCAAAGTCGTAATCATTCAATAATTCAATCCACCTACGCTGCCTCATATTCAGTTGTTTCTGATTAAATATGTGTTGAAGACTTTTGCGGTCGGTATATATAATACTTTTGACCCCATATAAGTAGTGCCTCCAAGTCTTTAATGCAAAAACAACCGCGCCTAATTCCAAATCATGCGTCGTATAATTTTGTTCGTGAATCTTCAATTGTCTAGACGCATAAGCAATCACCTTCGTTCGTTGCATTAATACACAACCGAGACCTTGCTTTGATGCATCACAATAAATCACAAAATCATCATTCCCTTCAGGCAATGACAATATAGGTGCCGTAGTTAGCTTTTTCTTCAATAACTGAAACGCTTTCTCTTGTTCATCATTCCATTCAAATTTCTTCCCTTTATGCGTTAATGCAGTCAAGGGTTTTGCTATTCTGGAAAAGTCTTGGATGAACCTTCTGTAGTAACCAGCTAGTCCTAAAAACTGGCGTATGTGTTTCGGAGTTTTCGGGGTTTCCCACTTTTCAACAGTTTCTATCTTTGCCGGATCCACCTTAATACCTTCTTTGTTCACTATGTGACCGAGGAATTGAACTTCTTCCAACCAAAATGCACACTTTGAAAACTTAGCGTACAATTCTTCCTTCCTCAATACTTCTAACACCTTTCTCAAATGTTCACCGTGTTCTTGGTCATTCTTTGAGTAAATAAGTATGTCATCAATGAAAACAATGACAAACTTGTCAAGGTATGGTCCACACACTCGGTTCATAAGGTCCATGAACACAGCTGGTGCATTAGTTAAACCAAACGGCATGACCATAAACTCGTAATGACCGTAAC
Source organism: Rutidosis leptorrhynchoides (assembly GCF_046630445.1). Lineage (NCBI taxonomy): Eukaryota > Viridiplantae > Streptophyta > Magnoliopsida > Asterales > Asteraceae > Rutidosis > Rutidosis leptorrhynchoides. The sequence continues at coordinate 207,325,866 of NC_092333.1, forward strand.
GTGTTCTGAAAGCAGTCTTTGGAATATCATCTTCTTTCACCCGCATTTGATGATACCCGGAACGTAAGTCAATCTTTGAATAAACAGACGAGCCTTGTAGTTGATCAAATAAGTCGTCGATTCTCGGTAGTGGGTAGCGGTTCTTGATGGTAAGTTTGTTCAACTCTCGGTAGTCGATACACAACCTGAATGTACCATCTTTCTTCTTGACAAACAAAACAGGAGCTCCCCACGGTGATGTGCTTGGTCGAATGAAACCACGCTCTAAAAGTTCTTGTAATTGGCTTTGCAGTTCTTTCATCTCGCTGGGTGCGAGTCTGTAAGGAGCACGAGCTATTGGTGCAGATCCTGGTACAAGATCTATTTGAAATTCAACGGATCGATGTGGGGGTAATCCCGGTAATTCTTTCGGAAATACATCGGGAAATTCTTTTGCAATGGAAACATCATTGATGCTCTTTTCTTCAGTTTGTACTTTCTCGACGTGTGCTAGAACAGCATAGCAACCTTTTCTTATTAGTTTTTGTGCCTTCAAATTACTAATAAGATGTAGCTTCGTGTTGCCCTTTTCTCCGTACACCATTAAGGGTTTTCCTTTTTCTCGTATAATGCGAATTGCATTTTTGTAACAAACGATCTCCGCTTTCACTTCTTTCAACCAGTCCATACCGATTATCACATCAAAACTCCCTAACTCTACTGGTATCAAATCAATCTTAAATGTTTCGCTAACCAGTTTAATTTCTCGATTCCGACATATATTATCTGCTGAAATTAATTTACCATTTGCTAATTCGAGTAAAAATTTACTATCCAAAGGCGTCAATGGACAACTTAATTTAGCACAAAAATCTCTACTCATATAGCTTCTATCCGCACCCGAATCAAATAAAACGTAAGCAGATTTATTGTCAATAAGAAACGTACCCGTAACAAGCTCCGGGTCTTCCTGTGCCTCTACCGCATTAATATTGAAAACTCTTCCACGGCCTTGTCCATTCGTGTTCTCCTGGTTCGGGCAATTTCTAATAATGTGGCCTGGTTTTCCACATTTATAACAAACTACATTGGCATAACTTGCTCCGACACTACTTGCTCCGCCATTACTCGTTCCGACACCATTTGTTCCTTTCGTTCTATTAACCCCTGGTCCGTAGACCTCACACTTCGCCGCGCTATGACCATTTCTTTTACACTTGTTGCAAAATTTTGTGCAGAACCCCGAGTGATTCTTTTCACACCTTTGGCATAGCTGCTTCTGATTGTTGTTGTTGTTGCGGTTATTATTGTTGTTGGGATGATTGTTGTAGTTGCTGTTGTTGTTGTTGTTGTTGTTGTTGGGCCGTTTGTTGTAGTTGCGATTGATGTTGCGATTGTTGGGATAATTGTTGCGATTATTGTTGTAATTGCTGTTGTTGTTGTATTGGTGATTCTTATCACCGTTTTCCTCCCACTTTCTTTTGACTTGCTTCACATTGGCCTCTTCAGCAGTCTGTTCTTTAATTCTTTCTTCAATCTGGTTCACTAGTTTGTGAGCCATTCTACATGCCTGTTGTATGGAGGCGGGCTCGTGTGAACTTATATCTTCTTGGATTCTTTCCGGTAATCCTTTCACAAACGCGTCGATCTTCTCTTCCTCATCTTCGAATGCTCCCGGACACAATAGGCACAATTCTGTGAATCGTATTTCGTACGTGGTAATATCAAATCCTTGGGTTCGTAACCCTCTAAGTTCTGTCTTGAGCATATTGACCTCGGTTCTGGGACGGTACTTCTCGTTCATCAAGTGCTTGAATGCTGACCACGGTAGTGCGTACGCATCATCTTGTCCCACTTGCTCTAGATAGGTATTCCACCATGTTAACGCAGAACCTGTGAAGGTATGCGTAGCGTACTTCACTTTGTCCTCTTCAGTACACTTACTTATGGCAAACACCGATTCAACCTTCTCGGTCCACCGTTTCAATCCGATCGGTCCTTCAGTTCCATCAAATTCCAAAGGTTTGCAGGCAGTGAATTCTTTGTAGGTGCATCCTACACGATTTCCTGTACTGCTAGATCCAAGGTTATTGTTGGTATGTAGCGCAGCCTGTACTGCGGCTATGTTTGAAGCTAGAAAAGTACGGAATTCCTCTTCATTCATATTCACGGTGTGTCGAGTAGTCGGTGCCATTTCCTTCAAAATAGTTAAATGGAACAAGTTAATCATACAGAATATTAAGAGTAGTTAATAGTATTTTGTAGCATAATATGAACTCATTTATAAAAGCTTTTTCTTCATATTAGCGTTTTATAAGTTTAAATTCGGGTAGTACCTACCCGTTAAGTTCATACTTAGTAGCTAATATACAATTCAACTACTACAATTCTATATGAAAAACTGATTATAATAATATTTCGCGTTCAAACTTTTATACAATATTTTACAAACTTACAATACCGCTTATTTTACATAAAGCATGAAATATAGCACACAATAACTTTGATACAAGATAGTTGTGAAGACAATTCTAGCTAGTACACAAGTCGTTCAGCAAAGGCAATAAAGACACGTAATTCATACGTCCAGAAACAAGTCATGCATTCTGGTTTTACTAGGACTACTTCCCATCCTTGGTCTTGTGCAACATAACCGTTATGGCCGTTGATAAGACAGCGTGTTGTAACGTCATCAAAGGGACGAGGGTTACGTAATGTCCAACAGTCCCGTAATAATCTAAAAACCTCATTTCTTACCCCAATTACCGACTCCGTCACTTGTGGGAACGTTTTGTTTAATAGTTGTAGCCCGATGTTCTTGTTCTCACTTTGGTGAGAAGCGAACATTACTAATCCGTAAGCATAACATGCTTCTTTATGTTGCATGTTAGCCGCTTTTTCTAAATCACGAAGTCCAATATTCGGATATATTGAGTCAAAATAATTTCTTAACCCATTGCGTAAAATAGCATTTGGGTTCCCCGCAATATATGCGTCAAAGTAAACACATCGTAACTTATTGGTTTCCCAATGTGATATCCCCCATCTTTCAAACGAAAGTCTCTTATAAACCAAGACATTCTTGGAACGTTCTTCGAATGTCTTACAAACTGATCTCGCCTTAAATAGTTGTGCCGAAGAATTCTGACCGACTCTAGACAAGATTTCATCAATCATGTCTCCGGGTAGGTCTCTTAAAATATTGGGTTGTCTATCCATTTTGTGTTTTTATACTGTAAAATAGACAAGAGTTAGATTCATAAAAAAAAAATACTTATTAATACAAGCAATTTTTACATATATCATAAAGCATAAGCACACTATATTACATATATTACACTACACGAATACAACTATCTTATTCCGACTCGCTTGTTTCTTCTTCTTCGGTTTTAGTTCGTTTTGCCAAGTTTCTAGGGATATATGATGTTCCCCTAATACGAGCCGTCGTGATCCACATTGGTTTAGAAAAACCTGGTGGTTTAGAGGTTCCCGGGTCATTGTTACAACTTAAGGACTTCGGGGGTTGACGATACATATAAAGTTCATCGGGGTTGGAATTAGATTTCTCTATTTTTATGCCCTTTCCCTTATTATTTTCTTTTGCCTTTTTAAATTCAGTTGGGGTAATTTCTATAACATCATCGGAATTCTCGTCGGAATCCGATTCATCGGAGAATTGGTAATCCTCCCAATATTTTGCTTCCTTGGCGGAAACACCATTGACCATAATTAACCTTGGTCGGTTGGTTGAGGATTTTCTTTTACTTAACCGTTTTATTATTTCCCCCACCGGTTCTATTTCTTCATCCGGTTCCGATTCTTCTTCCGGTTCCGATTCTTCTTCCGGTTCTGACTCTTCTTCCGGTTCCTCTTCGGGAACTTGTGAATCAGTCCACGAATCATTCCAATTTACATTTGACTCTTCATTATTATTAGGTGAGTCAATGGGACTTGTTCTAGAGGTAGACATCTATCACATAATATCAAACACGTTAAGAGATTAATATATCACATAATATTCACATGTTAAAAATATATAGTTTCCAACAAAATTTGTTAAGCAATCATTTTTCAAGTAAACACGGTCGAAGTCCAGACTCACTAATGCATCCTAACAAACTCGATAAGACACACTAATGCAAAATTCTGGTTCTCTAAGACCAACGCTCTGATACCAACTGAAATGTCCCGTTCTTATTGATTAAAAACGTTCCATATTAATTGATTTCGTTGCGAGGTTTTGACCTCTATATGAGACGTTTTTCAAAGACTGCATTCATTTTAAAACAAACCATAACCTTTATTTCATCAATAAAGGTTTAAAAAGCTTTACGTAGATTATCAAATAATGATAATCTAAAATATCCTGTTTACACACGACCATTACATAATGGTTTACAATACAAATATGTTACAACAAAATAAGTTTCTTGAATGCAGTTTTTACACAATATCATACAAGCATGGACTCCAAATCTCGTCCTTATTTAAGTATGCGACAGCGGAAGCTCTTAATAATCACCTGAGAATAAACATGCTTAAAACGTCAACATAAATGTTGGTGAGTTATAGGTTTAACCTATATATATCAAATCATAATAATAGACCACAAGATTTCATATTTCAATACACATCCCATACATAGAGATAAAAATCATTCATATGGTGAACACCTGGTAACCGACATTAACAAGATGCATATATAAGAATATCCCCATCATTCCGGGACACCCTTCGGATATGATATAAATTTCGAAGTACTAAAGCATCCGGTACTTTGGATGGGGTTTGTTAAGCCCAATAGATCTATCTTTAGGATTCGCGTCAATTAGGGTGTCTGTTCCCTAATTCTTAGATTACCAGACTTAATAAAAGGGGCATATTCGATTTCGATAATTCAACCATAGAATGTAGTTTCACGTACTTGTGTCTATTTTGTAAATCATTTATAAAACCTGCATGTATTCTCATCCCAAAAATATTAGATTTTAAAAGTGGGACTATAACTCACTTTCACAGATTTTTACTTCGTCGGGAAGTAAGATTTGGCCACTGGTTGATTCACGAACCTATAACAATATATACATATATATCAAAGTATGTTCAAAATATATTTACAACACTTTTAATATATTTTGATGTTTTAAGTTTATTAAGTCAGCTGTCCTCGTTAGTAACCTACAACTAGTTGTCCACAGTTAGATGTACAGAAATAAATCGATAAATATTATCTTGAATCAATCCACGACCCAGTGTATACGTATCTCAGTATTGATCACAACTCAAACTATATATATTTTGGAATCAACCTCAACCCTGTATAGCTAACTCCAACATTCACATATAGAGTGTCTATGGTTGTTCCGAAATATATATAGATGTGTCGACATGATAGGTCGAAACATTGTATACGTGTCTATGGTATCTCAAGATTACATAATATATAATACAAGTTGATTAAGTTATGGTTGGAATAGATTTGTTACCAATTTTCACGTAGCTAAAATGAGAAAAATTATCCAATCTTGTTTTACCCATAACTTCTTCATTTTAAATCCGTTTTGAGTGAATCAAATTGCTATGGTTTCATATTGAACTCTATTTTATGAATCTAAACAGAAAAAGTATAGGTTTATAGTCGGAAAAATAAGTTACAAGTCGTTTTTATAAAGGTAGTCATTTCAGTCGAAAGAACGACGTCTAGATGACCATTTTAGAAAACATACTTCCACTTTGAGTTTAACCATAATTTTTGGATATAGTTTCATGTTCATAATAAAAATCATTTTCTCAGAATAACAACTTTTAAATCAAAGTTTATCATAGTTTTTAATTAACTAACCCAAAACAGCCCGCGGTGTTACTACGACGGCGTAAATCCGGTTTTACGGTGTTTTTCGTGTTTCCAGGTTTTAAATCATTAAGTTAGCATATAATATAGATATAGAACATGTGTTTAGTTGATTTTAAAAGTCAAGTTAGAAGGATTAACTTTTGTTTGCGAACAAGTTTAGAATTCACTAAACTATGTTCTAGTGATTACAAGTTTAAACCTTCGAATAAGATAGCTTTATATGTATGAATCGAATGATGTTATGAACATCATTACTACCTTAAGTTCCTTGGATAAACCTACTGGAAAAGAGAAAAATGGATCTAGCTTCAATGGATCCTTGGATGGCTCGAAGTTCTTGAAGCAGAATCGTGACACGAAAACAAGTTCAAGTAAGATCATCACTTAAAATAAGATTGTTATAGTTATAGAAATTGAACCAAAGTTTGAATATGATTATTACCTTGTATTAGAATGATAACCTACTGTAATAAACAAAGATTTCTTGAGGTTGGATGATCACCTTACAAGATTGGAAGTGAGCTAGCAAACTTGAAAGTATTCTTGATTTTATGAAACTAGAACTTTTGGAATTTATGAAGAACACTTAGAACTTGAAGATAGAACTTGAGAGAGATCAATTAGATGAAGAAAATTGAAGAATGAAAGTGTTTGTAGGTGTTTTTGGTCGTTGGTGTATGGATTAGATATAAAGGATATGTTATTTTGTTTTCATGTAAATAAGTCATGAATGATTACTCATATTTTTGTAATTTTATGAGATATTTCATGCTAGTTGCCAAATGATGGTTCCCACATGTGTTAGGTGACTCACATGGGCTGCTAAGAGCTGATCATTGGAGTGTATATACCAATAGTACATACATCTAAAAGCTGTGTATTGTACGAGTACGAATACGGGTGCATACGAGTAGAATTGTTGATGAAACTGAACGAGGATGTAATTGTAAGCATTTTTGTTAAGTAGAAGTATTTTGATAAGTTTCTTGAAGTCTTTCAAAAGTGTATGAATACATATTAAAACACTACATGTATATACATTTTAACTGAGTCGTTAAGTCATCGTTAGTCGTTACATGTAAATGTTGTTTTGAAACCTTTAGGTTAACGATCTTGTTAAATGTTGTTAACCCAATGTTTATAATATCAAAAGAGATTTTAAATTATTATATTATTATGATATTATGATGTACGAATATCTCTTAATATGATATATATACATTAAATGTCGTTACAACGATAATCGTTACATATATGTCTCGTTTCAAAATCATTAAGTTAGTAGTCTTGTTTTTACATATGTAGTTCATTGTTAATATAATTAATGATATGTTTACTTATCATAATATCATGTTAACTATATATATAACCATATATATGTCATCATATAGTTTTTACAAGTTTTAACGTTCGTGAATCACCGGTCAACTTGGGTGGTCAATTGTCTATATGAAACCTATTTCAATTAATCAAGTCTTAACAAGTTTGATTGCTTAACATGTTGGAAACATTTAATCATGTAAATATCAATCTCAATTAATATATATAAACATGGAAAAGTTCGGGTCACTACATCTGGTACTTTGGATGGGGTTTGTTAGGTCCAATAGATCTATCTTTAGGATTCGCGTCAATTAGGGTGTCTGTTCCCTAATTCTTAGATTACCAGACTTAATAAAAAGGGGCATATTCAATTTCGATAATTCAACCATAGAATGTAGTTTCACGTACTTGTGTCTATTTTGTAAATCATTTATAAAACCTGCATGTATTCTCATCCCAAAAATATTAGATTTTTAAAGTGGGACTATAACTCACTTTCACAGATTTTTACTTCGTCGGAAAGTAAGACTTGGCCACTGGTTGATTCACGAACCTATAACAATATATACATATATATCAAAGTATGTTCAAAATATATTTACAACACTTTTAATATATTTTGATGTTTTAAGTTTATTAAGTCAGCTGTCCTCGTTAGTAACCTACAACTAGTTGTCCACAGTTAGATGTACAGAAATAAATCGATAAATATTATCTTGAATCAATCCACGACCCAGTGTATACGTATCTCAGTATTGATCACAACTCAAACTATATATATTTTGGAATTAACCTCAACCCTGTATAGCTAACTCCAACATTCACATATAGAGTGTCTATGGTTGTTCCGAAATATATATAGATGTGTCGACATGATAGGTCGAAACATTGTATACGTGTCTATGGTATCTCAAGATTACATAATATACAATACAAGTTGATTAAGTTATGGTTGGAATAGATTTGTTACCAATTTTCACGTAGCTAAAATGAGAAAAATTATCCAATCTTGTTTTACCCATAACTTCTTCATTTTAAATCCGTTTTGAGTGAATCAAATTGCTATGGTTTCATATTGAACTCTATTTTATGAATCTAAATAGAAAAAGTATAGGTTTATAGTTGGAAAAATAAGTTACAAGTCATTTTTGTAAAGGTAGTCATTTCAGTCGAAAGAACGACGTCTAGATGACCATTTTAGAAAACATACTTCCACTTTGAGTTTAACCATAATTTTTGGATATAGTTTCATGTTCATAATAAAAATCATTTTCTCAGAATAACAACTTTTAAATCAAAGTTTATCATAGTTTTTAATTAACTAACCCAAAACAGCCCGCGGTGTTACTACGACGGCGTAAATCCGGTTTTACGGTGTTTTTCGTGTTTCCAGGTTTTAAATCATTAAGTTAGCATATCATATAGATATAGAACATGTGTTTAGTTGATTTTAAAAGTCAAGTTAGAAGGATTAACTTTTGTTTGCGAACAAGTTTAGAATTAACTAAACTATGTTCTAGTGATTACAAGTTTAAACCTTCGAATAAGATAGCTTTATATGTATGAATTGAATGATGTTATGAACATCATTACTACCTTAAGTTCCTTGGATAAACCTACTGGAAAAGAGAAAAATGGATCTAGCTTCAACGGATCCTTGGATGGCTCGAAGTTCTTGAAGCAGAATCATGACACGAAAACAAGTTCAAGTAAGATCATCACTTGAAATAAGATTGTTATAGTTATAGAAATTGAACCAAAGTTTGAATATGATTATTACCTTGTATTAGAATGATAACCTACTGTAAGAAACAAAGATTTCTTGAGGTTGGATGATCACCTTACAAGATTGGAAGTGAGCTAGCAAACTTGAAAGTATTCTTGATTTTATGTAACTAGAACTTGTAGAATATATGAAGAACACTTAGAACTTGAAGATAGAACTTGAGAGAGATCAATTAGATGAAGAAAATTGAAGAATGAAAGTGTTTGTAGGTGTTTTTGGTCGTTGGTGTATGGATTAGATATAAAGGATATGTAATTTTGTTTTCATGTAAATAAGTCATGAATGATTACTCATATTTTTGTAATTTTATGAGATATTTCATGCTAGTTGCCAAATGATGGTTCCCACATGTGTTAGGTGACTCACATGGGCTGCTAAGAGCTGATCATTGGAGTGTATATACTAATAGTACATACATCTAAAAGCTGTGTATTGTACGAGTACGAATACGGGTGCATACGAGTAGAATTGTTGATGAAACTGAACGAGGATGTAATTGTAAGCATTTTTGTTAAGTAGAAGTATTTTGATAAGTGTCTTGAAGTCTTTCAAAAGTGTATGAATACATATTAAAACACTACATGTATATACATTTTAACTGAGTCGTTAAGTCATCGTTAGTCGTTACATGTAAGTGTTGTTTTGAAACCTTTAGGTTAACGATCTTGTTAAATGTTGTTAACCCAATGTTTATAATATCAAATGAGATTTTAAATTATTATATTATCATGATATTATCATGTATGAATATCTCTTAATATGATATATATACATTAAATGTCATTACAACGATAATCGTTACATATATGTCTCGTTTAAAAATCATTAAGTTAGTAGTCTTGTTTTTACATATGTAGTTCATTGTTAATATACTTAATGATATGTTTAATTATCATAGTATCATGTTAACTATATATATATCCATATATATGTCATCATATAGTTTTTACAAGTTTTAACGTTCGTGAATCACCGGTCAATTTGGGTGGTCAATTGTCTATATGAAACATATTTCAATTAATCAAGTCTTAACAAGTTTGATTGTTTAACATGTTGGAAACATTTAATCATGTAAATATCAATCTCAATTAATATATATAAACATGGAAAAGTTCGGGTCACTACAAACATGAACTTATATATTGCCGATTTCCGAGACACAAATTATGTATAATCTAAAAAATACATTTTATGACTAATTAAACTAATTATGTGTTTATTTATTCTATAAAGTTTATAAATTAATGATTAAGTATTGATAGTATCAAATACATTTGGTGTAACTTATATTATTTATTTATTTAACTTATAACTTATACTCATATTATTATAGTTATATATTACTCGTTTAATATTCCATATGTAAATATGTAAATAGATAGAGAAGTTATCCTCAATTAATTTTCATGAAAACTTACCCTCTCAAACAGTACTGCGAATATCACAGATTTCGGAGCCAAATTTTGAAGCTGGTCCGAAATTTTTCATTAAAAAATTATGGTAAATTCAAAACATTTGGGGTTGATCCTACCACACTAGTTTTGATCCATCCACACCAAAACAATATATATTACCTATATTACCCTTTATAAGTAGTTTAAGGGTAAAATAGGAAGTTTGTATTATTTTGGTGTGGATAGATCAAATGCTAGTGTGGAAAGATGACCTCCCAAATTCAAAGGAGCCAAATCAAATTGGGGTTAGCTAAAAGATTTCTGAACAATGTTGTATCAGTTTTTTCACTAAAGAACTCAAGTATCTTTTTTTTTTCACCAAAGTACACGAGTATCTCTCTTTTTCACCATATTGGGTTATTCGTATTTGATTTTCTTGTATGTTATTAACGATTCAGTAATTTTAATTGTTTATAACATTGTTGCTAACTACGTACTCCGTATATAAAAGTTGTTTATAACTCTGTTGCATTAATTGATCTATGTTAAATGTGTTGGGGGAGAATGTGGGTTTATGCGTAACGATCATATTAATCTTAACCCACGACAATAAGTGTTTTGATGATAACATATGCACACAACTTTCTTAAGCATAATAGAATACATGGTTGGGTGATGTATTAACATTCCACAATGGTCTAAACTTTTTTAAGCATAATAGAATACATGGTTTACCATATTCGAGAGACGTGATGTGTTTCAATGCTTTCGTTAATGATTGGTTTTAAAAGATAGTTAGGCCCTTAAAAAGAGTTCAACCATAAAGAACACCATGGCCAAGTCAAGATAACTTCCATGAACACGTTCGGTTATCCTAACGGTCCAATCATTTATATGTCTAAACAGTTCCTTAATTAACTAAGAATCCCTCAAACGGGGTGCAATGAGTGAGACCGCGTTATGGTGCAGTGTACTAATCAACACTGACCGGGTTCCATGGCCTTACTTAGCAGAGGTACAACTTACAACAACCGCTGTGCTTCAGTGTGCACATATGAAGTTTATATGCTTGGTAACTATACTAGCATGGTCTGGGACCGACAATGTACTAAGGGTCTAGTCATAGGTTTCACTATGAAAGAGTCATCAGTTGGAATCCAAAGCTTGATAGACTTACTACAACCGGTGTGCCTCAGTCGATCTTACGTTGTATCCGATAGACTTCTCTTACCAAGGGGTGACACAAATAGTGTACTCTGAATCGGGGTTCGCGACTTCCCAATAACAGAGCCAATAACTACGTTCTATTAGTTGGAAAAGCGATTGAGTTTACAGCATAATCGGAAAGCATTTCAACAACATACACAAGCCATAACATTATTTCAGCATTATAACTGCTTACATCATAACATACATTAACGATAACTACTCGCTAATCATGGCAATAATATCACATAACGTAATGATAGAAGACATTATATAAAGATAAGGGATAGAAGTACCAGTAGATTAAACGAGTTCCGAATACAAAAGTGACAACTTCAAGATTCCAGACCGCTCCTAATACAATCTTCGGCGTTCTTCTCTGGGTACTAGGTTTCCCGCACGGAGTCGAAGGCCTTGAGAGTATGACTAATATTATACAAGAGAGAGAAAAAAGTGAATTGAAGTGTGTGTTGGAATGAATGACAAAGACCCTTTAAATAAGCATAAAATTTACCTGCAAATGGCTGGCAGGCCATTTGGTAGGCTGTTTGGCAGGCCGTTTGGCAAGCCATTTGCAGAGCCTGTTTGGTCAGGCAAGCCGTTTAACGAGGCTGTTTGATCTGGGCGTTTGGCAGGCTGTTTGCCATACTGGTAGGCCGTTTGGCATCCCATTTGGTAAGCCATTTGGCTTGCTGATTCCCTGGATCGTAACTTGATTTCTTGTCTTTCACCGTTTTCGCTCTAGAATCTTCGTTTTAGCTCCGATTCTCTTGATTCTTTTTGCACCATCTTCATAATTACTTGTTCTTCAATTCTAACCGACGAAGTGGGAATTTTTCCAAAAAAGTTTGAATATTTCTTGTTTTTGGGCCTTAATAACGGGGTAAAAATGTGACTTTTTAGCCGATATCACCTACCGCCTCAAAATAAGAATGCATTCGAGCGTCTTGGAGTTCAGCTAGCCTCACTAACCAATTTGGAATTGGTGCAGTGAATCCATTGTCGAAAATCACTGGGGTATTCATCTTTAACTCCCCAAATCTCTTCATCTGTAATCCATGTGTACCTGGTACAAAAATATTTGCATCTCTGCAAGCATTAATAGTATCATGGATAAATATACTGAAAAACCTTTCACAAGGAATGTATGAACTCCTTGGTTTATCCACTTGTGCTTGAACCAGATCCCACAAAAGTTCTGCATCGACAAACATCTGTTGATGATTGAGAATATTACAAACCACTGGGAGTGCAAGTATTTCTTTTGAAACTTAGCTAGTGGAACATTGTTAGCTCCACTATAACCAAGCTAAAAAATTGAGCTCATCATTTGCTGAGTAGCTGAAAGAGCAGGAGCATTCTGTACAAGAGGAAGCTGAAAGATCCTCCTGAAGTCAGCTTTAGTAATTCTCCTCAATCCATATACCCCTCTCAGCTCGAATTCAAAATCTAGCTGGTTCTCCCTATGGATTGGCAGCAGTAGATTGTGTAGCCTCAATAAACTTGATTGTTCTGTTGAGAAGCTCCAAGTCTATAACTGGCACACTAACAGTTGAGCTTAATGCAGGCCATAATGTATGCCTCTCCAGAATTGCTCAATGTAGCTAAGGAAAGTTAAGCACTATACTCTACCATGCCAATCTCTTTTATCAAGAACTTTAGCCTAAGTTCATCTAAGGGTTTAGTGAACATGTCAACTAATTACACTTTGGTAGGCACAAAGTATAATACTACATCTCCTTTTTCAACATGGTCCTTAATGAAATGATAACGAATATCTATGTGTTTAGTCTTAGAATGCTGAACCGGGTTGCTAGTTATGGCAATTGCACTCTGTGAATCACAGTATATCGGGGTCTTAGTGATCTTACAGCCATAAACTAGGAGTTGAATTTGCATTCACAAAACTTGTGAAAAATGAGCTGCAGCAATATACTCAGACTCAGCAGTTGATAAAGAAACACATTTTTGTTTCTTAGATGACCAACCAACTAACCTATTCCTCAATATTTGAATTGACCCAGATGTACTTTTTCTATCAACATGGCAACCGCAATGATCTGCATCAGTATAAGCAGTGAGATTGAAATCAGATCCATGTGGATACCAGATTCCAAGATTAGGAGTACCTTTTAGGTACTGAAAAATCCTAACCACTGCTTTGGAGTGGGATTTCTTAGGGTTTGACTGAAAGCGAACACAGACAGTTACGGCAAGTGTAATGTCTGGTCTACTTGCAGCCAGATACATTAAAGAGCCAACCATGCTTCGATAAGGCGTAATGTCAAAGGGTTCCCCATTAGCATCAACATCCAGAAATGTCCTCATTGGGGTTGTCATTTATTTTAAAGCAGTCATTTTAAAATGTTTTAGCATATCATTGATATACTTTGTTTGACTGATAAAAATCCCATTTGGTAATTTTTTTACTTGTAAAACCAAGAAGAAATTAAGCTGGTCAAGCATGCTCATTTCGAATTTGTTGGCGATAAGGTCACCAAATTCTTTGTATAAGGCCGGGGATGTGAAACCAAAAATAATATCATCAACGTAAATTTGAACTAAGAGAATGTGACCGTGGTTTTTACGGATGAAGAGCGTTGTATTAATCGTTCCACGAGAGAAGCCATTATCCAGTAAGTACTTTGTTAAGCTCTCGTACTATGCACACGGTGCTTGCTTCAGACCATACAAAGCTTTCTCCAAGTAATATACTTGGTTTGCTACTTTCTTAGTCATGGACTTAGGAATCCATACAGACTTGTAATTCAAGTTAGGATTATAACCTGTGACACGAAAAACATATTTGTTAGGTAGACGTCCAAACTTTTCAGTTGACATTTGAGTATGTTGATTTTGCAAAATTTCCATTTTTATTTTTACCTTCCTTTGCATCATACTCACTCAAATCAGGTTTTGGACTCGTGGTTTGTTTTGAATACTTCTTTGGTTTTGTTAAAACACTTTCCTTGTATGTTTTTTCATTAACTTCAGAGGAAGTTTTTCATTTGAACATGAACCATCTGGATGATGTACCTTCTTCACAATGAATTGTGGTGAAAGTGTAACCTTTGAAACTCTTTTCTCAAATTGAGATCGTAAAGGATTTTTAAGAATGGTAATGGGTGTTGAAACTTTAGAAACATTTGGTTGTGATTTACCCTTAACCTTGTTATCAATCTCGCCAGAATACTCAAACAATATTCATACACTTAGTAAGCATTTGTGATGTGTGTGCTTCCAAAGCAATCTGTTGTGTTGTTGCCTGTTTTAGTTGAATTATCTTTCAATTCAAGCATTTAATCTCAAGACATAAATCTTCAGCAGATACTAAAACTTCACCTTCCTTAAAATCATAAGTACATTCTTCCTTAGGAAGTTTAGGCAATTTTTCACTCAATTCAAGCATTTGTTTCAAGTGTTTGCATTTAAGTTGCAATTATATGTACTCTTTTTCAAGTTTATCAACTAGATGAAACAAATTCAATTCTGCAGGATTTTCCTCTCTAGGTTCTACCTTAGGTTCAACTTTTAGTTCTACTGTAGGTTCTACATTGACATCAGAAGCCGTTTGACCTAGTGATACTGACTCAAACAAGGCAGTAAGTTCATGTGCTAGGTCTTCACAGATAGAATCATCAAAAATAGAACATGCAGGTAAAGCCTGTAGCATTGGTTGTACATCAAAAGTTGGTTCATCAAACACCTCATCTATGAAAATAATGCTAGAAGTAGGTTTGTTAAACACTTCATTCTCAAGCATTAAAATGTATTTCTCTAGCATGAGTGTAGGAATATAAACCAGTCTACGTTTAGGCACATAATTAGCATGTTGCACATTTTTTTTAGATTCAACAAGTTCCTTCAAAAAATCAGGATTTATTTTACCCATTTTAGCATTGACTTTTTCATACATTAAGCTAATTTGGTGATATTTTTTAGATTTACGATTAACAATAATATCATCAAAATCAGCATTAGATGCATGCACAAAGTGAGAAGGTAAACCAGCTTGAAAGTAATCAGAATGATATAATCCTGGAATCTTTTTAGAAACATCGTCTAAGATTTTAGGATCTTCATAACCCAACCCCCACTTATCACCATGAATCATTTTTGGTCTATTCATGAAAATTGTTTGTTTTGAAAGTTCCATATCAATGATAGCTTTAGATTGCTCTGTGCGATAGAGTTTTTCCTCATATCGAGCAAGTTGAGCTTTCATTTGAAAAGACTCTTTTGTTAATATATACAGAAATTTCAGTGTTCTTTTCAAGTATGGTGTTTTTGAA
This sequence comes from Rutidosis leptorrhynchoides, assembly GCF_046630445.1. NCBI lineage: Eukaryota > Viridiplantae > Streptophyta > Magnoliopsida > Asterales > Asteraceae > Rutidosis > Rutidosis leptorrhynchoides. The sequence goes on from NC_092333.1 coordinate 207,341,703, forward strand.
ATGAATAATTTTCTTGTTTAGCTTTGAAAGTGTGGGTTCATGTTGGTTTTTCAAATCAGAAAGATCTTTTTCTAAAAATTGAACTTTTTCTGCAAGACGTTCTGATTTTAGACGATAATCAGTCCTTTTGACTTTAATTGGATGAATTGACTTTTTAAGATCTTCCAACTCAGTTTCCGTAGAGCTGAGTTGGACTTTCAATCTATTCATCTCCAATTGTGATTTGGATGATGAAGGTTTGGTCTCATTTAGTTTGATTTTATCTTTCAAAACCTTGTTTTCAGATTTTAAACCTTTAACTTCTTTTGACATTGAGACCAAGTTCTTCATCAGGTCATTTTGCATTTTGATAAAATCAGTTGGGATTTTAGTTGATTATACCTCATCATCATTAGATGCTGAGTCAGAATTCTCCATTGCTTCCTTTGCTTTGATGAGCTTAGTCACCTTGCAAACATTTGCATGTTCTACCTCTGAATCTGAATCATCAGTTCAGTTAAACCAAGTATCATCAATCGGTTTCAGCTCTCCTCCAGTTTCCACAATCTTTGCCATCAATGTTTTCTTCTTATAGTAAGTTGCGTCCTTCTTCTTAGGCATCTTGCACTCACGAGAGTAACGACCAACTTTGCCACAATTGTAACAGATTGTATCATCCTTCTTGGAATCATCAGCACATTGATGTTTTGATTGATCAGGTTTCTTGTAGTAGGAGGAAGAAGATGAGTTCTTGTGTTGATTGCTTGATTTGCCCTTGATCTTTTGTTTATTCAAGGCTTTGGTGAACATGGCTGTCATCTTGACTAATTCAAGGTGAGAATCATCAACATCAGAAAGATTCAACTCTTTAGAATCAGTTGATTCTTCAACAGGCACTTTCTTGGATAAACTTTTGGAAGTAGTAAATGATTTTCTCTTCTTTTTGGCAATTAGAGCAAGTGGATCACCCGGAGAAGACTCTTTCATTCCCTCTTGAAGTTTAGACACCTCTGGTTGATAATGCATAAGAACTCCAACAAGCTCATGAATAGTCATTTTTCAATCTCTTTGGTAGATCGAACGATGGTTCCATAAGGAAGCCAATCCACATTGAGCTTTTTGAGAAACTTTATTTTGATTTCAGCATTTACTTTTGTAATCTTGCACCTTTTCAACTCACTGAGAACACCATTGAAATGACGGTAGGTTTCCTTGAGTTGTTCTTCGGGTTCCTGCTTGAAATCTTCATAAAATCCAAGAGCCTTATTTAGTTTAGTAACATCGAACATGTCATAACCTTCTTACTGTCGTTTGATCTCATCCCATATGTATTTTGATGTGGTGTTGCTATCAACATTTTCAAACAACTCATAAGGGATAGCTTGGATAACAATGTTCTTAACCTATATGTCACCCTGAGCTCTCTCACTTCTATCACCAGAAAGGTCATTGACTGGAATTGGCATACCAGTATCCGGATGATACTCTACAATTGGACCATCTCTCAGAGAAGCCCATATGTACTTTGCTTTCTCACCCTTGTAGTATATGTACTAAGTGATACGGTGGAGCCACTGAGTGTACTTGTCATCAAACAACACTGGAGGTCGAGAATCTGATCCAATGATCAATGCAACTTGAGTTGACATTTTAAAATTGAGGTAGATTCGATAAAGATTCGGTATTACATAAATCTAAGATGAAGGTTCACAAAAATCTAACAAAAGTGTTAGATTCAGTACTGTAACAGATTCGGTAAATGGTTCGGTACTGTAGGAGATTTGGTAAATGGTTCGGTAAACCAGATTCTGTATCAGAAACTGATCAGTAACACATGTAATATACCCAGATTCGGTAACCACAAGACTTGAAGCCTTAGAACACTTAAAATCAATGTATTAAGTGATACCGAGACTCTGGTTCGATATTTGACTTGGTAGTCAAATTCTGTAAAATTTGAACTCAAACACACTCCAATTCCTTTGAATTAGATTCGGTAACCTTGCTGCATAAGGAAACAAGTTAGTAACACATAGAATATCAAAGATACCGAATGTGAAGGATACCGAATGTCAACTGTAGCAGTTGACAAACCAAGTCTAAGTATAGAATCTTAGAAATTCAATTGAATCCTATCTCAAACCAGACCAATTAGCTGCGTATGATCAAACCGAATGTGATAGAATCACTAACACACCACAATCTGCAACACTTAATACGAATTATCAACTTTAAAGTAGACTCGGTATGGAAATTACGATACCGAATGTTGATCGAATCTTCAAAACTTGAAGAATTGATAAAATTGAACCTTCAAAAACTTGATTAAACACCTCACGAACACAACTAAATTCACAAACTTTTACTAAAATACAGAATCAAGCTGGATCTGATCAATACCGAGAGTTTTAGCCACGAACTCTAAAATCAACTTCATTCTCCATAATTGTTGTTAAAAAGTTGTAATGATGATCGAAACTCTTTCTAATCAATCTAATAAACCTTCGCAGAACTTATCACATGAATTTGAACGTCAGATTATCAAATTCGAATATACCGAATCTGATTCAATCTAACTGAGAGAGTACAGATTCTGTAATCTTCAATCTCTGAATCGATATAGTGATGTAGAATCACTTCCTGGAAGCTCTGATACCAAATGATAGGTCAGATCATGGTGAGATTAGAAGATGTGATGAGTTAGAGTGAGACTCGGTAAGTGAAGAACAGATTTGGTATTAGAGAGAATCGGTAAAATTACATTCCACAACTTCTAGAACTCAGTTACAATACAATAGCTATCTAATTAGGACTACTTAGGTTCTTTATATAGCCCTCTTTTAAGGAACCTTCATTTAGACTTATTTCACATTAACACTATACATACTTCGGGGTCCTAACAAACCTAATCAATTAGATCGTTCACATAAGTTTATAATGTCACACTATGTTATATCCATAGTGTACATGTTGTCCTAGTGCTCAAACTGACGCGTTTATAAGTAAAAGTCAACACATATATAACAACCCTCATTTTTCCGTTCTGTAATGACTTAAATACCCTTAGGGTTTCACTAGGTTGTTCTGTATATTTGATTTAGGGTTGTTATCCGTTTATAATAGATGACGGTGATAATTAATACTATTATTTAATGAACTAAACCCTAACCCTAAATATTAATTAATGATATAAAAACCCTAACCCTAATATTTGTTATTATTAATATAATAAATATATAAGTATGTATTAATACGTATTAATAATATATATGCATATATAAGTGTACATGTGTAAAATGTATATGTTTTGTGTAATAAATATTTATGCGACTATAAATATAGTTATATAATTAACTTTTTAACGAATATAACTATTTAAAAAGTGTTGTGGCTCGAATAAAACTAATAAAACTATAAGGTAATAACTATAATAAAATTTATATCATTATTATTATTTGTAAATATAAATACCGAAATTATTAATTAATATATTAAATTTCAGATTAATTTAATTAATTAAAATAAAAGTAAAATTTGCAAAGTCTATAATGTTCTTGATAATGATAAGATATATATAAAAAAATATATCTTAATAATTAAGGGCTGGTCAGAAAAAAAGGGGGAATTAATTTTATAAAAGGAAATTAATTTTATAAAAGAAAATTGAATTGTATTTGTACTCAAATTGTGATTTCTTCCTCTTCAAGTATTTTTATCCTATAAATACATGCTTTAGCTTCATAATTTTTTTTTTCATAAAATCTCCGGAGTCTCTTAAAACCTTAATAAAAATTGTAAGTTTTCCATCTTTTTCTTTTTGCATTTTTTTTATTTCTTTTTATTTTTTTGCCGATCGGCTTCTTTATGATATTTAAATCTTTATAAATTAATTTAAAATGTAAATAATTAACCTACAGCTTCTAAAATCATTATATTGTATAAACATAACCTGGAAAAAATATTTTTTCGAAATTATAATCAGTATATGTATTTTTTTTATAAATCAAAAGAAGTATATGTATATAAAATCGTATTTAATTAATCCAAACATATAAAATTAGTAAAACTAATTTTTACAGAATGTATTTGACTTATAATAATTAATTAAGTAGAAATCCTAAATTATATATCTTTATAAGTATTTATTCTCTATTTATATATTTACCGATCGGTATAAATTTATAAAATACAAGAAAAATCTAAAACTTGTTTTTAAAAAATATCTTTTGGGTTGGGAATTAAGTTCATATATCAAAATAATTTATAAAAATACTTTTGGCATTTTATAAAACTGTTAAAGCAGCTTTTTTTTAAAAAACTTTATTTGTCACTAACTAAAAAAATAAATAACAATAATTACTTAAACTTCGAAATTAATTATGATATTTTTATAGAAGGTTTATAAAACTATTATGTACATAAATCTAGAATTTCATGATTTTATAAAATCTGGAAATTCGTTTTTTTATAAAACATATATTTGTACTGATAATTATAGTGTATTTGTGTTTTATTTGGTTTTAATTGTTATAAATTTATATAATCTGTAATAATAATTTATTAAGTATTTATAACAGTAATATAACTTATAAAAATTATTATATTAAATTTTGGATATTATTTATAATTAAAAATGAATTTAATAGGTACTAAATATGGAAACTATATAAAATTTGTAATAAATAGAAATAAAGTAAATATAATAACTATAAATTTGTTTCTAAGTTTATAACTATGTAATAAAGCTATAAAAAATATAAAATCATATTTATAAGTATATTTATTATTTTATTTATTTTTGTAAAATATCTATATAAACCGAGAGAAAATAAGAAAATAAATATAAAATAAATACTAAACGAATTAAACTAGTTTTTATAAAATTTTATATAATCATTAGGTTAAATAGATAGTGGAAAAATTATTAAAACTTATTTATTAAGTATTTATCTATTTTATTAGTTAATACCGATTATAATGGATAAAGTATAAGAAAATATAAAATAAATAATAATATATATATATAATTTTCCAAATTATATTTTTACAACTTATTTACAGTATATAGAACTTATAAAAATTATAAAATTTATTGTTTAAATCGAATTAGTATTTTATGCATAATTAACTTTGTTTCCATATAAACCGAGAAGATAAATAAGGAAATAAACACAAATAAATATAAAAACAAGGTAGAATAATTTTATAAAATTTTCTACAGGTTTTTGCACTAAAGGAAACTTATAGAAATTATAAAATTTATTATTTGATATTTATTTTAATTAAAAACGAATTTAGGAAGTATATATCTATTTTCGGGATAACTATAATAATTAAATATTATTGTTTCTAAATATAAAAATCTGTAAATAATTACGTAAATAATAATTGTATACATTACTAATATATATAATAAATATCTACTAATACATAACCAATTTAATATAATACATATACTTTATAAAGTATATAATATAGATTATACAAATATATACTTTAATAATTTATTTATATTAAATATAATAACATAATAAATCTAAACTTATATATACTTAATATAATATAACTATTAATGTATAACATGTAATACAACAAGTACTTAAATACTTAATATATCATAACTATTAATATATAATACTAATTAATTAATATATATAATACAAACAATTAAATAATATTTATATAATATATAATACTTATTATATATATATATATATATATATATATATATATATATATATATATATATATATATATATATATATATATATATATATATATATATATATATATATATAACATGTATTAAATGTATGTACAAGTAATCTATTAAGTGTTGTATTCCTATACACACATACAACTAGTGAATACTATAATCATAACGATAAACATATGTTTAGTCAATCCTTAATGTACCTAGGATTCTTCATTTGTCAATTGGACATTTCTGATTAAGCCTATATATCTCTAGGTTGAAGGCCTGGTATATACTCTCGTTCATTTCATTCGTGAAATTATCTTCATCTTCGATTTAAGGTGAACTTCATAGCCCCTCTTTTTACTATTTCTTAACTGTTTTATAAACTTTGGGGTGAGACACATGCTTACTTTCAAACTGTTTTACGCTTAGACACAAGTACTTAAACTATTTGATATGCAATTTCGTGAGACTTTTGTTAAACATGTATTTATTATTACATGCGAATCCCCGCCATAATATCGTTAATTACTGAATTGAAATTTGCAAGTTTAATTATTGTGAGTAGGCCAATTGAGAGTGATGTCTCTACCCATTGGCGTGATCGTCAAGGGGGTACATAATAATGATTGCCGACACCCGTACAGTGTCAGGGGTTAATTTTTAGTTCGATATTATAACTAATGGCATATTGAATATTGTGATATTTTGAATTAAATCTTGTGGTCTAAAAACTTATTATGATTATTAAACCTATGTTGTTCACTCAACCATTTTGGTTGACACTTTAAGCATGTTTTGTCTCAGGTACTTAGATATTTTGCTTCCGCTGTAGAACTCTGCTGTTACTTAGAAGTCAAGCCAAGCACTGGGACCAGAGTTAACATCCGCGTCAATGGCGATTTTGGTGGGGTGTTACAGTTGGTATCAGAGCTCTGGTTATAGGGAACTAGGTTACATTAGTGTGACTAACATGAATAGTTAGGATGCATTAGTGAGTCTAGTCTATAATCGAGTTGTTCATTTGCATTATTTATTTGCATTACATTCTAGATTATGTGCATTAAGTTCACTTATATTTGTTATGCCTAGAATTTCTATACCATTCAATTCTTTAGAAAACACTTTGCTATAGGAACTACACTTACACGTCTGACTCTTAGAATAAAGGCCATAACTTACTTGTATTCGAACAATAGAACACCACCATACCTATCTCATTATGTAATTTAGGAGAGCCAAGGTTTGTTATAGAGAACCAGGATTGCATTTTATGTGTGCCTTATGTGTTTGTTAGGTGCCTTAGCAATTTTTAGGACTATAACCTTTTCTGCCTTAGTTTTAAGAGCTTTCTTTATACTGCCATTTCATCTAACTTCCTGCTTTTACCTCTTTTGATATTATGTATCCTTTCCTAAGGATATCAAGCCAAAACCTTATCATCTTGCCTGATCTAGACTCTAAAGGATCAGTTAGTATGCGATTGTTATCATATTCATACATATCTTATGACCTGACTCCGCCATTGTGATTCAAAGTATTCTTGACTCACGCGAAGGGATGTCACTCGTGACTCAACATTCCCACATCAACTATCTAAGTTTGATCACGTGTCCTGACCTTATGGGGTGATATTGAAGTGGAAGTATGAATTAGTGAAATATAATGACGCTTGGCCAACGTGATTATATTACGGTAATTCATATAGATATTCTAATATCATGACATATGGAATAGAAAGTGAATCAAAGAAAAATTTCCAATCCATTAAATCAAAAATCTCAATGTTATTACATGAAGGGTAATTATCATCTGATTTATAGATATACGAAGAGATCGTTACGATCAAACTATCTATCTCATACCCATGAGTAGATTAACAAATTCTCCTATGCCATAAAAGTTGTAAAGCTTTGCATTCTTTCTTTCTTAAACAACTTATCTCTTTGACGCTTAATTATCACATCCCCGCTGGAAGGAAGGATGCATGTTCTTAAGTGACCTGAAGTAACACCCTCGAAACTTCTTCGAAGCATGCCTCCTGTTATCTGCAATTACGCTTCTAGTGTAGATTTTCATAAACCCATTAGGAAACTCGTCTAAGATAAGCGATAACCACTCGCAAGATTTTCATTTAAATATTCAAACGAAGATATTATAAACACCACATTCACTATCACGTTCTCATACTCTACCATTCATATCTCACTTGTCAGCAACAGCTTCACACATGAACATTTTGAATTTCCAAGAACATACGCCCTAATAATAGTCAACAACCGTATTTAAATACAATAGATTTCATTACCTCGCAACATTGTTGCTTAAAAATAACCCAAAATTTTCAAAATTCCTTCACCAGATCTTCGTCGATCTTTTTCCAACTTGTAACCTCCGAAATATGAAAATTCTGTTACTAAAATTTTACACACACTGTTTTACTGTGCGATCCTCTCAAAATTTTATAAAATAAATTTATTTACTTCTATTCGTGCAAATTTTATAAATCGTATATGTTTACATAATAAAGTAAATAAAATTTACCTTTACTTATTTTTGACCAGTACATATAAAATTATACTCTTACTTTTTCAAATCAATTCAAAAGATATTTTACTTAAAATAGTACATGTTGTACATAACTCTAGTTTTACTAAGAACTTCGTTTCCTTTTTAAATTGTCACCTTAAATGACTCGAACTTCTATAAAATTTTCATTACTTGTTTATATAAATTTTTTTCGTATTATTCTACACCATGTAGTAATCACAATTCCTCTTGTCCTTCGAAACTTAGCATTGAGTTCATCATTCAAAACTCTATGTTCTCTGTAACTTTTCCCTCGTAAGGTTGACCGTTGAGAAGATTTTACTTCTGATATCTCACGGCTAAACCACAACAAACTCGTAAAACGTCAATAATAACCATTACTAGCAATTAAACAAGTTTCAAATGGCATTTACATTAATTTAATCAAGTTCATGAATTTTATACCTAAAAAGTCCACTTTAATTCTCAAAAATCATGTTTAGGATCAAAGTTTGGATCATTTAGCTACCTAAACATGTTACACTACTTAATTTAGCAATAATTCATGAAAAAATTGGCCATAACCTGTTTATATCAAAAAGCTCCAAATTGTTCAAGAACACAAACCCTAGATTCCTAAAATTTTTGAAGTTTTTGGCTTCAAATCATGTTAAATAGCATCAATCTAGGTTATACATGCATAAAATACTAACAATTTAACTCTAATTACACTAGAAATTAATAAAATCAAATTAGGTAAAATATAGCTCAAGAACACTAAAAATGAAATTTAAAGAGGTTTAGGGGTGAAATTGTTAGTCTTCTTGATAAACTTCTTATCAAATTCATGTTTAGAGCGGATTATAGCGAGAAATTTTGTGAATTTTGGTGAAAAATTGATGAAATTTAAAAGGGTTTATGTGTGTGTTCGTATGTGTTTGTGTGTGTGAAGTGAGACAGAAGCAGCAGCTCGATGAACTTGTAACTTGACCAGTTTTTTGACACCATGCGATCGCATGGTTTTACTGGCCAAACCCCATGCGATCGCATTTACGAAGTAGTTAGCAACAATATATGTTATAAACAATTAAAAATTATACAATCGTTAATAACATACAAGAAAATCAAATAGGAATAACCCTATATGGTGAAAAAGAGAGATACCTGTGTACTTTGGTGAAAAAAGAGATACATGAGTTTTTTAGGGAAAAAAAGAGTTACAAAATTGTTCAGAAACCTTTTAACTAACCCAAATTTGATTTGGCGCCTTTGAATTTTGGGAGGTGATCTTTCCACACTAGCATTTTATCCATCCACACTAAAATAATACAAACTTCCTATTTTACCCTTAAACTACTATTAGTTCAATATAGTACTTTTAAAAGGTAAAATAGGTAATTTTATTGTTTTGGTGTGGATGGATCAAAACTAGTGTGGCAGGATCAACCCAAATGTTTTAAAATTACCATAATTTTTGAATAAAAAAATTTGGACCAGCTTCAAAATTTGGCTTCGTAATCCGTGATATTGGAGGTACTGTTTGAGAGGGTTAGTTTTGGTGAAAATTTATTGAGGATAACTTCTCTATCTAGTTACATATTCACATATGGAATATTAAATAAATACTAATATTTAACTAAAAAATATAAGTATAAGTTATAAGTTAAATAAATAATATAACTTATACCAAATGTATATGATGCTATCAATACTTAGTAATTAATTTATAAATTTTATAAAATAAATGTACACCATAATTAATTTAATTAGTTATAAAATGTTTATTTTTAAATTATATATAATTTGCGTCTCGAAAATCGGCAATATATAAGTTCATGTTGGTTAACCTAACTGAACATCGTCTATCATAATTGATCCTAAATAAACATTGTTTATATATATATATATATATATATATATATATATATATATATATATATATATATATATATATATATATATATATATATATATATATATATATATATATATATAGCCAAATGCCTCGTCATCTAATTAGTGACGCGCATGAATGGATTAACGAGATTCCCACTGTCCCTGTCTACTATCCAGCGAAACCACCAAGCGCGATGACCAATTGTGCGAATCAACGGTTCCTCTCGTACTAGGTTGAATTACTATTGCGACACTTTCATCAGTAGGGTATATATATATATAGTTATTTATATATATTATATTGTTTAACGTACATACAGTGCATTATAAAGATCATCGATCGCCCGATAAGCCTTTAGAGAGTTCGACATCCTTTAAGTTCATCATGATAAGTAAGCTACCTCAGCTCATTCACTTGGCTTGACTTCTAAGTAACAGCAGAGTTCTACAGCGGAAGCAAAATATCTAAGTACCTGAGACAAAACATGCTTAAAGTGTCAACCAAAATGGTTGAGTGAACAACATAGGTTTAATAATCATAATAAGTTTTTAGACCACAAGATTTAATTCAAAATATCACAATATTCAATATACCATGAGTTATAATATCGAACTAAACATTAACCCCTGACACTGTACGGGTGTCGGCAATCATTATTATGTACCCCCTTGACGATCACGCCAATGGCACTCTCAATAGGCCTACTCACAATAATTAAGCTTGCAAATTTCAATTCCAGCAATTAACGATATTATGGCAGGGATTCGCATGTAATAATAAATACATGTTTAACAAAAGTCTCACGAAATTGCATATCAAATAGTTTAAGTACTTGTGTCTAAGTGTAAAACAGTTTGAAAGCAAGCATGTGTCTCACCCCAAAGTTTATAAAACAGTTAAGAAATAGTAAAAAGAGGGGCTATGAAGTTCACCTTAAATCGAAGATGAAGATAATTTCACGAATGAAATGAATGAGAATATATACCAGGCCTTCAACCTAGAGATATATAGGCTTAATCAGAAATGTCCAATTGACAAATGAAGAATCCTAGGTACATTAAGGATTGACTAAACATATGTTTATCGTTATGATTATAGTATTCACTAGTTGTATGTGTGTATAGGAATACAACACTTAATAGATTACTTGTACATACATTTAATACATGTTATATATATATAATAAGTATTATATATTATATAAATATTATTTAATTATTTGTATTATATATATTAATTAATTAGTATTATATATTAATAGTTATGATATATTAAGTATTTAAGTACTTGTTGTATTATATGTTATACATTAATAGTTATATTATATTAAGTATATATAAGTTTAGATTTATTATGTTATTATATTTAATATAAATGAATTATTAAAGTATATATTTGTATAATCTATATTATATACTTTATAAAGTATATGTATTATATTAAATTGGTTATGTATTAGTAGAAATGTATTATATATATTAGTAACATATATAATTATTATTTAAGTAATTATTTTACAGATTTTTATATTTAGAGACTATAATATTTAATTATTATAATTTATATGTATTATAGTTATCCCGAAATTAGTTATATACTTCCTAAATTCGTTTTTAATTAAAATAGTTATCAAATAATAAAGTTTATAATTTCCAAAAGTTTCTTTTAGTGCAAAAACCTGTAGAAAATTTTATAAAATTATTCTACCTTGTTTTTATATTTATTTGTGTATATTTCCTTATTTATCTTCTCGGTTTATATGGAAACAAAGTTAGTTATACATAACATACTAATTCGATTTAAACAATAAATTTTATAATTTTTATAAGTTCTATATACTGTAAATAAGTTGTAAAAATATAATTTCGAAAATTATATATATATTATTATTTATTTTATATTTTCTTGTACTTTATACATTATAATCGGTATTAATTAAATAAATTAGATAAATACCTAATAAATAAGTTTTAATAATTTTTACAGTATCTATGTAACCTAATGATTATATAAACATTTTATAAAAACTAGTTTAATTCGTTTAGTATTTATTTTCTTATTTTCTCTCGGTTTATATAGATATTTTACAAAAATAATTAAAATACTAAATTTACTTATAAATATGATTTTATATTTTTCGTAGCATTATTACAGAATTATAAACTTAGAAAAAATTTTATAGTTATTATATTTACTATATTTCTATTTATTACAAATTTTATATATTTTCCATATTTAGTACCTATTAAATTCATTTTTAATTATAAATAATATCTAAAACTTAATATAATAATTTTTATAAGTTATATTACTGTTATAAATACTTAATAAATTATTATTACAGATTATATAAATTTATAACAATTAAAACCAATTAAAACACAAATACACTATAATTATCGGTACAAATATGAAGAGGAAGAAATCACAATTTGAGTACAAATACAATTCAATTTCCTTTTATAAAATTAATTTCCTTTTACAAAATTAATTACCCCTTTTTTCTGACCAGTCCTTAATTATAAAGATATTTTTTTTATATCTTATCATTATCAAGAACATTATAGACTTTGCAAATTTTACTTTTATTTTAATTAATTAAATTAATCTGAAATTTAATATATTAATTAATAATTTCGGTATTTATATTTACAAATAATAATAATGATATAGATTTTATTATAGTCATTACCTTATAGTTTTATTAGTTTTATTCGAGCCACAACACCTTTTAAATAGTTATATTCGTTAAAAAGTTAATTATATAATTATATTTATAGTCGCATAAATATTTATTACACAAAACATATACATTTTACACATGTACACTTATATATACATATATATTATTAATAGGTATTAATACATACTTATATATTTATTATATTAATAATAACAAATATTAGGTTTAGGGTTATTATATCATTAATTAATATTTAGGGTTAGCGTTTAGTTAATTAAATAATACCATTAATTATCACCGTCATCTATTATAAACGGATAACAACACTAAATCAAATACACAGAACAACCTAGTGAAACCCTAAGGGTATTTAAGTCATTACAGAACAGAAAAATGAGGGTTGTTATAGTACCTCCCCGTTAATTTAAACTTCGTCCCGAAGTTTTAGGTAGACTTCTCGGATGCATTAGCGGTTGAGAAGAGATGGGAATGTTTTCGTTTCATTTGGTCTTCGCCTTCCCAGGTATATTCGGGGTGTAACATCCCGTTTTCCCGTACGTATCGAAAGGTGCTCACTTAATCATTTTATAACTCGTTAGCTTATGCACAAATGTATGAATATATGCGTAGATATATATATATATATATATATATATATATATATATATATATATATATATATATATATATATATATATATATATATATATATATATATATATATATATATATATATATATATATATATACATATATGTATACTTGATAATGTGTGCATGTATAAGTTTAATCATGGGTTTGGTTAGCGTTAAGTCTTGTGAGACTATTGTTGAAGGCTAGGTGAATATAGGAAGCGGGTTTGGAATGTACAAATCAAATAAATCGAAAATTGTTTAAATCGGTCGAACTGTCCAGTTACAGCCTTAGGCCGCGCCGCGAAAATTGGGTCCGCGCCGTGGCATATAAAGCAATTCCAGATCAGAAGTCAAGTTAAAAGGGGTCATTTTTCCTTCGTTAGGTCGCGCCGCGACAAATGGGCCGCGCCGCGGCACCTCTGCAGTTCTGACTCCGATTTTAGCTCAAATTAAATAAATTTAAGGGGCAAATTGGTAATTTAACATGTGGATCTGATAAGAGCATTAAACCTCCACCACTAGTTCATTTATTTCATTTTCTTTTCTATTTTCTTTCCAATTTCTCTCCCAAAACACAAAACCCACTTAGTTTAATCTTGAGATTTGGAGTTGGAGATTTATGAATCAAACCTAGGAGCGAGATTTAAAGTTGTTCTCCTTGTTACTAGCTACAAGAAGATAGTCTTGGTAAGTTCAAAATTTATGTTTTAAGATTTAATTGGTTAATGGCTAGGGTTTGGGTTACTAGAGATTTGTATGACCCATTTGAGGGTAAAAAGGGTGAGTTTGGGTTATGTTGTTGTAAGGAAACCCTAATAGCCACTATTTAGAGTTTTGGCCTTGTGATTTGAGGTTGTAAGTATCAATTGGTGTTGTTAGTCACTAATGCACTTTAAGATTTATGAAAGAAGTGTAAATGGGTAAGTTTGACTTGATTGTGAGTCTAAGTAATATAAAATGGGTCAAAATGTACTAGTTGACCTAATTAGATGAAATGGGTATGGATTACCATAAGTTTTGTGTTAATTGAAGTTAATAGACTTTATTTCACTAGTCTTAGTGATTAAAGTCGAGTCTTGGCCATTTATGGGCGGTTGTGAGTAGTTGAGTCATTTAATGCAAATTGGGTCATTAAATGCTCAAGTGGGAGTATTGTGGTTAATCCCACTAGTTGTGAAATTGGATGTGCACTTAATGATTTAGGTACATTGCATTGAAGCTCGGAAGTGCTAAATCACTATCCTTGTGACAAGGTGAGTGGAATAAGTATACTTGTACGTATATGATGTACTTATTTGTACGTAAGGATATGTGTTGTCCTAGTTAGTGATATATGTGTTGTACACTAACGATTTATGAACGGATATGTGTTGTCTAATTTAGCAATATATGTGTTGTATGTTAACGGTTTATTAAATGGATATGTGTTGTCCAAATTGGTGTTATATGTGTTGTACACTAATGATCTTATGAACGGATATGTGTTGTCCAAGGGTTGGTGATATATGTGTTGTGCACTAACGGTTGTTATGAACACCGATGGGAATTTTGAGTACCATTCCTTTTTGCTATTGGTTAACCATGGTTGTGTGATTGTGTAATTAGCATATTAAATTATGAACTATATGCTATTGTCGGTTGCTAGCTCCTTGTGGATTGTGGATTGTAGTTTATGCATGATGTTTGCATGTTTGTCGAATAGCTAGCTTGTATGCGGTATTGTGTAAGTGATTGCAAGTAAGTAGGTTATATATGAACATGTATAATTATTGCATTCACTAAGCATTAGCTTACCCCTCTCATTGTTTATCTTTTTAGTTACAGGTGCGGATAAGGGCAAAGGGGTTATCGGGCACTAGGTGGCCTTTGATGATGTTTTATTGAAGTTTGAAAGTTGGCCTAACGTTTTGGGTAGTTTAGTCCCAAACCATGCTCAAAGGGTCGTTTGGATTATAAACTATTGTTGTAGTGGGTCAAACTTGTATTGAACTTAATTAATGGCCTTCGTGCCTTTTGTAAACATTTAAATTATTGAACGTTTAAATGGAACTTGTGGATTGGTTTACATATTTTATTGGCGCGTAAATGTGTATCGTTACAAAAAAAAAAAAAATTTATCGTATGGAATACGGGTTGGGATGTTTCAAGTGGTATCAGAGCATGGTCTAAGGGATTTAGGCGACTTGAGATAGGTGCCTAGACTTGGACTTTATTGTGTGAGCGCTTTATGCGGGACTTGTAGGACTTTGGGTCTAATCGGGAATTGTTAGTGCTTTGGTTTATGTGAACTAACCTGGTGCTAATTGTTTTGTGTTGTGTTAAGCAATCATCAAGCAAGACGGACGTTGTACTAGCAAGTTAATGCGACGTGTTCGCGTAACAATGATTAGCTACCATTGTTACGGGTGCAAATCGTGTCAAACAAGTAATGTACGATGATTGTTGAGTAAGATGGAGTAGTGTGGGGTATACGTATATGCATACATGTTATGTCCTTTTGTTTCGTTCGTTGTTTAATCTTTTTCGTTTTATAGAATGAAGATGAGAAACGGACACGACACCGAAAATGGGGGTACGAGTGAGGACGTTGAGTTCACGGCCAAAGTTGAGGCCATGTTTAAACGTCAAAAGGCGGAGTTCCTCGAGGGTAAGAAAATGTTTCTAGATACGATTGACGAGAAATTAGTCAATGTAGTCAAGGAGCAAGTGAAGGCTGTTCATCAAGAGGATAATGTGGGGAGACGGGACTTCTTTTATAAGAATTTTAAGGATTCTCAAGCTCCCACCTTTGAAGGCAAACGAGACCCTCTCAAGAGTGCCCGATGGATCTCCGATATGGAGGGGGCTTTCCGTACTTGTGAATGTCCTCTTAATAAGAAGACAAGGTATAGATGTAGCATGGTAAGGGGTGATGCCAAGCTATGGTGGGATGCGAAAATCCAAGTTTATGGTGAAGAACAATGCATGGATTTTACTTGGGATGAATTCAAGGTAGAGTTTTTCGATGAGTACCGAACTTCGGCCGATCTAACTAGGCTTAAGGACGAGTTACGTTCCTTGAGGCAAGGGCCGATGGATTTGAACACTCTCAAATCCGTGTTTTTGTCCAAGACCCAATTTTGCCCGGAGTATATCGGGAACGATAAGATGTTGAAGGAAGATTTTTATAGGATCTTGAATGATAATTATCAAGAGAAAATTAGTGTGAACGTAGTGATGAGCTTTGATGAATTGTTCAATATGGCGAAGGGTATTGAAGCGCTTGTGTTGAGAAAGAGTAGTTTTACTTTTGAAAAGAGGAAGTTCGAGAATTCGAGTCAATCGAGCTTTTCCAATAAAAAGAACAAGAAGGGCTCCGAAAGTGTTAACAGTGTGAAGAAAGGTGGCTCCGGTGGTCATGTACCCACTTGCTATACTTGTGGGCAAAAAGGTCACATCTCTCGTGATTGCCCCAACTCACCTTCCACACCCAAATTTACTTGTTTCAATTGTGGTAAAGAAGGGCACAAGAGGCCCGAGTGTCCCGAGTTGCGCAATGATAATGTTAAGCGGTTAGAAAAGGCGGCGTGTACGGCTAGAGGTCAAAATTATTTGATGACCAATGATGAATTCAAACAATCGAATGAAGTTGTCTCAGGTACTTTCATGGTTAACTCTAATCCGGCAAGGATTCTATTTGATAGTGGTGCAAATTTGTCTTTTGTGTCACCTCGATTTGTACCTAAACTTAATAAGCTATTAGCTAAGTTAAGTCGTCCGGTAGAATTCGAAATAGCGGACGGCAAGACGGTGCTAGTGGTTGACGTATGTAAAAATTGTGATGTTGTGTTTGGTGCCGAAAACTTTAAAATTGATCTCATTCCTATGACTTTGGGCAATTTTGATATCGTTGTGGGTATGGATTGGCTTGATCATAATAGAGCCAATATTGCATGTCACGAAAAATTTATTCGCGTAAAGGCCCCAAGTGGGGGAGAGTTAATTATTCACGGCGATAAACGAAGAAGACTTGTGCCGATATGTTCTTTTACACGGGCACGTCGTTTTCTTGTTAGTGGTGGCATGGCTTATCTTGCCAAAGTTGTGGATACTCGTGATGAGCCACCACCCATTCGTGAAATTCCGGTAGTTAGTGAATTCGAAGACGTTTTTCCGGACGAGTTGCCGGGTGTTCCGGCGGAAAGACAAGTAGAATTTCGCATTGAGTTGGTTCCGGGGGCTACCCCCATTGATAAAACTCCTTATCGTTTAGCACCAACGGAAATGCAAGAGTTTTTAAATCAAACCCAAGAGTTTCTTGAAAAGGGTTTCATTCGACCGAGCTCCTCGCCATGGGGTGCTCCGGTCTTGTTTGTGAAAAAGAAAGATGGAAGTATGCAGATGTGCATCGATTATCGGGAGTTGAACAAAGTGACGATCAAGAATCGCTATCCATTACCTAGGATCGATGATTTGTTTGACCAACTCCAAGGTGCAACGTATTTCTCTAAGATCGACCTACGGTCTGGCTATCACCAAATGCAGGTCCGTGAGGAAGATATTGAGAAAACGGCTTTTCGAATGCGTTATGGGCATTTCGAGTTTGTAGTTATGCCTTTTGGTCTTACGAATGCACCGGCGGCATTCATGGATCTTATGAACCGAGTGTGCCAACCTATGTTGGACAAGTCGGTGATTGTGTTCATTGACGACATACTAGTCTACTCGAAAAGTATGAACGAACATGAACATCAATTGCGTGAGGTATTGAAGACATTACGAAAGGAGAAGTTGTATGCTAAGTTCTCCAAATGTGAATTTTGGCTAAGGGAGGTTCAATTCCTTAGCCACATTGTGAACAAAGACGGTATTCAAGTAGATCCGGGGAAGATAGAGACGGTGAAGAGTTGGAGACAACTGAGTACGCCTACAGAAATCCGAAGTTTTCTCGGATTGGCAGGTTATTATCGTCGGTTTATTCAAGACTTTTCTAAAATCGCTTCTTCGTTGACGAAATTGACGAGGAAGAACAGGTTTGTTTGGGAGAATGAGCAAGAAATTGCTTTTCAATTGTTAAAAGAGAAATTGTGTCAAGCTCCGGCGTTAGTATTGCCGGAAGGGGTAGAAGACATGACAGTTTATTGTGATGCTTCTTTAAATGGGCTCAGGTGTGTTTTGATGCAAAGAGGTAAAGTCATCGCTTACGCCTCTCGACAATTAAAGGAACACGAAAAGAGATACCCGACTCACGATCTTGAATTGGCGGCGGTGGTTCATGCGTTGAAAATTTGGCGCCATTACTTGTATGGTGTCAAGTGTACGATTTATTCGGATCATAAGAGTTTGAAACATCTCTTTAATCAACGAGATTTGAATTATCATCAACGTAGGTGGATGGATGTGGTAAAAGACTATGATTGTGAGATACTTTATCATCCGGGCAAGGCGAATGTGGTCGCGGATGCGTTAAGTTGAAAGAGTCATCACCCGGCGTTACGATTGGGATTGTTACGTATGATTATTACTAACGATTTTCTTAAAAACTCAGCGTGATTCAAATAGAGGCTTACGTTCACAACAAGCATGCGGAACGAATTGTGGGACAATCGGAGTTCATTACTATGGGCTCGTGTGGTTTGTTGTCATTTCAAGGAAGAGTATGGGTACCTAAGATGGGTGGTAACCGACAAGTGCTACTTGATGAAGCACATAAGTCAAAGTATTCCATTCATCCGGGCGCAACGAAAATGTATCTTGATTTAAAGAAAGATTATTGGTGGCCGGGCATGAAACGCGATGTTGTGAAGTATGTTGAGCAATGCGTCACGTGTTTGCAAGTTAAAGCCGAGCACCAAAAGCTGTATGGTAAGTCAAAACCGTTAGAAATCCCGAAATGGAAATGGGAGCACATTACCATGGACTTCATCACAAAGTTACCTAAAACGGCGAGAACCCAGTTTGATTCGATTTGGGTTAT
This sequence comes from Rutidosis leptorrhynchoides, assembly GCF_046630445.1. Lineage (NCBI taxonomy): Eukaryota > Viridiplantae > Streptophyta > Magnoliopsida > Asterales > Asteraceae > Rutidosis > Rutidosis leptorrhynchoides. Next base: position 207,361,080 of record NC_092333.1, read on the forward strand.
AGTTGATCGACTGACGAAGAGTGCTTTGTTTCTTCCCATTAAGGAAGCGATATCGTCGGAGACCTTGGCTAAGTTGTTTATCAAGGAAGTCATCTCTTGACACTGTAGTGACTCGAACTTTTCCATGTTTATATATATATATTAAATGAAATTGTTATTTACATGATTAAGTGTTTCCAACATGTTAAGCAATCAAACTTGTTAAGACTTGATTTATTGAAATAGATTTCATATAGACAATTGACCACCCAAGTTGAACGGTGATTCACGAACGTTAAAACTTGTAAAAACTATACGATGACATATATATGGTCAATGGTGTTTCTGCCAAGGAAGCAAAATATTGGGAGGATTACCAATTCTCCGATGAATCGGATTCCAACGAGAATTCCAATGATGTTATAGAAATTACCCCAACAGAATTTAAAAAGGCAAAAGAAAATAATAAGGGAAATGGCATAAAAATAGAGAAATCTAATTCCAACCCCGATGAACTTTATATGTATCGTCAACCCCCGAAGCCCTTAAGTTGTAACAATGACCCGGGAACCTCTAAACCACCAGGTTTTTCTAAACCGTTGTGGAAAATGACAGCTCGTATTAGGGGAACATCATATATCCCTAGAAACTTGGCAAAACGAACCAAAACTGAAGAAGAAGAAACGAGCTAGTCAGAATAAGATAGTTGTATTCGTGTGGTGTAATATATGTAATATAGTGTGCTTATGCTTTATGATATATGTAAAAATTGCTTGTATTAATAAGTATTTTTTTTTATGAATCTAACTCTTGTCTATTTTACAGTATAAAAACACAAAATGGATAGACAACCCAATATTTTAAGAGACCTACCCGGAGACATGATTGATGAAATCTTGTCTAGAGTCGGTCAGAATTCTTTGGCACAACTATTTACGACGAAATCAGTTTGTAAGACATTCGAAGAACGTTCCAAGAATGTCTTGGTTTATAAGAGACTTTCGTTTGAAAGATGGGGGATATCACATTGGGAAACCCATAAGTTACGATGTGTTTACTTTGACGCATATATTGCGGGGAACCCAAATGCTATTTTACGCAACGGTTTAAGAAATTATTTTGACTCAATGTATCCGAATATAGGACTTCATGATTTAGAAAAAGCGGCTAACATGCAACATAAAGAAGCATGCTATGCTTACGGGTTAGTAATGTTCGCTTCTCACCAAAGTGAGAACAAGAACATCGGGCTACAACTATTAAATAAAACGTTCCCACAAGTAACGGAGTCGGTAATTGGGGTAAGAAATGAGGTTTTTAGATTGTTACGGGACTATTGGACATTACGTAACCCTCGTCCCTTTGACGACGTTACAACACGCTGTCTTATCAACGGCCATAACGGTTATGTTCCACAAGACCAAGTATGGGAAGTAGTCCTAGTAAAACCAGAATGCATGACTTGTTTCTGTACGTATGAATTACGTGTCTTTATTCCCTTTGCTGAATGACTTGTGTACTAGCTAGAATTATCTTCACAACTATCTTGTATCAAAGTTATTGTGTGCTATATTTCATGCTTTATGTAAAATAAGCGGTATTGTAAGTTTGTAAAATATTGTATAAAAGTTTGAACGCGAAATATTATTATAATCAGTTTTTCATATAGAATTGTAGTAGTTGAATTGTATATTAGCTACTAAGTATGAACTTAACGGGTAGGTACTACCCGAATTTAAACTTATAAAACGCTAATATGAAGAAAAAGCTTTTATAAATGAGTTCATATTATGCTACGAAATACTATTAACTACTCTTAATATTCTGTATGATTAACTTGTTCCATTTGACTATTTTGAAGGAAATGGCACCGACTACTCGACACACCGTGAATATGAATGAAGAGGAATTCCGTACTTTTCTAGCTTCAAACATAGCCGCAGTACAGGCTGCACTACATACCAACAATAACCTTGGATCTAGAAGTACAGAAAATCGTGTAGGATGCACCTATAAAGAATTCACTGCCTGCAAACCTTTGGAATTTGATGGAACCGAAGGACCGATCGGATTGAAACGGTGGACCGAGAAGGTCAAATCGGTGTTTGCCATAAGTAAGTGTACTGAAGAGGACAAAGTGAAGTACGCTACGCATAACTTCACAGGTTCCGCGTTAACATGGTGGAATACCTATCTAGAGCAAGTGGGACAAGATGATGCGTACGCACTACCGTGGTCAGCATTCAAGCACTTGATGAACGAGAAGTACCGTCCCAGAACCAAGGTCAATAAGCTCAAGACAGAACTTATAGGGTTACGAACCCAAGGATTTGATATTACCACGTATGAAAGACGATTCATAGAATTGTGCCTATTGTGTCCGGGAGCGTTCGAAGATGAGGAAGAGGAGATCGACGCATTTGTGAAAGGATTACCGGAAAGAATCTAAGAAGATATAAGTTCACACGATCCCGCCTCCATACAATAGGCATGTAGAATGGCTCACAAACTAGTGAACCAGATTGAGGAAAGAATTAAAGAACAGACGGCTGAAGAGACCAATGTGAAGAAAGTCAAAAGAAAGTGGGAGGAAAACGGTGATAAGAATCACCAATACAACAACAACAGTAATTACAATAATAATCGCAACAATTATCCCAACAATCGCAACATCAATCGCAACTACAACAAATGGCCCAACAACAACAACAACAACAACAACAGCAACTACAACAATCATCCCAACAACAATAACAACCGCAACAACAACAACAATCAGAAGCAGCTATGCCAAAGGTGTGAAAAGTATCACTCGGGATTCTGCACCAAATTTTGCAACAAGTGTAAAAGAATAGGTCATAGCGCGGCGAAGTGTGAGGTCTACGGACCAGGGGTTAACAGAACGAAAGGAACAAATGGTGTCGGAACGAGTAATGGCGGAGCAAGTAGTGTCGGAGCAAGTTATGCCAATGTAGTTTGTTATAAATGTGGAAAACCGGGCCACATTATTAGAAATTGCCCGAACCAGGAGAACACGAATGGACAAGGCCGCGGAAGAGTTTTCAATATTAATGCGACAGAGGCACAGGAAGACCCGGAGCTTGTTACTAGTACGTTTCTTATTGACAATAAATCTGCTTACGTTTTATTTGATTCGGGTGCGGATAGAAGCTATATGAGTAGAGATTTTTGTGCTAAATTAAGTTATCCATTGACGCTGTTGGATAGTAAATTTTTACTCGAATTAGCAAACGGTAAATTAATTTCAGCAGATAATGTATGCCGGAATCGAGAAATTAAACTGGGTAGCGAAATATTTAAGATTGACTTGATACTAGTAGAGTTAGGGAGTTTTGATGTGATAATCGGTATGGACTGGTTGAAAGAAGTGAAAGCAGAGATCGTTTGTGTAGCGACCCCGACAAATCGTCAAGTGACGGCGTCGGCTACGTGGGTCCCATTACCTGATTATAAGTCTTTAAGATAACGTTTGACCAAAATATGTCGCCTTCATTTCAAAATAAAGATTGTTTCAAAGTTTACAAGAATTGTTCAACCAAAAGTTAAGTTACAACGTTATAAGTACGATTGAAATCTAGGCGACACGGTTTAAAGTAAAGTCAAAAGACGCTCCATGAAATGCATGTATACTCGACATCGGATGCAAGTATCAAATAGTAAGCGGAAGCATGTTTCACATATCGTGCATGACCTGAGAAAAACATAGAAATCTGTCAACGAAAACGTTGGTGAAATCATAGGTTTAAGTAAGTAAGTACAAGTGAACCACAAGATTTGCATCAATGAAATAATAGTAATACATTCCAAAAGTTTGTTTCACGAGCACCCAATTATCAAAGCTTAACATTCCTTCCATTGTATACCCCATCACTTAGTGCTAGAACAAACACTGTTTCTCGAAAATATATTTCATTCGTAAACGGTAGCGAACCGTTTGAATGAGGGTTTGTCAAACCCATATGGATCCATACAACATAAGTTCTCGCTTACACCCGGCAAGTGTAACTAATGATAATCGAATTGAGGATTTTGTTCTAAACTCGTATGTAGAATGTTTGTTTTCCCGTTCTTGTGTTCACTTAGTTCAAAAGAATCGTTTATGTTTTCTCATCCCAAATATAAGTTCAAAAAGAGTAAAAGTGGGACTATGATCTCACCTCGAGTGCACGAGTATAAAAGTACTTCAACAAGTAAACGTGTGCATGAAAGTTGCTTAGCCTTGACCTAAACAAGTAAGTTATATCAATTAACCGGTTACAACACAAGGTCGGGTGAAATGTGTTCAATTAGTCCTATGGCTCGTTACGACTCGAATAGTATAGCATGTGAATCACGTTGTCAAGTTTCATGCAAGAATCAAGTATAAAAGCATGTTAGAACGATTGTAATAAAGTTTGAGTTGACATTTCAAAACCTTACCATTAGAAAGGAAATCTTATTACGTTTCCAACGATATTTGATTCATCGAAAACGGAGTTACGGTCAAAAAGTTATGGCCAAAACAAGTTTGCTGAAGTTCGGATGAAACAGGCAATTGTCACGGCGCGACAAATTGCTCCGCGGCGCGACAAATGCCTATGTTGAAGGTCAGAAAGCTTGAAAAACATGTTCTAAAATCACCCTTTGGGCCACGGCGCGACAAATTGCTCCGCGGCGCGACAATGGCCGTGGCCTGGTCCCTGGCCTGTTTCACTTGTTCAAGGCTTGGTAAAATTTCAAACAAACGCAAAACTCAAACCGTAAACAATTAGGAAGCGTATCTTATACCGTTGGAAAGCTCTTTTGACAAGGAACACAACTAAACATGTTTCATCAAACAAAAACAACATTTTCCATAACCGATTTCTCGTCAAGTGATCGTTTAAAAGTCCATTTTCAAAGTTTCAAGTTCATCAATTGCATTTTAAGTTTCGGGAATCCAATTTACACATACGATATGCCGTTTCGAAGGTAATTAAGCATACATTACAACTAATCACTAACAATTAACATTCCATGGCATTCAAGCATCAAAAGTTCATGTCAAGAACTATCAAACCCTAGTCAAACATCACAAAATCAATATTCATGTTTTTGAAGTTTTCTTAATCAACCTACGCATCAAAACGAAGCTAGTGATACTAGTAACACAATTAAAACATGCACTTTAACAATCTAACAACATTAACTCATCCAAAATCAAGGATTAAGCAAACCCATTTCAAGTTCATGCTAGTTACTCCAAAAACAACAAATCGAGCAAACCAAACATATATTCATGTTAGACTTGAGCCATAGACACTAACTAACACCATTTCAAATCAAAAACACGAATTTAGAGAAATCTAGAGTTTTAGAAATGTTACCCAAACGAGATGAAGTTGGTATCAAATTGTAGAGGATGAAGAGAGGATTCCAAATATGTAATTTGTTTTGTTGTAAGCCTCCTAAATCGAATTTAGATGATGAATGATTGAATTGGGTGTTGTGTGTGTGTGTTCTTGCTAGAGAGAAAGAGAGATGAGGGAGATGGATGGAAATGGATGGAGGAGGTGAAGTGGTTGACTAGTTGACCTAGTCACCACTTTGCCCACTTTTCAACTTAAGTCCCTCATGTTTGTAGTCGGGTGCGGGAATTAACCAAACGAATATTTTTAAAACGCTCGAGTAAACGGGTGATGTCAAAATTAAATAGCGGGAATATAATGAACGTTACTCACGGAAACTATTAATTTAAATACGAAAGATTATGTTTTAAAAAAAAGACGGTGTTAAAATTAAATTTAACGGAAAAACGCGGGATGTTACATTATCCACACCTCAAAAGAAATTTCGTCCCGAAATTTAGTTGGAAGTAGTAGTTGTTGAATCTTCCTCGAGATCTTGCGTTGCCAATTCTACGAGTGAGGGAGAAGTACGTTCTAGGGTATTTCAACGAATTTTTGACGGTCGGGATCATACGATGTTTTAAGGTTTGGCTTCACGATTTATGGTTTCAACCGGTCCTCCTAGGAAGTGAGGGTTATCGTCGATAGTGAGTTCATCAAAGGAGATAACAAGTTCTCGTTTCGCAAAACACGTCTTTGAGTTGTTACATCGAATGTAGGATAAACGGAGACCCAAAATGAGTCGGAAAAGTCTAAACGGCTAGCGACGGGTCCAAAACACCCCAAGAATTTAAAGGATCACAATATCGCGGATTTAGCTTCCTACGTTTCCCGAAACGGATTGCACCTTTCCAAGGTTTAAATCACATGTTTGTTCGGTCCGTCGGGTTGTGGATGGTACGCGGTACTCATGTCTAAACGCGGTCCCGAGGCTTCTTGTAAAACTAGAAGTGAAACGAGTATTTCGATACGGGATAATTAACAAAGATACACCGTGTTGGAATAGAATCTCTTAAGATATGTTTGAACGAGTCAGTTAGGGTTCGAAAAAAAAATGTTCGTTAGGACTATTCACCCTCGTGGCGAATACTTATGTAATATGAGGAGTTTCTCTATCCATGGAGAAATGTTACAAGGAGTTTCTTTAAACGGAAATGCGAACGGTAAAGATAGTAGTGAAATGAGGACTTAGAATAGGATGAGTTTACATCTCGAGGTTGCCATAACGTGCCTCTAGTTGTCAAAAGTTGAAGTCTGAAAGAGAAACGAGGTAGTACACGTAGTTGTATAGTTCGGGTTTGAATAATAGTTGACCGATTATCAGAAACACAAGGGCGTTACGTCAAAGAAGAGTGAAGTATCGTTGGATTGTGTGTTATCTTAAATCCCAGTAATATCAGACGGTGACGGTGAAATAACAGAGGTAGGTAGTGTGGTACGGGATGACGAGAAAATTGATCGGATCCACAATTTAGTATTCGAATTCTTCGTGCAAAATAACGAATTTTAGTTATGTTGATTTTTGAGACGAGAGAGTATGCCTTTCGGCGTTCAAGTAGAAATATTTCCATGTTTGAGTTCCATCTAGTGCTATACGCATTTAGCTAGGAAGGTTGGTGTGAAGAATCACATTCAAGGCTCAGACATGAAGAGGTTTAAAGTTTTCCTTAGTGAGTTAACGAGTTTAAAAGTCGTGTAACACGAGAAAAGTCAGGAATGAATCTTCGGTAAAAATAGACGAGATCTAGGATTTTACGAATACAAGTCTGAGTTGAGAGAGTTTCATGATTACGTGTGGCTTGATTTCGAGATTGATTGTAATGCCTTGACCATTAACATCAAGGTCTAGAAAATTTGACTTCGTTTAACAGAAATTCTCACTCGGAGAATTTGGTATAGAGTTGCTCTTTTCTCAAAAGTTCGAGACTAAGATGGTGATGTTGTTCGTTTTCCTTCTTTACTTGAATGAGTTAAGATGTCATCTATAAATACGATAACAGATTTGTCTAGATAAGTTTGCATACGTGGTTTAGGAGGTTCATGAATACGGACAGAGTCCTAAATAAATCGAATGGTACTAAGAGAGATTTACAACTAACGTTGCGAGTTCGGAAAACTCGTCTCCCTTAACCCCCAATTGTGGATACGAGGAAGAGGGTATCGGTTTCCAACCGAAAATTACTTAGTTCACAATATTCTATACATAATTGTAGGGGAAAAATTTCTCCTTAACAAATAGGTTTCGAGCTCCCTAGTTCTATAGGCGTCAAGTCATAATTCTTAACGTATATCCTCCAATAAAATTTATAGGCTCACAATATTTATCCATTGGTCGCTTAAATTGCCTAAGTAGTATCTAGGGGAAAAAAAAGGTGGAATGTAAAGAGTACAAGTCAAAGCCTCGGTTGTAATACGTCTAGCGGTAACCGAATCGAATAAGTATGAAATATATGGTTTGTTGTGAAGGAACGTACCCGTAACTAATTGTCGTTCCGGGAATCCTATGTGTTAAGGTTGAAAGCTCATTCGCGTACATTAGGGTGGGCGTTCTTCTTGGGACATGCATTCTTAAAATGACCCAGTTGTCCACATTCAAAACAAGCACCCCTTCTGCGTGCACTGGGCACCTTTTTAGCGACGGGGGCGACACCCTTACAACTATGGGCCACATGGCCACTTCTTTGACACTTGATGCAAAATGGTCCGCCACATTTTCCATAATGATGTTTGTGGCACGTGTTGCAAAAAGGTCGTGTTCCAGCATAATTTTTCCTGCCGCCGGGGGTGAAAGGCTTCTTGGTGGAGTCGTTGTGGTTGTGGTTGCTTGATGGAGAGGCTTCCTGTTTTCTTTTGTTGTTAACTGGTTGGGCCTCGGCCGTTGGTGCCAGCGCTTCAATTTCATCCACCGTTTTTATAAATCGGCGGGCTATCATCACAGCCTCTTGTAGGTCGGCGGGTCTTAATGGCATTACCCCGTGTGGAATGCTCTTAGGGAGGCCATCCATGTAAAACTCAACTCCTTGGGGCCCGGGAGCCCGGAGGTTTGGACAAATTGAGGTTAGTTCGGCAAACCGTTGATTATAAGCTTCGAGGTCATCTCGGGCTATTTTTAAATTTCTTGGCCCCTGTTCGAGCCTTCGAGTCTCTTCGCGCGGGAAGTATTCGGTGGTCATTCTTTCTCTTAATTCGGTCCAAGAGAGTGTAAGGGCTTCATCGATACCCACCGATTGTACATACGTGTTCCACCATGAGAGAGCAATACCGGTGAGAGTGGGGGTGGAAAACTTGACCTTATCTTGGTCCCGACAACCGCTTATGCTAAAAATGGCTTCTGTTTGTTCGAACCATCGGGTGAGAGCAACCGGTCCTTCGGTTCCATTGAAAGTGGGAGGATTGTACTTCATGAAGTTCTTGTAGGAGCAACCTTCGATTGAATTACCGGCTCCTTGATTGTTGTTGTTAGAAAAGTGATCGGCCACGGCCGTACCCACGGCGGTGGTTATCATTCGTTGAAGAGCTTGTTCTAGAGTTTCGAGAGGAGTATTGTGTTGACCTTGGTGAGCCATTGTTCCTTCATGAGACAAGAATATCGTTGGTTAGTATTTTCAACAATACTAACCGTGGCATGGAATAAGGATAGAGAGAAAATTTTTCCTTGACTCGCCTTAAATTCTCTATGTCATAATGTCGGAACGTCCATGTGAATCACCGTAATATAATCCCGGAAATTATATTACCCTGATTCTCATGTGCATTTAACATTACTTCATAAAGTCAAGGTGGCGCACCAACAAAATTTATCAACGTAAGATCAAGATCGAATACGAGTTAGATATGATAGGAGAGTTCGAGTATAAATGCACAATTTGTCAAATAATTCCTACTTCAGTCTATATGCCGGTTGTAGTCTAGATTCACCTATGTACCCTATGACTCGGGGTGGACACAAATGAACTCTAAATCCCTACAACCAAGGCTCTGATACCAACTGTAGCGACCCCGACAAATCGTCAAGTGATGGCGTCGGCTACGTGGGTCCCATTACCTGATTATAAGTCTTTAAGATAACGTTTGACCAAAATATGTCGCCTTCATTTCAAAATAAAGATTGTTTCAAAGTTTACAAGAATTGTTCAACCAAAAGTTAAGTTACAACGTTATAAGTACGATTGAAATCTAGGCGACACGGTTTAAAGTAAAGTCAAAAGACGCTCCATGAAATGCATGTATACTCGACATCGGATGCAAGTATCAAATAGTAAACGGAAGCATGTTTCACATATCGTGCATGACCTGAGAAAAACATAGAAATCTGTCAACGAAAACGTTGGTGAAATCATAGGTTTAAGTAAGTAAGTACAAGTGAACCACAAGATTTGCATCAATGAAATAATAGTAATACATTCCAAAAGTTTGTTTCACGAGCACCCAATTATCAAAGCTTAACATTCCTTCCATTGTATACCCCATCACTTAGTTCTAGAACAAACACTGTTTCTCGAAAATATATTTCATTCGTAAACGGTAGCGAACCGTTTGAATGAGGGTTTGTCAAACCCATATGGATCCATACAACATAAGTTCTCGCTTACACCCGGCAAGTGTAACTAATGATAATCGAATTGAGGATTTTGTTCTAAACTCGTATGTAGAATGTTTGTTTTCCCGTTCTTGTGTTCACTTAGTTCAAAAGAATTGTTTATGTTTTCTCATCCCAAATATAAGTTCAAAAAGAGTAAAAGTGGGACTATGATCTCACCTCGAGTGCACGAGTATAAAAGTACTTCAACAAGTAAACGTGTGCATGAAAGTTGCTTAGCCTTGACCTAAACAAGTAAGTTATATCAATTAACCGGTTACGACACAAGGTCGGGTGAAATGTGTTCAATTAGTCCTATGGCTCGTTACGACTCGAATAGTATAGCATGTGAATCACGTTGTCAAGTTTCATGCAAGAATCAAGTATAAAAGCATGTTAGAACGATTGTAATAAAGTTTGAGTTGACATTTCAAAACCTTACCATTAGAAAGGAAATCTTATTACGTTTCCAACGATATTTGATTCATCGAAAACGGAGTTACGGTCAAAAAGTTATGGCCAAAACAAGTTTGCTGAAGTTCGGATGAAACAGGCAATTGTCACGGCGCGACAAATTGCTCCGCGGCGCGACAAATGCCTATGTTGAAGGTCAGAAAGCTTGAAAAACATGTTCTAAAATCACCCTTTGGGCCACGGCGCGACAAATTGCTCCGCGGCGCGACAATGGCCGTGGCCTGGTCCCTGGCCTGTTTCACTTGTTCAAGGCTTGGTAAAATTTCAAACAAACGCAAAACTCAAACCGTAAACAATTAGGAAGCGTATCTTATACCGTTGGAAAGCTCTTTTGACAAGGAACACAACTAAACATGTTTCATCAAACAAAAACAAAATTTTCCATAACCGATTTCTCGTCAAGTGATCGTTTAAAAGTCCATTTTCAAAGTTTCAAGTTCATCAATTGCATTTTAAGTTTCGGGAATCCAATTTACACATACGATATGCCGTTTCGAAGGTAATTAAGCATACATTACAACTAATCACTAACAATTAACATTCCATGGCATTCAAGCATCAAAAGTTCATGTCAAGAACTATCAAACCCTAGTCAAACATCACAAAATCAATATTCATGTTTTTGAAGTTTTCTTAATCAACCTACGCATCAAAACGAAGCTAGTGATACTAGTAACACAATTAAAACATGCACTTTAACAATCTAACAACATTAACTCATCCAAAATCAAGGATTAAGCAAACCCATTTCAAGTTCATGCTAGTTACTCCAAAAACAACAAATCGAGCAAACCAAACATATATTCATGTTAGACTTGAGCCATAGACACTAACTAACACCATTTCAAATCAAAAACACGAATTTAGAGAAATCTAGAGTTTTAGAAATGTTACCCAAACGAGATGAAGTTGGTATCAAATTGTAGAGGATGAAGAGAGGATTCCAAATATGTAATTTGTTTTGTTGTAAGCCTCCTAAATCGAATTTAGATGATGAATGATTGAATTGGGTGTTGTGTGTGTGTGTTCTTGCTAGAGAGAAAGAGAGATGAGGGAGATGGATGGAAATGGATGGAGGAGGTGAAGTGGTTGACTAGTTGACCTAGTCACCACTTTGCCCACTTGTCAACTTAAGTCCCTCATGTTTGTAGTCGGGTGCGGGAATTAACCAAACGAATATTTTTAAAACGCTCGAGTAAACGGGTGATGTCAAAATTAAATAGCGGGAATATAATGAACGTTACTCACGGAAACTATTAATTTAAATACGAAAGATTATGTTTTAAAAAAAAGACGGTGTTAAAATTAAATTTAACGGAAAAACGCGGGATGTTACAGTTTGTTACAAAAATGTAATTCGCATTATACGAGAAAAAGGAAAACCCTTAATGGTGTACGGAGAAAAGGGCAACACGAAGCTACATCTTATTAGTAATTTGAAGGCATAAAAACTAATAAGAAAAGGTTGCTATGCTGTTCTAGCACACGTCGAGAAAGTACAAACTGAAGAAAAGAGCATCAATGATGTTCCCGTCGCAAAAGAATTTCCCGATGTATTTCCGAAAGAATTACCTGGATTACCCCCACATCGATCCGTTGAATTTCAAATAGATCTTGTACCCGGAGCTGCACCAATAGCTCGTGATCCTTACAGACTCACACCCAGCGAGATGAAAGAACTGCAAAGCCAATTACAAGAACTTTTAGAGCGTGGTTTCATTCGACCAAGCACATCACCGTGGGGAGCTCCTGTTTTGTTTGTCAAGAAGAAAGATGGTACATTCAGGTTGTGTATCAACTACCGAGAGTTGAAGAAACTTACCATCAAGAACCGCTACCCACTACCGAGAATCGACGACTTATTTAATCAACTACAAGGCTCGTCTATTTATTCAAAGATTGACTTACGTTCCGGGTATCATCAAATGCGGGTGAAAGAAGATGATATTCCAAAGACTGCTTTCAGAACACGTTACGGTCATTACTAGTTTATGGTCATGCCGTTTGGTTTAACTAATGCACCAGCTGTGTTCATGGACCTTATGAACCGAGTGTGTGGACCATACCTTGACAAGTTTGTCATTGTTTTCATTGATGACATACTTATTTACTCAAAGAATGACCAAGAACACGGTGAACATTTGAGAAAGGTGTTAGAAGTATTGAGGAAGGAAGAATTGTACGCTAAGTTTTCAAAGTGTGCATTTTGGTTGGAAGAAGTTCAATTCCTCGGTCACATAGTGAACAAAGAAGGTATTAAGGTGGATCCGGTAAAGATAGAAACTGTTGAAAAGTGGGAAACCCCAAAAACTTCGAAGCATATACATCAATTTTTAGGATTGGCTGGTTACTACAGAAGATTCATCCAAGATTTCTCCAAAATAGCAAAACCCTTGACTGCATTAACGCTTAAAGGGAAGAAATTTGAATGGAAGGATGAACAAGAAAAGGCGTTTCAATTATTGAAGAAAAAGCTAACTACGGCACCTATATTATCATTGCCAGAAGGGAATGATGATTTTGTGATTTATTGTGACGCATCAAAGCAAGGTCTCGGTTGTGTATTAATGCAACGGACGAAGGTGATTGCTTATGCGTCTAGACAATTGAAGATTCACGAGCAAAATTATACGACGCATGATTTGGAATTAGGCGCGGTTGTTTTTGCATTAAAGACTTGGAGGCACTACTTATATGGGGTCAAAAGTATTATATATACCGACCATAAAAGTCTTCAACACATATTTAATCAGAAACAACTGAATATGAGGCAGCGTAGGTGGATTGAATTGTTGAATGATTATGACTTTGAGATTCGTTACCACCCGGGGAAGGCAAATGTGGTAGCCGACGCCTTGAGCAGAAAGGACAGATAACCCATTCGAGTAAAATCTATGAATATAATGATTCACACTAACCTTACTACTCAAATAAAGGAGGCGCAACAAGGAGTTTTAAAAGATGGAAATTTTAAAGGATGAAATACCCAAAGGATCGGAGAAGCATCTTAATATTCGGGAAGACGGAACCCGGTATAGGGTTGAAAGAATTTGGGTACCATAATTTAGAGATATGAGAGAAATGGTACTTAGAGAAGCTCATAAAACCAGATACTCAATACATCCTGGAACGGGGAAGATGTACAAGGATCTCAAGAAACATTTTTGGTGGCCGGGTATGAAAGCCGATGTTGCTAAATACGTAGGAGAATGTTTGACGTGTTCTAAGGTCAAAGCTGAGCATCAGAAACCATCAGGTCTACTTCAACAACCCGAAATCCCAGAATGGAAATGGGAAAACATTACCATGGATTTCATCACTAAATTTCCAAGGACTGCAAGTGGTTATGATACTATTTGGGTAATAGTTGATCGTCTCACCAAGTCAGCACACTTCCTGCCAATAAGAGAAGATGACAAGATGGAGAAGTTAGTATGACTGTATTTGAAGGAAGTCATCTCCAGACATGGAATACCAATCTCTATTATCTCTGATAGGGATGGCAGATTTATTTTAAGATTCTGGCAGACATTACAGCAAGCATTAGGAACTCGTCTAGACATGAGTACTTCCTATCATCCACAAACTGATGGATAGAGTGAAAGGACGATACAAACGCTTGAAGATATGCTACGAGCTTGTTTTATTGATTTCGGAAACAGTTGGGATCGACATCTACCGTTAGCAAAATTTTCCTACAACAACAGTTACCATTCAAGCATTGAGATGGCGCCGTTTGAAGCACTTTATGGTAGAAAGTGCAGGTCTCCAATTTGTTGGAGTGAAGTGGGGGATAGACAGATTATGGGTCCGGAGATAATACAAGAAACTATCGAGAAGATCATCCAAATTCAACAACGGTTGAAAACCGCCCAAAGTCGACAAAAGAGCTACGCTGACATTAAAAGAAAAGATATAGAATTTGAAATTGGAGAGATGGTCATGCTTAAAGTTGCACCTTGGAAAGGCGTTGTTCGATTTGGTAAACGAGGGAAATTAAATCCAAGGTATATTGGACCATTCAAGATTATTGATCGTGTCGGACCAGTAGCTTACCGACTTGAGTTACTTCAACAACTCGCGGCTGTACATAACACTTTTCACGTCTTGAATTTGAAGAAATGTTTTGCTAAAGAAGATCTCACTATTCCGTTAGATGAAATCCAAATCAACAAAAAACTTCAATTCATCAAAGAACCCGTCGAAATAATGGATCGTGAGGTTAAAAGACTTAAGCAAAACAAGATACCAATTGTTAAGGTTCGATGGAATGCTCGTAGAGGACCCGAGTTCACCTGGGAACAAGAAGATCAGATGAAGAAGAAATACCCGCATTTATTTCCATAAGATACGTCAACATCTCCAACTGCTTAAAATTTCGGGACGAAATTTATTTAACGGGTAGGTACTGTAGTGACCCGAAATTTTCCATGTTTATATATATATATTAAATGAAATTGTTATTTACATGATTAAGTGTTTCCAACATGTTAAGCAATCAAACTTGTTAAGACTTGATTTATTGAAATAGATTTCATATAGACAATTGACCACCCAAGTTGACCGGTGATTCATGAACGTTAAAACTTGTAAAAACTATACGATGACATATATATGGTTATATATATAGTTAACATGATTTTATTATAAGTATGTATCTCATTAGGTATTTTAACAATGAGTTATATACATAAAAATGAGACTATTAATTTAAGAAACTCAAAAACGATATATATAACGATTATCGTCATAACAACGTCTTACTAGGTACATATGAATCATATTAATATATTGATACACTTGATTAATTATGTTAAATGATAATTAAATATATTATTAAGTGTATTAACAATGAAATACATATGTAAAAAATAAGACTACTAACTTAATGATTTCGAAACGAGACATATAGGTAACGATTATCGTTGTAACGGCATTTAACTGTATATATATCATACTAAGATATATTATATATCATAATATCATGATAATATAACAATTTAACATCTCATTTGTTATAATAAACAATGGGTTAACAACATTCAACAAGATCGTTAACCTAAAGGTTTCAAAACAACATTTACACGTAACTACTAACGATGACTTAACGACTCAGTTAAAATGTATATACATCTAGTGTTTTAATATGTATTCATACACTTTTGAAAGACTTCAATACACTTATTAAAATACTTCTACTTAACAAAAATGCTTACAATTACATCCTCGTTCAGTTTCATCAACAATTCAACTCGTATGCACCCGTATTCGTACTCGTACAATACACAACTTTTAGATGTATGTACTATTGGTATATACACTCTAATGATCAGCTCTTAGCAGCCCATGTGAGTCACCTAACACATGTGGGAACAATCATTTGGCAACTAGCATGAAATATCTCATAAAATTACAAAAATATGAGTAATCATTCATGACTTATTTACATGAAAACAAAATTACATATCCTTTATATCTAATCCATACACCAACGACCAAAAACACCTACAAACACTTTCATTCTTCAATTTTCTTCATCTAATTGATCTCTCTCAAGTTCTATCTTCAAGTTCTAAGTGTTCTTCATAAATTCCAAAAGTTCTAGTTTCATAAAATCAAGAATACTTCCAAGATTGCAAGTTTACTTCCACGTTTTCTAAATCCATTCCAAGTAATCATCCAAGATCAAAAAACCTTTGTTACTTACAGTAGGTTATCTTTCTAATACAAGGTAATAATCATATTCAAACTTTAATTCAATTTCTATAACTATAATAATCTTATTTCGAGTGGAAATCTTACTTGAAATTGTTTTCGTGTCATGATTCTGCTTCAAGAACTTTCAAGCCATCCAAGGATCCTTTGATGCTAGATCTATTTTCCTCATTTCCAGTAGGTTTATCCAAGGAACTTGAGGTTGTAATGATGTTCATAACATCATTCGATTCATACATATAAAGCTATCTTATTCGAAGGTTTAAACTTGTAATCACTAGAACATAGTTTAGTTAATTCTAAACTTGTTCGCAAATAAAAGTTAATCCTTCTAACTTGACTTTTAAAATCAACTAAACACATGTTCTATATCTATATTATATGCTAACTTAATGATTTAAAACCTGGAAACACGAAAAACACCGTAAAACCGGATTTACGCCGTCGTAGTAACACAGCGGGCTGTTTTGGGTTAGTTAATTAAAAACTATGATAAACTTTTATTTAAAAGTTGTTATTCTGGGAAAATGATTTTTATTATGAACATCAAACTATATCCAAAAATTATGGTTAAACTCAAAGTGGAAGTATGTTTTCTAAAATGGTCATCTAGACGTCGTTCTTTCGACTGAAATGACTACCTTTACAAAAACAACTTGTAACTTATTTTTCCGACTATAAACCTATACTTTTTCTATTTAGATTCATAAAATAGAGTTCAATATGAAACATAGCAATTTGATTCACTCAAAACGGATTTAAAATGAAGAAGTTATGGGTAAAACAAGATTGGATAATTTTTCTCATTTTAGCTACGTGAAAATTGGTAACAAATCTATTCCAACCATAACTTAATCAACTTATATTGTATATTATGTAATCTTGAGATACCATAGACACGTATACAATGTTTCGACCTATCATGTCGACACATCTATATATATTTCGGAACAACCATAGACACTCTATATGTGAATGTTGGAGTTAGCTATACAGGGTTGAGGTTGATTCCAAAATATATATAGTTTGAGTTGTGATCAATACTGAGATACGTATACACTGGGTCGTGGATTGATTCAAGATAATATTTATTGATTTATTTCTGTACATCTAACTGTGGACAACTAGTTGTAGGTTACTAACGAGGACAGCTGACTTAATAAACTTAAAACATCAAAATATATTAAAAGTGTTGTAAATATATTTTGAGCATACTTTAATATATATGTATATATTGTTATAGGTTCGTGAATCAACCAGTGGCCAAGTCTTACTTCCCGACGAAGTAAAAAAATCTGTGAAAGTGAGTTATAGTCTCACTTTTAAAATCTAATATTTTTGGGATGAGAATACATGCAGGTTTTATAAATGATTTACAAAATAGACACAAGTACGTGAAACTACATTCTATGGTTGAATTATCGAACTCGAATATGCCCCTTTTTATTAAGTCTGGTAATCTAAGAATTAGGGAACAGACACCCTAATTGATGCGAATCCTAAAGATAGATCTATTGGGCCTAACAAACCCCATCCAAAGTACCGGATGCTTTAGTACTTTGAAATTTATATCATATCCGAAGGGTGTCCCGGAATGATGGGGATATTCTTATATATATGCATCTTGTTAATGTCGGTTACCAGGTGTTCACCATATGAATGATTTTTATCTCTATGTATGGGATGTGTATTGAAATATGAAATCTTGTGGTCTATTGTTACGATTTGATATATATAGGTTAAACCTATAACTCACCAACATTTTTGTTGACGTTTAAAGCATGTTTATTCTCAGGTGAATACTAAGAGCTTCCGCTGTTGCATACTAAAATAAGGACAAGATTTGGAGTCCATGTTTGTATGATATTGTGTAAAAACTGCATTCAAGAAACTGATTTCGATGTAACATATTTGTATTTTAAACCATTATGTAATGGTCGTGTGTAAACAGGTATTTTAGATTATCATTATTTGATAATCTACGTAAAGCTTTTTAAACCTTTATTTATGAAATAAAGGTTATGGTTTGTTTTAAAAATGAATGCAGTCTTTGAAAAACGTCTCATATAGAGGTCAAAACCTCGCAACGAAATCAATTAATATGGAACGTTTTTAACCGATAAGAACGGGACATTTCAGACACGGTGTTCCTATATCTATTATTTCGGATTGAGATACTCGTTTTACATCTCGGTTTTGGGAAAAGTTTCATGAAGATATGGGTACGCAATTGAAGTTGAGCACGGCGTATCATCCTCAAACGGATGGTCAAACCGAACGTACAAATCAAACTTTGGAGGATATGTTACGAGCATGTATTATCGATTTTGGTGGTAGTTGGGACGAGCATTTGCCTTTGGTGGAATTCTCGTACAATAATAGTTATCATACTAGTGTTGGGATGCCACCTTATGAGATGCTTTATGGGCGTAGGTGTCGAACCCCGCTTTGTTGGGGTGAAGTGGGACAAAAGGAAATAGGGAGTACCGATTTGGTTTTAGAGACGAATAGCAAGATTGATGTGATTCGAGAGCATTTGAAAAAGGCTCAAGATAGACAAAAGTCGTATGCCAACAAGCGTAGATGAACGATCGAATTTCAAGAAGGTGACATGGTGATGCTTAAGGTTTCGCCATGGAAAGGTATTATTCGATTCCGGAAACGAGGAAAGTTAGCTCCTCAGTTTATTGGACCATTTAAGGTTTTAGCTCGTGTTGGTGAAGTCGCGTATCGTTTGGAATTACCCGAAGAGCTTGCGGGGATCCATAATACATTTCATATTTCCCATCTCCGTAAGTGTCTTGCGGATGATTCATCTTGGGTGCCATTAGACGAGATTGAGCTAAATAATAGGTTAGAGTATATTGAGGAACCGATTGCCATACTTGATGAGAAAGTTAAAAGGTTGAGACCTAAAGATGTTAGGACTTTTAAAGTTCAATGGCGTCGTAGTAAGGGTTCCGAGTTTACTTGGGAGCCCGAAGAGTTTGTGCTGGTTTATCTTCCTTCTTGTCATGCGGCTTGGATCGTGAGGACGTGCTCCGATTCAAGTGGGGGAGAGTTGTAACATCCCGTTTTCCCGTACGTATCGAAAGGTGCTCACTTAATCATTTGTACGTTTATAACTCGTTAGCTTATGCACAAATGTATGAATATATGCGTGTATATATATATATATATATATATATATATATATATACATATATACATATATGTATACTTGATAATGTGTGCATGTATAAGTTTAATCATGGGTTTGGTTAGCGTTAAGTCTTGTGAGACTATTGTTGAAGGCTAGGTGAATATAGGAAGCGGGTTTGGAATGTACAAATCAAATAAAATTGAAAATTGTTTAAATCGGTCGAACTGTCCAGTTACAGCCTTAGGCCGCGCCGCGACAATTTGGTCCGCGCCGCGGCATATAAAGCAATTCCAGATCAGAAGTCAAGTTAAAGGGGGTCATTTTTCTTTCGTTAGGTCGCGCCGCGACAAATGGGCCGCGCCGCGGCACCTCTGCAGTTCTGACTCCGATTTTAGCTCAAATTAAATAAATTTAAGGGGCAATTTGGTAATTTAACATGTAGATCTGATAAGAGCATTAAACCTCCACCACTAGTTCATTTATTTCATTTCCTTTTCTATTTTCTTTCCAATTTCTCTCCCAAAACACAAAACCCACTTAGTTTAATCTTGAGATTTGGAGTTGAAGATTTGTGAATCAAACCTAGGAGCGAGATTTAAAGTTGTTCTCCTTGTTACTAGCTACAAGAAGATAGTCTTGGTAAGTTCTAACTTTATGTTTTAAGTTTTAATTGGTTAATGGCTAGGGTTTGGGTTACTAGAGAATTGTATGACCCATTTGAGGGTAAAATGGGTGAGTTTGGGTTATGTTGTTGTAAGGAAACCCTAATAGCCACTATTTAGAGTTTTGGCCTTGTGATTTGAGGTTGTAAGTATCAATTGGTATTGTTAGTCACTAATGCACTTTAAGATTTATGAAAGAAGTGTAAATGGGTAAGTTTGACTTGATTGTGAGTCTAAGTAATATAAAATGGGTCAAAATGTACTAGTTGACCTAATTAGATGAAATGGGTATGGATTACCCTAAGTTTTGTGTTAATTGAAGTTAATAGACTTTAATTCACTAGTCTTAGTGATTAAAGTCGAGTCTTGGTCATTTATGGGTGGTTGTGAGTAGTTGAGTCATTTAATGCAAATTGGGTCATTAAATGCTCAAGTGGGAGTATTGTGGTTAATCCCACTAGTTGTGAAATTGAATGTGCACTTAATGATTTAGGTACATTGCATTGAAACTCAGAAGTGCTAAATCACCATCCTTGTGACAAGGTGAGTGGAATAAGTATACTTGTATGTATATGATGTGCTTATTTATACGTAAGGATATGTGTTTCCTAGTTAGTGATATATGTGTTGTACACTAACGATTTATGAACGGATATGTGTTGTCTAATTTAGCAATATATGTGTTGTATGCTAATGGTTTATTAAATGGATATGTGTTGTCCAAATTGGTGTCATATGTGTTGTACACTAATGATCTTATGAACGGATATGTGTTGTCCAAGGGTTGGTGATATATGTGTTGTGCACTAACGGTTGTTATGAACACCGATGGGAATTTTGAGTACCATTCCTTTTTGCTATTGGTTAACCATGGTTGTGTGATTGTGTAATTAGCATATTAAATTATGAACTATATGCTATTGTCGGTTGCTAGCTCCTTGTGGATTGTGGATTGTAGTTTATGCATGATGTTTGCATATTTGTCGAATAGCTAGCTTGTATGCGGTATTGTGTAAGTGATTGCAAGTAAGTAGGTTATATATGAACATGTATAATTATTGCATTCACTAAGCATTAGCTTACCCCTCTCGTTGTTTATCTTTTTAGTTGCAGGTGCGGATAAGGGCAAGGGGGTTATCGGGCACTAGGTGGCCTTTGATGATGTTTTATTGAAGTTTGAAAGTTGGCCTAACGTTTTGAGTAGTTTAGTCCCAAACCATGCTCAAAGGGTCGTTTGGATTATAAACTATCGTTGTAGTGGGTCAAACTGTTATTGAACTTAATTAATGGCCTTGGTGCCTTTTGTAAACATTTAAATTGTTGAACGTTTAAATGGAACTTGTGGATTGGTTTACATATTTTATTGGCGCATAAATGTGTATCTTTACAAGAAAAAAAAATTATCGTATGGAATACGGGTTGGGATGTTTCACGGGGCCTCTACGTGAATTCCAACGGATCTTAACGATAGAAATAGCGCTCTGTTTCAAACCTTTAGCCGTGAAGTATTGCCACAACCAATCCTAAGAAGAATAGTTGATGAGCGCAAGAAGCATGTTTTGTTCTTACGCAGAGGATAAGAGGAGCTGTGATCTCTTGATGAGAAAGACGTTCTCGCACCTATGGCGAGTCGATCTATCATTCACTTATGAGTTTAAGTGCGGACAAAAAGAAATATGAATCATTGGGTACAAAAAATAGTTTACACTTATCTGAGAAATGCTTTCTTGTGCCCAAAAGATATTAAATTATAGAATTTGTTTATAACTTTGTTTCGTTAATTGATCTTTGTTAAATGAATAGATGTTATTCATATAATTGCTGAATATTGTTTTTTTGGCAAATATATATATATATATATATATATATATATATATATATATATATATATATATATATATATATATATATATATATATATATATATAAGATCGTAAAGAACCTATGGTACAAACGAACGACAAAAAATTGAAAGGTCTCACTCTGAACATCCTACAGACAATGGACGAAATTTTAAAGAGAGTGAGCACATAGAAATTGTAAGATACAGTACATATGTACTAACCAGAAACCTAAATCTAAAACGAACATAAAACCTAACTTTTATCTAACACCGCCTTTGCCGCTACTCAAAAGCCACATAACTAAAAAGAATGTCGGGCACTCCAGCAGCACCTAACCCAAGGCCTGCAAACCAAAATAACATCTCGCACCCGTCACAAGCCCATTGAAATGTCCCGTTCATATTGATTATAAACGTTCCATGTTAATTGATTTCGTTGCGAGGTTTTGACCTCTATATGAGACGTTTTTCAAAGACTACATTCATTTTTAAAACAACCATAACCTTTATTTTATCTATAAAGGTTTAAAAAGCATTACGTAGATTATCAAATAATGATAATCTAAAACATACCGTTTATACACGACCATTACATAATGGTTTACAATAAGAATATATTACATCAAAAATAAGTTTCTTGAATGCAGTTTTTACATAATATCATACAAGCATGGACTCCAAATCTTGTCCTTATTTTAGTATACAACAGCGGAAGCTTTTAATAATCACCTGAGAATAAACATGCTTAAAACGTCAACAAAAATATTGGTGAGTTATAGGTTTAACCTATATATTATCAAATCATAATAATAGACCACAAGATTTCATATTTCAATATACATCCCATACATAGAGATAAAAATCATTCATATGGTGAACACCTGGTAACCGACATTAACAAGATGCATATAAGAATATCCCCTATCATTCTGGGAAATCCTTCGAACATGATAAAAACGAATTCGAAGTACTAAAGCATCCGGTACTTTGGATGGTGTTCGTTAGGCCCAATAGATCTATATTTAGGATTCGCGTCAATTAGTAGATCGGTTTACTAATTCTTAGGCTACCAAGCAAAAAGGGCATATTCGGCTTCGATCATTCACCCATATAATGTAGTTTCAATTACTTGTGTCTATTTCGTAAAACATTTATACAACTGCATGTATTCTCATCTCAAAATATTTGATTTTTAAAAGTGGGACTATAACTCACTTTCACAGATTTTTACTTCGTCGGGAAGTAAGACTTGGCCACTGGTCGATTCACGAACCTATAACAAATATGTACATATATATCAAAGTATGTTCAAAATATATTTACAATATTTTTAATAGTTTTAATGTTTTAAGTTTATTAAGTCAGCTGTCCTCGTTAGTAACCTACATCTAGTTGTCCATAGTTAGATGTACAGAAAATAAATTGATATATAATATCTTGACCCAATCCATGACCCAGTGTATACACATCTCAGGCTAGATCACAACTCAAAGTATATATATTTTTGGAATCAACTTCAACCCTATATTGCTAACTCCAACATTAATGCATATAGAGTGTCTATGGTTGTTCCAAATAATATATATAGATGGGTCGATATGATATGTCAAAACATTTGCATACGTGTCTATGGTATCCCAAGATTACATAATATATTAGAATACATGTATAATACAATATAAGTTAGCTAGGATATGATTAATATAGATTTGTTACAATATTTCTCGTAGCTACAACAATCAAAAAAAAATATCCAATCTTGTTTTACCCATAACTTCTTCGTTTTAAATCCGTTTTGAGTGAATCAAATTACTATGGTTTCATACTGAACTCTATTTTATGAATCTAAATAGAAAAAGTATAGGTTTATAGTCGGAAATATAAGTTACAAGTTGTTTTTGTAAGAGGTAGTCATTTCAGTCGAAAGAACGACGTCTCGATGACCATTTTGAAAAACATAATTCCACTTTGAGTTTAACCATGATTTTTGGATATAGTTTCTTGTTCTTAAGAAAAATAATTTTCCCAAAAGAAAAACTTTTAAATCTAAGTTTATCATAGTTTTTAATTATCAAACCCAAAACAGCCCGCGGTGTTACTACGACAGCGTATGTCCAATTTTACGGTGTTTTTCGTGTTTCCAGGTTTTAAATCATTAAGTTAACATATCATATAGATATATAAAATGTGTTTAGTTGATTTTAAAAGTTAAGTTAGAAGGATTAACTTTTGTTTGCGAACAAGTTTAGAATTAACTAAACTATGTTCTAGTGATTTCAAGTTTAAACCTTCGAATAAGGTAGTTATATATATATGAATCGAATGATGTTATGAATATCATTACTACCTCAGGTTTTGTGGATAAACCTACTGGAAATGAGAAAAATAGATCTAGCTTCAAAGGATCCTTGGATGGCTTGAAAGTTCTAGAAGCAGAATCATGACACGAAAACAAGTTCAAGTAAGATTTCCACTCGAAATAAGATTGTTATAGTTATAGAAATTGAATCAAAGTTTGAATATGAGTATTACCTTGTATTAGAAAGATATATTACTGTAAATAAGAAAGATTTCTTGAGGTTGGATGATCACTTTACAAGATTGGAAGTAAGCTAGCAAACTTGGAAGTATTCTTGATTTTATGAAACTAGAACTTATAGAATTTATGAAGAACACTTAGAACTTGAAGATAGAACTTGAGAGAGATCAATTATATGAAGAAAATTGAAGAATGAAAGTGTTTGTAGGTGTTTTTGGTCGTTGTTATATGGATTAGATATAAAGGATGTGTAATTTTGTTTACATGTAAATAAGTCATGAATGATTACTAATATTTTTTGTAATTTTATGAGATATTTCATGCTAGTTGCCAAATGATGGTTTCCAAATGTGTTAGGTAACTCACATGGGCTGCTAAGAGCTGATCATTAGAGTGTATATACCAATAGTACATACATCTAAAAGCTGTGTATTGTACGCGTACGAATACGGGTGCATACGAGTAGAATTGTTGATGAAACTGAACGAGGATGTAATTGTAAGCATTTTTGTTAAGTAGAAGTATTTTGATAAGTGTATTGAATTCTTTCAAAAGTGTATGAATACATATTAAAACAATACATGTATATACATTTTAACTGAGTCGTTAAGTCATCGTTAGTCGTTACATGTAAATGTTGTTTTGAAACCTTTAGGTTAACGATCTTGTTAAATGTTGTTAACCCATTGTTTATAATATCTAAAGAGATGTTAAATTATTACATTATCATGATATTATGATATATTAATATATCTTAGTATGATATATATACAGTTAAATGTTGTTACAACGATAATCGTTACATATATGTCTCATTTCGAAATCATTAAGTTAGTAGTCTTGTTTTTACATATGTAGTTCATTGTTAATACACTTAATGACATGTTTACTTATCATTTCATGATTAAAAATAGTGTATCAATATCTTATTATGATTCATATGTATTTAGTAAGACGTGTTATAACGATAATCGTTATATATATCGTTTTTGAGTTTTCTTAATTCAATAGTCTCATTTTTATGTATATATACATAGTTAAAATACCTAATGAGATACTTACTTATTATAATATCATGTTAACTATATATGTAACCATATATATTTCATCATATAGTTTTTACAAGTTTTAACGTTCGTGAATCACCGGTCAACTTGGGTGGTCAATTGTCTATATGAAACTATTTCAATTAATCACGTCTTAACAAGTTTGATTGCTTAACATATTGGAAAAACTTAATCATGTAATTATCAAATTCAATTAATATAAATAAACAAGGAAAAGTTCGGGTCATTACAGTACCTACCCGTTAAATAAATTTCGTCCCGAAATTTTAAGCAGTTGGAGGTGTTGACGTATCTTCTGGAAATAAGTGCGGATATTTCTTCTTCATCTAATCTTCTCATTCCCAGGTGAACTCAGGTCCTCTACGAGTATTGCATCGAACCTTAACAATTGGTATCTTGTTTTTCTTAAGTCTTTTAACCTCACGATCCATTATTTTGACGGGTTCTTCGATAAATTGAAGTTTTTCGTTAATTTAGATTTTGTCAAACGGAATAGTGAGATCTTCTTTAGCAAAACATTTCTTCAAATTCGAGACGTGGAAAGTGTTATGTACAGCCTCGAGTTGTTGAGGTAACTCAAGTCGGTAAGCTACTGGTCCGACGCGATCAATAACCTTGAATGGTCCAATATACCTTGGGTTTAATTTCCCTCGTTTACCAAATCGAACAACGCCTTTCCAAGGTGCAACTTTAAGCATGACCATCTCTCCAATTTCAAATTCAATATCTTTTCTTTTAATGTCAGCGTAGCTCTTTTGTCTACTTTGGGCGGTTCTCAACTATTGTTGAATTTGAATGATCTTCTCGGTAGTTTCTTGTATTATTTTCGGACCCGTAATCTGTCTATCCCCCACTTCACTCTAACAAATCGGAGACCTGCGCTTTCTACCATAGAGTGCTTCAAACGGTGCCATCTCAATGCTTGAATGGTAGCTATTGTTGTAGGAAAATTCTGCTAACGGAAGGTGTCGATCCCAACTGTTTCCGAAATCAATAAAATATGCTCGTAGCATGTCTTTAAGCGTTTTTATCGTCCTTTCGCTCTGCCCATCAGTTTGTGGATGATAAGCAGTACTCATGTCTAAACGAGTTCCTAATGCTTGCTGTAATGTCTGCCAGAATCTTGAAATAAATCTGCCATCCCTATCAGAGATAATAGAGATTGGTATTCCATGTCTGGAGATGACTTCCTTCAAATACAGTCGTGTTAACTTCTCCATCTTGTCATCTTCTCTTATTAGCAGGAAGTGTGCTGATTTGGTGAGATGATCAACTATTACCCAAATAGTATCAAAATTACTTGCAGTCCTTGGCAATTTAGTGATGAAATCTATGCTAATGTTTTCCCATTTCAATTCCGGGATTTCGGGTTGTTGAAGTAGACCTGATGGTTTCTGATGCTCCGCTTTGACCCTAGAACACATCAAACATTCTCCTACGTATTTAGAAACATTGGCTTTCATACCCGGCCACCAAAAATGTTTCTTGAGATCTTTGTACATCTTCCCCGTTCCAGGATGTATTGAGTATCTAGTTTTATGAGCTTCTCTAAGTACCATTTCTCTCATATCTCCAAATTTTGGTACCCAAATTCTTTCAGCCCTATACCGGGTTCCATCTTCCCGAATATTAAGATACTTCTCTGATCCTTTGGGTATTTCATCCTTTAAGTTTCCCTCTTTTAAAACTCCTTGTTGCGCCTCCTTTATTTGAGTAGTAAGGTTAGTGTGAATCATTATATTCATAGATTTTGCACGAATGGGTTCTCTGTCCTTTCTGCTCAAGGCGTCGGCTACCACATTTGCCTTCCCTGGGTGGTAACGAATCTCAAAGTCGTAATCATTCAACAATTCAATCCACCTACGCTGCCTCATGTTCAGTTGTTTCTGATTAAATATGTGTTGAAGACTTTTGTGGTCGGTATATATAATAGTTTTGACCCCATATAAGTAGTGCCTCTAAGTCTTTAATGCAAAAACAACCGCGCCTAATTCCAAATCATGCGTCGTATAATTCTGCTCTTGAATCTTCAATTGTCTAGACGCATAAGCAATTACTTTCGTTCGTTGCATTAATACACAACCGAGACCTTGCTTTGAGGCGTCACAATATATCACAAAATCATCATTCCCTTTAGGTAATGACAATATAGGTGTCGTAGTTAACTTTTTCTTCAACAATTGAAACGCCTTTTCTTGTTCATCCTTCCATTCAAATTTTCTCCATTTATGCGTTAATGCAGTCAAGGGTTTTGCTATTTTGGAAAAATCTTGGATGAATCTCCTGTAATAACCAGCTAGCCCTAAAAATTGGCGTATGTGTTTCAGAGATTTCGGGGTTTCTCACTTTTCAACGGTTTCAATCTTTGCTGGATCCACCTAAATACCTTCTTTGTTCACTATATGACCGAGGAATTGAACTTCTTTCAACCAAAATGCACACTTTGAAAACTTAGCGTACCGTTTTTCTTTTCTCAACAACTCTAGCACTTTTCTCAAATGTTCTTCGTGCTCTTGATCATTCTTCGAGTAAATAAGTATGTCATTGATGAAAACAATGACAAACTTGTCAAGATATGGCCCACATACTCGGTTCATGAGGTCCATGAACACAGCTGGTGCGTTATTCAATCCAAACGGCATAATCATAAACTCATAATGACCGTAACGCATCCTAAAAGCAGTCTTCGGAATGTCATCCTCTTTCACCCGCATTTGGTGATATCCAGAACGTAAATCGATCTTTGAATAAATCGACGAGCCTTGTAGTTGATCAAATAAGTCGTCGATTCTCGGTAATGGGTAACGGTTCTTGATGGTAAGTTTTTTCAACTTGCGGTAGTCGATACATAACCTGAATGTACGATCTTTCTTCTTGACAAACAGAGCAGGAGCTCCCCATGGTGATGTACTTGGTCGAATGAAACCACGCTCTAAAAGTTCCTGTAACTGACTTTGTAATTCTTTCATTTTGCTGGGTGCGAGTCTGTATGGAGCACGAGCTATTGATGCAGCTCCTGGTACAAGGTCTATTTAAAATTCAACGGATCGATGTAGGGGTAATCCCGGTAATTCTTTCGGAAATACATCAGAAAATTCTTTTGCGACGGGAACATCACTGATGTTCTTTTCTTCAGGTTTAACTTCCTCGATGTGTGCTAGAATGACGTAATAACCTTTTCTTATTAGTTATTGCGCCTTCAAACTACTAATAAGATTTAACTTCGCGTTGTTCTTTTCTCCGTACACCATTAAAGGTTTTCCTTTTTCACGCATAATGTGAATCGCATTTTTGTAACAAACGACCTCTGCTCTCACCTTTTTCAACCAGTCCATGCCAATTATTACATCAAAACTCCCTAACTCACCTGGTATTAAATCAATTTTAAACGTTTCATCCCCCAGTTTAATTTCTCTCTCCCGACATATATTATCTGCTGAAATTAATTTACCGTTTGCTAATTCGAGTAAAAATTTACTATCCAAAGGTGTCAATGGATAACTTAGTTTAGCAAAAAATTCTCTACTCATATAGCTTCTATCCGCACCCGAATCAAATAAAACATAAGCAGATTTATCGTCAATAAGAAACGTACCCGTAACAAGCTCTGGGTCTTCCTGTGCTTCTGCCACATTAATATTGAAAACTCTTCCATGGTCCTGCCCATTAGTATTCCCCTGATTCGGGCAATTTCTAATAATGTGGCCCGGTTTTCCACATTTATAATAAACAGCGTTGGTATTACTTGCTCCGACACTATTCGTTTCGGCATTACTTGTTCCGACATTACTTGTTCCGACATTATTTGTTCCTTTAGTTCTGTTAAACTTTGGTCCGTAGACCTCACACTTTGTCGAGCTATGACCATTTCTTTTACACCTTTTTCAAAATGTCATGCAAAACCCCTGATGATTTTCTTCACACCTATGACATGGTTGTTTTTGGTTTTTGTTGCCGTTGTTGTTATTGAGGTTGTTGTTGGGGTTGTTATTGTTGTTGAAATGGTTGTTGTAGTTATTGTTAGGATTGCGGTTATTGTTGCGATTGTTGTTGCGGTTGTTGGGATAGTTGTTGAGATTGTGGTTGTAATTGTTGTTGTTGTTGTTGTTGTTGTTGTTGTTGTTGTTGTTGTTGTTTTTGTTGTACTGGTGACTCTTGTCACCGTTTTCCTCCCACTTCCTCTTAAGTTGTTTCATGTTGGCTTCTTCGGCCGCCTGCTCTTTAATTCTTCCCTCAATCTGATTTATGAGTTTATGAGCCATTCGACTTGCCTTCTGTATAGAAGCAGGCTCGTGTGAACTCACATCTTCTTGAATCCTTACTGGTAACCCTTTTACAAATGCGTTGATCTTCTCTTCTTCATCTTCGAATGCTCCCGGATACAATAGACACAACTCTGTGAATCGTCGTTCATATGTGGTAACATCGAACCCTTGTGTTCGTAACTCTCTAAGTTCTGCCTTGAGTTTATTGACTTCGTTTCTAGGACGGTACTGCTCGTTCATCAATTGCTTGAATGCCGACCATGATAATGCGTAAGCAGCATTTTGTCCTACCTGTTCAAGATAGGTGTTCCACCACGTTAATGCAGTACCTGTGAAGGTATGTGTAACGTACTTAACTTTGTCCTCTTCAGTACACTTACTTATAGCAAACACCGATTCAACTTTCTCGGTCCACCGTTTCAATCCAATTGGTCCTTCGGTTCCATCAAATTCCAAAGGTTTGCAGGCAGTGAATTCTTTGTAGGAGCATCCTACACGATTTCTTGTGCTGTTAGATGCATTGGTAGATTCAGAGTTATTGTTGGTATGTAGCGCAGCCTGTACTGCGGCTATGTTTGCAGCAAGAAAGGTACGAAATTCCTCTTCGCTCATATTCATGGTGTGTCGAGTAGTCGGTGCCATTTCCTTCAAAATAGCCAACTGAATCGAGTTAATCATACAGAATATTAAGAGTAGTCAATAGTATTTCGTAGCATAATATGAACTCATTTATAAAAGCTTTTTCTTCATATTAGCATTTTATAATTTTAAATTTGGGTACTACCTACCCATTAAATTCATACTTAGTAGCTAATATACAATTCAACTACTACAATTCCATAAGAAAAAACTGATTATAATAATATATCACATAAATATTCTTCAAACTTACAACATCGCTATATTACATATAACATGAAATATAGTACACTTTGATACAAGACAGTTTTGAAGATAAATCTAGTTAATACGCAAGTTGTTCAGCAAAGGAAATAAAGACACGTAATTCATAAGTCCAGAAACAAGTCATGCATTCTGGTTTTACTAAGACGACTTCCTATCCTTGGTCTTGTGGAAAATAACCGTTATGACCATTGGCTAGGCAGCATGTTGTAATGTCGTTAAAAGGACGAGGGTTTCGTAATGTCCAACAGCCCCGTAATAATCTAAAAACCTTGTTTCTCACCCCAACTACTGAATCCGTCACTTGTGGGAAGGTTTAATTTAAAAGTTGCAATCTGATGTTCTTTTTCTCACTTTGGTAAGAAGCGAACATCACTAACCCGTAAGCATAACATGCTTCTTTATATTGCATGTTAGAAGCTCTTTCTAATTCACGAAATCCTATGTTGGGATATGTTGAGTCAAAATAGGTTCTTAACCCGTAGCGTAAAATTGCATTTGGGTTCCCCGCATTTAACGCTTTAAAGAAAATACGGCATAACTTACGGTCTCCCCAATGTGATATACCCCACCTTTCAAAGGAAAGCCTTTTATAAACTAAGGCATTTCTGGAAAGTCTTTCAAATGTTTGACAAGATAATTTTGCCATAATTAATTGTACTGATGAATTCTGACCGACTCTAGACAAGATTTCCTCAATCATATCCTCTGGTAGATCTTCTAAAATATTCGGTTGTCTACCCTTAACGTCCATTTTGTTTTTATACTGTAAAATAGACAAGGATTAGATTCGTAAAAGATAATTAACAAACAATACAAGCAATTTTTACATAGAACATAAAAGTACAAGCACACTACAATACATATAATACACTACATGATTACAACCCTCTAATCTGAATCACTGGTTTCTTCTTCTTCGAACTGGGTTCATTTTCCTAATTTTCTAGGGATATATGGTGTTCCTCTAATACGAGCCGTCGTTTTCCACAATGGTTTAGAAAAACCTGGTGGTTTAGAGGTTCCCGGGTTATTGTTACAATTTAGGAAGTACGGACATTGCCGATACATATAAAGTTCATCGGGGTTGGAATCAGGTTTCTCTATTTTTATACCTTTTTTCTTATTATTTTCTTTCGCTTTATTAAATTGGGTCGATGTAATTTCTATAACATCATCGGAATCCTCATCGGGATTCGATTCATCGGAAAATTGACAATCTTCCCAATATTTTGCTTCCTCAGCGAAAACACCATTGACCATTATTAACTTTGGTCCGTTGGTTGAGGATTTTCTTTTATTTAATCGATTTACTATAGGTATCAATATTTCTTCCTCCGGAACCTCTTCTTCTTCTTCCGGTTCCTCCTCTTCCGGTTCCTCTTCGGGAATTTGTGAATCTTCCCAAAATATATTCGACTCTTCATTATTATTAGGTGAATCGATGGGATTTGTACTAGTGGTAGACATCTATCACACAATATCAAACACATTAAGAGGTTAATATATCACATAATATTTACATGTTAATAATATATAGTTTTCAACAAAAGTGTTAAGCAATCGTTTTTAAAGAAAACACGGTCGAAGTCTAGACTCACTAATGTATCCTAACAAACTCGATAAGACACACTAATGCAAATTTCTGGTTCTCTAAGACCAACGCTCGGATACCAACTGAAATGTCCCGTTCATATTGATTATAAACGTTCCATGTTAATTAATTTCGTTGCGAGGTTTTGACCTCTATATGAGACGTTTTTCAAAGACTGCATTCATTTTTAAAACAACCATAACCTTTATTTTATCTATAATGGTTTAAAAAGTATTACGTAGATTATCAAATAATGATAATCTAAAATATACCGTTTACACACGACCATTACATAATGGTTTACAATAATAATATATTACATCAAAAATAAGTTTCTTGAATCCAGTTTTTACATAATATCATACAAGCATGGACTCCAAATCTTGTCGTTATTTTAGTATGCAACAGCGGAAGCTCTTAATAATCACCTGAGAATAAACATGCTTAAAACGTCAACAAAAATGTTGGTGAGTTATTGGTTTAACCTATATATTATCAAATCATAATAATAGACCACAAGATTTCATATTTCAATATACATCCCATACATAGAGATAAAAATCATTCATATGGTGAACACCTGATAACCGACATTAACAAGATGCATATAAGAATATCCCCTATCATTCCGAGAAATCCTTCGAACATGATAAAAATGAATTCGAAGTACTAAAGCATCCGGTACTTTAGATGGGATTCGTTAGGCCCAATAGATCTATCTTTAGGATTCGCGTTAATTAGTTGATCGGTTTACTAATTCTTAGGCTATCAAGCAAAAGGGGCATATTCGGCTTCGATCATTCACCCATATAATGTAGTTTCAATTACTTGTGTCTATTTCGTAAAACATTTATAAACTGCATGTATTCTCATCCCAAAATATTAGATTTTTAAAAGTGGGACTATAACTCACTTTCACAGATTTTTACTTTGTCGGGAAGTAAGACTTAGCCACTGGTCGATTCACGAACCTATAACAAATATGTACATATATATCAAAGTATGTTCAAAATATATTTGCAACATTTTTAATACGTTTTAATGTTTTAAGTTTATTAAGTCAGCTGTCCTCGTTAGTAACCTACAACTAGTTGTCCATAGTTAGATGTACAGAAAATAAATTGATATATATTATCTTGACCCAATCCACGACCCAGTGTATACACGTCTCAGGCTAGATCACAACTCAAAGTATATATATTTTTAGAATCAACCTCAACCCTGTATAGCTAACTCCAACATTACTGCATATAGAGTGTCTATAGTTGTTCCAAATAATATATATAGATGGGTCGATATGATATGTCAAAACATTTGCATACGTATCTATGGTATCCCAAGATTACATAATATATTAGAATACATGTATAATATAATATAAGTTAGCTAGGATATGATTAATATAGATTTGTTACAATATTTCCCGTAGCTACAACAATCAAAAAAATATCCAAGCTTGTTTTACCCATAACTTCTTCGTTTTAAATCCGTTTTGAGTGAATCAAATTGCTATGGTTTCATATTGAACTCTATTGTATGAATCTAAATAGAAAAAGTATAGGTTTATAGTCAGAAATATAAGTTACAAGTTGTTTTTGTAAGAGGTAGTTATTTCAGTCGAAAGAACGACGTCTTGATGACCATTTTGAAAAACATACTTCCACTTTGAGTTTAACCATGATTTTTGTATATAGTTTCATGTTCATAAGAAAAATCATTTTCCCAGAAGAACAACTTTTAAATCAAAGTTTATCATAGTTTTTAATTATCAAACCCAAAACAGCCCGCGGTGTTACTACGACGGCGTATGTCCGGTTTTACGGTGTTTTTCGTGTTTCCCGGTTTTAAATCATTAAGTTAGCATATCATATAGATATAGAACATGTGTTTAGTTTATTGTAAAAATTAAGTTAGAAGGATTAACTTTTGTTTGCGAACAAGTTTAGAATTAACTAAACTATGTTATAGTGATTTCAAGTTTGAACCTTCAAATAAGGTAGTTTTATATATATGAATCGAATGATGTTATGAACTTCATTACTACCTCAAGTTTTGTGGATAAACCTACTGAAAATGAGAAAAATAGATGTAGCTTCAAAGGATCTTTGGATGGCTTGAAAGTTCTTGAAGCAGAATTATGACACGAAAACAAGTTCAAGTAAGATTTCCACTCGAAATAAGATTGTTATAGTTATAGAAATTGAATCAAAGTTTGAATATGAGTATTACCTTGTATTAGAAAGATATCTTACTGTAAATAAAAAAGATTTTTTGAGGTTGGATGATCACTTTACAAGATTGGAAGTAAGCTAGCAAACTTGGAAGTATTCTTGATTTTATGAAACTAGAACTTATAGAATTTATGAAGAACACTTAGAACTTGAAGATAGAACTTGAGAGAGATCAATTATATGAAGAAAATTGAAGAATGAAAGTGTTTGTAGGTTTTTTTGGTCGTTGGTATATGGATTAGATATAAAGGATGTGTAATTTTTTTTACATGTAAATAAGTCATGAATGATTACTAATATTTTTGTAATTTTATGAGATATTTCTTGCTAGTTTCCAAATGATGGTTCCCACATGTATTAGGTAACTCACATGGGCTGCTAATAGCTGATAATTGGAGTGTATATACCAATAGTACATACATCTAAAAGCTGTGTATTGTACGAGTACGAATACGGGTGCATACGAGTAGAATTGTTGATGAAACTGAACGAGGATGTAATTGTAAGCATTTTTGTTAAGTAGAAGTATTTTGATAAGTGTCTTGAAGTCTTTCAAAAGTATATGAATACATATTAAAACACCACATTTATATACATTTTAACTGAGTCGTTAAGTCATCGTTAGTCGTTACATGTAAATCTTGTTTTGAAACCTTTAGGTTAACGATCTTGTTAAATGTTGTTAACCCATTTTTTATAATATCTAAAGAGATGTTAAATTATTACATTATCATGATATTATGATATATTAATATATCTTAGTATGATATATATACAGTTAAATGTTGTTACAACGATAATCGTTACATATATGTCTCGTTTCGAAATCATTAAGTTAGTATTCTTGTTTTTACATATGTAGTTCATTGTTAATACACTTAATGACATGTTTACTTATCATTTCATGATTAAATATAGTGTATCAATATCTTATTATGATTCATATGTATTTAGTAAGACGTTGTTATAACGATAATCGTTATATATATATATATATATCGTTTTTGAGTTTTCTTAATTCAATAGTCTCATTTTTATGTATATACACATAGTTAAAATACCTAATGAGATACTTGCTTATCATAATATCATTTTAACTATATATGTAACCATATATATGTCATCATATAGTTTTTACAAGTTTTAACGTTCGTGAATCACCGGTCAAATTGGGTGGTCAATTGTCTATATGAAACTATTTCAATTAATCACGTCTTAACAAGTTTGATTGCTTAACATGTTGGAAACACTTAATCATGTAATTATCAAATTCAATTAATATAAATAAACATGGAAAAGTTTGGGTCACTACACCCGTCGAATCAGATCAAATCCCCGTTCGAGCAGAAAAAAGGACCCTGAGAGAACACTGCAGTAAACATCAATTTTCCGAGGTAAACTAAGTCAACACACATCAGAAACAATATCGAGTCAACCCGAATAGAGATGACTACGGGAAAGGTATGAACTAAACAGACATGCAGTAACCAACCAGCGCTAAATACACAGTATACCCAAAAGAAACCAGGCCATCTCCGCCAACTTTTCTGAGGACATACAAACCCGCAGATCCAAGCAACCAACAACCAAATGGTAGTTTTCGCCGATGACCACCAACGGAAACTAGAAGTTGTCAACAGTCCTTGACTATCACCACATCACTATAGGCTACTGGCAGCCACCAAGGGCCGCCACCACCATCCAAAACACTGATTTCCGACAGCAGCCGCTAGTAACCACCAAACAACCACCATAGCATGAGCAGTAGCCCCCACCCACTAGTTGTAGTCACCCTCAACTACCAAGAACAGTCGTCAGTAACCACTCAAGGCCACTAGCAGTTGTCAACCGCCCACGGTAATCTTAGGTAACACCCAGGCCACCGGACATAACCATAAAATGAAACATAGAACATACCTTAACGATGTAGAATTCCGTCAGGAATTCGTCGCCTACAACTGGCAAAGAAAGAAGACGGCTACAAAAAGCAGAGAGGAAAAATTTGATGAGAAAACAACTCTGACAACAGTCCAAAAAACCCCCCAACAAACCCAGATCCCGAGAAAAGAAACCCGAAATCACCGCCTGGAAGCTGCTGAGAGACCGGAGAAGCCGATCGGAGAATAATATCTGTAACATTCTGATTTGTGTTTCAGTACAGTGGAGATTGGAGCATTGCTCCGTATAACATGAGTGCTGATTTTAAAAACTTAAAAATTAAAAGGGACCTAAGTGCAATGTTGCATGTAGATGGGTTGGAGACTAGAAACCTTACTTAGGTCAGTTCCCAATCTCATTTTACACGTCATCTAACACCTACACTTATAGAGATAAAGAGTTGAGCGAGAGAGAGAGAGAGAGCTCTAGATTTGTGAAGAAGAAGCTAAATACATCCCTATTTGAGGTCCAATCTTGGTCAAGCTACTATCTAGTCTTCATCTAAAATTGTGGTAAGCCGTAAATCTGAATTAAATTATGTAATTTCATATATGGGTTAGGGTTTGGGGTGGTTTGGTGTTCAAGACCCATTTCCTTGTAAAATTAGGATTCTTGAGTTATTAATTGTGTGTATTAACCCAATTGGGTGAACTAGGGTTTGGGTGAAGAATTTGTGAAATTCAAGTCTTGCATGTTCTTGTAAGTAACTAGAAAACTCATGGATTAATGATGTAGATGTTGGTGTTGATTTGATTTTGGGTGTAAAACCCTAATTTTGGTCGAAATGGGTTTTTTTGTTAAAATGGGTCATGTAGTACTTGAACTACATAATTTTGAGTCTAAGTGGTGACCTTGGGTCTTAAACCACTAATTGTTGGTGATTTTAGTATTTAGGGTCAAAATTGACCTAGTTATGGGAAGTCATGTGTAAATGGGTTTTAAATGGCACTTGTAGTTACGGGTCAAAAAGTGTTTCAAACTCTTGACCATAAGTTGTATTTTGGTGGGTTTGAGTAAAAATCACTAACCATTAGTGATTTTTGGGTATTGAGGTCTTGTTTGACCAAGATGGAGATTTAGGTGCAATTTAGGTTGAAATTGTACTTGGGGTATTTTCGGGTCACTAGAGCTATAATTGATTCTAGCTTGTCATATGTGCAATTTGATACGTCACATGAGTCTTGTTGATAGTGAAGTTCAAGTGTCGGTGCTAGCTTAAGTTGGTAAAGGTGAGTGGAATATATATGCATTTATGTGTATAATTTACTTGCTTGAGTTTGGTGTGGTTTAGTGTTACTACATGTGTCGGGGTTCACTAGAGTGCTACTACGTGTATCGAGGTTTACTCAAGATCGTGTATCGACACCACATAAGTTTTATGGTGAAACATGTGTCGTATTACAATGGGGTTAGTGCAAAACGTTTGTCGTGTCACTAACGTTTGTTATGAACGATCGGTGGTTCTTCTAACGAACCACCCCCTTATGCT
Organism: Rutidosis leptorrhynchoides; assembly: GCF_046630445.1. Taxonomy (NCBI): domain Eukaryota; kingdom Viridiplantae; phylum Streptophyta; class Magnoliopsida; order Asterales; family Asteraceae; genus Rutidosis; species Rutidosis leptorrhynchoides. The sequence continues at coordinate 207,398,887 of NC_092333.1, forward strand.
AATGGTTAACAATGATGTGTTGGGCTTTTATATATTGCGTCTAGCATGATATTGCAGATTACTTGTGCTAGGTGGTTGTGGTGCTTTATGTTTATGCATATGTAATGATTGTGTGGTAAATCAAGTTGGTAAGTTGTATGCATACTTGTATACTTATTCTTCTCACTAAGCTTTGGTTACCCTCGTTGTTTTTACTATTTTTATAGATTGTGGCACCTCGAAGGATAAGGGTAAGGGGTTGGCTTAGTTTCACGTTGGTGGGCTTGGGAAGACGCTTTTGGTAAATGGTCTCGATGGTCATGCTCAACTTTTGGTCATTTAGGTGTAATGGGTCATCATGTACACTTTGCTAAAATTATGGGTACTCAGTACCCGATGTTAATGGGTCGTCATATACACTTTACTAAAATTATGGGTATTCAGTACCCAATGTTGTGGACATGTAAACATTGTTGTATTTTGGGTTATAATCAACTTTTGAATAGGTCAATGTAATTAAAGACTTAGTCGGTAACGATCTTGTGTCTGGGTCTTCAATAAGAAAATGGCAGCTCCAGTTCCAGTGAAGTTGAGCACCGCTCCACATAAAGGAATTTGAATCTGAAGAGCAAACTGAGAACTGGGCATCTGGTGCAGTGAGATGGAGCGCCGCTACAAAATTCGGAGCGCCGCTCCAATGACGTGTTCCAGGTGACTGTCCAAAAAAATGGCATTTGTTTTCGGTATCGGGTTGGGGACATTTCAAGTGGTATTAGAGCATGACCTAAAGGATCTAGGTTGCCTTGGGATGGGTGCCTAGACTTAGGTTAAATTGGCATTTTGTGCATGACTTGTCAGGTTATGGGACCACGGAGTTATCATGGGCACTATAGTGTATGTGTTACGTGTTTATTGCTTGGTTGAATACATGAAGTGAGATAATCGTTGTACCAAGGAGTTTGATAAGATTCTCGAGTGTATTAATGATTAGTCATCATGAGTATGGTCGCACGTCGTGTCAAACAAATGAAGTACGACTAGTGTCGAGCGAGATGGGTTGTAAGGTGTGTGGTTTATTTCCGTTATGTCATCTAATCTATTTTATTTAGAATGAGGGCAAGGAGTAGATTAGATCATGAGGGTCCAAACAATGAGGGTAATAATGATGATGATCTCATAGCCATGATTGAGATCGCTCTTGAAAGATATTCCGTGGTGTTTAACGACAAAAGTGAAGGAGGTATTCCAACAAATGGTGGTTCAACAAATCACCGATCTCATAAGTGAACGTGTGGGTGAGGCGGTGAAAGAAGAATTCGAAAATAGGTTTCCAATGCCTCAAATCGAGGATAGTGCCGAAGAGGGGCCGCTTAATCATGGGGCCCCCGACAATACTAATGGGAGGAGGTTTAGGTACAAGGACTTTAAGCTGACTAAGCCTCCAATCTTTGAAGGGAATCCCGATCCTATCATAAGCACTAGGTGGATATCCGACGTTGAAGGGTGTTTCCGGGTTAGTGAGTGCCCACCCGTTAAAAAGACAAGGCTTGCTACGAGCCAATTAATGGGGTGCGGCAAAGACGTGGTTGGATTATAAAATCCTAGTGATGGGCGAAGGGCCATTCATGAGCTTGTCTTGGGATGGTTTCAAGACCGAGTTCTTCTTGGAGTATCGCACTCAAGCCGATCTTACTTGGATTCAGAATGAGTTGTGAAATTTGCGACAAGGGTCAATAGACCTAAACACTCTTAAGGCTACATTTCTTGCTAAGGTACGGTTTTGCCCCGAGTATAACGGGAACAACCACATGTTGATGGAAGACTTTCATAAGACTTTGAATGATGATATGCGTAAGAAGATTAGTCTTGGCCACGTTAAGTCTTTTTCCGAGTTATTTGATGTGGCCAAGGGCTTTAAGTCCGATGTTCCGAAGGCGAGTGATGTTGCTTTTAGTAAGAGGAAGTTTGTGTTTAATAGTGTGCCTAGCAAGAAGGTGTTACATTTGCGGGCAACGGGGTCATATAGCCCGTGATTGTACCAATTCCTCTTCTAAAATGATTACTTGATTTAATTTCCGAAAGGAGGGTTACCGAAAATGAGTGTCCCGAGTTGGGTATGGGGGAAAAGAGCCACGAAAATATCAAGAAGTTGGAAAAGTTGGCGGGGCCCGCGAGGGGCAGAAACTTTTTGATGACTACCGATGATGCTAAGAAGTCCAACAAGGTGGATTCAAGTACTTTGTTGGTTAACTCTAGACCCGCTAAGGTGCTATTTGATAGTGGTGTTGATATGTCATATGTCTCTTTAAAATATGCTGCTACTTTAGATTGTCCTTTATGTGATCTAGACTCTCCATTATAAGTCGAGATCGCCGATGGTAGATTCTCGGTGGCTAATGGGGTGTATAGAAATTGTGTTATTGACTTTAGGACCGAGAAGTTTGATATTGACTTAGTTCCTATTACCTTGGGTGAATTTGATTTCATTGTGGGTATGAATTGGCTCGATCATTATAGAGCTCATCTTGCATGTCATGAAGATTTGTAAAGGTAAAAACTCCAAGTGGGGGATAGCTAATTGTGTACGGCGAAACTCGAAGAAGACCCGTGCCTATATGTACTTATGCTCGGGCGCTTCAACTCGTTTCTAGTGGAGGTATGGCTTATCTATACCATGTGGTTGATACTTGTGATGAGCCACCTTCCATCAAAACTATTTCCGTTGTTAATGAATTCGAAGATGTTTTTCCTCATTAATTATCGGGTGTATCGCCGGTAAGGCAAGTAGAGTTTCGCATCGAGTTGGTTCCGGGGGCCAACCCTATTGCTAAAACCCCTTATCGTTTGGCACCTAACCAAAATGCACGAGTTGTTGAATCAAACAGCAGAGTTGTTAGAAAAGGTTTTTATCCGACCGAGTAGCTCACCGTGGGGTGCTCCGATTTTGTTTGTGAAAAAGAAGGACGGTAGTATGCGCATGTGCATTGATTATCGTGAACTTAATAAAGTAACGATCAAAAATTATTATCTGTTGCCTAGGATTGACAACTTATTTGATCAACTTCAAGGTGCGTGCTATTTTTCTAAGATCGACTTGCGATCCACTTATCATCAAATGCGGATCCGAGAGGAAGATATTGAGAAAACAACGTTTCGGACGCGGTACAGGCATTTTGAGTTTGTTGTAATGCTTTTTAGTCTAACGAATGCTCCTGCGGCATTCATGGACCTTATGAACCGAGTGTGCCAACCTATGTTGGACAAGTCAGTAATTGTGTTCATCGATGACATACTCATTTATTCTAAAAGTATGAAAGAACATGCACATCATTTGTGTGAGTTGTTGAAGACATTGCGAAGGGAGAAGTTGTATGTGAAGTTCTCCAAGTGTGAATTTTGGTTAAGGGAATTACAATTCCTTGGCCATATTGTGAATCACGAAGGGATTAAAGTGGATGCGGGGAAGACTGATGCGGTTAAAAGTTGGGAGCGACCGACTACACCTATGGAAGTCCGGAGTTTTCTCGAATTGGCTGGTTATTATCGTCGGTTCATTCAAGACTTTTTCATGATTACCTCATCCTTAACGAAGCTAACTCGGAAAAATATAAACTTAGAATGGGGTGATAAGAAAGAAAACGCTTTTCAATTATTGAAGAGAAAATTGTGTCAAACTCCGGTGTTAGTGTTACCAGAAGAGGTGGAAGACATGGTTGTGTATTTTGATGCCTCGATTAGTAGGCTCAGATGTGTTCTGATGCAAAGGGGTAAAGGGATCTCTTACGCCTTAAGACAATTAAAAGAACACGAGAAGAACTACCTGACTCACGATCTTGAATTGGCTGTGGTGGTTCATGCATTGAAAATTTGGCGCCATTATCTTTATGGTGTTAGGTGTTAGGTATACATTTTTTCGGATCATAAGAATTTAAAGTACTTCTTTGATCAACGTGATTTAAATAACCGTCAGTGGCGATGGTTGGATTTGTTGAAGGATTATGATCTTGAAATACTTTACCACCCAGGTAAAGCTAATGTGGTTGCGGATGCATTAAATCAAAAGAACCAAGTTCTGAGTTTACAAGTGAAGTTGTTACCAACAGTTCTTTCAAATGATTTTCTCGAGAAACTTGACGAGATTCAATATGAGGCGTTTTTTAATAACAAGCGTGAAGAATGAATTCATGGGCAAAAGGATTCGATTGTCTTCGGCTCGCATGGGTTGTTGTATTTCTAGGATCAGGTGTGGGTGCCAAAATTAGGTGGTCACCGTACGGTGCTACTCGATGAGGCACACAAATGGAAATATTCTATTCACAGGGGTGCTATGAAAATGTATCTTGACTTGAAGAAAGTGTATTGGTGGCCCGGTATGAAGCGGGATGTTGTTAAGTATGTTGAGCAATGTGTTACTTGTTTGCAAGTTAAGGCTGAGCATCAAAAGCCTTATGGTATGGTGCAATTTTTAGAGATTCCGAAGTGGAAGTAGGAGCATCTTACAATGGATTTTATCACGAAGTTGCCAAAATGGGCGAGAACTCAATATGATACAATTTGGGTAATTGTTAATCGATTGACCAAAAATGTCTTGTTTCTTCCCATACGGGAGGCGATTTCGTCGTAGGCTTTGGCAAAATTGTATATATTAAAGAGGTGATTTCGAGGCACGGGGTACCGGTGTCTATTATTTCGAATAGAGATATGCATTTTACTTCTCGATTTTGGGGTAAGATTCATAGTGATATGGGTACTCAGGTAAATTTGAGCACCGCCTATCATCCTCAAACAGACGGTCAAAGCGAAAGGACCATCCAAACTTTGGAGGATATGCTTCGGGCGTATGTAATTAATTTAGGTGGAAGTTGGGATGAGCATTTGCCATTGGTGAAATTTTCATATAATAATAGTTACCATGCTAGTATTGGAATGCCACCTAACGAAATGCTCTATCGTAGAAGATGTCGAACCCCAATTTGTTGGGGCGAGGTGGGTCAAAAGGATGTTGGTGGTACAGATGTGGTTCTCGAGATGAATCAAAAGATTGAGATGATTCGTGCTCGCCTCAAGGAGGCACACGATCAACAAAAGTCTTATGCGGATAAACATAGACGGTCGATTGAGTTTCAGGAAGGAGATATGGTGATGCTTAAAGTGTCGCCATGGAAGGGTGTGATTCGGTTCTGAAAACGGGGAAAACTAGCTCCTTGGTTTATTGGATCATTTAAAATTTTGGCTCGTGTCGGTGAGGTTGCGTACCGATAAGAGTTACCCAAAGAGCTTGCGGGGATCCATAACACATTTTATGTTTCCTATCTTCGCAAGGGCTTTGCGGATGACTCGACATGGGTTCTGTTGGATGAAATTGCTCTAAATAATAAATTAGAGTACGTGGAGGAGCCAGTAGCGATCCTTGATGAGAAGGTTAAGATAATACGTAATAAGCGGGTTAAGACCTATAAGGTGTAATGGTGACATAGAAAAGGGTCGGAGTTTACTTAGGAAACATAGGAGTTCATGTTGGAACATCTTCCGTCGATACACGCAGCTTAGATTGCGGGGACGTGATCTGATCCAAGTGGGGCAGATTTGTAATATTCTAATTTATGTTTCAGCACAGTGGAGCACCGCTCCACTTATTGGAGTGTCGCTCCGTATAACGTGGACGGGTGCTGATTTTAAAAACTTAATAATTAAAAGGGATCTAAGTGCAATGTTGCAAGTGGATGGGTTGGAGACCAAAAAACTGACTTAGGTCAGTTACCAATCTCATTTTACACTTCATCTAACACCTACACTTAGAGAGAGAAAGAGTTTAGAGAGAGAGCTCTAGATTTGTGAAGAATAAGCTAAATCCATCTCCAATTGAGGTCTAAACTTGATGTAGCTACTATCTATTCTTCTTCTACACTTGTGGTAAGCCCTAAATCTGAATTAAATTATGTAATTTCGTATATCGGTTAGGGTTTGGGGTGGTTTGGTGTTCAAGACCCATTTCTTTGTGAAATTAGGATTCTTGAGTTACTAATTGGGTGTATGAACCCCAATTGGGTGAAATAGGGTTTGGGTGACAAATTTAAGAGATTCAAGTCTTTCATGTTCTTGTAAGTAACTAGAAAACTCACAGATTAGTGATGTGGATGTTGGTGTTGATTTGATTTTTGGTGTAAAACCCTAATTTGGGTCGAAATAGGTTTTTGTGTTAAAATGGGTCATGTAGTCCTTGAACTACATAATTTTGAGTCTAAGTGGTGACCTTGGGTCTTAAAACACTAATTGTTGGTGATTTTAGTATTTAGGGTCTAAATTGACCTAGTTTTGGGAAGTCATGTGTAAATGGGTTTTAAATGGCACTTGTAGTTACAGGTCAAAAAGTGTTTCAAACTCTTAACCATAAGTTGTATTTTGGTGGGTTTGAGCTAAAATCACTAGCCATTAGTGATTTTGGGGCATTTGGGTCTTGTTTGACGAAGTTGGAGATTTAGGTGCTATTTGGGTTGAAATTGCACTTGTGGTATTTTCGGGTCACTAGAGCTATAACTGATTCTAGCTTGTCATATGTGCAAACTGATAGGTGACTTGAGTCTTGTTGATAGTGAAGCCCAAGTGTTGGTGCTAGCTCAAGTTGGTAAAGGTGAGTGGAATATTTATGCATTTATGTGTATAATTGATATCGGCTAAAAAGTCACGTTTTCACCCCGATATTGAGGCCCAAAAACAATAAAGTTCCCAGCTTTTTGGCCAAAATACCCGCTTCATCGGTTAAAATTGAAGAACAAGTCATTACGAAGATATTGCAAAAAGAATCAAGAGAATCGGAGCTAAAACGAATATTCTAGAGCGAAAACGGTGAAAAACCAGAAATTAAGTTACGATCCAGAGAATTCAGCAAACCAGGGTAGGCCAAACGGCTTGCCAAACGGCCTGCCACTAGGGAAAATGGCCTGTTACATGGCCAAGGAAAACGGGAAAAGCAAACGGGCCACCTGGTCAAACGGGCTCTACAAATGGCTTGCCAAACGGCTTGCCAGCCGTTTGCAGACAAATTTCAAGTCTATTTAAAGGGTCTTTGTCATCCATTTTTACACACACTTCAATTCACTTCTTTCTCTCTCTTTCTACAATATTAGTCATACTTTCAAGGTCTTCAACTCCGTGTGGGAACCCTAGTACCCAGAGAAGAACTCCGAAGATTGTATTAGGAGCGCTATGGAGTTTGAAGTTGTCACTTTTGTATTCGAAACTCGTTTAATCTACTGGTACTTCTATCCTTTGTCTTTATATAATGTTTTCCATTACTATCTTTGTGATATTATTGCCATGATTAGCGAGTAGTTATCTTTAGTTTATGTGATAACTCCTAAAACGAGGAAAAAGGTAATTCTAATGATTTTATCAAAGTAATGTATCAAACAGAATAAAATGCCATGAAGCCGCCGGCTTAGAGATGAAAATGCCAGAATGTTCCAGAATTGATCGCAGAATGTGATGAACTTGTTGACCAAGCAAATTTTAGTTAAAGCCGCCGGTTTTACACTGAAGCCGCCAGCCTAAGTTACACGGTTTCTTAATTTGTCGACCAAGTTCAAGTAAAAATGGAAACGAAATTAAAAAGATTGCAGGATCTTTGAAGCCGCCAGCCTGTCTCTGAAGCTGCCGGCTTGGCTAGGACGTTTACGCGTTTTTGTGCTTGCGGATCCAATTAAACTTGCAGGAGGAGTCACCGATCAAAGAAAGTCGTCGGCTTCCTACTGAAGCCGCCAGCTTGGCAACTGTTTCTAAACAGTATAAATAGAGGCCTCCTGTTATAGTTTTTGATATACAACTCAATACAATTCAATTTAGTTCCGTTTTTCTTTTAGGGTTTTCTCTAAAACCCTTAGATTATTCAAGTTAATTATTCAAGTTCTTTTCATCTACCTTTTGAGATATGATTCTATCTTTACTTTATTGTTTAATCTATTTTATTTATTTTAATCGTTTCTGTTCGTCTTCTGCTATGAACTAGACGTTCATAGTGGTTACACGGATGAAAACTAAAACTTCGTCTGGGAATCAGATGAAGCCGCCGGTTTCACCTGTCAAAGCCGCCAGCTTGACTGGAACAAAGTCGCTGGCTTCGTGCTTTGTCCGTACAGTTTTTGATTCTTTTCCAGATCTGTATGTTTGAGTTTTTGTAATGATGTTTGAAATGTTTTGAATCTACTATGTCTTAATACACTAGTTTGCCATGCTTAATGATTAGATAACATGATTTTAAGGTTAATTAATACTTAATCTGATGATCTATTATTCGATTCATACTACTTGTTTAGATCTAGTCCATCAAACTTCTTAAATTGAATTTCATGCAACTAGGTTAAACAACATAATAGTGATAAACTTGTTTGATTTGAAATATGCTTATATAATAGAGTTTGATATTGTTAGGCTTAATCGAAGATCCTTTGTTTGGATTTTTTTAATTAATGATTGCATGAAAACTTAGTAGTAATTGACTTTCAGATAGTAACTTGAGTTGCAATGCCTGCCTTAACCTGTTTAGGGATAATAATTGGTCTAATATTATTATTTCACCATGTGTTCATATAAGTTATGAAACTTGCCTAATATGATTCCCATACAAGTTATTTGTCCATGTAATTGCTTTTACTTATAATTGTTTATTTTAATCTTTATTTCTTGTTTTAGTCTGTTAATTCAATTTATTAATAAAGTACCTTCAATTGTCTTTTTCCTAAGAGATAATATTACAAATCTAAACAACAACCAAAAACATAAATATATATTTATAATTCTTTAATAAGAGTTAGACTAAAGAATAAAACAACTTATAACACATCTACGCTCTTTTAGGACGATAACCTAAAATACTACATCTGATCGGGTTTTGTTGCTCGTTAGGGTGTTAAAGTGTATTAATAAAGGTTTTATAAAATTAAAAGTTGAAAGATAAGATAAGTACTATTGCACACACTTTTTGACACATCAACCTTTTAGTGCCACTGCCGGGAAGCGCGGTAAATACGAAAATTGGATATACTCTGGTTATTGATATTTCTTGAAAACGGGTGATAACTGTCTTCCTTTAGGGGAGGGTTGCTGGGGTTCCAATTTAAAGGCTCATGCTCGAACCTAGACGCTGACGGGTCACTTAAGTATTAAAAGATTCAATAGGCCGTGTATGTTTGATTATTCGTTGTTATGCAATAAAAGTTGTTATTCAATACTTATATTATTAATTATGTCATTAATATTTATTATTATATTTATCAATTTAAATTTTATTAATATATTAACATATTTCCTAAATATCCTCATAAATATAAAATCCATAATAAGAAAAGGAATTATTAAAATTTAAAATTAAATTATTTATGTCCTTTTAAATCTAAAACATTTTCTCCTAAAATATTTCTTTTTATGATTTTAGATCATATGAATACTCGATCCAAGAAACCGGTCTTACAAGACATGCTACCAAATCCCGATATATTATTTAAACCTTCTAAAGAGCCGAATATTGTTAGGAAATTAAATTTCGATGAAGGAACTACTTCTAATGATAACTCATTATCCAGTTCACCGTCTAGTCCTGATTCTAATTTTGGATCTCTTTTTTATTCAGACATCGAAATGACTACTGAAAATTCAATGGAAACGTTAATGAAAGCAGGTCAGGAAGGATTAGGTCATGCTATTACTCAACCAACTATAACTGAAAACTTTGATATTAAGGGTCTTATTTTTCACCTACTTAAGGATAATGATAGTGCTCCAAATGAACAGATATTTAGTAGCAATATCCTCCCAATATGTAAATTATTTAGTTGTAATTTTCCTATTGTAAGTTGTAATAGTTTATATTAAATAAGTGCGAAGACAAAAGGCGAAAATTAAGATTTGAAGACACAAACGTCCAAAAAGCTCAAATGTACAAGACACAATTCAAAAGGTTCAATTTATTGATGAGAAACGTCTAAAAATGACAAGAGTACAAGTTACAAAACGCAAAGTACACGATATAAAATAGTACGCAAGGACGTTCGAAAATCCGGAATCGGGACATGAGTCAACTATCAACGCCCGACGCAATGGACTAAAAATTATAAGTCTACTATGCATAAGAATATAATATAATATATAAATAATTATATTAATTATTTATTTTTATATTTATATATAAATTATGTCGACTAGCAAGGTTCCAAAATTATGTGAGCTGGATTTTCAAACTCCACGACTCGCGGAGTTTGCAGGCTTAAAACTCCACGACTCGCGGAGCTGTCAGAAATCAAAACGCCTATAAAAGGCCATGCATTCTGCCGAGTAAAAATATAAATAATAATAATAATACTCTGTAATAAATAAATAAATATATATATATATAATATATATAGTATAGGGTAGTTTTATATTAGATTAGTTCGGGTTATGTAAAGGTTATTTTTCGGGTTTTAAAGTTGGAGCTCTGTCCGTGTAACACTACGCGATAAATAATCAATGTAAGCTATGTTCTCCTTTTTAAATTGATGTCTCGTAGCTAAGTTATTATTATGCTTATTTAATACCGAAGTAATCATGATGTTGGGCTAAAAATATTAAAATTGGGTAATTGGGCTTTGTACCATAATTGGGGTTTGGATAAAAGAACGACACTTGTGGAAATTAGACTATGGGCTATTAATGGGTTTTATATTAACTAAACAATACCTTGTTAATTTAATATACAAACTTATAATTTGACGTATTTATATATAACCACATACGCTTGACTGGGTACGGTGGGCGGGATATCTATAAATACCAATAATTATTCATTTTACCGGACACGGAACTGGATTAATAGTTAATAGACTTGTTGAAACAGGGGTGAATTACATTCAAGGGTAATTGGTGTAATTGTTAACAAAGTAGTAAAACCTTGGTTTACACGCAGTCGATAACCTGGTGTATTCATTAAACAAAGTATTAAAACCTTGTTACAATTCGAATCCCCAATTAGTTGGAATATTTGACTTCGGGAATAAGAATAATTTGACGAAGGCTTTTGCTCTTTATATTTATGACTGATGGACCATTATGGACAAATCCGTTTGGACATATTAAATAATCCAGGGCAAAGGACAATTAACCCATGGGCATAAAACTAAAATCAACACGTCAAACATCATGATTATGGAAGTTTAAATAAGCATAATTCCTTTATTTTTAAATTTAATTGAACTTCTAATTATTGCACTTTTATTTATTGTTATTGTATTTAATTGCACTTTTAATTATCGTACTTTTTAATTATCGCACTTTTATTTATTGAAATTTCATTATCGTTATTTATTTTACGTTTTAAATTAAGTTATATTTATTTTACATTCGGTTTTAACTGCGACTAAAGTTTTAAAATCGATAAACCGGTCATTAAACGGTAAAAACCCCCTTTTATATATTATCAATATAATATATTTTGTACAAATATAATTGTTTAAAAATATAGTGTGCAATAAGCCCGCTTCCTGTGGAACGAACCGGACTTACTAAAAACTATACTACTCTACGATTAGGTACACTGCTTATAGTGTTGTAGCGAGGTTTATGTATATCCATTTTGTAAATAAATAATTAAAACTTGTGTAATTTGTATCGTATTTCGTAGTAAAATATATAGTATTTCACGTACACCTCGCACGACATCAAGTTTTTGGCCCCGCTGCCGGGGAACTCAGCGAAACGCTATATTTTTAATTTATTTTTGTATAAATATATTTATATATATTTTTAGAAAAACAATATAAAATTTTAAAAAAACACGTTTTTCAAACACCACGACTCGCGGAGTTTGCATGCTTAAAACTCCACGACTCGCGGAGCCACCCTGACAGGCGCACTCAGGAACCCTACTTCGCATTAATCACGGATTATATTAATTATTATTATTTTTTAAAACCCTAAATTAGTTTAATTAATTTATTATCTAGTTTTAGTTTTAATTAATTAGTTTTAATTAATTATATTTAGTTTTATTATATATAAAAATTAATACTTTTATAAAATAAATATAAAAATAATATTTTTATAAAAATAAGTAATTTTATCACTTTTTATTTTTATATTTTGTATCCTTTTATTTAGTGTAATCGTAATATTTTTATCGTTCGTAGTTAATTTTAAATTTAGTTTTGCCGTAGCTTATTTTTATTTTTAGATTTTTAGACTTTGCCGTAAAATCCCTTAAGTGCTATTTCTTTAGACTAAGATTTAGGTGCTTTAAAATTTTGCGACGATTTTAAAATTTTAGTGCCTTTTAAGTCACGACGCGCTACTTTCTTATTTTTATTTCTCGATATTTTTCGACGCGCTTCTTTTCCTTTCTTATTTCTCGCCACGCTAGTTTTAGGACTTAGAAATTTTCTCTACTTCTTCTCTAATAATTCCAAACGAAAAATTATTTTAAGTGGTTAAATTGATAGACATTCAAATTTTCTGCTTCGTAGTAATAGTTGGATTTATTAGTGGCTGAGTTGTGAGCTTCCGATTTAAAGGGTTCTGGCTCCCTGCTGCATCTATTGGCTATTCGAAACGTGGGCAAAAGCAGAAAAGTCTATTAATTTGATAACTTATATAATTTTTATATTTATAACTAATAGGATAATTAAAATTTGGTAATAAGCGCATTATGAAAAGTCTCGAAGATATTTTGGAAACTCTTTACGACATACGAAATCAATACTCTCAACCGAGTGTTGATGACAATTCATTCGGTCAATCTTGGATCACGAATGACGAAACAAAAACTGGTTGTGAAATCTGTGGAGATTATCACTCAACATGGGAATGTTATTATTATGTTCCTATGGAAAATTATGCACCCATGGAACCTGAATGGAACGATTATGAGGAATACAATTCTAATTGGGATTATTTCCAAGAATATATCCAAACTCAACAACCAGAAGACGAGAAAAATTATGTGCCTGAAAATTTTTTAGATTATATGAAAATCAAACTCGAAGAACTTGATGCTCAAAATGAACAAAAGAGAGAGTTTGTAAATCGACAAGCTGAAACTCTATCAGATTACACACCTGTTGATCTGAGGAGTCGTGTGCAAGAAAATCTCATATCATGGAATTTTGATGAATTCGAGATCTCCGAAATCACCAATTATCCCGATGATACTTTTTATTCAGCTTTAGCAATTTCACAACATATCGACAAATTAGCCTCAACTGATGAAATCATCGATCCATCTATGGATGAAGAAGAAGTAAGGATGACAAATTGGTACTCTTGGGAAAACGATAACATTGAAAATTTTACCGCCGAGACCAAAATGGTGGGACCGATAAGTACCGTTAATGAAGAAGAATTTGCTTCAATCCAGCCACAACCTTCCAACCCAATATTCTCAATAGACGAGTCATCTACCAAAGATGAACTACAAGCTGTAACAGATATTGACACCTCAAATTTCACCCAATTGGGTAATAGAGGTGAAAACTTTGATTCCGAGAATGAACGAAAGGAAGTGTTAGGAATTGTCCACCCTATAGAAATATGTATGTCGGTGTATATCGATCCATTTGACCAAGAACTAGAAAAGAGACATATCCATTTACTAAAAGCTACACTTAAAAAAGAATTAAGTAGTGATATTCGGGTGGGTCTAAACTTTAAACCCATTGATATATTTTATACCACCCGAGATGTAAATAACTGGCTCACTATTTTAATTCGTGGAACTTATTCTACCGACTTCACATGTCGTCAGCTAAGTGTGGGGAAGTCTAACCCCACTTAACGTTAAATTAGGGGTTCAGGTTAGTGCATAACTCGTTAATAAAAATGCATGATGAGTTAGGGTAAAAGACGTATTTTCAAAACTTAGATAACAGTTCAGAAAAGCAACCATTTTTGAAGAAAAACATGTGTGATAAAACAAGAAGGAATGAACGATGAGGCGAACCATCTATCATTCGACGAGCTTTGTAATTACAAACTGTGTATTTTCAATCACTTTTCTACACTAATCACCCTCATGAATTTATAATTAGAGTCAGATTTCATGCAAATGAGGGCATTGCATGATCTTAAGTGTGGGGAAGGATTATAAATTCTCTCGAGTTTACACTTGGTTTTATTTGCCAAATTTTGTGAAAATTTGAAAAATTTTAAACTAAATGAATTCAAAATCATGTTTATACATATTTATGAACGATGAAAATTAGGTGTTAATACCGAAATTATCATTACCTCGGAAAGGATATAAATGGAGAAACACCCTAAAACGCTTGAATTCATTTAAAATAGAATAAAGGAGAATAAAAAGGCAAAGAAAGAAACTAAGTGTGGGGAGAATGTACCTAGTTATTCAATTAAAAACTATCTAGCACATGTTTCTGTAAAGTTTATTGCAGGTGCTTTTGTTTTGGACTATATTAACTATTTTACCCCATGAAAGAAAAGAAAAGATGGATGTACACGATGAATCAATTCCATCATTAAAAGGAAGTAAAGTCTTCCGAAAAAGACACACGCTTCTTGATTTAGGTCAAGAAGTTGTCGTCCAGACCAGCTGTAGGTTGACGAAAAATCTAGAAAAGTCATCTCTAAAATCAGCAGGAAATCCACGGACCTCAGCATCAAACAGGGTCGCCAAGTGGTCAGACTTATCCTAACCATGAGAGGATCTGTCTCGTAAAATGGGGAGGACACCGTGCAAATTAGCTTGATAAGACTAATGAATCAGAGCTCCAGAAAGGATAATCTCCTTAAAGATTAAAAATCAGCTTTTAAGACTGATATTACTCAATCCTTGAGATTGACCTTAAAGATTTAGAATTCAAACTCATGGAATTCAATGATATCTAAACTCGAGCTTGAACGAGAAAATATTTTGATCAAAAATTACAAACCGATTTATTTTCTGAAAACCTATTTTCAATGCGTTCATTACCATTGTACGTAAAATCCTAGGAATTCACCTGGAATTCATTAGGTCACCTGAACCAAATCGGGTGTCAACCGTAAGAACGGTGGTTGCATAGCATGGTGGAAGATAGAACCTTGTGCCAGACCGAAAAATCATAGGATGATCTTTACTATTGCTCCTACAAAGGATAGTAATAGCATCCGACACGTTATAGACCATAATTAAATGCATGTCAGGGGACATTGCCTTAACAGTTGCTTGTTCAACGCTTTCCTTTACAACCGGACGGTAGTTTACCGAAAGGTAATATACGGGACAAGTAAACTGAACGTGTTGCTTTCCTAATACAAGGTTAGCAAGTGGGTGACACAAAACCATAAGTTTTGAGCTAAAATTTTTAAATCTGAAACCCACAAAACCCAAAAAAATATTTTGCAACACCGGTGAAGGGTTATTTCGGAAAACTTATCTAGGGTAAAAGCTAGATTAAATTTTCAAAAAGATCAAATGTTTCCTTAAGGATCTACATTTTCATAGTCATGTGGGACTGTAAACCACATCGTTACTATCATTGTTTATACCGCCGTATCAAAATCACTGATGTATAAAGTGTGAAGAATAAAGAAGTGATTCGTGTGATTTAATTTCAAGTTCTGTATTGCTTGAGGACAAGCAACGTTCAAGTGTGGGGATATTTGATAGTGCTCCAAATGAACATATATTTAGCAGAAATATCCTCCCAATATGTAAATTATTTAGTTGTAATTTTCCTATTGTAAGTTGTAATCGTTTATATTAAATAAGTGCGAAGACAAAAGGCGAAAACGAAGATTTGAAGACACAAACGTCCAAAAAGCTCAAATGTACAAGACACAATTCAAAAGGTTCAATTTATTGATGAGAAACGTCTAAAAATGACAAGAGTACAAGTTACAAAACGCAAAGTACACGATATAAAATAGTACGCAAGGACGTTCGAAAATCCAGAATCGGGACATGAGTCAACTATCAACGCCCGACGCAACGGACTAAAAATTATAAGTCTACTATGCACAAGAATATAATATAATATATAAATAATTATATTAATTATTTATATTTTATATTTATATATAAATTATGTCGACAAGCAAGGTTCCAAAATTATGTGAGCTGGATTTTCAAACTCCACGACTCACGGAGTTTGCAGCCTTAAAACTCCATGACTCGCGGAGCTGTCAGAAATCAAAACGCCTATAAAAGGCCATGCATTCTGCCGAGTAAAAATATAAATAATAATAATAATACTGTGTAATAAATAAATAAATATATATATAATATATATAGTATAGGGTAGTTTTATATTAGATTAGTTCGGGTTATGTAAAGGTTATTTTTCGAGTTTTAAAGTCAGAGCTCTGTCCGTGTAACACTACGCTATAAATAATCAATGTAAGCTATGTTCTCCTTTTTAAATTGATGTCTCATAGCTAAGTTATTATTATGCTTATTTAATACCAAAGTAATCATGATGTTGGGCTAAAAATATTAAAATTGGGTAATTGGGCTTTGTACGATAATTGGGGTTTGGATAAAAGAACGACACTTGTGGAAATTAGACTATGGGCTATTAATGGGTTTTATATTAACTAAACAATACCTTGTTAATTTAATATACAAACTTATAATTTGACGTATTTATATATAACCACATACGCTTGACTGGGTACGGTGGGCGGGATATCTATAAATACCAATAATTATTCATTTTACCGGACACGGAACTGGATTAATAGTTAATAGACTTGTTGAAACAGGGGTGAATTACATTCAAGGGTAATTGGTGTAATTGTTAACAAAGTAGTAAAACCTTGGTTTACACGCAGTCGATAACCTAGTGTATTCATTAAACAAAGTATTAAAACCTTGTTACAATTCGAATCCCCAATTAGTTGGAATATTTGACTTCGGGAATAAGAATAATTTGACGAAGGCTTTCGCTCTTTATATTTATGACTGATGGACTATTATGGACAAATCCGTATGGACATATTAAATAATCTAGGACAAAGGACAATTAACCCATAGGCATAAAACTAAAATCAACACGTCAAACATCATGATTATGGAAGTTTAAATAAGCATAATTCCTTTATTTTCATATTTAATTGCACTTCTAATTATTGCACTTTTATTTATTGTTATTGTATTTAATTGCACTTTTAATTATCATACTTTTTAATTATCGCACTTTTATTTATCAAAATTTCATTATCGTTATTTATTTTACGTTTTAAATTAAGTTATATTTATTTTACATTCGATTTTAACTGCGACTAAAGTTTTAAAATTGACAAACCGGTCATTAAACGGTAAAAACCCCCTTTTATATATTATCAATATAATATATTTTGTACAAATATAATTGTTTAAAAATATAGTGTGCAATAAGCCCGCTCCCTGTGGAACGAACCGGACTTACTAAAAACTATACTACTCTACGATTAGGTACACTGCCTATAGTGTTGTAGCAAGGTTTATGTAGTGACCCGAACTTTTCCATGTTTATATATATATTAAATGAAATTGTTATTTACATGATTAAGTGTTTCCAACATGTTAAGCAATCAAACTTGTTAAAACTTGATTAATTGAAATAGGTTTCATATAGACAATTGACCACCCAAGTTGACCAGTGATTCACGAACGTTAAAACTTGTAAAAAGTATATGATGACATATATATGGATATATATATATAGTTAACATGATATTATGATAAGTAAACATATCATTAAGTATATTAACAATGAACTAAATATGTAAAAACAAGACTACTAACTTAATGATTTTGAAACGAGACATATATGTAACGATTATCGTTGTAACGACATTTAATGTATATATATCATATTAAGAGATATTTATACATCATAATATCATGATAATATAATAATTTAAAATCTCATTTGATATTATAAACATTGGGTTAACAACACTTAACAAGATCGTTAACCTAAAGGTTTCAAAACAACACTTACATGTAACGACTAACGATGACTTAACGACTCAGTTAAAATGTATATACATGTAGTGTTTTAATATGTATTCATACACTTTTGAAAGACTTCAAGACACTTATCAAAATACTTCTACTTAACAAAAATGCTTACAATTACATCCTCGTTTAGTTTCATCAACAATTCTACTCGTATGCACCCGTATTCGTACTCGTATAATACACAGCTTTTAGATGTATGTACTATTAGTATATACACTCCAATTATCAGCTCTTAGCAGCCCATGTGAGTCACCTAACACATGTGGGAACCATCATTTGGCAACTAGCATGAAATATCTCATAAAATTACAAAAATATGAGTAATCATTCATGACTTATTTACATGAAAACAAAATTACATATCCTTTATATCTAATCCATACACCAACGACCAAAAACACCTACAAACACTTTCATTCTTCAATTTTCTTCATCTAATTGATCTCTCTCAAGTTCTATCTTCAAGTTCTAAGTGTTCTTCATAAATTCCAAAAGTTCTAGTTTCATAAAATCAAGAATACTTCCAAGATTGCAAGTTTACTTCCAAGTTTTCTAAATCCATTCCAAGTAATCATCCAAGATCAAGAAACCTTTGTTACTTATAGTAGGTTATCTTTCTAATACAAGGTAATAATCATATTCAAACTTTAATTCAATTTCTATAACTATAACAATCTTATTTCGAGTGGAAATCTTACTTGAAATTGTTTTCGTGTCATGATTCTGCTTCAAGAACTTTCAAGCCATCCAAGGATCCTTTGAAGCTAGATCTATTTTTCTCATTTCCATTAGGTTTATCCAAGGAACTTGAGGTAGTAATTACTTTCATAACATCATTCGATTCATACATATAAAGCTATCTTATTCGAAGGTTTAAACTTGTAATCACTAGAACATAGTTTAGTTAATTCTAAACTTGTTCGCAAATAAAAGTTAATCCTTCTAAATTGACTTTTAAAATCAACTAAACACATGTTCTATATCTATATGATATGCTAACTTAATGATTTAAAACCTGGAAACACGAAAAACACCGTAAAATCGGATTTACGCCGTCGTAGTAACACCGCGGGCTGTTTTGGGTTAGTTAATTAAAAACTATGATAAACTTTGATTTAAAAGTTGTTATTCTGGGAAAATGATTTTTATTATGAACATGAAACTATATCCAAAAATTATGGTTAAACTCAAAGTGGAAGTATGTTTTCTAAAATGGTCATCTAGACGTCGTTCTTTCGACTGAAATGACTACCTTTACAAAAATGACTTGTAACTTATTTTTCTGACAATAAACCTATACTTTTTATGTTTAGATTCATAAAATAGAGTTCAATATGAAACCATAGCAATTTTATTCACTCAAAACGGATTTAAAATGAAGAAGTTATGGGTAAAACAAGATTGGATAATTTTTCTCATTTTAGCTACGTGAAAATTGGTAACAAATCTATTCCAACCATAACTTAATCAACTTGTATTGTATATTATGTAATCTTGAGATACCATAGACACGTATACAATGTTTCGACCTATCATGTCGACACATCTATATATATTTCAGAACAGCCATAGACACTCTATATGTGAATGTTGGAGTTAGCTATACAGGGTTGAGGTTGATTCCAAAATATATATAGTTTGAGTTGTGATCAATACTGAGATACGTATACACTGGGCCGTGGATTGATTCAAGATAATATTTATCGATTTATTTATGTACATCTAACTGTGGACAACTAGTTGTAGGTTACTAACGAGGACAGATGACTTAATAAACTTAAAACATCAAAATATATTAAAAGTGTTGTAAATATATTTTGAACATACTTTGATATATATGTATATATTGTTATAGGTTCGTGAATCAACCAGTGGCCAAGTCTTACTTCCCGACGAAGTAAAAATCTGTGAAAGTGAGTTATAGTCCCACTTTTAAAATCTAATATTTTTGGGATGAGAATATATGCAGGTTTTATAAATGATTTACAAAATAGACACAAGTACGTGAAACTACATTCTATGGTTGAATTATCGAACTCGAATATGCCCCTTTTTATTAAGTTTGGTAATCTAAGAATTAGGGAACAGACACCCTAACTGACGCAAATTCTAAAGATAGATCTATTGGGCCTAACAAAACCCATCCAAAGTACCGGATGCTTTAGTACTTCGAAATTTATATCATATCCGAAGGGTGTCCCGGAATGATGGGGATATTCTTAAATATGCATCTTGTTAATGTCGGTTACCAGGTGTTCACCATATGAATGATTTTTATCTCTATGTATGGGATGTGTATTGAAATATGAAATCTTGTGGTCTATTGTTACGATTTGATATATATAGGTTAAACCTATAACTCACCAACATTTTTGTTGACGTTTAAAGCATGTTTATTCTCAGGTGAATACTAAGAGCTTCCGCTATTGCATACTAAAATAAGGACAAGATTTGGAGTCCATGTTTGTATGATATTGTGTAAAAACTGCATTCAAGAAACTGATTTCGATGTAACATATTTGTATTGTAAACCATTATGTAATGGTCGTGTGTAAACAGGATATTTTAGATTATCATTATTTGATAATCTACGTAAAGCTTTTTAAACCTTTATTTATGAAATAAAGGTTATGGTTTGTTTTAAAAATGAATGCAGTCTTTGAAAAACGTCTCATATAGAGGTCAAAACCTCGCAACGAAATCAATTAATATGGAACGTTTTTAATCAATAAGAACGGGACATTTCAGTTGGTATCCGAGCGTTGGTCTTAGAGAACCAGAGAATTTGCATTAGTGTGTCTTATCGAGTTTGTTAGGATTCATTAGTGAGTCTGGACTTCGACCGTGTTTTCTTTAAAAATGATTGCTTAACATTTTTGTTGGAAACTATATATTATTAACATGTATATATTATGTGATATATTAATCTCTTAACATGTTTGATATTGTGTGATAGATGTCTACCTCTAGCACAAATCCCATTGACTCACCTAATAATAACGAAGAGTCGAATATATATTGGACTGATTCACAAGTTCCCGAAGAAGAACCGGAAGAAGAATTAGAATCGGAAGAAGAATCAGAACCGGAAGAGGAGGAACTGGAGGAGGAAATAGAACCGGTGGGGGAAATAATAAAACGGTTAAGTAAAAGAAAATCCTCAACCAACCGACCAAGGTTAATTATGGTCAATGGTGTTTCCGCCAAGGAAGCAAAATATTGGGAGGATTACCAATTCTCCGATGAACCGGATTCCGACGAGAATTCCGATGATGTTATAGAAATTACCCCAACTGAATTTAAAAAGGCAAAAGAAAATAATAAGGGAAAGGGCATAAAAATAGAGAAATCTAATTCCAACCCCGATGAACTTTATATGTATCGTCAACCCCCGAAGCCCTTAAGTTGTAACAATGACCCGGGAACCTCTAAACCACCAGGTTTTTCTAAACCGTGGTGGAAAACGACAGCTTGTATTAGGGGAACATCATATATCCCTAGAAACTTGGCAAAACGAACCAAAACCGAAGAAGAAGAAACGAGCGAGTCAGAATAAGATAGTTGTATTCGTGTGGTGTAATATATGTAATATAGTGTGCTTATGATTTAATGATATATGTAAAAATTGCTTGTATTAATAAGTATTTTTTTTATGAATCTAACTCTTGTCTATTTTACAGTATAAAAACACAAAATGGATAGACAACCCAATATTTTAAGAGACCTACCCGGAGACATGATTGATGAAATCTTGTCTAGAGTCGGTCAGAATTCTTCGGCACAACTATTTACGGTGAAATCAGTTTGTAAGACATTCGAAGAACGTTCCAAGAATGTCTTGGTTTATAAGAGACTTTCGTTTGAAAGATGGGGGATATCACATTGGGAAACCCATAAGTTTCGATGTGTTTACTTTGACGCATATATTGCGGGGAACCCAAATGCTATTTTACGCAACGGGTTAAGAAATTATTTTAACTCAATGTATCCGAATATAGGACTTCATGATTTAGAAAAAGCGGCTAACATGCAACATAAAGAAGCATGCTATGCTTACGGGTTAGTAATGTTCGCTTCTCACCAAAGTGAGAAAAAGAACATCTTGCTACAACTATTAAACAAAACGTTCCCACAAGTGACGGAGTCGGTAATTGGGGTAAGAAATAAGGTTTTTAGGTTATTACGAGACTGTTGGTCATTACGTAACCCTCGTCCCTTTGACGACGTTACAACACGCTGTCTTATCAACGGCCATAACGGTTATGTTCTACAAGACCAAGGATGGGAAGTAGTCCTAGTAAAACCAGAATGCATGACTTGTTTCTGGATGTATGAATTACGTGTCTTTATTGCCTTTGCTGAACGACTTGTGTACTAGCTAGAATTATCTTCACAACTATCTTGTATCAAAGTTATTGTGTGCTATATTTCATGCTTTATGTAAAATAAGCGGTATTGTAAGTTTGTAAAATATTGTATAAAAGTTTGAACGCGAAATATTATTATAATCAGTTTTTCTAATAGAATTGTAGTAGTTGAATTGTATATTAGCTACTAAGTATGAACTTAACGGGTAGGTATTACCCGAATTTAAACTTATAAAAAGCTAATATAAAGAAAAAGCTTTTATAAATGAGTTCATATTATGCTACGAAATACTATTAACTACTCTTAATATTCTGTATGATTAACTTGTTCCATTTGACTATTTTGAAGGAAATGGCACCGACTACTCGACACACCGTGAATATGAATGAAGAGGAATTTCGTACTTTTCTAGCTTCAAACATAGCCGCAGTACAGGCTGCGCTACATACCAACAATAACCTTGGATCTAGCAGTACAGGAAATCGTGTAGGATGCACCTACAAAGAATTTACTGCCTACAAACCTTTGGAATTTGATGGAACCGAAGGACCGATCGGATTGAAACGGTGGACCGAGAAGGTCAAATCGGTGTATACCATAAGTAAGTGTACTGAAGAGGAAAAAGTGAAGTACGCTACGCATACCTTCACAGGTTCTGCGTTAACATGGTGGAATACCTATCTAGAGCAAGTGGGATAAGATGATGCTTACGCACTACTGTGGTCAGCATTCAAGCACTTGATGAACGAGAAGTACCTAGAACCGAGGTCAATAAGCTCAAGACAGAACTTAGAGGGTTACGAACCCAAGGATTTGATATTACCACGTACGAAAGATGATTCACAGAATTCTGCCTATTGTGTCCGGGAGCGTTCGAAGATGAGGAAGAGAAGATCGACGCGTTTGTGAAAGGATTACCGGAATGAATCCAAGAAGATATAAGTTCACACGAGCCCACCTCCATACAACAGGCATGTAGAATGGCTCACAAACTATTGAACCAGATTGAAGAAAGTGGGAGGAAAACGGTGATAAGAATCACCAATACAACAACAACAGCAATTACAACAATAATCGCAACAATTATCCCAACAATCGCAACATCAATCGCAACTACAACAAACGGCCCAACAACAACAACAACAACAACAACAACTACAAGAATCATCCCAATAACAATAACAACCGCAACAACAACAACAATCAGAAGCAGCTATGCCAAAGGTGTGAAAAGTATCACTCGGGGTTCTGCACCAAATTTTGCAACAAGTGTAAAAGAAATGGTCATAGCGCGATGAAGTGTGAGGTCTACGGACCAGGGGTTAACAGAACGAAAGGAACAAATGGTGTCGGAACGAGTAATGGCGGAGCAAGTAGTGTCAGAGCAAGTTATGCCAATGTAGTTTGTTATAAATGTGGAAAACTGGGCCACATTATTAGAAATTGCCCGAACCAGGAGAACACGAATGGACAATGCCGCAGAAGAGTTTTCAATATTAATGCGGCAGAGGCACAGGAAGTCCCGGAGCTTGTTACGGGTACGTTTCTTATTGACAATAAATCTACTTACGTTTTATTTGATTCGGGTGCGGATAGAAGCTATATGAGTAGAGATTTTTGTGCTAAATTAATTTGTCCATTGACACTGTTGGATAGTAAATTTTTACTCGAATTAGCAAACGGTAAATTAATTTCAGCAGATAATATATGCCGGAATTGAGAAATTAAACTGGGTAGCGAAATATTTAAGATTGACTTGATACCAGTAGAGTTAGGGAGTTTTGATGTGATAATCGATATGGACTGGTTGAAAGAAGTGAAAGCAGAGATCGTTTGTTACAAAAATGCAATTCGCATTATACGAGAAAAAGGAAAACCCTTAATGGTGTACGGAGAAAAGGGCAACACGAAGCTACATCTTATTAGTAATTTGAAGGCACAAAAACTAATAAGAAAAGGTTGCTATGCTGTTCTAGCACACGTCGAGAAAGTACAAACTGAAGAAAAGAGCATCAATGATGTTCCCGTCGCAAAAGAATTTTCCGATGTATTTTCGAAAGAATTACCGGGATTACCCCCACATCGATCCGTTAAATTTCAAATAGATCTTGTACCAGGAGCTGCACCAATAGCTCGTGCTCCTTACAGACTCACACCCAGCGAGATGAAAAAACTGCAAAGCCAATTACAAGAACTTTTAGAGTGTGGTTTCATTTGACCAAGCACATCACCGTGGGGAGCTCCTGTTTTGTTTGTCAAGAAGAAAGATGGTACATTCAGGTTGTGTATCGACTACCGAGAGTTGAACAAACTTACCATCAAGAACCGCTACCCACTATCAAGAATCGACGACTTATTTGATCAACTACAAGGCTCGTCTATTTATTCAAAGATTGACTTATGTTCCGGGCATCATCAAATGCGGGTGAAAGAAGATGATATTCCAAAGACTGCTTTCAGAACAAGTTACGGTCATTACGAGTTTATGGTCATGCCGTTTGGTTTAACTAATGCACCAGCTGTGTTCATGGACCTTATGAACCGAGTGTGTAGACCATACCTTGACAAGTTTGTCATTGTTTTCATTGAAGACATACTTATTTACTCAAAGAATGACCAAGAACACGATGAACATTTGAGAAAGGTGTTAGAAGTATTGAGGAAGGAAGAATTGTACGCTAAGTTTTCAAAATGTGCATTTTGGTTGGAAGAAGTTCAATTTTTCGGTCACATAGTGAACAAAGAAGGTATTAAGGTGGATCCGGCAAAGATAGAAACTGTTGAAAAGTGGGAAACTCCAAAAACTCCGAAGCATATACGTCAATTTTTAGGATTAGCTGGTTACTACAGAAGGTTCATCCAAGACTTTTCCAGAATAGCAAAACCCTTGAATGCATTAACGCATAAAGGGAAGAAATTTGAATGGAAGGATGAACAAGAGAAAGCGTTTCAGTTATTGAAGAAAAAGCTAACTACGGCACCTATATTGTCATTGCCTGAAGGGAATGATGATTTTGTGATTTATTGTGACGCATCAAAGCAAGGTCTCGGTTGTGTATTAATGCAACGAACGAAGGTGATTGCTTATGCGTCTAGACAATTGAAGATTCACGAACAAAATTATACGACGCATGATTTGGAATTAGGCGCGCTTGTTTTTGCATTAAAGACTTGGAGGCACTACTTATATGGGGTCAAAAGTATTATATATACTGACCACAAAAGTCTTCAGCACATATTTAATCAGAAACAACTGAATATGAGGCAGCGTAGGTAGATTGAATTGTTGAATGATTACGACTTTGAGATTCGTTACCACCCGGGGAAGGAAAATGTGGTAGCCGACGCCTTGAGCAGGAAGGACAGAGAACCCATTCGAGTAAAATCTATGAATATAATGATTCACAATAACCTTACTACTCAAATAAAGGAGGCGCAACAAGGAGTTTTAAAAGAGGGAAATTTAAAGGATGAAATACCCAAAAGATCGGAGAAGCATCTTAATATTCGGGAAGATGGAACCCGGTATAGGGCTGAAAGGATTTGGGTACCAAAATTTGGAGATATGAGAGAAATGGTACTTAGAGAAGCTCATAAAACCAGATACTCAATACATCCTGGAACGGGGAAGATGTACAAGGATCTCAAGAAACATTTTTGGTGGCCGGGTATGAAAGCCGATGTTGCTAAATACGTAGGAGAATGTTTGACGTGTTCTAAGGTCAAAGCTGAGCATCAGAAACCATCAGGTCTACTTCAACAACCCGAAATCCAAGAATGGAAATGGGAAAACATTACCATGGATTTCATTACTAAATTGCCAAGGACTGCAAGTGGTTATGATACTATTTGGGTAATAGTTGATCGTCTCACCAAGTCAGCACACTTCCTGCCAATAAGAGAAGATGATAAGATGGAGAAGTTAGCACGACTGTATTTGAAGGAAGTCGTCTCCAGACATGGAATACCAATCTCTATTATCTCTGATAGGGATGGCAGATTTATTTCAAGATTCTGGCAGACATTACAGCAAGCATTAGGAACTCGTCTAGACATGAGTACTGCCTATCATCCACAAACTGATGGGCAGAGTGAAAGGACGATATAAACGCTTGAAGACATGCTACGAGCTTGTGTTATTGATTTCAGAAACAGTTGGGATCGACATCTACCGTTAGCAGAATTTTCCTGCAACAGTTACCATTCAAGCATTGAGATGGCGTCGTTTGAAGCACTTTATGGTAGAAAGTGCAGGTCTCCGATTTGTTGGAGTGAAGTGGGGGATAGACAGATTACGGGTCCGGAGATAATACAAGAAACTACCGAGAAGATCATCCAAATTCAACAACGGTTGAAAACCGCCCAAAGTCGACAAAAGAGCTACGCTGACATTAAAAGAAAAGATATAGAATTTGAAATTGGAGAGATGGTCATGCTTAAAGTTGCACCTTGGAAAGGCGTTGTTCGATTTGGGTAACGAGGGAAATTAAATCCAAGGTATATTGGACCATTCAAGATTATTGATCGTGTCGGACCAGTAGCTTACCGACTTGAGTTACCTCAACAACTCGCGGCTGTACATAACACTTTCCACGTCTCGAATTTGAAGAAATGTTTTGCTAAAGAAGATCTCACTATTCCGTTAGATGAAATCCAAATCAACAAAAAACTTCAATTCATCGAAGAACCCGTCGAAATAATGGATCGTGAGGTTAAAAGACTTAAGCAAAACAAGATACCAATTGTTAAGGTTCGATGGAATGCTCGTAGAGGACCCGAGTTCACCTGGGAACGAGAAGATCAGATGAAGAAGAAATACCCGCATTTATTTCCAGAAGATACGTCAACATCTCCAACTGCTTAAAATTTCGGGACGACATTTATTTAACGGGTAGGTACTGTAGTGACCCGAACTTTTCCATGTTTATATATATATTAAATGAAATTGTTATTTACATGATTAAGACTTGATTAATTGAAATAGGTTTCATATAGACAATTGACCACCCAAGTTGACCGGTGATTCACGAACGTTAAAACTTGTAAAAACTATATGATGACATATATATGGATATATATATATATATTTAACATGATATTATGATAATTAAACATATCATTTAAGTATATTAACAATGAACTACATATGTAAAAACAAGACTACTAACTTAATGATTTTGAAACGAGACATATATGTAACGATTATCGTTGTAACAACATTTAATGTATATATATCATATTAAGAGATATTTATACATCATAATATCATGATAATATAATAATTTAAAATCTCATTTGATATTATAAACATTGGGTTAACAACACTTAAAAAAATCGTTAACCTAAAGGTTTCAAAACAACACTTACATGTAACGACTAACGATGACTTAACGACTCAGTTAAAATGTATATACATGTAGTGTTTTAATATGTATTCATACACTTTTGAAAGACTTCAAGACACTTATCAAAATACTTCTACTTAACAAAAATGCTTACAATTACATCCTCGTTTAGTTTCATCAACAATTCTACTCGTATGCACCCGTATTCGTACTCGTACAATACACAGCTTTTAGATGTATGTACTATTGGTATATACACTCCAATGATCAGCTATTAGCAGCCCATGTGAGTCACCTAACACATGTGGGAACCATCATTTGGCAACTAGCATGAAATATCTCATAAAATTATAAAAATATGAGTAATCATTCATGACTTATTTACATGAAAACAAAATTACATATCCTTTATATCTAATCCATACACCAACGACCAAAAACACCTACAAACACTTTCATTCTTCAATTTTCTTCATCTAATTGATCTCTCTCAAGTTTTATCTTCAAGTTCTAAGTGTTCTTCATAAATTCCAAAAGTTCTAGTTTCATAAAATCAAGAATACTTCCAAGATTGCAAGTTTACTTCCAAGTTTTCTAAATCCATTCCAAGTAATCATCCAAGATTAAGAAACCTTTGTTACTTATAGTAGGTTATCTTTCTAATATAAGGTAATAATCATATTCAAACTTTAATTCAATTTCTATAACTATAACAATCTTATTTCGAGTGGAAATCTTACTTGAAATTGTTTTCGTGTCATGATTCTGCTTCAAGAACTTTCAAGCCATCCAAGGATCCTTTGAAGCTAGATCTATTTTTCTCATTTCCACTAGGTTTATCCAAGGAACTTGAGGTAGTAATGATGTTCATAACATCATTCGATTCATACATATAAAGCTATCTTATTCGAAGGTTTAAACTTGTAATCACTAGAACATAGTTTAGTTAATTCTAAACTTGTTCGCAAATAAAAGTTAATCCTTCTAAATTGACTTTTAAAATCAACTAAACACATGTTCTATATCTATATGATATGCTAACTTAATGATTTAAAACCTGGAAACACGAAAAACACCGTAAAATCGGATTTACGCCGTCGTAGTAACACCGCGGGCTATTTTGGGTTAGTTAATTAAAAACTATGATAAACTTTGATTTAAAAGTTGTTATTCTGAGAAAATGATTTTTATTATGAACATGAAACTATATCCAAAAATTATGGTTAAACTCAAAGTGGAAGTATGTTTTCTAAAATGGTCATCTAGACGTCGTTCTTTCGACTGAAATGACTACCATTACAAAAACGACTTGTAACTTATTTTTCCGACTATAAACCTATACTTTTTATGTTTAGATTCATAAAATAGAGTTCAATATGAAACCATAGCAATTTGATTCACTCAAAACGGATTTAAAATGAAGAAGTTATGGGTAAAACAAGATTGAATAATTTTTCTCATTTTAGCTACGTGAAAATTGGTAACAAATCTATTCCAACCATAACTTAATCAACTTGTATTGTATATTATGTAATCTTGAGATACCATAGACACGTATACAATGTTTCGACCTATCATGTCGAAACATCTATATATATTTCGGAACAACCATAGACACTCTATATGTGAATGTTGGAGTTAGCTATACAGGGTTGAGGTTGATTCCAAAATATATATAGTTTGAGTTGTGATCAATACTGAGATACGTATACACTGGGTCGTGGATTGATTCAAGATAATATTTATCGATTTATTTCTGTACGTCTAACTGTGGACAACTAGTTGTAGGTTACTAACGAGGACAGCTGACTTAATAAACTTAAAACATCAAAATATATTAAAAGTGTTGTAAATATATTTTGAACATACTTTGATATATATGTATATATTGTTATAGGTTCGTGAATCAACCAGTGGCCAAGTCTTACTTCCCGACGAAGTAAAAATCTGTGAAAGTGAGTTATAGTCCCACTTTTAAAATCTAATATTTTTGGGATGAGAATACATGCAGGTTTTATAAATGATTTACAAAATAGACACAAGTACGTGAAACTACATTCTATGGTTGAATTATCGAACTCGAATATGCCCCTTTTTATTAAGTCTGGTAATCTAAGAATTAGGGAACAGACACCCTAATTGACGCGAATCCTAAAGATAGATATATTGGGCCTAACAAACCCCATCCAAAGTACCGGATGCTTTAGTACTTCGAAATTTATATCATATCCGAAGGGTGTCCCAGAATGATGGGGATATTCTTAAATATGCATCTTGTTAATGTCGGTTACCAGGTGTTCACCATATGAATGATTTTTATCTCTATGTATGGGATGTGTATTGAAATATGAAATCTTGTGGTCTATTGTTACGATTTGATATATATATATAGGTTAAACCTATAACTCACCAACATTTTTGTTGACGTTTAAAGCATGTTTATTATCAGGTGAATACTAAGAGCTTCCGCTGTTGCATACCAAAATAAGGACAAGATTTAGAGTCCATGTTTGTATGATATTGTGTAAAAACTGCATTCAAGAAACTGATTTCGATGTAACATATTTGTATTGTAAACCATTATGTAATGGTCGTGTGTAAACAGGATATTTTAGATTATCATTATTTGATAATCTACGTAAAGCTTTTTAAACCTTTATTTATGAAATAAAGGTTATGGTTTGTTTTAAAAATGAATGCAGTCTTTGAAAAACGTCTCATATAGAGGTCAAAACCTCGCAACGAAATCAATTAATATGGAACGTTTTTAATCAATAAGAACGGGACATTTCAGTTTAGGTATATCCATTTTGTAAATAAATAATTAAAACTTGTGTAAAATTGTATTGTATTTCATATTAAAAATATATAGTATTTCACGTACACCTCGCACGATATCAGATAACCAATTTAGGGGTACTGAAAAAGAACATGCTAATGCGCTCATTCGGAATTTTAAGGATATTTGCAATTTGTTTATTATTAATAATGTGGAAAGTAATGTCATCTATCTTCGTTTATTTCCGTGGTCATTAAAAGATGAAGCTAAAGAGTGGTTAAATTCGTTGCCTGAAGGAGATATCACCAGTTGGGATACTATGGTTGAAAAATTTTTAACTCGATTCTTTCCCGCATCCAAAATTGTCACCCTTTAAACTGAAATTGCTAATTTTCTTCAGAAAACTAATGAGACACTATACTCTGCTTGGGTTCGATTTGGTAAAATTCGTAGGGATTGTCCACAACATGGTTTGGATAAGTTTAAAAAGGTAACTACTTTCTATATGGGTTGTGATATAGCTACAAGAAGAGAGATTGATACGTCTGCTGGAGGAAATATCATGAGTAAAACTGCCAAAGAATCTGAAACATTAATTAATAAGTTAGCTGCTCATTCCCACGAATGGCATCAAGACTTAGACATTTCTCACTCGGTAAAATCTATTAGTTATGATTCTGAAGATATGGTTAAGGCTATGAATGTGCAGTTGGGTAATTTAGGAAGGCAAATAGAAAAACTCACCAAAGAAATGCATATGATTAAGGTAGGTTGTGAAAAATGCCAAGGTCCTCATGCTATGAAAGATTGTGTTGCTAGTCTTACTATGGAGCAGGTTGAAAACGTCTCTTATGTGAATCAATTTCAAGGAAACCCGAACTACCGTAATAATTATAATACATCTTACCCTAATAATAATAAAAATCCACATGGTTTCTGTCTTGTTAGAGCACCCTTCATTCTAAATTCGTCTCCTAATGCTCAATCAAAAAAAAATCTAATCTTGAAGAAAGCATCCTAACTTTCATCAAGAATCAAAATGAAGCTAATGATAACATTAAAGCTCAACTTTCCCAAGTGCAAAATAATCATCAAGCGTCCATTCAAAACTTAGAACGTAATGTTACTATGTTGTTCAAACTTATCGAGGGTAAAGTTCCTGCTGATTCTGAAGTTTCTAAGGAAGTTCGTTTTGAGAAGGTTAATGTGATTAGAGAAGTGAATAAGGTTGATATTTATAAACTCGGTTTAAGGTATTAATGGGAGTTTGAAAAGGTAGAAGAGGAGTATGATCAAGAGATCAAGTAGTTAACTGTTGAGGAAGAAGATAAATCAAAAGATGCTAAAATTCAAGGTCTTGATCATGATGAGGTCATCTTTATGCATGAGGTATTTGATGAAGAGGAAGAAGAGGTTAATAAGAAAACTAATGAGAATGATGAGGTTACTAGTGAAAAATATAAAAAAATCGGAATGTGAAAATAAAAATGATTGGTTAGCTGATACTATGAGACAATTGGAAGAAAGAAGAAAAGAAGGTTTTAGCCCGCTTTATTCGTTCACAATTAATCTCGTAGACCCATATGCAGCACCTAGAATTCCTGTTATGCTTGCTGATCCGGGGGAATTCCTAATCCCTTGTTTAATTCGTGGTTCCATTCCTATTATAGGATTAGCTGATACTGGTTCTAGTATTAATGTTATGCCGTTCTCTGTCTACAATCGCTCAGGATTTCCATCATTGGAACCTATTCAAGGGAGTGTTTGTTTTGTTGATAGTCGTTTACATAAGCCGTTGGGGATTGTTAAAGAAGTAGAAATTATCGTTGGTTATGATTTTTATAGAATTGATTTTGTGGTCATGGACATGAAAGAAGATCCAATAACTCCTTTAATTCTAGGATCTCCGTTTCTAGCTACTGCTCGTGCCACGGTTAACTATGCTAATAATAATTTAATCATTTGTTATGGTGCCATATTTGAATCTATTCCGTTGGTCCCAAGATATAGAGTTCCTAGAAAAAATGTGAAAATGGTTAAAATTGATAAGGAGGATGATGATGAGCTTACCGTTGATAAAATAGTGACCAAATTCATAAAAGAGCAATATAAGCTTAGTGCCGAAGTAAGAAAGCAAATCCATGAGTTAAATGTTAGATTTGAAATGTCATTTCGAAATGGTCTTGACACCACATTGAATTTTTTACAGCAAATTAAAATGTTAAATGAGATTGAGAAGAATAAGTGTGGGGAAAATGAGCCTAAGGAATAATCCCGTTGAAAGAATGAGTCGCGCAACTGACTCTATAATCAAAACTACCTATCCATATATATTTTTAGGATTATGTTTTCTAAGTGTTTTGTTATTTGTTTAATTTATGAATGTAAAAGCAATATAGCTCTTAAGTGTTTAAAATGTTTAAGTAATGAAAGTTATTAATAAAACATTATGTTTGTGTTATGTTTTACATTGGTTAAATATTGTCAAGTTGTTTATATTGAATTCGAAAGAAGTCCGCAAAGTGTTCCGCAATCATTCAATGATCCTACAATCAAGTAACGTCACTCTTTCCCTTATTTTCAATTATGTCTTTCATTTATTACGATTTTATTATTATAAATGCAATGAGAATATTGCATAATCTAAATGTGGCGAGGGAAGTGATTACTCACTTAAAAGATTAAAATATACTATAATTTTCCAAAAAAAGTTGAAAAATGGGTACAATTAATTTTTTTTTTTTTTAGGAAGTATAAATTCTTAGTCAAACTTATGTCTTTTTGCTAACTTAATCTTAACATAATAAATAGAACTACTCTCAATTTCGGGATCGGATTACTTGTTTAAGATAAGAAGTAAAAGACAAAAATTGTGAAATGATTGCAAACTTATAGCCACTACCATATTGTGACGACCTCCAGAATGGGTCTGGAAGAAAACGTCACTAATATCAAACAATCCAACATATTATAATATACGAGCACAATACTAAATGATAAAAATGGATTTTATTGAGTATGCAGCAGAAAATGAAATGTCGTTTTAAGAATTGAAATTACAATGATGCAAATGTTTCAAATGCGATAATAATAAATGCGATAGTTCTTGAGATCCTATGTCCAAGTAGCATCATATAAGTAGAATATAAGTAAGCTTGATCAATCAGCACCCGAGACAAACATGCTAAAGTATCAACCAAAAAGGTTGAGTGAAATCATAGGTTTAACAAAAGTAGTTAATGTTGTTTTTAGATCACAAGATTTTGTTTTCAAAAGTAGATCACACAGATCTTTAATTGCCAAAGTAGATCGCAAAGATCTTAAAAGTTGATCTCGCCGGGATCAAAAAGTTATGCCAGTTCGTGATATTTAGACTAAACATTCAAGTTTGCCCCAAAGACAAGTTGTGTGTATACTTGTCGGTTTAATTTCATTATTAAGTAATACAATGACTTGGTCAATGAAAGGACCCGCCTTAATCCATTTGGACGAATACATTACATTTGGTTACATCGCGAGGTACTTGACCTCTATATGATACATTTTACAAACATTGCATTCATTTTTAAAAGATAACTTTCAATACATCGAAAGTTGACGACATGCATACCATTTCATAATATATCCAATTAATATCGACTTAATAATAATCTTGATGAACTTGATGACTTGAATGCAACGTCTTTTGAAATATGTCATGAATGACTCCAAGTAATATCTCTAATATGAGCAAATGCACAGCGAAAGATTTCTTTAATACCTGAGAATAAACATGCTTTAAAGTGTCAACCAAAAGGTTGGTGAGTTCATTAGTTTATCATAATCAATCATTTCCATCATTTTAATAGACCATAAGATTTCGTTTATTCAATAATCATACACTCGCAAGTGTTTAAAAATCATTCATATGGATTGAACACCTGGTAACCGACATTAACAAGATGCATATAAGAATATCCCCTATCATTCCGGGAAATCCTTCGGACATGATAAAAACGAATTCGAAGTACTAAAGCATCCGGTACTTTGGATGGGGTTCGTTAGGCCCAATAGATCTATCTTTAGGATTCGCGTCAATTTGTAGACTGGTTTACTAATTCTTAGGTTACCAAGTAAAAAGGGGCATATTCGGCTCTGATCATTCAACCATATAATGTAGTGTCGATTACTTGTGTCTATTTCGTAAAACATTTATAAAAGCAGCGCATGTAATCTCAGTCCCAAAAATATATATTGCAAAAGCATTTAAAAAGGGAGTAATGAAACTCACAATAATGTATTTTGTAGTAAAAATACATAAGACGATATTGAACAATGCAGGGTTGGCCTCAGATTCACGAATCTATATCATTTGTATATATATTAAAACATATCCTTGTAATCGAACCAATTTATATATATTGTAATTGCTATATTTTATGTTTTATAAGTTTTATTATTGATTTCATATATATAAATATTGAATTAGTTAAGTTATGCTTATTAAATATACTTATATACAAATATCATTTATTTGATAAATTAAAGATAATACCAAAATAGTAATTAATTAGATTTCATAATGATGCTGAAAATATTAATTTTTGATAATAACATTTGTCACTTTATTTGTAGTAAAATATGATAGTGATAATGATAATATTTAAAGTAATAATAAAAATAAAAATGTAAATTTTAAGTAAAAGGTAATCTTAATAATCATGATAAAAATAATACTTTTAATAGTAATGATGATAAAATAATGTATATGAAAAATTGCGTCGATGATAATAATACTACTAGTACTAATAATAATACTAACTCTAAAAATAAACATTTTACTCTAATCGATAATAGGTTTAATGATAACTATACTAATAATCATTTTTAATAATAATGATAATAATATTAATTATAATACTTACGTCATTAGTATTAATGATAATAATAATAATAACTATACATCTATTGATAATAATAACAATGACAATAATGGTGATACTAGTAATAATAACAATAATAATAATAATACTAGTAATAATAATATTAATAATGATAATACTAATAGGTTTTAATTGTTATTACTTATAATAAATGATATTCATAATACTTAATAATAATAATATCAAATATAACACTTATATTTAATGATAATAATACTAATAATAATAATAATAATAATAATAATAATAATAATAATAATAATAATAATAATAATAATAATAATAATAATAACAACAACAATAACAATAACAATAATAATAATAATAATAATAATAATAATAATAATAATAATAATAATAATAATAATAATAATAATAATAATAATAATAATAATAATAATAATAATAATAATAATAATAATAATAATAATAATAATAATAATAGAAATTAAAATAGAAGTGTATACCCTTGCAAATGTTTTTCTAAAAAGAAATGCCCTATACGAGGCTCGAACCCATGACCACTCAAACACCCATAAACGCCCTTAATCAACTGACCATCTTAGCTTATCTGATTTAAACCGTACCCAATTTAATATAACCCGTTTTTCCACTTCCATCATCTTCATGATTTATTGAAACAGATTCCGGCCCAATGGAACAAAAGGATCGGCCCAACAGAAGACATGGCAGCCCAGTATCAGTTATCTGGCCCAAGTAACATTGATCAAACCCAATTTGATTAGGTTCTCATACTGTACGCGAATCAGTTTCTTGGTTTTAATCGAAAAAAAATATAAAAAGGGAAACACATAGCAGCAGTCGTTTGTTCATTCACCGATCATCATCAACCATTATCATCATCATCGTATATCACATCATCATCTTCTTATCATTGTTTATCACCGTTAAACATTACCACCGTCACCTATCATCATCATTATCTCGCACCCAAATTAGAAAACCTAAACAGACTTTTTCTTTTGGCCTGCACAAACGAACCGGGTCATAATACCCTATCATTAATTGTTACAGAGTAGTATAACTCTTTTTTTATATGCAACATGGAAAATTCAATAATCACAATAAACTGATAAGAGATGGAGTAGGTGGCCTTTGTTGACTTTGCTTTTGTATTTAGTCGACAACGACAAAAAGGGAACAAAATAAACAGAAGTGGGGTGACATGTGGTTCTCGGTTTTTCATCAATCACATTCCACTATCAATTTTAAAACACGAAAATACCAGCTGGATAGATGTCACTTTATGTGGGTTCGGTGGTCAACATGAATGGAAACAAAAAGAAGAAAACACACGAGTATGCAGTGGTTACGGTTTAATCGACTGGAAACAGAAAATAATTTAACAGCGAGCAGTAGCAGTGACTTGTGATGTGGTGTTGATGGTTTACGAAAAAAGAAGAATCAGAAATAGTGAAATAGATGTGAGGGTTCATTGGTGGCTGTTTTAATTATGTAGAGAGAGACAGGAAGAAGTATAGCAGCCAGCGAGTACTTGAGGGTGGTGTTCTTGGTGATGGATTTGTTCGGATGTTAGCAAGAAAAGAGTGATGCGGTTTGTTCTTAGTTATGATCAAAAATATATATATAACGAGGGGTGGTGATCCTTGGTTTGAATGTAAACAGCTAAACAATTGTAGTAGCAACCAAACCGTTGCAGGTGGTGATGGGTTTCGGGTATGTTCTCTAAACATAAATAAGAAACAGAAAATATAACGAAAGTGTGGTTTAGAGGGTGGCGGTTCTTGAAGATTGTGAAGGTGGAACCGGGGTGATGTATGTGGTGACAACCGATGGTGGTTGAAGTGGTGTAGAGGTGGTGGTTTTATTGAAGTCATAAGCATCAAGAAAAGAATGATGGTTTTGGTATTGAAATGATTCTCAAACAGAAACATGACTTTTTATTTGAGTTCTAATAGAATTGATAGTGTAGAGTTAATTATCTTCATGTGTGTAGTGAGATGAATATAGATACAAATAGAGGTGGGTGCTCATGGGGTATATGTATTATATATTTATAGAGAAAAGGTGGTAATGTGTCGAGTATGAAATAGAAATTGGTTAAATTCAATGTAGGTGATAGTGGGATAGTTACACATTCTGAACAAACACACATTGACAAAACATAGTACTACTTTATATTAATTAAATTTATCAATCATCTTAATATAAATTTTACAGCTCAAAATGCAACCAATTCAGTTGCATATCATTTTCAAACACAATAATTGAATAATAATAATTAATAATAATAATGATATAACAATTCAAATGTATTAACTTCCATACTTATGTATTATATAATAATATTAATAATACTGATATTAATATTAATATTAATATTTATTTTTAATCATAAAGAAGTACTAATTAATAATGTAATATATATATATATATATATATATATATATATATATATATATATATATATATATATATATATTAATTATATAATATCATATATTATACAATAACTTTTATTTAATATTTATTATTTATAATTATATATATATATATATATATATATATATATATATATATATATATATATATATATATATATATTACAGAATACATATCATATTAGTTATACACAGAACACACACACACACACACACACACACACACACACACACACACACATATATATATATATAGCTTCATTTTAAATTACACCTAATTATTTTGTATCTTATTTTACATATTTAATTATAATTTATTACTTCAATTTATTATTATTACATATACTTGCATTTATATATATATTTAATTACATATATTTTTTTACAAATAAACTGTTCGTGAATCATCGGGATTGGTCAAAAGGGCAAATGCATTCTTGTAACTGTTCCAAAGTTTTCGAGACTCAACATTACAGAATTTGCTTATCGTGTCGAAATCATATTAAGATTAAGTTTAAATTTGGTTGGAAATTTCCGGGTCGTCACAGTAAATTTGAGTGAGACGGTCATGGCAAACAATAAAAATGTTTTCATAACTCATACGAGTTAGAATTTACAGCTTTATCACCATTGAGTAATAAGGATTAAATAATTCGATTATTCGAAGAGTACGAATGAAGCTATCACCAAAGAGTGAAATTAGAAATCAAAGATTCGTCTTAACTTTTGATGTGGTAACGGTTGAATTTAAAAAATAAGGTGCGTCTTAACTTTTGACATTGTCTTGGTTGAATTCCGGAATTTAAGAGATTCAAAGAAAATCTTCGAATATCTAAAAGATTTGATTCTTCGGCGAATAAGGAAATTAAGATCTCTATAATTAAATACGGTGATCTGTCTCGATTACTCTGTCTGATATTTCCATTATAAATTAAACTTTTTCCGTTTCATAACTTTTACCTCTCCTATACTCAATTCCCAAATCTCAAAAGGTTGTGAAAATGCTTAATCCAGTTCTGATCCTTGTCCTGATCCTTACCATCGCAACAATCATTCTCCTTTTCCAACTTCCACCGTCGGAATCTATTTTCTTCTACTTCGCCCTTGGGATTATAATGTTTTTAATTCTCCCGTGTCTTTATGTTGCGATAAATATTGACATACACGGTTTGTAATTTATGTGTTGTTATTAGGTTTTATATCTTCCCTTATATTTCGATGTCCCTGCTTCTATCTCCTATAATTATTGTCATCCACAGTTAATGCTCTCTCTTATTTGCTGCGATTTATACTCCAATTTCTATTTCGGAGCTTCATGCTTTTGTTTTCTTCTTCCCGACTTCAAGTCAAGCGAATAATGGTCCAGAACTCGTAAGTATGGAGTTTCAAATGAACTTTCCTAATGTTCTGAGAAAGAAATCATAATAGCACGATCTTGATTGGTTAAATTACCAGAATTTAAAAGAAAAGATAGAACTATCAAGAAGTTATGTTCTTGATATGTTTATATATTAGATAGAATGTAAGAGTCGTGTAACATAGCACATGATGATGTTATGGTCTGTGAATCATCACGTTCCATTAGAAACTCAGCATGACTTACTGTTATATAATCACGTTAGCCGAACGTCATTATATTATACTAACCCATGCTTCAATTCCCAATACTTCTCCACAATTCATTCATAATTTATGCTTTGATTTTATAGAAGTTTCCAATATAATGGAATACAGAAAAACACGAAAAGGTAGATAATTTCGGACAAGAATATTTATGAAAATATCCTCAGAAATATCGAAGATATTTATGATGATATTTTGGAATTTCTAAGTTCGAAGGTTGATGAAGAAAAATTTTTCGCAAGATTTTAACATGACTTCTAAGCAGGATATTCTCTAAAGATTTCATCGGATCCAGAATTACCTGGATTCTTTGAATGTAGGGTTTGGTCCTTGTATTTGCCCTTGGTCTCCTTCATGGTTAGCTCAACCTATTTTTTAGTACCAAATTATCTTTCGAGCGTTCCCAACATTCTATTCTTTATTATCAAACTTTTGGCTGTGTAGACCATCTACAATTTTGCTGTTTCCTCTGCATTTAATGCTACTATATCTGAATCATCAGTGATCAATCCGAGGTGGTTTCAAGAGAATTGTGTTTTTAGATGATTAAACGCTGATGATAATATGGTGGAATATAAAAGGTTCCTCGGTATCAATAAAAGAGCACATATATATATCAAGGTGATAATAAGGTTGTTTTGAACGAAAAGTCGAAGTTAATTTGCTGGAGCTGTGACAAAACTGGCTACTTTGAAAAGGAATCAGAAAGTTATTTTTGCTAATAAATGCCAAAGAATCTGACGCAGATAAGTGTTTAAACCTTTACTTTGGTTTCAAGAGTTTTTCAGGTATATAACTGTGGGTAACATGTGGCTGGATCATCATCTCGATTGCTCATTATTTGAAGTGTCTTCAGAAATTTTTCGAAGGGTTTGAACACAGATTGTAATCGTTTATATACATTTGATGTTCTAACACAGTTTTGAAGTCAAAGTATAGCTTTGAAAGAGGTAGGAATCTAAAAGTGATGATACCGGTTATATCTTGAATTGAATTCTGAGGTTTCAAAATCAGAATTGAGTTTGAATGAATATGGTTGTTTTGATTTCTATGAAAGAATGTATATTATTGTGAAAGTAGGAAGTATAGTTGATAATTTGCTTAATCAGATTCGAAGAATGTAACATATTAATTGTGAATATATATATATATATATATATATATATATATATATATATATATATATATATATATATATATATATATATATATATATATATATATATATATATATATATATATATATATATATATATTTTAATGAGTATATATATATATATATATATATATATATATATATATATATATTCTCCTCAGATGTAACATAGATTTTAATGAGTTAATACTATATTAAACTCATTCGATTTACGGTTGGAACTAGATTTTAATAATCCCTTGAAGGCTTTAGAGATTACATAAGTATTTCTTCAATAATATTGAAATTATGAATCAATACTTCGTTATTTGTTGAGGCGTGTGTGATGACCCGGAAATTTCCGATCAAATTTAAACTTTAATCTTTATATGTTTCCGACATGATAAGAAAAATCTGTAATGTTAAGTCTCGAAAGTTTTGAAATCAGTTTCATATATTCAATTGACCTTCGACCATCCTCGACGATTCACGAACAATTGTGTGTAGATAAATATGTAAATATATGTAGATATAATTATAAATATAAGTGTATATATTTGTAGTAATAAGATTCAAGTTAATCATTTGAATTGAAATATAAAGTAATATATTAAACAATTTAAATATCTTATTATATAAAATAAGTATTACCTATTTAACAAAATGTAAATTTAATATATTAAATTATATAGTTTAAATATAATTTTTATTGTTATATTAAATTATTTTTTTATTATTTCTAATATAAAAGATATAAATATGAGATTTGATATATGTAATTTATTATATTCTAAATATTATTTGTATTATCATTAGATATTATTATTATCTCCATCATTAAGAATCATTATTTATATTATCATTATCATTATTTTTGTTATTAGAAAATAATACAATCTATTATTTTTATCATTTATAAATTAGTATATTCTATTATTATTAGTGTTTCTATTTAGTTATTTAATTATTTTTATCTGCATTATTAATATAAATACTAATAATTAATATTATTATTAATATACTACTATTTATTAATAATAATTCTATAAAATTATATAATAGAATTAACCAATTTGTTAAAAGTAACTATCATATGGTACATTAGGCAATTTCTTTTCTTTATCCAGTGCTATTCCAGATTTCCAAATCACAAAACAATCCAAGAATCAGTTGAGGGTACCTATCTGTTTCATTTTTTATTTCATTTAATACACTGTGATAGTACTTCTTGTCTGATAAAGTTATGTGTCCTAATCCAGCTCCATTGCAATCCAATCAGGAACGATATTAAGTAATACAACTGAACCTTCTCTCTTCTTTCTCTCCTTCTTCCTTCTTGGAAATTTTGCTTCGTGAACCCGTAACAACCAATACCACAATCGCCACTCAGTATCTCTCTCAAACTCTCCTCTCCATCGTGATACGAACCACAATGAACTGCCATTTAACCATTACCTATTTCCTTCTCTCTCTTCTCTATATCATTCTTTCTCTAATATCGTTTATTCAAACGAACTCACCTTGTTTAACACCCTAAAACCAAGTCACTTTGTCAACCAGGAACCACTATCAATCACCTCTTATTTACCTTTTTGCTTTTAAACTCCATTCCCATTTTTTTTTATACAATCAACAAACTTAGCACCATCATTGAAGATAGTTGCTGCTATGTGGTATATATATATTTTTTTCTCTTTTCTCTGCTATGACCGAAATACTCATATAGACTTTATATGATTATCATGCGTATAACAACTAGATACTTGTCCCACTAAAATAATTGGTGCCGATAAATGTGGCTTTACATGGTCAATTTGTGGCTGCTACAAATTGGTTGTGATATATTACCTTTTTGATTATCAACCGAAACCCTCTTTAATTATGATGATACGTGATGAATTGCCCCACAAGAACCCCACCCATCTTATTCTGTTAAATAATTTTAACTACCATGGTGGACAAGTGAATCGAGCTGGTAACATAAAGACATAGGGCCGCTAACCTATTTGTTCGACTACGAAAATGGGAAAGGAAGTATGATGATACCGTAATGATTAAAGGGGAAGTGATGATTTTGGTGGGACAAAGGAAACCCACTAAGTTTCTAATCAATATTTTCCATATATATTTGTCTTTTGGCTCTTGCCGAATTCTTGAGGGAATCAGGAGGTCCACGAGCTTTTTTATATATATTTGGTTTATGAACTCCCTACATGGACTGAAGTATTTATTGGGCCATTGCACGTCGGATTGTAGTTGATTTGGGGCCGGATTAATAGTAGATGTTGATGATGATGTATGATGAAGACTGCTACGAAACTAACTGCTTTCTGTTTTCTATTTCGTTTTTCTGTTTCTATTACTATTTTAGTGTGAACGATGATAAATAGTCGATGATGATGTTGGACATACGAATATGATTATGGTCATAAAGATGGGAGATTATGAAGATAGGCAAGAACTATTAGATGATGTATGATTAAGTTAGTTGATGATGATAACGATGGAGAATTAGAAACCGAACCCCACAACCGAAATCACATCGAGCAGTTTAATTCATTGTGTTGTTGGGCAGAGTAATTCCTTTTCTTTTTGGGCCGTAGACTAGTGTTTCCATTTGAGGCGAGGCCCACTACTCATTTACTGGTATTGACGTTAAAAAAAAGAAAAAAAAAGAGAAACAAATAGAGATACGGGTTATATACTGTAGTCCATGATATAATTCAGAGATGGAAAAAACAGAGAGATGGTTGAGAGTGTTGTCGAGGAGCGAGAGGTCACGGGTTCGATCCTGGTCCAGGGCATTTAGTTTTAGATAAAACTTATTTGAGGTAGTTTTCACTTTTTAAATTTCTATTATTATTATTACTAATTATTATTATGATCATAATTGTTATTATTATTATGATCATGATTTTTAGTATTATCCCTAAATAAGGTTAACATTAGTATCATTGGTATATGTATTATAAGTAGTATTATTATTATTATAGTTATTATTATTATCATGTATTATTAAGATTATCAATATTAGTATTAGTAATATCATTAAGAATATTATTAGTAGTATCATTATGACTAAAATCATTATTATTATTATTATTATTATTAATAATATCATATATTTTTTATTATAAGTATCATTATTTTTAGTAATATCAGTATTATCATTATTATTATTATTATTATTATTATTATTAATATTATCATTATTATTTTTATCATTATTATTACTATTATTATATAAAGGTACAACTTTCTATTATTATTTTACCAAACAAAAATGAGTTATATAAAAGTTTATGTAATACATATAAGATAAATATAGTTAATTAAATTATTAACGAAACATATAATTTACTAAAATAACAATTAATAATAATATATAAATTAAGATATAATAAATAAATTTGTTCGATTACGATTATGCGTATTAATAAAAATACAAATGATATAGGTTCGTGAATCCGAGGCCAACTCTACATTTTTGTTCAATGTCGTTATATGTATTTTTACTACAAAATACATTAGGTGAGTTTCATTTGCCTTTTTACCCTTTATATTTTTGGGCTGAGAATACATGCGCTGCTTTTATAACTGTTTTACGAAATAGACACAAGTAAATGAAACTACATTCTATGGCTGGATTATTAAACTGAATATGCCCCTTATTTAGTCCGGTAATCTAAGAATTAGGGAACAGACACCCTAATTGACGCGAACTCTAAAGATAGATCTATTGGGCCTAACAAACCCCATCCAAAGTACCGGATGCTTTAGTACTTCGAAATTT
Source organism: Rutidosis leptorrhynchoides (assembly GCF_046630445.1). Classification (NCBI taxonomy): domain Eukaryota; kingdom Viridiplantae; phylum Streptophyta; class Magnoliopsida; order Asterales; family Asteraceae; genus Rutidosis; species Rutidosis leptorrhynchoides. The sequence continues at coordinate 207,443,219 of NC_092333.1, forward strand.
ATATCATGTCCGAAGGGGGATCCCGGAATGATAGGGGATATTCTTATATGTATCTAGTTAATGTCGGTTACCAGGTGTTCAATCCATATGAATGATATTTTTGTCTCTATGCATGGGACGTATGTTTATGAGAAATGGAAATATGAAATCTTGTGGTCTATTAAAATTATGAAATGATGATTTATGTTAAACTAATGAACTCACCAACCTTTTGGTTGACACTTGAAAGCATGTTTATTCTCAGGTATGAAAGAAATCTTCCTCTGTGCATTTGCTCATTTTAGAGATATTACTTGGAGTCATTCATGACATATTTCAAAAGAAGTTCCATTCGAGTCGTCACGTTCATCAAGATTATTATTAAGTCAATTATAGTTAGATATATTATGAAATGGTATGCCTGCCGTTAACCTTTGATGTAATGAAAGATTCTCTTTTCAAAAACGAATGCAGTGTTTGTAAATCGTATCATATAGAGGTCAAGTACCTCGCGATGTAATCAACTGTTGTGAATCGTTTATAATCGATATGGACTTCGTCCGGATGGATTAGGACGGGTCGCTTCAGTTGGTATCAGAGCGGTGGTCTTAGCGAACCAGGTCTTGCATTAGTGAGTCTAACTGATAGTCATTAAGATGCATTAGTAAGTCTGGACTTCGACCGTGTCTGCATGTCAAAAGTTTTGCTTATCATTTTCGTCGGAAATCATCTGTTTATCATCCTTAGGAAATTACCTGCTTATCATTCTTAGTCTAGACACATCTTACTGCAATGATTGCATGAATAGCGTATAGACAAAATTCGTATCTTAACGTATCTGCTAATTCATATCTTAGCATATCTGTTACTGTAGACTTTGCCTGACAACTTCCGTAGATTCCTCCGTAACTTATGGGATTTTAGTATTATATATGCATATGTAAATTATGTATTGCAGAGTACTAATCTACATCCTATAATCTATTTCTTATCGAAAATCCTTCATCTGATCGTACGAGATGAACCCCTCAACCAGTTCGAGTCCCTCAGATTTCGATAGCTATTCCGGTAGTTATTCCGACAGCTATTCTGACGTGGATATTCACCTAAGTTCCGAAAGCAGTGTAAACGAAATGGGTCAACCAACTAGACATCTTAAATTCATTTGATGGGTTCGTAGTCGACTAAATCAATGGAAACACGAAGAAGGAGATCCTTTTCACCAACCGAATTTATCTCTTGGCGATGAACCTGAAGCACTTATCAGCGAACCAGTCTGAAACACCATTTTCACCCTCATTTCCAGGATATCTCGTAACTACTATATATTATCCATAATTCTAAACCTTATTCATCCGTTCGTCCCGATCGACAATCATCCTGGAAGTAATGGAAGAAGTCAACGAGCTTCGCGCCCGAGTAATAAATTCGAAGAATATAGTGCAAAATTTACCAGCTTCATCAACATCACCGGCACCAACAGTACCATCAGTAACAGCACCAGTACCACCAATAATCCATGCATCAACATCTCATTCAGTACCTCAAGTACAATCATCGTTATACGTATCGTTCTACATCAATCATCTTCGTTCTTTATGGCGATTATGTAATCTCTAATGTTTTAGAGATTATGTATTCTAGTTATAACGGTAAATCAAATGAGATTAATATTATATTAACTCATTAAATCTATGATTACATCTGAAGGAAATATATATGTAAGTATATTTTCATAAAGATTGCAATTAAAAATTCTTTCGTACAAACTGTTAATGATGAAAATATTTTAACGGGTAGGTAATACCCGAGGAATATTTAAGATTCACAATAATAAGTTACACTGTACATTCTTCAAAGCTGATTCAACAGTCGTTTACTATCCTACTTACATCCACCGTTATACAAATTCTTTCACCACAGAATAGTCATTTTCATCCAATTTCATATTTGGATTTTGATTTATCAGAATCCAACAAGTGGCATAATGAAGAAAACATTTGACAAAATAAAATTTGTTAGAAACAGATAAATTAACTATGAGGAATTTTATTAAGAATTCACGCTAACAAAATCCTAGCTAACTGTTCCTAGCTAACTATTAATTCCGTATTATATTTAATTATCGCAATTTATTTATTGCAATTTATTAATCACAATTTATTTATCGCAATTTAAATTCTCGCAATTTTATTTATCGTCATTTAATTTCTGTTATTTACTTTACGCACTTTATTTATCGTCATTTAATTTATGTTATTTATTTTTACACACTGTAAATATCGGGACACGTGTACAAGGTTTTGACATATCATATCGACGCATCTATATATATTATTTGGAATAACCATGGACACTCTATATGCAGTAATGATCGAGTTCTCTATACAGGGTTGAGGTTGATTCTATAATAATATATATAATTTGAGTTGTGATCGAGTCTGAGACATGCACACGGGTCACAATACGTATTAATTAATTCAAATATTACATATTAAACTATATATGAATTATTGAACTGCTAACTGTGGACTATCAACTGAGGACTACCAACATTGGACAATTAAAATGAATTAAAACATTAATTATAATATATGAAACTAAACATCTCTTCAAGTTTGCCACTTGATTTCATTTTAAACCTCATTGTATCTTGACGATTACAATCTGCGTTTAAACCTTTCATGAATCTTGAAAACACCTCAATCGAGAGGATGAACCAACCGTTCCTCAGCTACAGAAGAAAAGATTGATGCATATAGTTATGCATCTGAAAAACTCTCGGAATCTGAGTACACGTTTAACACGTAGTTGTGTTAATTCCTTAGTGTTATTATTACCCAAAAATAACTTGGTAATTCCTTTTAAAGTAGCAAATTTTGTCACAGCTCCAGCAAGTCAACTTTGACTTTCGTTCGAAATAACCTTATTAACACCTTAATATATATACGTGTGCTCTTTTATTGTTACCGGGAAACCTTTCATATTTTACCATATTACCAGCAGACGTAACAGCAACCTCGTTGCTTCTTGGTTTAAATCTCTCCGATAAATCATTATATTTATTCATTGAAACCTATCATATACTCATCCGCATCTTGTAACGAGAATTACCATACCAATTACCGGGAATCAGCAATCGGTACTTTGAAAACTCACAGCATATCTACATCAACAGTTATAAGTATCCATATAACATTTATCTCTTAGAATTATGATCTTTCATTCTGAAATTCAAAAAAAAAAAAAAAAAAAAAAAAGCACTCATTCTACAAATTAATACTCTGAACGTTGAAAAATCTGAATGAAGCAGCAGAAACCGTAGACAACCATAAACGACCTTAAACATCGGAAGTTTGATGGTAAAGAATAGTATGTTGAAAAAAAAAGCTCAGAAAAGTTGGAACTGGAAAACGGATTGAGCTAACCACGAAGGAAACCAAGGACAAATACAAGGACTAAACCCTGTATATTCAAAGAATCCAGGTAAATTCTGGATCCGATGAAACCTTCAACGAATATTAGCTCCGTACTCATGTTAAAATCTTGCGGAAAAATCTTTCTTTATCAATCATCGAACTTAGAAATTCCAAAATATCATCATAAATATCTTCGATATTTCTGAGGATATTTTCATAAATATTCCTACCCAAAATTATTTATCTTTTCCTGCTATCTATGTTACATCATAAAGGAAACTACTTTAGTTTCTAAATTTCTTCAAAATTCGAGTATAAATTATGAATGAATTTCTTCATCACAATTTGATTCAAAAATTTTAAGATACCATCGTACCTTTATTTTAAATATCATCGATATATCTGAAGATATTCTTATTTGAAATCATTTATCTCTTCGTGCTATCAGTGTTACATCATATAGAAACTGTTAGTTTCTATATTCTATAAAAAATTCGAGTTTAAATTATGAATGTTTTTGAAGTAGTGTTGGGAATTGATGCATGAGTTAGTATAATATAATGACACTTGATCAACGTGATTATATTATAGTAAGTCATGCTGAGTTTCTAATGGAACGTGATGATTCACAGATCATAACGTCATCATGTGCCATGTTACACGACTCGTTCATTCTACTTCACCTCCGAACATATCAAGAAAATATATTCTTGATAGTTCTATTCTCAGTGATTTTGGTAATTTGACAAATCAAATCGTGCCATTTCCATTCCCTTCTTAGAACATTAACAATATTCATTCTGGAACTTATATCTGCGAATTCTGGACCATTACAAGAGATGCCTAATCGCAAGAAGAAGAAACGGAGAGACAAAGCTCCGAAATAGAAATTAGTGTATAAATCGCAGCAAATAGGAAGGAGTATTAACGGTGGATGACAATGATTATAGGAAATAGAAATAGGGACATTGAAATACAAGGGGGGATATAAAGCCCAATAACAACACGGAGGTTACAACCCGTGAATATTAATACGAATAGCAATATAAAGACACTGTATAATTAAGAATAGTACCACCCCAAGGTAATATTAGCAGTAAACAGATTTTTCTGGAGGAAGATTGAAAAGAAAGATGACAGAAATGATGATTAGGAAAATATCAAGGATTAGAATGGGATTTAGCATTTTCACAATCTTTTGGATGTATGAACTAAGAAAGAAAGTATAGGAATTGTGAGAATAATGGAACGGAAGAGCTTAATTTATAGTGGAAATATCAGACAGAGTAATCGAGACAGATCACCGTATTTAATTATAGAGATCTTAATCTCCTTATTCACCGAATAATCAAATCTTTTAGATTTCGAAGATTTTCATTAAATCCCTTGAATTCCGGAATTCAACCAAGGCAACGTCATAAGTTAAGATGCACCTTATTTTCTATATTCAACCCTGACTCTGTCAAAAGTTAAGATGAATCTTTACTTTCCTATTTCACTCTTTGATGATAGCTTCATTCGTACTCTTCGAATAATCGAGTTATTTTTATCCATATTACTCAATGATGATAAAACTCAATTTATCAACTCATATTCGTCATGAAAACATTTTTATTGTTAGCCATGACCACCTCACTCAAATTTCGGGACGAAATTTCTTTAACGGGTAGGTACTGTGATGACCCAGAAATTTCCGATCAAATTTAAACTTTAATCTTTATATGTTTCCGACATGATAAGAAAAATATGTAATGTTAAGTCTCGAAAGTTTTGAAATCTATTTCATATATTCAATTAACCTTCGACCATCCTCGACGATTCACGAACAATTGTGTGTAGATAAATATGTAAATATATGTAGATATAATTATAAATATAAGTGTATATATTTGTAGTAATAAGATTCAAGTTAATCATTTGAATTGAAATATAAAGTAATATATTAAACAATTCAAATATCTTATTATATAAAATAAGTATTACCTATTTAACAAAATGTAAATTTAATATATTAAATTATATAGTTTAAATATAATTTTTATTGTTATATTAAATTATTTTTTTATTATTTCTAATATAAAATATATAAATATGAGATTTGATATATGTAATTTATTATATTCTAAATATTATTTGTATTATCATTAGATATTATTATTATCTCTATCATTAAGAATCATTATTTATATTATCATTATCATTATTTTTGTTATTAGAAAATAATACAATCTATTATTTTTATCATTTATAAATTAGTATATTCTATTATTATTAGTGTTTCTATTTAGTTATTTAATTATTTTTATTTGCATTATTAATATAAATACTAATAATTAATATTATTATTAATATACTTATTATTTATTAATAATAATTCTATAAAATTATATAATAGAATTAACCAATTTGTTAAAAGTAACTATCATATGGTACATTAGGCAATTTCTTTTCTTTATCCAGTGCTATTCCAGATTTCCAAATCACAAAACAATCCAAGAATCAGTTGAGGGTACCTATCTGTTTCATTTTTTTTATTTCATCTAATACACTGTGATAGTACTTCTTGTCTGATAAAGTTATGTGTCCTAATCCAGCTCCAATGCAATCCAATCAGGAACGATATTAAGTAATACAACTGAACCTTCTCTCTTCTTTCTCTCCTTCTTCCTTCTTGGAAATTTTGCTTCGTGAACCCGTAACAACCAATACCACAATCACCACTCAGTATCTCTCTCAAACTCTCCTCTCCATCGTGATACGAACCACAATGAACTGCCATTTAACCATCACCTATTTCCTTCTCTCTCTTCTCTATATAATTCTTTCTCTAATATCGTTGATTCAAACGAACTCACCTTGTTTAACACCCTAAAACCATGTTACTTCGTCAACCAGGAACCACTATCAATCACCTCTTATTTACCTTTTTGCTTTTAAACTCCATTCCCATTTTTTTTTATACAATCAACAAACTTAGCACCATCATTGAAGATAGTTGCTGCTATGTGGTATATATATATTTTTTTCTCGTTTCTCTGCTGTGACCGAAATACTCATATAGACTTTATATGATTATCATGCGTATAACAACTAGATACTTGTCCCACTAAAATAATTGGTGCCGATAAATGTGGCTTTACATGGTCAATTTGTGGCTGCTACAAATTGGTTGTGATATATTACCTTTTTGATTATCAACCGAAACCCTCTTTAATTATGATGATACGTGATGAATTGCCCCACAAGAACCCCACCCATCTTATTCTGTCAAATAATTTTAACTACCATGGTGGACAAGTGAATCGAACTGGTAACATAAAGACATAGGGCCGCTAACCTATTTGTTCGACTACGAAAATGGGAAAGGAAGTATGATGATACCGTAATGATTAAAGGGGAAGTGATGATTTCGGTGGGACAAAGGAAACCCACTAAGTTTCTAATCAATATTTGCCATATATATTTGTCTTTTGGTTCTTGCTGAATTATTGAGGGAATCAGGAGGTCCACGAGCTTTTTTATATATTTGGTTTATGAACTCCCTACATGGACTGAAGTATTTATTGGGCCATTGCACGTCGGATTGTAGTTGATTTGGGGCCGGATTAATAGTAGATGTTGATGATGATGTATCATGAAGACTGCTACAAAACTAACTGCTTTCTATTTTTTATTTCGTTTTTCTGTTTCTATTACTATTTTAGTGTGAACGATGATAAATAGTCGATGATGATGTTGGACATACGAATATGATTATGGTCATAAAGATGAGAGATTATGAAGATAGGCAAGAACTATTAGATGATGTATGATTAAGTTAGTTGATGATGATAACGATGGAGAATTAGAAACCGAACCCCACAACCGAAATCACATCGAGCAGTTTAATTCATTGTGTTGTTGGGCAGAGTAATTCCTTTTCTTTTTGGGCCGTAGACTAGTGTTTCCATTTGAGGCGAGGCCCATTACTCATTTACTGGTATTGACGTTAAAAAAAAAAGAGAAACAAATAGAGATACGGGTTATATACTGTAGTCCATGATATAATTCAGAGATGGAACAAACAGAGAGATGGTTGAGAGTGTTATCGAGGAGCGAGAGGTCACGGGTTCGATCCTGGTCCAGGGCATTTAGTTTTAGATAAAGCCTATTTGAGGTAGTTTTCACTTTTTAAATTTCTATTATTATTATTACTAATTATTATTATGATCATAATTGTTATTATTATTATGATCATGATTTTTAGTATTATCCCTAAATAAGGTTAACATTAGTATCATTGGTATATGTATTATAAGTAGTATTATTATTATTATAGTTATTATTATTATCATGTATTATTAAGATTATCAATATTAGTATTAGTAATATCATTAAGAATATTATTAGTAGTATCATTATGACTAAAATCATTATTATTATTATTATTATTAATATCATATTTTTTTTTTATTATAAGTATCATTATTTTTAGTAATATCATTATTATCATTATTATTATTATTATTATTATTATTATTATTATTATTATCATTATTATTTTTATCATTATTATTACTATTATTATATAAAGGTACAACTTTCTATTATTATTTTACCAAACAAAAATGAGTTATATAAAAGTTTATGTAATACATATAAGATAAATATAGTTAATTAAATTATTAACGAAACATATAATTTACTAAAATAACAATTAATAATAATATATAAATTAAGATATAATAAATAAATTTGTTCGATTACGATTATGCGTATTAATAAAAATACAAATGATATAGGTTCGTGAATCCGAGGCCAACTCTACATTTTTGTTCAATGTCGTTATATGTATTTTTACTACAAAATACATTAGGTGAGTTTCATTTGCCTTTTTACCCTTTATATTTTTGGGCTGAGAATACATGCCATGCTTTTATAACTGTTTTACGAAATAGACACAAGTAAATGAAACTACATTCTATGGCTGGATTATTAAACCGAATATGCCCCTTATTTAGTCTGGTAATCTAAGAATTAGGGAACAGACACCCTAATTGACGCGAACTCTAAAGATAGATCTATTGGGCCTAACAAACCCCATCCAAAGTACCGGATGCTTTAGTACTTCGAAATTTATATCATGTCCGAAGGAGGATCCTGGAATGATAGGGGATATTCTTATATGTATCTAGTTAATGTCGGTTACCAGGTGTTCAATCCATATGAATGATATTTTTGTTTCTATGCATGGGACGTATGTTTATGAGAAATGGAAATATGAAATCTTGTGGTCTATTAAAATTATGAAATGATGATTTATGTTAAACTAATGAACTCACCAACCTTTTGGTTGATACTTGAAAGCATGTTTATTCTCAGGTATGAAAGAAATCTTCCGCTGTGCATTTGCTCATTTTAGAGATATTACTTGGAGTCATTCATGACATATTTCATAAGACGTTGCATTCGAGTCATTGCGTTCATCAAGATTATTATTAAGTCAATTATAGTTAGATATATTATGAAATGGTATGCCTGCCGTCAACCTTTGATGTAATGAAAGATTGTCTTTTCAAAAACGAATGCAGTGTTTGTAAAATGTATCATATAGAGGTCAAGTACCTCGCGATGTAATCAACTGTTGTGAATCGTTTATAATCGATATGGACTTCGTCCGGATGGATTAGGACGAGTCGCTTCAGCGTGATGTTGGTTTTTGTTAAATTCTTGTGAACTTCGTAAAGTACGAATGACGGTATCTGAAAAGTTTCGGTTACATCGATGATGAAAATGTAAAATCAAATATATACTTGATTTATTATGAATTGGAATTTGTTGAATTGCGACAGAGATTGTAGTTATCGATGGTTAAGTTGCGGGCGAAGGACGTACATTATTGCATATTTGTAATATGAATTAACCGCATAGTTAAGATTCACACATAATAGCTTAGTACGGAAAGATTTATTATGGTTTGGAAATTTATATATATAAGATATACATATAAATCCTTCAGTGGAAATGAGTTAATACTTCATATCTTGTTGATATGACATACTTGTTGTTGATTTGTAATAATGCCCATGGTGATTCTTGAACTGTCAGAGCTTGTGATGTTATAGGTTGTAGTGACCCGAACTTTTCCATGTTTATATATATATATATTAAATGAAATTGTTATTTACATGATTAAGTGTTTCCAACATATTAAGCAATCAAACTTGTTAAGACTTGATTAATTGAAATAGGTTTCATATAGACAATTGACCACCCAAGTTGACCGGTGATTCACGAACGTTAAAACTTGTAAAAACTATATGATGACATATATATGGTTATATATATAGTTAACATGATATTATGATAAGTAAACATATCATTAAGTATATTAATAATGAACTACATATATAAAAACAAGACTACTAACTTAATGATTTTGAAACGAGACATATATGTAACGATTATCGTTGTAACGACATTTTAATGTATATATATCATATTAAGAGATATTAGTACATCATAATATCATGATAATATAATAATTTAAAATCTCATTTGATATTAAAAACATTGGGTTAACAACATTTAACAAGATCGTTAACCTAAAGGTTTCAAAACAACACTTACATGTAACGACTAACAATGACTTAACGACTCAGTTAAAATGTATATACATGTAGTGTTTTAATATGTATTCATACACTTTTGAAAGACTTCAAGACACTTATCATAATACTTCTACTTAACAAAAATGCTTACAATTATATCCTCATTCAGTTTCATCAACAATTCTACTCGTATGCACCCGTATTCGTACTCGTACAATACACAGCTTTTAGATGTATGTACTATTGGTATATATACTCCAATGATCAGCTCTTAGTAGCCCATGTGAGTCACCTAACACATGTGAGAACCGTCATTTGGCAACTAGCATGAAATATCTCATAAAATTACAAAAATATGAGTAATCATTCATGACTTATTTACATGAAAACAAAATTACATATCCTTTATATCTAATCCATACACCAACGACCAAAAACACCTACAAACACTTTCATTCTTCAATTTTCTTCATCTAATTGATCTCTCTCAAGTTCTATCTTCAAGTTCTAAGTGTTCTTCATAAATTCTACAAGTTCTAGTTTTATAAAATCAAGAATACTTCCAAGTTTGCTAGCTTACATCCAATCTTGTAGAGTGATCATCCAACCTCAAGAAATCTTTCTTATTTATAGTAAGATATCTTTCTAATACAAGGTAATACTCATATTCAAACTTTGATTCAATTTCTATAACTATAACAATCTTATTTCGAGTGAAAATCTTACTTGAACTGTTTTCGTGTCATGATTCTGCTTCAAGAACTTTCTAGCCATCCAAGGATCCTTTGAATCTAGATCCATTTTTCTCATTTCTAGTAGCTTTATCCAGAAAACTTGAGGTAGTAATGATGTTCATAACATCATTCGATTCATACATATAAAGCTATCTTATTCGAAGGTTTAAACTTGTAATCACTAGAACATAGTTTAGTTAATTCTAAACTTGTTCGCAAACAAAAGTTAATCCTTCTAACTTGACTTTTAAAATCAACTAAACACATGTTATATATCTATATGATATGCTAACTTAATGATTTAAAACCTGGAAACACGAAAAACACTGTAAAACCGGATTTACGCCGTCGTAGTAACACTGCGGGCTGTTTTGGGTTAGTTAATTAAAAACTATGATAAACTTTGATTTAAAAGTTGTTCTTCTGGGAAAATGATTTTTCTTATGAACATGAAACTATATCCAAAAATCATGGTTAAACTCAAAGTGGAAGTATGTTTTCTAATATGGTCATCTAGACGTCGTTCTTTCGACTGAAATGAATACCTTTACAAAAACGACTTGTAACTTATATTTCTGACTATAAACCTATACTTTTTCTATTTATATTCATAAAATATAGGTCAATATGAAACCATAGCAATTTGATTCACTCAAAACGGATTTAAAATGAAGAAGTTATGGGTAAAACAAGATTGGATAATTTTTCTTGTTGTAGCAACGTGAAAATTGGTAACAAATCTATATTAATCATATCCTAGCTAACTTATATTGTATTATACATGTATTCTAATATATTATGTAATCTTGGGATACCATAGACACGTATGCAAATGTTTTGACATATCATATCGACCCATGTGTATATATTATTTGGAACAACCATAGACACTCTATATGCAGTAATGTGGGAGTTAGCTATACAGGGTTGAGGTTGATTCTAAAAATATACATACTTTGAGTTGTGATCTAGCCTGAGACGTGTATACACTGGGTCGTGGATTGATTCAAGATAATATATATCAATTTTTTTCTGTACATCTAATGTTACACAACTAGTTGTAGGTTACTAACGAGGACAGCTGACTTAATAAACTTAAAACATCAAAATGTATTAAAAGTGTTGTAAATATATTTTGAATATACTTTGATATATATGTACATATTTGTTATAGGTTCGTGAATCGACCAGTGGCCAAGTCTTACTTCCCGACGAAGTAAAAATCTGTGAAAGTGAGTTATAGTCTCACTTTTAAAATCTAATATTTTTAGGATGAGAATACATGCAGGTTTTATAAATGATTTACAAAATAGACACAAGTACGTGAAACTACATTCTATGGTTGAATTATCGAAATCGAATATGCCCCTTTTTATTAAGTCTGGTAATCTAAGAATTAGGGAACAGACACCCTAATTGACGCGAATCCTAAAGATAGATCTATTGGGCCTAACAAACCCCATCCAAAGTACCGGATGCTTTAGTACTTCAAAATTTATATCATATCCGAAGAGTGTCCCAGAATGATGGGGATATTCTTATATATGCATCTTGTTAATGTCAGTTACCAGGTGTTCACCATATGAATGATTTTTATCTCTATGTATGGGATGTATATTGAAATATTAAATCTTGTGGTCTATTGTTACGATTTGATATATATAGGTTAAACCTATAACTCACCAACATTTTTGTTGACGTTTAAAGCATGTTTATTCTCAGGTAAATATTAAGAGCTTCCGATGTTGCATACTAAAATAAGGACAAGATTTGGAGTCCATGTTTGTATGATATTATGTAAAAACTGCATTCAAGAAACATATGTCGATGTAATATATTTCTATTGTAAACCATTATGTAATGGTCGTGTGTAAACAGTATATTTTAGATTATCATTATTTGATAATTTACATAATGCTTTTGAAAGCTTTATTGATAAAATAAAGGTTATGGTTGTTTTAAAAATGAATGCAGTCTTTGAAAAACGTCTCATATAGAGGTCAAAACCTCGCAACGAAATCAATTAATATGGAACGTTTATAATCAATATGAATGGGACATTTCAGTTGGTATCTGAGCGTTGGTCTTAGAGAACCAGAATTTTGCATTAGTGTGTCTTATCGAGTTTGTTAGGATGCATTAGTGAGTCTGGACTTCGACCGTGTTTACTTGAAAAATGATTGCTTAACAAATTTTGTTGGAAACTATATATTTTTAACATGTGAATATTATGTGATATATTAATCTCTTAACGCGTTTGATATTATGTGATAGATGTCTACCTCTAGAATAAGTCCCATTGACTTACCTAATAATAATGAAGAGTCAAATGTAAATTGGAATGATTCGTGGACTGATTCACAAGTTCCCGAAGAGGAACCGGAAGAAGAGTCGGAACCAGAAGAAGAATCGGAATCGGAAGAAGAAATAGAACCAGTGGGGGAAATAATAAAACGGTTAAGTAGAAGAAAATCCTCAACTAACCGACCAAAGTTAATTATGGTCAATGGTGTTTCCGCCAAGGAAGCAAAGTATTGGGAGGATTACGAATTCTCCAATGAATCGGATCCCGACAAGGATTCCGATGATGTTATAGAAATTACCCCAACACAATTTAATAAGGCAAAATCGAACAATAATGGAAAGGGTATAAAAATAGAGAAATTTGATTCCAAACCCGATGAACTTTCTATGTATCGTCAACACCCGTATTTCTTAAGTTGTGACAATAACCCGGGAACCTCTAAACCATTAGGATTTTCTAAACCAATGTGGAAAATGACGGCTCGTATTAGGGGAACATCATATATCCCTAGAAACTTAGCAAAACGAACCAAAACCGAAGAAGAAGAAACGAGCGAGTCGGAATAAGATAGTTGTATTCGTGTGGTGTAATATATGTAATATAGTGTGCTTATGCTTTATGATATATGTAAAAATTGCTTGTATTAATAAGTATTTTTTATGAATCTAACTCTTGTCTATTTTACAGTATAAAAACACAAAATGGATAGACAACCCAATATTTTAAGAGACCACCCGGAGACATGATTGATGAAATCTTGTCTAGAGTCGGTCAGAATTCCTCGGCACAACTATTTAAGGCGAAATCAGTTTGTAAGACATTCGAAGAACGTTCCAAGAATGCCTTGATTTATAAAAGGCTTTTATTCGAAAGATGGGGGATATCACATTGGGAAATCCATAAGTTACGATGTGTTTACTTTGACGCATATATTTCGGGGAACCCAAATGCTATTTTACGCAACGGGTTAAGAAATTATTTTGACTCAATATATCCAAATATAGGACTTCGTGATTTAGAAAAAGCGGCTAACATGCAACATAAAGAAGCATGTTATGCTTATGGGTTAGTAATGTTCGCTTCTCACCAAAGTGAGAACAAGAACATCGCGCTACAACTATTAAACAAAACGTTCCCACAAGTGACGGAATCAGTAATTGGGGTAAGAAATGAGGATTTTAGGTTATTACGAGACTGTTGGTCATTACGTAACCTTCATCCTTTTGATGACGTTACAACACATTGTCTTACTATCGGTCACAACGGTTATGTTCCGCAAAACCAAGGATGGGAAGTGGTATTAGTAAAACCAGAATGCATGACTTGTTTCTGGACGTATGAATTACGTGTCTTTATTGCTTTTGCTGAACGCCTTATTTATTAACTAGAATTATCTTTGCAACTACTTTGTATCAAAGTTTTATGTGCTATATTTCATGCTATATGTAAAAAAAAGCGGTATTGTAAATTTGCAAGTTATTGTATAAAGGTTTGAATATGATATATATATTTTTTTTTTTGTGATTAGTTTTTCATATAGAATTGTAGTAGTTGAAATGGTATGTTAGCTACTAAGTATGAACTTAACGGGTAGGTACTACCCGAATTGAAGAGTATAAAACGCTAATATGAAGAAAGAGCTTTTATAAATAAGTTCATATTACGCTACGAAATACTATTGACTACTCTTGATATTCTATATGATTAACTCGTTTCATTTGACTATTTTGAAGGAAATGGCACCGACTACTCGACACACCTTGAATATGAGCGAAGAGGAATTTCGTGCCTTTCTTGCTTCAAACATAGCCGCAGTACAGGCTGCGCTACATACCAACAATAACCTTGGATCTAGCAGTACAGGAAATCGTGTAGGATGCACCTACAAAGAATTCACTGCCTGCAAACCTTTGGAATTTGATAGAACCGAAGGACCGATCGGATTGAAACGGTGGACCGAGAAGGTTGAATCGGTGTTTGCCATAAGTAAGCATACTGAAGAGGACAAAGTGAAGTACGCTACGCATACCTTCACAGGTTCTGCGTTAACATGGTGGAATACCTATCTAGAGCAAGTGGGACAAGATGATGCTTACGCACTACCGTGGTCAGCATTCAAGTACTTGATGAACGAGAAGTACCGTCCCAGAACCGAGGTCAATAAGCTCAAGACAGAACTTAGAGGGTTACGAACCCAAGGATTTGATATTACCACGTACGAAAGACGATTCACAGAATTATGCCTATTGTGTTCGGGAGCGTTCGAAGATGAGGAAGAGAAGTTCGACGCGTTTGTGAAAGGATTACCGGAAAGAATCCAAGAAGATATAAGTTCACACGAGCCCGCCTTCATACAACAGGCATGTAGAATGGCTCACAAACTAGTGAACCAGATTGAAGAAAGAATTAAAGAACAGACTGCTGAAGAGGCCAATGTGAAGCAAGTCAAAAGAAAGTGGGAGAAAAACGGTGATAAGAATCACCAATACAACAACAACAATTACAATAATAATAGCAACAACTATCCCAACAATCGCAACATCAATCGCAACTACAACAAACAGCCCAACAACAACAACAACAACAGCAACTACAACAATCATCCCAACAACAATAATAACCGCAACAACAACAACAATCAGAAGCAGCTATGCCAAAGGTGTGAAAAGTATCACTCGGGGTTCTGCACCAAATTTTGCAACAAGTGTAAAAGAAATGGTCATAGCGCGGCGAAGTGTGAGGTCTACGGACCAGGGGTTAACAGAATGAAAGGAACAAATGGTGTCGGAACGAGTAATGGCGCGGAGCAAGTAGTGTCGGAGCAAGTTATGCCAATGTAGTTTGTTATAAATGTGGAAAACTGGGCCACATTATTAGAAATTGCCCGAGTCAGGAGAACACGAATGGACAAGGCTGCAGAAGAGTTTTCAATATTAATGCGGCAGAGGCACAGGAAGACCCGGAGCTTGTTACGGGTACGTTTCTTATTGACAATAAATCTGCTTACGTTTTATTTGATTCGGGTGCGGATAGAAGCAATATGAGTAGAGATTTTTGTGCTAAATTAAGTTGTCCATTGACGCCTTTGGATAATAAATTTTTACTCGAATTAGCAAATGGTAAATTAATTTCAGCAGATAATATATGTCAGAATCGAGAAATTAAACTGGTTAGCGAAACATTTAAGATTGACTTGATACCAGTAGAGGTAGGGAGTTTTGATGTGATAATCGGTATGGACTGGTTGAAAGAAGTGAAAGCAGAGATCGTTTGTTACAAAAATGCAATTCGCATTATACGAGAAAAAGGAAAACCCTTAATGGTGTACGGAGAAAAGGGCAACACGAAGCTACATCTTATTAGTAATTTGAAGGCACAAAAACGAATAAGAAAAGGTTGCTATGCTGTTCTAGCACACGTCCAGAAAGTACAAACTGAAGAAAAGAGCATCAATGATGTTCCCGTCGCAAAAGAATTTCCCGATGTATTTTCGAAAGAATTACCGGGATTACCCCCACATCGATCCGTTGAATTTCAAATAGATCTTGTACCAGGAGCTGCACCAATAGCTCGTGCTCCTTACAGACTCACACCCAGCGAGATGAAAAAACTGCAAAGCCAATTACAAGAACTTTTAGAGTGTGGTTTCATTCGACCAAGCACATCACCGTGGGGAGCTCCTGTTTTGTTTGTCAAGAAGAAAGATGGTACATTCAGGTTGTGTATCGACTACCGAGAGTTGAACAAATTTACCATCAAGAACCGCTACCCACTATCGAGAATCGACGACTTATTTGATCAACTACAAGGCTCGTCTGTTTATTTAAAGATTGACTTACGTTTCGGGTATCATCAAATGCGGGTGAAAGAAGATGATATTCCAAAGACTGCTTTCAGAACACGTTACGGTCATTACGAGTTTATTATCATGCCGTTTGGTTTAACTAATGCACCAGCTGTGTTCATGGAGCTTATGAACCGAGTGTGTGGACCATACCTTGACAAGTTTGTCATTGTTTTCATTGATGACATACTTATTTACTCAAAGAATGACCAAGAACACGGTGAACATTTGAGAAAGGTGTTAGAAGTATTGAGGAAGGAAGAATTGTACGCTAAGTTTTCAAAGTGTGCATTTTGGTTGGAAGAAGTTCAATTCCTCAGTCACATAAGTGAACAAAGAAGGTATTAAGGTGGATCCGGCAAAGATAGAAACTGTTGAAAAGTGGGAAACCCCGAAAACTCTGAAACACATACGCCAGTTTTTAGGACTAGCTGGTTACTACAGAAGGTTCATCCAAGACTTTTCCAGAATAGCAAAACCCTTGACTACATTAACGCATAAAGGGAAGAAATTTGAATGGAAGGATGAACAAGAGAAAGCGTTTCAGTTATTGAAGAAAAAGCTAACTACGGCACCTATATTGTCATTGCTTGAAGGGAATGATGATTTTGTGATTTATTGTGATGCATCAAAGCAAGGTCTTGGTTGTGTATTAATGCAACGAACGAAGGTGATTGCTTATGCGTCTAGACAATTGAAGATTCACGAACAAAATTATATGACGCATGATTTGGAATTAGGCGCGGTTGTTTTTGCATTAAAGACTTGGAGGCACTACTTATATGGGGTCAAAAGTATTATATATACCAACTACAAAAGTCTTTAACACATATTTAATCAGAAACAACTGAATATGAGGCAGCGTAGGTGGATTGAATTGTTGAATGATTACGACTTTGAGATTCGTTACCACCCAGGAAAGGCAAATGTGGTAGCCGACGCCTTGAGCAGGAAGGACAGAGAACCCATTCGAGTAAAATCTATGAATATAATGATTCACAATAACCTTACTACTCAAATAAAGGAGGTGCAACAAGGAGTTTTAAAAGAGGGAAATTTAAAGGATGAAATACCCAAAGGATCGGAGAAGCATCTTAATATTCGGGAAGACGGAACCCGGTATAGGGCTGAAAGGATTTGGGTACCAAAATTTAGAGATATGAGAGAAATGGTACTTAGAGAAGCTCATAAAACCAGATACTCAATACATCCTGGAACGGGGAAGATGTACAAGGATCTCAAGAAACAGTTTTGGTGGCCGGGTATGAAAGCCGATGTTGCTAAATACGTAGGAGAATGTTTGACGTGTTCTAAGGTCAAAGCTGAGCATCAGAAACCATCAGGTCTACTTCAACAACCTGAAATCCCGGAATGGAAATGGGAAAACATTACCATGGATTTCATCACTAAATTGCCAAGGACTACAAGTGGTTTTGATACTATTTGGGTAATAGTTGATCGTCTCACCAAATCAGCACACTTCCTGCCAATAAGAGAAGATGACAAGATGGAGAAGTTAGCACGACTGTATTTGAAGGAAGTCATCTCCAGACATGGAATACCAATCTCTATTATCTCTGATTGGGATGGTAGATTTATTTCAAGATTCTGGCAGACATTACAGCAAGCATTAGGAACTCGTCTAGACATGAGTACTGCCTATCATCCACAAACTGATGGGCAGAGCGAAAGGACAATACAAACGCTTGAAGACATGCTACGAGCATGTATTATTGATTTCAGAAACAGTTGGGATCGACATCTACCGTTAGCAGAATTTTCCTACAACAACAGCTACCATTCAAGCATTGAGATGGCGCCGTTTGAAGCACTTTATGGTAGAAAGTGCAGGTCTCCGATTTTTTGGAGTGAAGTGGGGGATAGACAGATTACAGGTCCAGAGATAATACAAGAAACTACCGAGAAGATCATCCAAATTCAACAATGGTTGAAAACCGCCCAAAGTCGACAAAAGAGCAACGCTGACATTAAAAGAAAAGATATAGAATTTGAAATTGGAGAGATGGTCATGCTTAAAGTTGCACCTTAGAAAGGTGTTGTTCGATTTGGTAAACGAGGGAAATTAAATCCAAGGTATATCGGACCATTCAATATTATTGATCGTGTCGGACCAGTAGCTTACCGACTTGAGATACCTCAACAACTCGCGGCTGTACATAACACTTTCCACGTCTCGAATTTGAAGAAATGTTTTGCTAAAGAAGATCTCACTATTCCGTTAGATGAAATCCAAATCAACAAAAAACTTCAATTCATCGAAGAACCCGTCGAAATAATGGATCGTGAGGTTAAAAGACTTAAGCAAAACAAGATACCAATTGTTAAGGTTCGATGGAATGCTCGTAGAGGACCCGAGTTCACCTGGGAATGAGAAGATCAGATGAAGAAGAAATACCCGCATTTATTTCCAGAAGATACGTCAACACCTCCAACGGCTTAAAATTTCGGGACGAAATTTATTTAACTGGTAGGTACTGTAGTGACCCGAACTTTTCCATGTTTATATATATATTAAATGAAATTGTTATTTACATGATTAAGTGTTTCCAACATATTAAGCAATCAAACTTGTTAAGACTTGATTAATTGAAATAGGTTTCATATAGACAATTGACCACCCAAGTTGACCGGTGATTCACGAACGTTAAAACTTGTAAAAACTATATGATGACACATATATGGTTATATATATAGTTAAAATGATATTATGATAAGTAAACATATCATTAGGTATATTAATAATGAACTGCATATGTAAAAACAAGACTACTAACTTAATGATTTTGAAACGAGACATATATGTAACGATTATCGTTGTAACGACATTTAATGTATATATATCATATTAAGAGATATTCGTACATCATAATATCATGATAATATAATAATTTAAAATCTCATTTGATATTATAAACATTGGGTTAACAACATTTAACAAGATCGTTAACCTAAAGGTTTCAAAACAACACTTACATGTAACGACTAACGATGACTTAATGACTCAGTTAAAATGTATATACATGTAGTGTTTTAATATGTATTCATACACTTTTGAAAGACTTCAAGACACTTATCAAAATACTTCTACTTAACAAAAATGCTTACAATTACATCCTCGTTCAGTTTCATCAACTATTCTACTCGTATGCACCCGTATTCGTACTCGTACAATACACAGCTTTTAGATGTATGTACTATTGGTATATATACTCCAATGATCAGCTCTTAGCAGTCCATGTGAGTCACCTAACACATGTGGGAACCATCATTTGGCAACTAGCATGAAATATCTCATAAAATTACAAAAATATGAGTAATCATTCATGACTTATTTACATGAAAACAAAATTACATATCCTTTATATCTAATCCATACACCAACGACCAAAAACACCAACAAACACTTTCATTCTTCAATTTTCTTCATCTAATTGATCTCTCTCAAGTTCTATCTTCAAGTTCTAAGTGTTCTTCATAAATTCTACAAGTTCTAGTTTCATAAAATCAAGAATACTTCCAAGTTTGCTAGCTTACTTCCAATCTTGTAGAGTGATCATCCAACCTCAAGAAATCTTTCTTATTTACAGTAATATATCTTTCTAATACAAGGTAATACTCATATTCAAACTTTGATTCAATTTCTATAACTATAACAATCTTATTTCGAGTGAAAATCTTACTTGAACTGTTTTCGTGTCATGATTCTGCTTCAAGAACTTTCAAGCCATCCAAGGATCCTTTGAAGCTAGATCCATTTTTCTCATTTCTAGTAGCTTTATCCAGAAAACTTGAGGTAGTAATGATGTTCATAACATCATTTGATTCATACATATAAAGCTATCTTATTCGAAGGTTTAAACTTGTAATCACTAGAACATAGGTTAGTTAATTCTAAACTTGTTCGCAAACAAAAGTTAATCCTTCTAACTTAACTTTTAAAATCAACTAAACATATGTTATATATCTATATGATATGCTAACTTAATGATTTAAAACCTGGAAACATGAAAAACACCGTAAAACTGGATTTACGCCGTCGTAGTAACACTGCGGGCTGTTTTGGGTTAGTTAATTAAAAAATATGATTAACTTTGATTTAAAAGTTGTTCTTCTGGGAAAATGATTTTTCTTATGAACATGAAACTATATCCAAAAATCATGGTTAAACTCAAAGTGGAAGTATGTTTTCTAATATGGTCATCTAGACGTCATTCTTTCGACTGAAATGAATACCTTTACAAAAATGACTTGTAACTTATATTTCTGACTATAAACCTATACTTTTTCTATTTAGATTCATAAAATATAGGTCAATATGAAACCATAGCAATTTGAGTCACTCAAAACGGATTTAAAATGAAGAAGTTATGGGTAAAACAAGATTGGATAATTTTTCTTGTTGTAGCAACGTGAAAATTGGTAACAAATCTATATTAATCATATCCTAGCTAACTTATATTGTATTATACATGTATTCTAATATATTATGTAATCTTGGGATACCATAGACACGTATGCAAATGTTTTGACATATCATATCGACCCATGTGTATATATTATTTGGAACAACCATAGACACTCTATATGCAGTAATGTGGGAGTTAGCTATACAGGGTTGAGGTTGATTCCAAAAATATATATACTTTAAGTTGTGATCAAGCCTGAGACATGTATACACTGGGTCGTGGATTGATTCAAGATAATATATATCAATTTTTTTCTGTATATCTAACGTTGGACAACTAGTTGTAGGTTACAAACGAGGACAGCTGACTTAATAAACTTAAAACATCAAAATGTATTAAAAGTGTTGTAAATATATTTTGAATATACTTTGATATATATGTACATATTTGTTATAGGTTCGTGAATCGACCAGTGGCCAAGTCTTACTTCCCGACGAAGTAAAAATCTGTGAAAGTGAGTTATAGTCCCACTTTTAAAATCTAATATTTTTGGGATGAGAATACATGCAGGTTTTATAAATGATTTACAAAATATACACAAGTACGTGAAACTACATTCTATGGTTAAATTATCGAAATCAAATATGCCCCTTTTTATTAAGTCTGGTAATCTAAGAATTAGGGAACACACACCCTAATTGACACGAATCCTAAAGATAGATCTATTGGGCCTAACAAACCCCATTCAAAGTACCGGATGCTTTAGTACTTCGAAATTTATATCATATCCGAAGGGTGTCCCGGAATGATGGGGATATTCTTATATATGCATCTTGTTAATGTCGGTTACCAGGTGTTCACCATATGAATGATTTTTATCTCTATGTATGGGATGTATATTGAAATATGAAATCTTGTGGTCTATTGTTACGATTTGATATATATATAAGTTAAACCTATAACTCACCAACATTTTTGTTGACGTTTAAAGCATGTTTATTCTCAGGTGAATATTAAGAGCTTCCGCTGTTGCATACTAAAATAAGGACAAGATTTGGAGTCCATGTTTGTATGATATTATGTAAAAACTGCATTCAAGAAACATATGTCGATGTAATATATTTCTATTGTAAACCATTATGTAATGGTCGTGTGTAAACAGTATATTTTAGATTATCATTATTTGATAATCTACGTAATGCTTTTGAAACCTTTATTGATAAAATAAAGGTTATGGTTGTTTTAAAAATGAATGCAGTCTTTGAAAAACGTCTCATATAGAGGTCAAAACCTCGCAACAAAATCAATTAATATGGAACATTTATAATCAATATGAATGGGACATTTCATAGGTGTTGCTAGGGCTGATGAAGCTGACGATACTGATGGTGTTGGTGATGCTACGGTACTGTTGATGTTGTTGGTAAAACAAGTCTAGCTTGTGAATCACACATCATTCTTGTCAGGGTTTCTACTCTTCCTTCTATCATTTTGGTTCACTCATCTGATTTTTTTTAGGGTTAGAACAGATAATCTCTAAGACTTTAGAGATTATATAATGATTGCAAAATGTTTCTCCAATGAAGTTATGAATCAACACTTCATCGTTTGTTGTTGTTTGTATCTCTTGGTATCTACAGAACGTATGATGTTGATGCTCGTGGGACAGATTGTGAAGTTGAGGTTTACGACGCGGTTGTGGTTGGAGGTGGTAATGGTACTGTTGGCGTTGATGATGGTGGTACTGGTTATGCTGCTGGTGTTGCTGCTGATGTTCGTAATCTCTGCACCATATTCTCCAAAGTTACTACCCGAGCGCGAAGCTCATTGACTTCTTCTATTACACTTGGGTGATTTTCGGTTCGGACGAGCGGATAAATAAAATCTAAAATTTGATGTAATATATAATCGTGACGAGATACTCTGGAAATGAGAGAGAAAATGGTGTTTCAGATTGGTTCGCCGGTAAGTGCTTCAGGTTCTTCGTCAAGAGGGCAATGTGGTGGATGGAAAGGATCGCATTCTTCTTGTCTCCAATGATTGAGGAGGCTACGAACCCATCCCCAATTAATCCAGAATAGGTAATTACAGATTGGTTGATCCATTTCGGTCACACTGCTTTCGGAGCTTGAGTGGGATTCCATTTCGGAATACGAGTGACTTGAACTGATGACAAATTCCATTTCGTACGATTGGATAAAGGATTTTTCGATATAAAATGATTTTCCGGCTATCGGGGGATATTTTATTTACATAGGATATCTATATATATAGATCAAAAGATTTCGTAGATTATGGAGGAATTTGCGGTATATGTCAGGCAAAGTTTAAAGTAACAGGTACGATAAGATATGATTTAGCAGATACGCTAAGATATGAATTTTTTTTTGTTTTTTTGTCTATACACTACTCATTCAATTAATGCAGCAAGACGTGTCTAGACTAATAATGATAAGCAGGTAATTTCCTAAGGATGATATGCAGATAATTTCTGACTAGAAATGATAAGCAAAACTTTTGACATGCAGACACGGTCGAACTCCAGACTCATTAATGCATCTAAACAACTATCGGTTAGACACACTAATGCAAGACCTGGTTCGCTAAGACCATCGCTCTGATACCAACTGAAAGGACCCGTCCTAATCCATTTGGACGAATACATTACATTTGGTTACATCGCGAGGTACTTGACCTCTATATGATACATTTTACAAACATTGCATTCGTTTTTAAAAGATAACTTTCAATACATCGCAAGTTGAAGGCATGCATACCATTTCATAATATATCCAATTAATATCGACTTAATAATAATCTTGATGAACTCGATGACTTGAATGCAATGTCTTTTGAAATATGTCATGAATGACTCCAAGTAATATCTCTAATATGAGCAAATGCACAGCGGAAGATTTCTTTAATACCTGAGAATAAACATGCTTTAAAGTGTCAACTAAAAGGTTGGTGAGTTCATTAGTTTATCACTATCAATCATTTCCATCATTTTAATAGACCACAACATTTCATTTATTCAATAATCATACACTCGCAAGTGTTTAAAAATCATTCATATGGATTGAACACCTGGTAACCGACATTAACAAGATGCATATAAGAATATCCCCTATCATTCCAGGAAATCCTTCGGACATGATAAAAATGAATTCGGAGTACTAAAGCATTCGGTACTTTGGATGAGGTTCGTTAGGCCTAATAGATCTATCTTTAGAATTCGCATCAATTAGTAGATTGGTTTACTAATTCTTAGGTTACCAAGTAAAAAGGGGCATATTCGGCTTCGATCATTCAACCATATAATGTAGTTTCGATTACTTATGTCTATTTCGTAAAATATTTATAAAAGCAGCGCATGTATTCTAAGTTCCAAAAATATATATTGCAAAAGAATTTAAAAAGGGAGTAATGAAACTCACAATAATGTATTTTGTAGTAAAAATACATATGACGATATTGAACAATGCAGGGTTGGCCTCAGATTCACGAATCTATTTCATTTGTATATATATTAAAACATATCCTTGTAATCAAACCAATTTATATATATTGTAATTGCTATATTTTATGTTTTATAAGTTTTATTATTGATTTCATATATATAAATATTGAATTAGTTAAGTTATGCTTATTAAATATACTTATATACAAATATCATTATTTGATAAATTAAAGATAATACCAAAATAGTAATTAATTAGATTTCATAATGATGCTGAAAATATTAATTTTTGATAATAACATTTGTCACTTTATTTGTAGTAAAATATGATAGTGATAATGATAATATATAAAGTAATAATAAAAATAAAAATTGTAAATTTTAAGTAAAAGGTAATCTTAATAATCATGATAAAAATAATGTATATGAAAAATCGCGTCGATGATAATAATACTACTAGTACTAATAATAATACTAACTCTAAAAATAAACATTTTACTCCAATCGATAATAGGTTTAATGATAACTATACTAATAATCATTTTTAATAATAATGATAATACTATTAATTATAATACTTACGTCATTAGTAATAATGATAATAATAATAATAACTATACATCTATTGATAATAATAACAATGACAATAATGGTGATACTAGTAATAATAACAATAATAATGATACTAGTAATAACAATATTAATAATGATAATACTAATAGGTTTTAATTGTTATTACTTATAATAAATGATATTCATAATACTTAATAATAATAATAATAATATCAAATATAACACTAATACTTAATGATAATAATACTAATAACAATAATAATAATAATAACAATAATAATAAAAATAATAATAATAATAATAATAATAATAATAATAATAATAATAATAATAATAATAATAATAATAATAATAATAATAATAATAATAATAATAATAATAATAATAATAATAATAATAATAATAGAAATTAAAATAGAAGTGTATACCCTTGCAAATGTTTTTCTAAAAAGAAATGCCCTATACGAGGCTCGAACCCATGACCACTCAAACACCCATAAACACCCTTAATCAACTGACCATCTTAGCTTATCTGATTTAAACCGTACCCAATTTAATATAACCCATTTTTCCACTTCCATCATCTTCATGATTTATTGAAACAGATTCCGGCCCAATGGAACAAAAGGATCGGCCCAACAGAAGACATGGCAGCCCAGTACCAGTTATCTGGCCCAAGTAACATTGATCAAATCCAATTTGATTAGGTTCTCATACTGTACGCGAATCAGTTTCTTGGTTTTAATTGAAAAAAAAATATAAAAAGGGAAACACATAGCAGCAGTCGTTTATTCATTCACCGATCATCATCAACCATTATCATCATCATCGTAAATCACATCATCATCTTCTTATCATTGTTTATCACCATTAAACATTACCACCGTCACCTATCATCATCATTATCTCGCACCCAAATTAGAACACCTAAACAGACTTTTTCTTTTGGCCTGTACAAACAAACCGGGTCATAATACCCTATCATTGATTGTAACAGAGTAGTATAACTCTTTGTTTTATATGCAACATGGAAAATTCAATAATCGCAATAAACTGATAAGAGATGGAGTAGGTGGCCTTTGTTGACTTTGCTTTTGTATTTAGTCGACGACGAAAAAAAGGGAACAAAATAAACAGAAGTGGGGTGACATGTGGTTCTCGGTTTTTCATCAATCACATTCTACTATCAATTTTATAACATGAAAATACCAGCTGGATAGATATCACTTTATGTGGGTTCGGTGGTCAACATGAATGGAAACAAAAAGAAGAAAACACATGAGTATGCAGTGGTTACGGTTTAATCGACTTGAAACAAAAAATAATTTAACAGCGAGCAGTAGTAGTGACTTATGATGTGGTGTTGATGGTTTACGAAAAAAGAAGAATCAGGAATAGTGAAATAGATGTGAGGGTTCATTGGTGGCTGTTTTGATTATGTAGAGAGAGACAGGAAGAAGTATAGCAGCCATCGAGTACTTGATGGTGGTGTTCTTGGTGATGGCTTTGTTCGGATGCTATTAAGAAAAGAGTGATGCGGTTTGTTCTTAGTTATGATCAAAAATATATATATAACGAGGGGTGGTGATCCTTAGTTTGAATGTAAATAGCTAAACAGTTGTAGTAGCAACCAAACCGTTGCAGGTGGTGATGGGTTTCAGGTTTGTTCTCTAAACATAAATAAGAAACAGAAAATATAACGAAAGTGTGGTTTAGAGGGTGGCGGTTCTTGAAGATTTTAAAGGTGGAACCGTGGTGATGTATGTGGTGACAACCGACGGTGGTTGAAGTGGTGTAGAGGTGTTGGTTTAATTGAAGTCATAAGCATAAAGAAAAGAATGATGGTTTTGGTATTGAAATGATTCTCGAACAGAAACATGACTTTTTATTTGAGTTCTAACGGAATTGATAGTGTAGAGTTAATTATCTTCAAGTGTGTAAGTGAGATGAATATAGATACAAATAGAGGTGGGTGCTCATGGGGTATATGTATTATATATTTATAAAGAAAACATGGTAATGTGTCGAGTATGAAACAGAAATTGGGTAAATTCAATGTAGGTGATAGTGGGATATTTACACATTCTGAACAAACACACATTGACAAAACATAGTACTACTTTATATTAATTAAATTTATCAATCATCTTAATATAAATTTTATAGCTCAGAATGCAGCCAATTCAGTTGTATATCATTTTCAAACACAGTAATTGAATAATAATAATAATTAATAATAATAATGATATAACAATTCAAATGTATTAACTTCCATACTTATGTATTATATAATAATATTAATAATACTGATATTAATATTAATATTTATTTTAATATGTATTATATAATAATATTAATAATACTGATATTAATATTAATATTTATTAATAATACTGATATACAATAACTTTTATATTATATTTATTATTTATAATTTTTATATATATATTACAGAATACATATCATATTAGTTATACACAGAATTCATATATATATATATATATATATATATATATATATATATATATATATATATATATATATATATATATATATATAGCTTCATTTTAAATTACACCTAATTATTTTGTATCTTATTTTACATATTTAATTATAATTTATTACTTCAATTTATTATTATTATATATACTTGCATTTATATATATATATATATATATATATATATATATATATATAATTACATATATTTTTTTACAAATAAATTGTTCGTGAATCGTCGGGATTGGTCAAAAGGGCAAATGCATTCATGTAACTGTTCCAAATTTTTCGAGACTCAACATTACAGAATTTGCTTATCGTGTCGAAATCATATTAAGATTAAGTTTAAATTTGGTTGGAAATTTCCGGGTCGTCACAGTCAAATGTATCAGGGACGTTACTCCCGATAGGCCTACCCCCAATAATTAAGAATGCGTTCAACGACCAATTAAAAATATCACTGTAGGGACTTAGTCGGACATAGCCGGGTATAGCATAGGTTAACAGTTGGTACTTGTGTCTAAATTGTAAAAAGTAAAAGTAGCATGTATCTCACCCCAAGTAAGTTATAAGTTGTGCACAAAGTAAAGTGAGGCTATGAAGTTCACCTTAGTAAGCAGATGAGAGAGTTATTCCTCGGAATAGAAAGTTTGGATGAACGTAATCAGAAAGTCAACCTATTGACATTTAAGAATAGTTAAATGTTTTACCCAAATTTAAATTTAAGTATGCAAGTGTTTTAAGTATAGTTCATTTTACTAAGTTTCCATTCTTAGTATGTTTCCACTTTTAGAAAGTTAGTGTTGAACACTAGTGAGTTGTCCTTAATAAGGCTACCACTTATTAGGTGTGAAAGTATCTAAGTGTATGATTACTATAGTCGGGTTTGACATTGTGCACCATACCCAAACATCTATTCCACCGTCGAGTGACCAGAATGACCAGTTGATACCGGTTGGCCCAGGATTTCTCGACCAAAATCTAAGTTTGGCATTCGAAATCCACAAACGTCCCATAGTGGTACCAAGGATCACCCTAGGCCATAAGTAACGTTGACATTCGAGTAATCACACGTTATTGTGAATGACTATTGTAATCATGTGTTATACTATAAGTAGTTTATTTGTAAGTGTTAGTAGTAGTATACGTGTATAAGTAGTAGTATGTAGTAGTATTAGGGTTTTAACTAATTAGAGTAGTTAAGTTTTAATAATAAATAAATAATTAGGGTTTAAGTAATAAATGTTTAATAGTATTAAAGAAGTATTAGGTTTAGGGTTTAGTGAAGTAATGATTATGGTTTCAATTAATGTTTAGGCTTTAGGTAGTATTATGGTTTAATAAATTAGGGTTAGGTTTAATTAGGGTTTTATTTATTTAATGTGTATGTATATCATATATGTATATATATATATATATATATATATATATATATATATATATATATATATATATATATATATATATATATATATATATATATATATATAGTTTCTATTTTTATAAATATATATACCGTATATATATGTATATATAGAAAATATTTTTTTTTGTACATATATATATATGTAAACCGTATATGTATATATAGTATGTATATATTTGTTTCCTTTTTAAACACTAACATCTCTTCTAGCAAATCTCTAGGGTTTTAAGATCAAATCACTTCCTTCTTTTTTTTTATTCGTGTATATGCATGTATATGTATATATTTTATATTTTTTTTATATGAGCAATATAAATGTACATGATCTAGTATGAATGAATATAACATGAATCGAAAAGATAAAACTTAAAAGTTTGGATCTATGGTTTTACCTTGATGAATGATGATGAAGATTAACAAGAAAAGATGAAGAACACTTTGAAGATGAAGATCAAACATTTGAATATCGAAGAACACACTTGAAGATCTTGATGAACACAAAGAATGCGATGAACAAACTTGAAGATCACTTGAAGATCTTGATGATGATGATGATGAAGATTTCCATGGTGGTGGTGTTGGGGTGTTTGGCCAAACCCGAGAGAGAGAGGGGAGAGATTTAGGGTTTTTGTGTGATGAATGAGATGAGAAAAACTAAACCCTTGCACCTCCTTTTATACTTGAGCTAGAGAGGATCTAGAATTAGGGTTTAGTTAGGTTTTCATAGGGAATAAGTTAGGGTTTAGGGAGGAGGTGATCTTGGTCAAAATTTTGAGGGCAAAAGCATAATTTTCCCTTTTAATTTTCGGCTAGGGTTTCAAGGGAGGAGTTTGAAACTTTTTTGTTTTAGTCCTTGTACTTTAGATTAGCTTAAATGACTCATTAAAGGTTCTAATTTAATTGTTTAAAGGCTACAAGCTTTAGAGTATTATATTTTGATCACGAAAATTAATTAGCTTATTATTTTCGCCTTTTATTAACTTGTCGTTTATTACACAAAGTTAATTATTATGTTTTATAATTCTTAACTCTTATCAATTATTGATTAAAATTTAATCGTTAAGTTTAATTATATTGTTTGGCCATTTAATATTGGAAAAATATAGAATGGAAAAATGAGGGTCGTTATAGTACCTACCCGTTATTAGAAACTTCGTCCCGAAGTTTTAGGTAGATTTCTCGTTTGCATCAGCAGTTGAGAAGAGATGGAAGTATTTCCGTATCGTTTGGTCTTTGCCTTCCCATGTATATTAGGGGCTTCTACGCGAATCCCAATGGACTTTAACGATAGAGTTTGTTTTTCACATTCCCTGGTATAATCGGGGCCCTTACGTGAATTCAAATGAGTGTTAACAATAAGTATATTGTTTTGTTTACACGTTTGATGTCATGATCCTTAACCTTAATAGATCGTTTGCAAAGTGCATTAAATGTGGAGATTTTCTAAGGAATAACAAGAGTGTCATTTGACTAGTTTTCCTTTAAAAGGAAAGATGATGCTATATCAGCAAGAAATGTATTATTGAGCTCGTTAAGATCTTGAGTGTTTATGTCCCAATAGTAGGGAAGATAATATAGAGTAGAGTACGTAAAGATTTTAGTTACGTGGTTTGATGTATGGCTGGTATTTGTTAGAGGTAGTACCAGCTTCAAGTTGCGAAAGGTAACCATAATTCCTTTAGTTTTTAAGAGATGTCTTATAGACAAATGAGATGTTAGTTGAGGGTTCATTGACCTCAGGATAATATGAGCGATTAAATGAAAGGCATTGTTTAGCATACATGAGAACTTGTCTTTAGAAATAGTTTCAGGATGTAGCTTTAAGATTTATGATTTCAGTTTCATGTCGAACCATAGATTAAAACTTGACTAGAATAACATCTAGTTACATCCATGAAGGAAGAAATGTTTAGAGTATCTTCATAAATGTTCAAAGTAACTCCTTCAGAGTAGAAAAAGTGTTTTCGCACCAATGGCGAGTTGGTTTATTATTTACTTACGAGTTTAAACGCGAATTTAAATAATTGTGAATCATTGTTTATAAGATATTGTTTCTATCATGAAGGAACCTTTGCTTCCTTGTTCAAATGATCATAGTATTGATGTTTACGAGGGTGTTGTGGTTTAGCCGTGAAATACCGGAAGTAGAAACTTCTTAACGATTAGCATAGCAAGGAAGAGATGATTTACGTAAAGAGGTAAGTCTCGTTCTTGCACGGAGATTGAGAATAAAGGTGATCCAAACACATCGAAGAGCAATGCGAAAGTTTTAATAATAAGCCAAAGTAATTCTTGAAAAGTTGTGACATTTGATATAACAATATAAACGAAGCGGAGCTATTAGTAAGACTTGAGTTATGTACAACACGTATTATTTTACGTGAAATAATTTGAACATTACGAAAAAGAGTTGATTAAAAGAATGTTTAATTTGATAAAACAAAGGTAAATTGATAAAAATACTAAAGTGTTTATATAATTAGTGAAAGTAATTTTAGAGGAGGTGACGAAATGATGTTCATAGTAAAACTAGGGTTAGGTAAAATTTCTAAAGTAATTCCGATTTAATCAAAGTGGAAATTTGTAGAAGCGAAAATATAATTTGATATGTACTAGTCAAAGTACGTAAAGTTAAATTTATGTATAAGATTTTATAAATCGCATAAGTGGAAAATCATTTTTATAAATTCCGAGATAGTTTGAAAATAAAGACTCGTGTAAGAAATCTTTGGAAAACGGGGTACTTTTATTTAAGAGTTTATTTGTTTGAGAAAAATTGAATGAAGATTTTAAAAATTCCGGTGGATAATTGTGTAATAATTGTTTCAAGGTAGTGAAAACTAATGAATTGACTTTTATCAGGGCATGAGTTCTCGGACTCAAAATGTTAACATTAAAGTAAGAAGGAAGATAATGTGAATATCATCAAATGAGTAAATCCCTCGGATTTAGAATTATGTATGAAAGAACTTCAAATAAGATTTGCAACTTTGAATCGTTCGAGTGATAGTGAGAGTTCGAGAACTAATCATGAATAATCTGGCAGTCGCATAGACAAGTATAAATAAATGCTAAAGCAGTGATTTTCAACTATGTAATGGTCGTTTGAATTCAGCCTTAATTGGCCCGAGAGGAGGATACGTTAAAGTATGATGGGATCATTTCAATTGTTACAGCAGTTTTTTAGATGTGATGAGTTTAGATCAAGCCACAACTTGAGATAGTGTATTTCACCCTTGAATTTTTGTGTTGATAATGATCGATTATTGTTTGAGTATGACACCATTACTTGCATGGTGCCAAGTAGTCTATTATAAGTAGATGTACGAGTACAGAAGTTTCTTGACTATAATAATCAAAATGATACACGTATGGAGATTCCATTCTTTAAAAGATTATGCATATGAGATATTTATCATCTCGACATAGAAAATGTAATATTGGACATGGTGTTTGTAATATTGACATTTGAGGGTTCAAATGACATGGGTTTTTGAAAGTCATATGAAAATTTACACCGAAAGTGTAATAACAG
This sequence comes from Rutidosis leptorrhynchoides, assembly GCF_046630445.1. NCBI lineage: Eukaryota > Viridiplantae > Streptophyta > Magnoliopsida > Asterales > Asteraceae > Rutidosis > Rutidosis leptorrhynchoides. The sequence goes on from NC_092333.1 coordinate 207,476,010, forward strand.
AGAAGATTTGGATATAACAAGTGATGATTAAATATCAATGATCAGGAGATATCCATTTAGGATTAAGGAATGTAAAACTTCAATATTTGATTGTTTACAACCTTTATGGAACATGAAAGATTGTTAAATGAGTATGAGATAGATATATAGTTTGATTAGAATGAGTTCTTCGTATCTACTAAATATCAAGATGATCATTTTTCTCCTTTCATGCCCTTGCATTTGTGTATTTGAACAGATAGCTTGAGAGTTTTTTTTGATTCACTTTCTATTCCTTTCGTCATGATATTGGAATATTTCTATGAATTACCATAATATAATCACGTTGGCTACCGTCATTATATTTCACTAATTCATATTACCATTCCAAGGTCACTCCATAAGGTCAGGATATGTGATCAATGATGATTTCTAATATAGTGTGATAAGGATAGCAGTAATCTTAGCTGGATCGACAACATGTCGGTTTTAAGCCAAAACTTGCACTTTGGAAAAGTTTGCGTAGAGTTATTCTTTTTCTTAAGAGTTCAAGAATAAGTTTGTAAATGTTGCTCATGTTCTTTCTCACTCTTGGAGCAGATCGAAATGTCACCCATGAAAACAGTTACGAACTTGTCGAGTTATAGTTGGCTAGTCTTAAGTTGCAGTCTTTATAGACTTGGTCAACTTTCATATCTTTGAAAGTTATAGAAGTCGTGAAAGTTATGAAATGGACGTGGTCAAACGAGAAAGTTATGAAACATCGTGGTAAGAGTTGGTGCGGTTGGAAGAACCATGATTCTTCACTACATAAGGGTGTATAGAAGTTTGATAAATCTGATAGGTCATAAGTTTGAAAAAAAAAATTTAAGCAGGATAAAGATAAATGAAAAACTTTATATTAATAAGAACGAGGCATTAAATAAGCCTTTATTACACGAGTTGGAAATGGGAATAATTTAAGGCATAGCCTTCACATAGCTAGGAAAATGGAAAATAAATAAATAGGAAAACAAAGAACAAGACACGCTACATTTCTTCTCTTCCTCAGCCATCACTTTCTCCATCACTTTGTCCATGTTATTCTTCACAAGTTTCTCTAGCCTTTCGGTTTGAGAGTCGAAGGACTCTTTGATGATTTCCTTCAAGATTTTGTTTTCTTTTTCTAGGTTGTTTAGACGCACTTCTATCCGAGCAACATGGCATCTGCTATACTCTCTATTCTTCTCACAGCTACTCTGAAGGTTGATGATATCACGCTTCACCATTACGTGCTTCATGTTATTACAAAAAATGGACTGGAGTAGCGGGTTCGGGTTGCTTTCTTTTTAGAGTTGAGTTTTCAGATGATTCTTCAATAGGCTCTTCTTCCGGCTCATAATTTTAGAAGTCACTGTCATAGTTAGGGAGATCTTAAAGAGCATCCCATTCGGGAGTACCCATCGATTTATATACTAGTGAGTGATAAGAGCCAGAGTCAGCAGAATTAGCAGGGCTTTTTCCTTTGCTTTCAGATCCTTGAGTCGAGTGAAAATCAGGAGAAGTAGGTAGAGTATCCGGGCTATAATTTGGTGAGGGAGGACTGCCAATGCCATAAGATGGACTTTGGATTGGTCTTTCAGTGGAAGACCTTTCAGTATCATGAAAAGATTCATTTTGTTCGCTTGATGAGAGTTAGGCATCCTAACATTAGGAAAGAGATTTTGATCAGTTTTAAGATAAGATTGTAAAGCATATGTTTTAAGATTACAAGGCAATCCTAAGTGCTTTAAAGTCTAAGGCAGGAAAGGTTATAGTTTCCTAGATTGCTAAGGCACCCTAGCTAGCAAGTAAGGCACACATAAAATGGAATCATGGTTCTCTATAACAGTCTGGTTATGCTCTGATACCATTCTGTGACAACCTCCAGATAGGGTCTGGAAGAAAACGTCACTAATATCAAATAAACCAACATATTATAATATACGAGAACAATACTAAATGATAAAAATGGATTTTATTGAGTACGCAGCGGAAAATGAAATGTCATTTCAAGAATTGAAATTACAATGATGCAAATGTTTCAAATGCGATAATAATAAATGCGATAGTTCTTGAGACCATATGTCCAAGTAGCATCACATAAGTAGAATATAAGTAAGCTTGATCAATCAGCACCTGAGACAAACATGCTAAAGTGTCAACCAAAAAGGTTGAGTGAAATCATAGGTTTAACAAAAGTAGTTAATGTTGTTTTTAGATCACAAGATTTTGTTTTCAAAAGTAGATCACGCAGATCTTTAGTTGTCAAAGTAGATCACAAAGATCTTAAAAGTTGATCTCGCAGGGATCAAAAAGTTATGCCAGTTCGTGATATTTAGACTAAACGTTCAAGTTTGCCCCAAAGACAAGTTGTATGTATACTTCTCGGTTTAATTTCATTATTAATTAATACAATGACTTGGTCAAATGTATCGGGGACGTTACTCCCGATAGGCCTACCCCCAATAATTAAGAATGCGTTCAACGAGCAATTAAAAATATCACTGTAGGGACTTAGTCGAACATAGCCGGGTATAGCATAGGTTAACAGATGGTACTTGTGTCTAAATTGTAAAAAGTAAAAGTAGCATGTGTCTCACCCCAAGTAAGTTAAATAAGTTGTGCACAAAGTAAAGTGGGCTATGAAGTTCACCTTAGTAAGCAGATGAGAGAGTTATTCCTCGAAATAGAAAGTTTGGATGAATGTGAGCAGAAAGTCAACCTATTGACATTTAAGAATAGTTAAATGTTTTGCCCAAATTTAAGTTTAAGTATGCAAGTGTTTTAAGTATAGTTCGTTTTACTAAGTTTTCATTCTTAGTATGTTTCCACTTTTAGAAAGTTAGTGTTGAACACTAGTGAGTTGTCCTTAATAAGGCTACCACTTATTAAATGTGAAAGTATCTAAGTGTATGATTACTATAGTCGGGTTTGACATTGTGCACCATACCCAAATATCTATTCCACCGCCGAGTCACCAGAATGACCAATTGATACCGGTTGGCCCAGGATTTCTCGACCAAAATCTAAGTTTGGCATTCGAAATCCACAAGCATCCCATAGTGGTACCAAGGATCACCCTAGGCCTTAAGTAGCGTTGACGTTCGAGTAATCACACGTTATCGTGAATGACTATTGTAATCGTGTGTTATACTATAAGTAGTATATTTATAAGTGTATAAGTAGTAGTATGTAGTAGTATTAGGGTTTTAATTAATTAGAGTAGTTAAGTTTTAATAATAAATAAATAATTAGGGTTTAAGTAATAAATGTTTAATAGTATTAAAGAAGTATTAGGTTTAGGGTTTAGTGAAGTAATGATTAGGTAATAATTAGGGTTTCAATTAATGTTTAGGGTTTAGGTAGTATTAGGGTTTAATAAATTAGGGTTAGGATTAATTAGGGTTTTATTTATTTAATGTGTATGTATATCGTATATGTGTGTGTGTGTGTGTGTGTATATATATATATATATATATATATATATAGTTTCTATTTTTATATATATATACCGTATATATATATGTATATATAGACAATATATTTTTTTTGTACATATATATATATATATATATATATATATATATATATATATATATATATATATATATATATATATATATATATATATGTAAACCGTATATGTATATATAGTATGTATATATTTATTTCCTTTTTAAACACTAACATCTCTTCTAGCAAATCTCTAGGGATTTAAGATCAAATCACTTCCTTCTCTTTTTTTTATTCGTGTACATGCATGTATATGTATATATTTTATATTTTTTTTATATGAGCAATATAAATGTACATGATCTAGTATGAATGAATATAACATGAATCGAAAAGATAAAACTTAAAAGTTTGGATCTAGGGTTTTACCTTGATGAATGATGATGAAGATTAACAAGAAAAGATGAAGAACACTTTGAAGATGAAGATCAAACATTTGAATATCAAAGAACACACTTAAAGATCTTGATGAACACGAAGAATGCGATGAACAAACTTGAATATCACTTGAAGATCTTGATGATGATGATGAAGATTTCGATGGTGGTGGTGTTGGGGTGTTTTGGCCGAAACCAAGAGAGAGAGGGGAGAGATTTAGGGTTTTTGTGTGATGAATGAGATGAGAAAAACTAAACCCTTGCACCTCCTTTTATACTTGAGCTAGGAAGGATCTAGAATTAGGGTTTAGTTAGGTTTTCTTAGGGAATAAGTTAGGGTTTAGGGATGAGGTGATCTTAGCTGAAATTTTGAGGGCAAAAGGGTAATTTTCCCTTTTAATTTTCAGCTAGGGTTTCAAGGGAGGAGTTTGAAACTTTTTCATTTTAGTCCTTGTACTTTAGATTAGCTTAAATGACTCATTAAAGGTTCTAATTTAATTGTTTAAAGGCTACAAGCTTTAGAGTATTATATTTTGATTACGAAAATTAATTATCTTATTATTTCCGCCTTTTATTAACTTGTCGTTTATTACACAAAGTTAATTATTATGTTTTATAATTCTTAACGCTTATCAATTATTGATTAAAATTTAATCGTTAAGTTTAATTATATTGTTTGGGTATTTAATATTGGAAAAATATAGAATGAAAAAATGAGGGTCGTTATACATATGACATAATATGCATGAACCACTGAGGCAGTAAAAGAGTCCAAATAAGGGTCAACTTAGAAAAATTGCCAAATGTAAAAGCATGAAAGCAAAAGAAATGAAAAGTTAAAAGAGCCCAATGAAAGCCAATAAGAGTGATGAAAGCGAAAGAAAAAAGTTCCAATGAGAACCACACACTTATAAGAGTTTTAGTTAGAAAACAAAAGAGTCTAATGATGACCAAACTGTATAAATCTGACTTAATAAACATTAGGACTACTTGTAATCCTTGATCTGGTTCAGGCTAGTTCTTATGATTAATAAAAAGCTAATTCCTTATTAAGACATATTTTTGACTTTGCATTTTACTTTAACTTTATACCCATTTAAAGTAATATGATTTATATGGTTTACTTGAGGACAAGTAAAGGTTTAAGTGTGGGGAATTTGATAACTCTTAAATTATACAGTTTTTTGATAACATTTTTAGGAATTATCTTAGCATTTTAAAGTCATTTTAATCCTAAAACACACTAAAATGGGTAAAAAGGGGAAAAGGTAATTCTAATGATTTTATCAAAGTTATGTATCAAACAGGATAAAAAAAACAGGGAAAATTGCAGAAACGGCCATGAAGCCGCCGGCTTGGAGAAGAAAATGTCAGAATGTTCCAGAATTGATCACAGAATGTGATGAACTTGTTGACCAAGAAAAATTTAGTTAAAGCTGCCGGTTTTACACTGAAGCCGCCGGCCTAAGTTACACGTTTCTCAACTTGTCACCAAAATTCAAGTAAAAATGGAAACGAAATAAAAAAGATTACAGGATATTTGAAGCCGCCGGCCTGTCTCTGAAGCCGCCGGCTTGGTTAGGACGTTTATGAGTGTTTGTGCTTGCGGATGAAGTTAAACTTGCAGGAGGAGTCACCGAACAAAGAAAGCCGTCGGCTTACCACTGAAGCTGCCGGCTTGGCAACCTTTTCTAAACAGTATAAATAGAGGCCTCATGTTACAGTTTTTGATATACAACTCAATACAATTCAATTTATTTCTGTTTTTCTTTTAGGGTTTTCTCTAAAACCCTTAGATTAGGTTTATTTTCCATTGTAATCAAGAATTATTGAAGTTAATTATTTAAGTTCTTTTAATCTACCTTTTGAGGTATCATTCTATCTTTACTTTATTGTTTAATCTATTTTATTTATTTTAATCGTTTATGTTCGTTTCTACTATGAACTAAACGTTCATAGTGGTTACGTGGACGAAAACTAAAACTTCATCTGGGAATCAGATGAAGCCGCCTGCTTCATCAGTCAAAGCCGTCGGCTTAACTGGAACAAAGCCACCGGCTTCGTGCTTCGTCTGTACAGTTTCTGGTTCTTTTCCAGATCTGTATGTTTGAGTTTCTGTAATGATGTTTGAACTATTTTGAATCTTCTATGTCTTAATACACTTGTTTTCCATGCTTAATGATTAGATAACATGATTTTAAGGTTAATTAATACTTAATCTGATAATCTATTATTCGATTCATGCTACTTGTTTAAATCTAGTCCATCAAACTTGTTAAATTGAATTGCATGCAACTAGGTTAAACATAATAATAGTGATAAACATGTTTGATTTGAAATACACTTATATAATAGAGTTTGATATTGTTAGGCTTAATCAAAGATCCTTTGTTTGAATTTGTTTAATTAATGATTGCATGAAAACTTAGTAGTAATTAACTTTCAGCTAGTAACTTGAGTTGATCTACTTGGTGTTTAATAGCTTATATAATTTGCCAGTCTATTTGCATGTTGATCCTCATCACAAGATTAATATGTATCATGTAATTAAATTGAACATGAAGAATTAAGATGTTAGTTATGCACATCACATATCTAACATATGCTTTAAGTCCTACTTATTAAATGATATGCAATGCCTGTCTTAACCTGTTTAGGGATAATAATTGGTCTATGATTATTATTTTGCCATGTGTTAATATAAGTTATGAAACTTGCCTAATATGATTCCCATACAAGTTACTTGTCCATGTAACTGCTTTTACTTATAATTGTTTATTTTAATCTTTATTTCTTGTTTTATTCTGTTAATTTAATTTATTAATAAAGTACCTTCAATTGTCTTTTTCCTAAGAGATACTATTCCAAATCTAAACAACAACCAAAAATATAAATATATATTTCTAATTCTTTAATAAGAGTTAGACTAAAGAATAAAACAACTTATAACGCATCTACGCTCTCTTGGGACGATAACCTAAAATACTACATCTAATCGGGTTTTGTTGCTCGTTAGGGTGTTAAAGTGTATTAATAAATGTTTTATAAATTTAAAAGTTGAAAGATAAGATAGGCACTATTGCACACACTTTTTGACACATCAACCTTTTGGTGCCGCTGCTGGGGAGCGCGGTAAATACGGAAATTGGATATACTCTGGTTATTGATATTTCTTGAAAATGGGTGATGACTGTCTTCCTTTAGGGGAGGGTTGCTGGGGTTCCGATTTAAAGGCTCCTACTCGAACCTAGACGTTGGCGGGTCACTTATGTATTGAAAGATTCAATAGGCCGTGTATGTTTGATTATTCGTTGTTATGCGATAGAAGTTGTTATTTAATTTTTATATTATTAATTATGTCATTAATATTTATTATTATATTTATCAATTTAAATTTTATTAATATATTAACATATTTCCTAAATATCCTCATAAATATAAAATCCATAATAAGAAAAGGAATTATTATAAATTTAAAATTAAATTATTTATGTCCTTTTAAATCTAAAACATTTTCTCCTAAAATATTTCTTTTTATGATTTTAGATCATATGAATACTCGATCCAAGAAATTGGTCTTACAAGACATGCTACCAAATCCCAATATATTATTTAAATCTTCTAAAGAGCCGAATATTGTTAGGAAATTAAATTTCGATGAAGGAACTACTTCTAATGATAACTCATTATCTAGTCCACCTGAAGGTATTTCATATGCCCGAGAGACATATTAAATTAATGTGGATAATGTGTTATGATCCAAGTCGGGTCATACCCAATAACAAGCTTACCGACACCTTATACGTATTTAATCTTAACGATTCGATCATTAATTAAATACGCGACACTTGAACTTTAAGAAAAATGGTTTTCTAAAATATTACTTAATGTGTTTATAAATTATGGAATAATTTATATAATAAGAATTTAATTATTTATAGGTTAAATCATTAATTTTGTTATGTTACATTTTATAAAATTGATTTTATGAATAAAAATGTACATAACAAATTAAATGGAAGTTTTATAAAATAGGTTTTATAAAATTAAACTTTATAAAAGTATCTTTTATAAAAAAATATGGGTGGCCTTGGAAGTGGTATTATTTACTTCTCCTAGATTCTTTTGTTGCCCATGCTTTTCCATTTATCAATATGTATGTTCCTTGACTCCTAGAGAAACAAACATATGCAAAAACACATCAAGTTCAACAAAAATTCTCCTCCAATTTTGCTGTCTTGGCTGTGAGTTTGGAGGGCAATAAAGGGTGTTCTTGAGTTTATTTGGAAGCTCATTTTAAGTGTCAATCAAATCCTAACCAAAAGCTAAGTGTTGGTGCACAAGTTTGGGGTATCTCTCCTTGAGGTTTCATTCTTTTGGAGCTCCATTCATCATCATCTTCATCACTTACTACTAAGCTTGGAATAGGTATAAACTCCTTTCTTTCTTGTAGTTTGTAAGTATGTTTCACAACTTGATCCTAGTTGGGATTTAACTTTAAAAGGTTAAACATAAACAATGTTCTGAAATGGTAATTACATGCTTCCGCTATCTTAATTCTTGAATGGTTTTAAGTATATTATGAACATGTTAAATCCCAACAATGGTATCTAGAGCCGAAGTTGTTGAAATATGCTTCGAAATGGTTATTAAAACCCACTATTTCTTTGCATTTTATGAACATGCATGCAAGTAAAATGCAAAAACTTTGGGTTTTGGGTGGGTACCCTATTTTGGCCAAATTTCATGGGGTCCCAAAATGGGTTTTGGGTTCTTCCATGTTGTTCATATTTGATGATATATTGATGTTCACAATCATAGCCATGACCTTGTGTTTGGATGAATGTTTGTTTGGTTGATTTGTTAATCTTTCAATATGGATGTAATATTCATTCAATTTGGTTTGTAATAATATTTATTCAATTGGTTTGTAATATTATTCATTTAGTTATATAATTTATTTTATATTTCCCATATAAAATAGATTAGGTTGTATTTTCATTTTTCAGAGAAAAATGTATTAGGATATATTTTGTAAAAGATGAAGATGCACAAGATGGAGACAAGGAAGATGCAAGATTAAGTGGGAGATATAGAATCTCCTACTTTGTGTCATAACCCCTTAACTGGTGGCATTTGTTTTCGGCTAAACAAATGTCTACCTAATTGGCTTGATTGTGAACATATTTGTTTTACATGCATGGTTGTTTATTGTGTTTGTATGTTTGGTTGCTACAAGTAAATCACAAGTTAACAACAAGCAAAATGACAATTTAATTGGTTAAATTAGACATTATTAACGACATGCAAAACGACAATTTAAATGGTTAAATTAAAAATGGATAAAAGGATTATAATAATTGGTTATTAAAACACATATAAAATGGTTTATATCAATGTAATGAAATTAGCTTTATTACATAACATGAAAAATGGATTTTCAAATAAACCATACACTAAATGCATGTTGGTGTATGATATAAAAGTTTTCTTAAACTAGAAATAATAAAAACTTAAAATCCCTTATTAACAAGGCAAACAAGTTAAATGACATCCTTTTGTGTGACACTTAAACATATTAGGGAACTCATAATGGGATAAAGGTCACATAACAGTTATGAGCAAACTAATATAATTAAGATGAATTTTGCACACTTGTGGGATAAAGGTCACCTAACCACTTGTATGTTAACTTTACACGTTTACACAAGTAGGACGACTTGATTTGGGAATCATGAACTTAGAGTCACCGAAGCATGAGGAACAAATAGGCGTTGATGGGATAAATATTCCATGCAAAAGGATTGCATGATCCCATAACTTAGAAGTTGTAAAAAGATTGCAATTGTCATACAATGACTACCTAGCTAAATCAAATGACGGGATAAAGGTCACCTAACTGAAATATGGTTTACCGTTGGATTCTAAAATTTAATAAATATCAATTGGATTTAAAGGGTATTGATTGTTAAATTAAAATTGATACTTAAACAACTTTGTTAAATTTTGTAGATGGCCGCCAATAACAACAACATTCCAAACGCACCAATCAACTTTAACAACCTATCGTTGAGGTCAATCCTCGAAAAGGAAAAACTCAACCATACGAATTTCATGGATTGGTTTCGCAATCTACGAATTGTCCTCAAACTTGAGGATAGGGCATATGTGTTGGAAGAATCCATTCCTAATCAACCCGACGAGGATGATACGGAAGGCGTGGCTTATTGGGATAAGTATTGCACCGATTCGGTGCAAGTCGCTTGCCTTATGCTTGGGACTATGATACCCGAACTCCAAAAGGACTTCGAGCATCATAGTGCATATGACATGATCACACAATTGAAGGAGATGTTCCTTCAACAAGCTCGTGTCGAGCACTTCGAAACAGTTCGAGTGCTTCATGCATGTCGGATTGTGACACCCCGTACAAAATCATCGTGTACGGTACATCAACAACAGGATCATTACAAGGTCAAACACTATATGCTGTTTGAAAACCAGTTTTGCATTCATGAACAGATAACGTTTTACAAAAGATGAATAGGAAACATTAACATGAGTACATGATACTAAGGTCATTACAAAGCTATTGTTTTGAAAATAACATAAGTTGGGAATGCAAAGTAAAAGTTTCATGCTTGAGACATCTCTAAGTAATGCAGCGGAAGTCTAACACAGCAAGTCTGTAACAGCAAGTCTATACACCGAGACTAGAACAGCAAGGCTAACAGCAGAAGCAACAACGTCTAAACACCTGAGAAATACATGCTTAAAAAGTCAACACGAATGTTGGTGAGCTATAGTTTGTTTGTATTCAGTAATGTAATGTAGGCCAAGAGATTTCAGTGCTTCAAACAAGCGTTTCAAATCAGTAATTCAAATCAGTATGATAAAGTATATGTATAACCGTGGGCACTCGGTAACTAACTTAACGTTTAAAATACCCCCTGAAAGTACACTTGGCGAGTGCGTATGTTTACGAAGTATTAAACACTCGTTAAATGCTAGCGCGACTAGCCCGAGTGGGGATGTCAAACCCTATGGATCCATATCTAAGATTCGCGTTCACGGTTCAAAAACCAATGATTAAACGTTACCGAGCTAAAGGGAATGTTTATGCCGTTGTATAACCCACACATATATAAGTTTAATTACTCGTGCCTAGTATGTAAAACATAAAATCCGCATGTATTCTCAGTTCCCAAAATAAGTTAAAGTAAAAAGGGAATGCTATAACTCACAGTGATAAAAGCGGTAAAGTCGGTAATGAAAGTACGCAAGTAGTAAGTCGGTCCGAAAGGTCGTCAACCTAAATCAAGGGTTACTAGGTCAGTAGGTTTTTTTTATAAATTCTAATAGTGCATAAAATAAGTTTAAGTGTCATCATCATCATCATTCATCATCATAAAAGCTAAGTAAGTTCGACAAGAATAGAGATCGAAATAATAGGCTGACTTCGGTCAGCTGCTGCGACCTCTACATAAATCGAAAAGATGCATAGTCAGTGGCTATGGCTCCGTATGTGAGTCCCCTAACCGCTGACCAATTTTCAGAACCTAACTCGTCTTCGTTTGACCGTGGCGACGGTTTAAGTGCGAGTAGGTCAGAAATTTCAGCACAACGTTAATAGGGTGTAGTGACTCTCGGAGGGCCATAAATCCTAAACCGTAACTCGGATTAAGACGAGGCATAAACGGAAAATCATCTAATCGAACCGAACTAACTGAAAATAAAATTTCCAGTAGCCCAGGTGGTCTGATCAGATACGAAAATCAGTGGACAAGTGCTCCGGTGAGGTTCTTGGTGCTTGATGCTCATCACGGTTCTCATCCTTGATGCTTGTAGCTTCAAGTGTACAACTCGTTGATGGTTTAGCATCACTTTTGACCAAGATTCTACCATAAATACACAATATGTTAAGACCAAGTGGTAACACAACTCCTTTAAGAGTCTTAGATGGATGATGAACCAAGGTTACATCATATCCTTAGTCTTAACACAATTACAAGTCCTATTTACAAACAAAGTTACAAACTTTACATCAATCAAACAAGTATGAACATGATCCAAGTCAAAAGAGGTGATGGAACCCTAAGCTAGAGAGCTTGGATCCCTTTCACACAATTTATAAGGTCACAAAGCTAGAAAGCTTGAACCTTTAGTGTTCTTGAAGATCTTGAAGCATAAAGCTTGGATCTTTAAGATATATGAAGATAACAAACAAAAGTTTGAATCTTTATCACAAAATAACAAGATTAAAGTAAAAGAAAGATGAATCTACAAAGTTGGTGAATATTCAAAGCTAGAAAGCTTGAATCTTCCATGTTCTTGAAAGATTCATGCTTGAATCAACAAGATATAAGCAAGATCAAAGCTAAAAGGAACTTTGATCTCCATAATATGATGATGATGGCCACGAAAATGAAAGGAAAAGAAGAAGAAAAAGAAGACTTACAAGCAATACTAGAAAGGGAAGAAAGAAAGAACAAGTGTGTGTGAAAACCAAATGAGCAAGTGATTTGAATGAGAGGTAAATGGCTAGTATTTATAAGCAAGGAATTTGACAAGGATTGATGACATGGACAAGGGCTAGTATTTATAAGTAAGGAATTTGACAAGGATTGATGACATGGACAAGGGCTAGTATTTATAAGCAAGAAATTTGACAAGGATTGATGACATGGACAAGGGCTAATTAATTGGGTCACTAGCTAGAGTAGGGTGGGCTTGAGCCCAACAAGGTAGAAAGTCCAACAAGACTAACTATTGTGCATAATTAAATTACTACGCGTAATTAAGCATCCAAAAACCCAGGTAATTATTATTATAAAATAATAATTAATATTTCGCAGTCATAATATTCTGATTATGACAAAAGTTAAACGTGCACGCAAGTTCGCGGTTTATTCGAAACGTCAAATAACACTAACGGTTATAAAGGCTTCCAATGATCAAGTTATGCATCCTACGTACTCTAAGGCACATTTTAACATATAAATGGAAGTAAACCACGTAAATCAAGTTTCCAGAGTATAAAGTAACACAGTACGCACAAATACGCAGGTTCGCAAAAACACAAGGCACAAAAGTAAGTCGAAAAAGCCGGGTCGTTACATTGCCCACCTGTTAATGGAAATTTCGTCCCGAAATTTGATGAGTGAAAAAAAAAATGGTACCGTATTTAAATAAGAAGTAGCGTATCAAAGTTCTGAAAGATTCGTGGGCTAAAAAGTGAGCTATTTACTTTGAAAGGTACTCTGGCGTATAAAAGTAAGAATAGGTATATGCTATTAATTAAGTCTCTTAGGAGATCAACAAATTGATTTCGTTTCTGGTTAACATGAGTATGTTGTCTGGATATATCCACAAAAGAAAAGATGATGTTTTTAGCCTTACAGGCATCTTTAGTAAGCTGGATGCATGAAATACATCATGAACGTTACTAAACTCATCTAAAACATTGAGCGCTTATGTCGCAATACAAAGCTGACAGGTAGGATGGAAAACATGGTGATCATAACCATGCGATTTGATGTCTGGATAGTGTTAGCCACGGATTTTACTAACCCCTTGATTTCGGAAAGAGACCATAGGCATAAAGAACTCGATATTTAAGAACGTTTCATTTGACTATATGAATTGAAACTTTTGCTGAAAGTGAATAATCGGACTTATATGCAATGCAAGCCATAATTATCTATAGTGCCTTCAGGACGGTTTGAACGAACAATGAAGGATATCACCCAGTTTACCATACTGCAGGTGAACTTATCCTTAGATGGAATGAAAGAACAGTTCCATAATGTAACTTTATCCTTTCAGTTACATGTTGAAGTTAGGGTTAACATTAACTAAAACAACATATAGTTGCAACCAATGAAGAAAGGAATGTGTAGAGTAACCATATCCGTATTACAGATGTTTTAAGCAGTCCCTTCCAAGAGGATAACAAGATTCATAGATTCCTAAAGTATGTTACTTTACATTTCCGAAAGAGAATCGCACGAAAGGTGTGATCTTTGAACCAGGGTGAACTCTTCGAGCGGTTTGTTCTGAATTTATCCTTATACTTAAGGATATGCACGGACAAGAAGATACGTGGACCCTTGGTCGTAAAGAACGGTTTACTCTAAGTGAAAAGAATCTCAAAACGATTCCTTGTACCTCAACCTACTAATTCATAGAGATGATTTTTACGAGGATGTTGCGATTAACCGTGAAATATTGAGAATAGAAACCCACCTAGTGCCCTTCCTACAATGGGGTGACCATTGCGTGTACCTCAGAAAACTGATTTATTGGCCCGCGATTTTGCCATGTTTAACCTTAAAAGGAACATTTTTCGAGTACAAAGACTTCCTAACAAATTTTTTTTTTTTTTTTTAATAAATCTGCCACCCAAAGTGGCTCAAGCATTTTTAACAAGGATTTTAATAGTAAGCTTCATCCCTAACGGAGGGAGAGAAGAAGTGTGATCCCTACATGGTGTAGTCTAATACGGAAACCTTTAATAAAATCGACCGAGGAAGTTTTGAAAAACCTTTAAACGTTTGATGCGACAACATAAATGGAACGAAGTTCTTGGTAAATTTACAAGTATGTATTACGAGTACCATTTGCACAAAATTATTTGACTTAAAACAACTCAATAAAGGAGCAATTTTTAATCATCTTGAAGGTATAACTTAGTATGTACTAACCCAAAATAAGTAAGGGTAAATTTATACATATATGATTTTATAAATCGCGTAAGTGATAGAAAAGTTTTTAGTACTTTCATTTGTCCATAAATCTCGTGAGCACTGCACAAATAAGCAACGTGTAAATCAACGTGTAAAAATTTTGATAAACATAGTTTTTCGTATTTCAGAGGTTACGAGTTGAAAAAGGTCGAGTGAAAAATCTTTGAATCATCGGTTGACATGTTACTAGGTAATGAAAACTAATGAATTAAATGTAGTTTTGATGATTATCCGAACTTAAGTCTTTGGCCCAAAAATGTTTACGTGCGAAGCCGTTGCTAAAAAGTGAGGTATGAAGGATAGAGCATGAGGATGAGAAGTTAATCGCTTCTTGACTTTGCAGAATGCCACACAGGTTATGGCTAATATTAAAGTCGGAATACTAATGATGTTAATATCGCTAGATGAGAATTTCCTTGGAATAGGTCAGGACTTTGAGTTATGTAAGATAGAGCATCGCTCCGACAGGTGTGAAGAATAAGATCCCTGGGATAACGCAGTAATTTTGAATGGTTTAAGTGTTTATGGATGCTCGAAGACTCTGCATGACGTGGTAGTAAGTGCCTTCATCACATACACACACATGAATCTCTTAGTTTCGACAGTTGTCTGTCTTCATGATGACTTGGATACGAATAAGCAACGAAAAATTTTATATTGACAAGCAACGAAAATTTTATAGAATTCATTTAAGGTGACGATGTAAGAAAAGAAATTAAGTTCTTAGCAAACTAGGGTTATGTACAACACGAACCATTCAAGGTAAAATATCCTTTGAATAAAAGATTTGATTTGTAAAAGTGAAAGTAAAATTTCATATGTATTTGTCAAAAAGAAGTAATTATTTACTTTATTTTATATAACGTATATGATTTCAAAAATTTGCACGAATGGCAAATAAAATAAATTTATTTTTATTAAGTTTTGAGAGGATCGCACAGTAAAATAGTGTAAGTAAAATTTTGGCAAACAAAATTTTCATATTTCGGAGGTTACAAGTTGAAAAAAGATTGATGAGAATCGAGTAAAAGACTTTTGAAAATCTCGAGTGATATTTGAGCAAAAATGTTACGAGGTAATGAAAACTGTTGAATTTTAATGTGGTTGATGACTATTAGTAGGGCATAAGTCCTTCGACCAAAACTGCTTAAGTATAAAGTTGTTGCTTATAAGTGAGAAACGAAAGGGAGAGTATGAGGACGGGGATTAACTACCCATTGATTTTGAAAATTCCGAACTGGTATGACTAATATCGAAGTAAGAAGGGTGATGGTGTGATTATCATTGATTAAGAATTCTCTCGGAATAAGTTAGGATTCAGTGTCGCATAAGAATGAGTATCAAATACGATTCTTGGGTAGTATAGAATTTGAATTGCTGAAGTAACGGGATACAATTTCCTTTATGTATCGTTGTCCATTGTATCGGTTTCTTTCATGGCTAGAAAGTGAGCAGATTTGGTGAGGCGATCAACGATAACCCCGATAGTGTCATAACTGCCGACTGTTTTTGGTAGTTTCAGAATGAAATCCATCGTCATCCCTTCCCATTTCCATTGTGGGATCTCGGGTTGTTGAAGTAATCCATATGGCTTTTGGCTCACCATTCTCGCGAGGTATACGAATAATCTTCTTACTATAAATAACTTTCGCTTTCGTCCTTGAAAGTCAGTCCGTTCCAACTATTTCCTCAAAGCTTTCTAACTCGATGAGTATTAGGTTAATTTCAAGGTCCATTCCAACCAAATCTTATTATACTGCCGTGAAAATTTTTATCAACCTTCTCAAATAACATCTTCTTGTGCGCAAGTAACTAATCCTTTCCAACTACTACTATAAAACTTCCAAGTTTTGTTGGCATGAGGTCATCTCCAAATGACCCACCTGTTAATTTTTAAGGTACTATCTTAAATTACTCCTCTATCTCTGCCAACTTACCATTAGCTTGTCCTATAGAATACTTAACTCTCATGATTGTTAATGGCTTATTAGTCATCACACTAGGATTCTTAGATATAAGGTTTATATCACTCTAGTATTAAACAATTCTGAGACGATAAATCGTTGTGAAGAAACGTACCCTAACTAAAATCAGGATCCATGCGAGTCTCCATAGCTGAGATAACGATTGCTCTATCGTATGTGAGTCCAAAGTTTTTTTTTTTTTTTTTTTTTTATTTGAGAACTTTTTCCTTAAGTATCCAGGGTGTCTATATCTATAAAAATTTTCGGGTTATCAATTCTGCAGTCCAGGCCCTTCTCGTACAATATCTAGACCAAGTGGTTATTCCTGCCTTTATCTGACCATAATGCGTATACTCAAGTGGTTCCTACCAAAATTTCCTTTGAATCGCTTCATATTCCTTATGTAGTAACATTGGGACTTCTGCATGATTCACTTCAATATAATTACGCTGGCCTGGCGTCATTATATTGTACTAAATCGTACGTTCATTCCAATATCACTCCATATGGTCAATGTAACGTGATCACTTTCAGTTCTACTCAATTTCATCCAACGGTGCTTTATCTATGCTATCTCAAAACAAAATCTACATAATTAATCTCACGGTTTCTCGGTGTGGGTGTGTAAGTTCCGTAGGTCATGCACCAATGCCTAAATGTCCTGAAATTTCTTCAAAATGTTCAGGTTCAGGTAACATCGTTAGGTTCCTTTCTAGAAATTCAATCTGGGTCTCGCGTCGAGTTGTATGTGTAGCAAGTAGTAGTACGATATGTCTTGAGGCGACTCCCAAGTCTTTGGGTATGGTTGAGCATCAGTAGAAGGCACTCTGACCTTGTGAAAGGAGATGTCCTCCCGACTTCCCCAATGCCTAAGAGTGTTAGGGTACTAAATCTAGAAATGTCGTCAGATCGTCGATCAGTGGTGAAGAATGAAAGAGATAAGTGATGGTCATGAAAGCGTACGAGATACGAGCCATCTTGCAGGAACTGAACAACCTTTGAATGTTCACACGTCGTACGTGGCTATTTAGAGTGAGCTCGGGGTGCGGTTACTCCGAAAAATCCTCCAATATCTCCTCCTCCAAGGATCGACTTTAGTGGGCGTGTAATCCGAGGGGTACTCCTCCTAGATTGCGTGAAGAATCATTTCGATCTCTGGAACGGTGGAACAGTAGTAACAGGTGGATTACAATACTAATCCTTAGGGTTAGACGTGTGGGAAATGGGTTCAGAAGAACATCTGAACTAGGAAAGGTAAGTTTTTCCAAGTCGGTGCAGCGAATAGCAGGCATGAAGCAAGCACGTAATCAGGCACTACAGCAACCTAGCTCGTTTACAGCAGTATATAGCATGGCAATATTAACAGTACTAACCAAAAGTAACATGCAATTGAAAGCAGATAGTAGCATGCAGTAGCTAGAATAAGCAAAAGCATGCAGCGAGTTTACATAGTAGAAGAAGGAAACGGTAGCATGCAGCAAGTTCATACGGTAGTAAAAGTAAGCAGTGGCATGCAGTAGTAGTAAGCAGTAACATGTAGTAATAAAACACAGTAGCATGCAGCAGGTTCCGCAGAAACAAGTAAACTAGCAAGTTGTAGATTAGTCCTATTAGTGAATCCTACTCGGGTCGGTCCTAGACTCACTAATGCAACCTAATTCCCTACAACCAATGCTCTGATACCAACTGTGACACCCCGTACAAAATCATCGTGTACGGTACATCAACAACAGGATCATTACAAGGTCAAACACTATATGCTGTTTGAAAACCAGTTTTGCATTCATGAACAGATAACGTTTTACAAAAGATGAATAGGAAACATTAACATGAGTACATGATACTAAGGTCATTACAAAGCTATTGTTTTTAAAATAACATAAGTTGGGAATGCAAAGTAAAAGTTTCATGCTTGAGACATCTCTAAGTAATGCAGCGGAAGTCTAACACAGCAAGTCTGTAACAGCAAGTCTATACACCGAGACTAGAACAGCAAGGCTAACAGTAGAAGCAACAACGTCTAAACACCTGAGAAATACATGCTTAAAAAGTCAACACGAATGTTGGTGAGCTATAGTTTGTTTGTATTCAGTAATGTAATGTAGGCCACGAGATTTCAGTGCTTCAAACAAGCGTTTCAAATCAGTAATTCAAATCAGTATGATAAAGTATATGTATAACCGTGGGCACTCGGTAACTAACTTAACGTTTAAAATACCCCCTGAAAGTACACTTGGCGAGTGCGTATGTTTACGAAGTATTAAACACTCATTAAATGCTAGCGCGACTAGCCCGAGTGGGGATGTCAAACCCTATGGATCCATATCTAAGATTCGCGTTCACGGTTCAAAAACCAATGATTAAACGTTACCGAGCTAAAGGGAATGTTTATGCCGTTGTATAACCCACACATATATAAGTTTAATTACTCGTGCCTAGTATGTAAAACATAAAATCCGCATGTATTCTCAGTTCCCAAAATAAGTTAAAGTAAAAAGGGAATGCTATAACTCACAGTGATAAAAGCGGTAAAGTCGGTAATGAAAGTACGCAAGTAGTAAGTCGGTCCGAAAGGTCGTCAACCTAAATCAAGGGTTACTAGGTCAGTAGGTTTTTTTTATAAATTCTAATAGTGCATAAAATAAGTTTAAGTGTCATCATCATCATCATTCATCATCATAAAAGCTAAGTAAGTTCGACAAGAATAGAGATCGAAATAATAGGCTGACTTCGGTCAGCTGCTGCGACCTCTACGTAAATCGAAAAGATGCATAGTCAGTGGCTATGGCTCCGTATGTGAGTCCCCTAACCGCTGACCAATTTTCAGAACCTAACTCATCTTCGTTTGACCGTGGCGACGGTTTAAGTGCGAGTAGGTCAGAAATTTCAGCACAACGTTAATAGGGTGTAGTGACTCTCGGAGGGCCATAAATCCTAAACCGTAACTCGGATTAAGACGAGGCATAAACGGAAAATCATCTAATCGAACCGAACTAACTGAAAATAAAATTTCCAGTAGCCCAGGTGGTCTGATCAGATACGAAAATCAGTGGACAAGTGCTCCGGTGAGGTTCTTGGTGCTTGATGCTCATCACGGTTCTCATCCTTGATGCTTGTAGCTTCAAGTGTACAACTCGTTGATGGTTTAGCATCACTTTTGACCAAGATTCTACCATAAATACACAATATGTTAAGACCAAGTGGTAACACAACTCCTTTAAGAGTCTTAGATGGATGATGAACCAAGGTTACATCATATCCTTAGTCTTAACACAATTACAAGTCCTATTTACAAACAAAGTTACAAACTTTACATCAATCAAACAAGTATGAACATGATCCAAGTCAAAAGAGGTGATGGAACCCTAAGCTAGAGAGCTTGGATCCCTTTTACACAATTTATAAGGTCACAAATCTAGAAAGCTTGAACCTTTAGTGTTCTTGAAGATCTTGAAGCATAAAGCTTGGATCTTTAAGATATATGAAGATAACAAACAAAAGTTTGAATCTTTATCACAAAATAACAAGATTAAAGTAAAAGAAAGATGAATCTACAAAGTTGGTGAATATTCAAAGCTAGAAAGCTTGAATCTTCCATGTTCTTGAAAGATTCATGCTTGAATCAACAAGATATAAGCAAGATCAAAGCTAAAAGGAACTTTGATCTCCATAATATGATGATGATGGCCACGAAAATGAAAGGAAAAGAAGAAGAAAAAGAAGACTTACAAGCAATACTAGAAAGGGAAGAAAGAAAGAACAAGTGTGTGTGAAAACCAAATGAGCAAGTGATTTGAATGAGAGGTAAATGGCTAGTATTTATAAGCAAGGAATTTGACAAGGATTGATGACATGGACAAGGGCTAGTATTTATAAGTAAGGAATTTGACAAGGATTGATGACATGGACAAGGGCTAGTATTTATAAGCAAGAAATTTGACAAGGATTGATGACATGGACAAGGGCTAATTAATTGGGTCACTAGCTAGAGTAGGGTGGGCTTGAGCCCAACAAGGTAGAAAGTCCAACAAGACTAACTATTGTGCATAATTAAATTACTACGCGTAATTAAGCATCCAAAAACCCAGGTAATTATTATTATAAAATAATAATTAATATTTCGCAGTCATAATATTCTGATTATGACAAAAGTTAAACGTGCACGCAAGTTCGCGGTTTATTCGAAACGTCAAATAACACTAACGGTTATAAAGGCTTCCAATGATCAAGTTATGCATCCTACGTACTCTAAGGCACATTTTAACATATAAATGGAAGTAAACCACGTAAATCAAGTTTCCAGAGTATAAAGTAACACAGTACGCACAAATACGCAGGTTCGCAAAAACACAAGGCACAAAAGTAAGTCGAAAAAGCCGGGTCGTTACACGGATGGACGACTCCCAATCCGTTTCATATTATGTCTTTAAGATGAAAAGCCTAATTGATTAAGCGAACCGTCTGAATTGCAACGTGTCTAATGAATTAGCCACGGACCTTATCCTTAATTCTTTGTCAAAAAGGTTTGACACATTTGTAATGAATTACAACATGAATGGTTGGGATAAGAGCATTGGCGAATTACATGCCATGCTTAAGGCAGGCGAAGCAAGCATGGGTAAAAGGGCTTCACCCGTGCTTATGATCAATGAAGGCGGGTCCAAAAATAATAACACTTCTAAGCCAAAGGTGGATAAGAGGAAATGACCCGCCTACCAAGGCAAGGGCAAGGGAAAGGGGAAGATGGTTACCCCAACCAACAATAACAAGAAGCAAAAGGTTGCTGGTAAAGCAAACCTCAAGGAAGATCTGTGCTTTGGTTGCGGTGAGATGGGTCATTGGAAACGCAACTGCCCGATCTACCTTAAGGAGTTGAAAGAAAAGAGGGATGCAGGGTAAACCTCAGGTAATGTATATATGGTATACATTGAGCTTAGTATTACTTCTTCTAACACATGGGTATTAGACACAGGATGTGGAACTCATATTTGCAATTCTTTGTAGGGGTTCAAAAGAAGTAAACAAGGAGAGGGAACAACAAGTCTCTTCATGGGAAATGGTGTAAAGGTGCACGTAGAAGCTCAAGGAGACTTTGTTTTAAAGCTACAAACTGGGTTGGAGCTTGTTATGAAAAATGTTTTGTATGCTCCTGATTTAACTCGAAACATTATTTCTATTTCCCGTTTAAGACAATGTGGTTTTGATTTCAATTTTATTGATGATGATATCCATGTTTCTTTAGATAATGTGTTCTATTTTAAGGCTTCGCCTTTGAATGGTATTTATGAATTGGTTCATGATGACACATCATAAAATAGCTCAATGTTCTATGCAAACACCAAGAAACTCAAAAGGGATTTGAGTGATTCCTAATTATGGCATTGTCGCCTTGGTTACATAAACAAGAATCGAATGCATACACTTCAAAAGAATGGACTTTTGAAATCAAATGAACTAGACTCGTTTGATATATGTGAATCTTGTTTACAAGGCAAAATGACTAAAGCACCTTTCAAAGGGACCTATGAAAGGGCTAAAGACTTATTGGGATTAATACATTCGGATGTATGTGGACCTTTTAAGCCCATGACTAGGAAAGGTGAAAGATACTTCGTCACTTTCATTGATGACTTCAGTCGTTTCGGATATGTCTATTTATTAAGGCACAAGGATGAAACTTTTGAAGCATTTAAAGAATATCAAAACGAAGTACAAAATCAACTCAACAAGACAATCAAGGTACTTCGTACCGATAGAGGAGGTGAATACCTAAGCGATGCTTTCCAAGATCATCTTAAAAGGTGTGGGATTATCTCGCAACATACTCCTCCTGGAACACCCCAACTTAATGGAGTTTCCGAAAGGAGGAACCGAACCCTAATGGATATGGTTCGATCTATGATGGCTAGAAGCTGGTTACCTCTATCATTTTGGGGTTATTGTCTATGCTCCGCGGCTTGTATTCTAAATATGGCCCCAACCAAGAAAGTGGAACGAATTCCTCATGAGATGTGGTTTGGAAAACCTCCATCTCTGTCATACTTAAAGGTATGGGGATGTGAAGCTTATCCTAAGCGTTACGTCCCTAATAAGTTGAATGCTCGATCCACAAAGTGTATATTCATAGGATATCCTAAGTATGATATGGGATATTATTTCTATGATCCATCCGAGCAGAATGTATTTGTTGCTCAGAAGGCTGAATTCCTTGAAACTAAGTTCCTAATGGAAGGTAATAGTGAAAGGAAGATAGATCTTGAAGAGGTTCAAGATCAAATAGATGATACACAATTCGTTGACACTAGCACTCAACATGAAATTGTTGAGAATGATCAAATAGATGATCAAAGTATACAAGACGTTCGCAGATCTGGTAGGATTAGTAATCCTCCTGAGAGATATGGGTTTCTCATGGATGGTTGCTATGTGGTTGATTTGGATGAACCAACAAACTACCAAGATGCTTTATCAAGGATTGATAAAGATAAATGGCAGGAAGCCATGAACGCTGAGATGCAATCCATGTATGACAACCAAGTTTGGGAACTTGTTGCACAACCTATTGGTTCAAGGCTAGTTGATTGTAAATGGCTTTTCAAAATGAAAACCGACATACATGGAAACTTGGATACATATAAAGCTAGGCTTGTAGCAAAAGGTTTCACTCAAACTCAAGGGGTTGACTATGATGAAACTTTTTCACCTGTGGCAATACTAAAGTCTATTAGGATATTACTTGCCATTGCTGCTCATTATGATTATGAAATATGGCAAATGGATGTCAAGACCGCTTTCCTAAATGGACATCTTAAGGAAGATGTCTATATGGTTCAGCCTGAAGGTTTTGTTGATCCGAAATATCCTAAAAAGGTATGCAAGTTAAAGAAGTCAATCTACGGATTGAAACAAGCATCCAGAATGTGGAATCATCGTTTTAATGAGGAGGCCAAGAAATTTGGCTTCATTAAAAATGGTGATGAAGCTTGTGTATACAAGAAAGCTAGTGGGAGCACTATCATGTTCCTTGTACTATATGTGGATGATATATTGTTATTTGGAAATGATATTCCAGCAATGCAAAGTGTTAAAACTTGGCTAAGTAAATGCTTATCCATTAAGGATCTTGGAGAAGCACAATACGTGTTGGGGATTAGGATCTACAGGGATAGATCCAAGAAACTGATAGGTTTGAATCAAAGTGTATACATTGAAAAGATCTTGAAAAGTTTCAAGATGGAGAACTCTAAGAAAGGTTTGGTGCCTATTTAAAGAGGAAAGCTTCTCGGTTCATCTCAGTGCCCTACCACGAAAGATGAACAAGAGAGAATGAAGAAAGTCTCGTACGCATCTGCTATTGGGTCAATCATGTATGCAATGATATGTACTAGACCGGATGTGTCATGCGCTCTTAACCTGACAAGTAGATACCAGAATAACCCAGGAAATAGTCATTGGATTGCTGTCAAAAGTATATTGAAATACCTTAGAAGGACTAAGGATATGTTTCTAATATATGTGTCTGGTGAGGAGGAACTCGCTGTAAAAGGTTACGTGGACGCGAGTTTCCAAACTGATTGAGATGATTCTCGATCACAGTCCGGTTATGTCTTCACGTTAAATGGAGGTGCGATCTCTTGAAAGAGTTCAAACAGGATGTTGTTGCATTATCCACTACAGAGACGAAGTACATTTGTCATACCCCCAAATAGGACCGGGGAAATATGACTTCACAATATCACAACACAAGTATATATAAACGAGAACGACTCTATATGAGACGTTTTTAGTATAACCAATGTATTAAGGCAGCGGAAATTACTAAGTCATTACAATAGATCTTTTAATGCAATAATATGAATGTATAAATGCGGACTCCAAAAGCAGTAAGCCCAAATAGCAAATAATCTTTAGCAATCTTCACCTGAGACAAAACATGCTTAAAGTGTCAACTAAAAATGGTTGAGTGACCAACATAGGTTTAACAATTATAATAAGTTTTTAGACCACAAGATTTAGTTATAGAGATTAATCAGTTCGGTAGTAGCGCTGGTGTATATGATATCGATACTAACCATAAGTTTCCCTAAACACATCACGTTCGTGTCGTGTATCATTATTATGTATCCATTGACCAACAGTCATCCGGATAGAGACGTCACTCTCCATAGCGCTATTCACAATAACTAAGCTTGCCTTTATACGTAGCAACTAACGATATCATGGTAGGGATTTAGCATGAATCAAAGCATGTTAGCACAGTTTGAACTAATCGAAATAAAGTTTTCGAGTACTTGTGTCTAAGCGTAAAACAGTTTAAAAGCAAGCATGTGTCTCACCCCAAAGTTATAAAATAAGTAATAGAGAAAATTTAAAAGTGGGGCTATGAAGTTCACCTTGAATCGAAGATGAAGATAATTTCATGAATGAAATGAACGAGAGTATATACCAGGCCTTCAACCTAGAGATATATAGGCTAAATCAGAAATTTGTCCAATTGACAAATGAAGAATCCTAGGTACATTAAGGATTGACTAAACATATGTTTATTATTATGTATGTGTGTATAGGAATACAACACTTAATAGATTACCTGTACATACATTTAATACATGTTATATATATAATAAGTATTATATATTATATAAATATTATTTAATTGTTTGTATTATATTTATATTAATTAATTAGTATTATATATTAATACTTATGATATATGAAGTATATAAGTACTTGTAACACATTTTATACATTAATAGTTATATTAAATTAAGTATATAAGTTTAGATTTATTATGTTATTATATTTAGTATAAATGAATTATTAAAGTATATATTTGTATAATCTATATTATATACTTTATAAAGTATATGTATTATATTAAATTAGTTATGTATTAGTGGATATTTATTATATATCTTAGTAACATATATGATTATTATTTAAGTAATTATTTACAGTTTTTTTTTTTATATTTAGAAACAATAATATTTAATTATTATAATTTATATGTATTATAGTTATCTCACAAATAGATATATATACTTCCTAAATTTGTTTTTAATTAAAATAATTATCAAATATTAAAGTTTATAATTTCTATAAGTTTTCTTTAGTGTAAAAACCTGTAGAAAATTTTATAAAATTATTCTACCTTGTTTTTATATTTATTTGTGTTTATTTCCTTATTTATCTTCTCGGTTTATATGGAAACAAAGTTAATTATGCATAAAATATTAATTTGACTTAAACAGTAAATTTTATAATTTTTATAAGTTTTAAATATTGTAAATAAGTTGTAAAAATATAATTTTGAAAATTATATATATATTATTATTTATTTTATATTTTCTTTTACTTTATCCATTATAAAGTGTATTAATTAAATAAAATAGATAAATACTTAATAAATAAGTTTTAATAATTTTTATAGTATCTATGTAACCTAATGATTATATATAAATTTTATAAAAAATAGTTTAATTCGTTTAGTATTTATTTTATATTTATTTTCTTATTTTCTCTCGGTTTATATAAATACTTTACAAAAATCAATTAAAATACTAATTATGCTTATAAATATGATTTTATATTTTTTTCAGCTTAATTACATACTTATACACTTATAAATTTTTTTATAGTTATTATATTTACTCTATTTCTATTTATTATGAATTTTATATAGTTTCCATATGTATTATAGTTATCTCGAAAATAGATATATATACTTCCTAAATTCGTTTTTAATTAAAATAATTATCAAATAATAAAGTTTATAATTTCTATAAGTTTCCTTTAGTGCAAAAACCTGTAGAAAATTTTATAAAATTATTCTACCTTGTTTTTATATTTATTTGTGTTTATTTCCTTATTTATCTTCTCAGTTTATATGGAAACAAAGTTAATTATGCATAAAATACTAATTCGACTTAAACAATAAATTTTATAATTTTTATAAGTTCTATATACTGTAAATAAGTTGTAAAAATATAATTTCGAAAATTATATATATATTATTATTTATTTTATATTTTCTTGTACTTTATCCATTATAATGAGTATTAATTAAATAAAATAGATAAATACTTAATAAATAAGTTTTAATAATTTTTATAGTATCTATGTAACCTAATTATTATATAGAAATTTTATAAAAACTAGTTTAATTCTTTTAGTATTTATTTTATGTTTATTTTCTTATTTTCTCTCAGTTTATATAAATACATTACAAAAATCAATTAAAATTCTAATTATGCTTATAAATATGATTTTATATTTTTTGCAGCTTAATTACATACTTATAAACTTAGAAAATGTTTTATAGTTATTATATTTACTCTTTTTCTATTTATTACGAATTTTATATAGTTTCCATATTTAGTATTTTTAATTTCGTTTTTAATTATAAGTAATATCTAAAACTTAATATAATAATTTTTATAAGTTATATTAATGTTATAAATACTTAATAAATTATTATTACATATTATATAAATTTATAACAATTAAAACCAAATAACACACAAATACACTATAATTATCGGTACAAATATATGTTTTATAAAAAAAATGAATTTCCAGATTTTATAAAATCATGAAATTCTAGATTTAGGTTCATAATAGTTTTCTAAACCTTCTATAAAAATATCATAATTAATTTTGAAGTTTAAGTGTTTATTTTTATTTATTCTTCCAGTTAGCGACAAGGTAAGGTTTTTATAAAAAAAACTGCCTTAACAGTTTTATAAAATCCCAGAAGTATTTTTATAAATTAGTTTGATATATTAACTTAATTTCCAACCCAAAACATATTTTATAAAAACAAGTTTTCGATTTTTTTATATTTTATAACTTGTACCGATCGGAAAAGGAAAAAAATATAAAAAATGAAACAACAACAAAAAAAAATTCGTGTACCTTCTTTTTTTTTTTTTTTTACGAATTACATGAGGGATTCCAGAGATTTTGTTATAAAAATTTTATGGGTTTATATTTATATTTATAGGGAAAAATTTTTACAATCCTAATCATAATACAATTACAATTAGTATTTTATCTCTTTCCCCCTCTTTTATTAAAAAACGGCTGACCCCCTTTTTATTATTATTATATATTTTTTTCTATAATCTTCCTTTTGTATTATCTTGTTTTTATTTTATTTATCTTATTTTTTTTGGTTTATTATTATTATTATTATTATTATTATTATTATTATTATTATTATTATTATTATTATTATTATTATTATTATTATTATTATTATTATTATTTTTAACTAGTATTATTACTTTTCACTTTAACATTTTATTTATTTTTATTAGGTTCCACTTAGTTTCTTTATATATATATATATATATATATATATATATATATATATATATATATATATATATATATATATATATATATATATATATATATATATATATATATATATATATATATATATATATATATATAAATACATATACATACTAGTTACATTTATTTTAAATACGTTTTATTTACTCGTTTATTTTTATATGTTGTCACAATTAATATTATTACATATAGTTTATATAATTAATTTAGTATTAGGGTTAGAGTTTATATGATTAGGGTTTTAATTAATATTTGAGGTTAGGGTTTCAAGTTATTAATGACGTGCATTAATTATAGAGAATTTAATTATCTGGATAACAACCCTAATGACAATACACAGGAGCAGGAAATGAAACCCTAAGGGCAATCTGGTAAATTCAGAATGGAAAAGTGAGGGTTGTTATAACATTGCCGCCTCATTGGCAGCTCAGGAAGCTGAATGGATGAAGAAATTCATCGAAGACTTAGGAGTCGTCCCTTCCATTCAAGACCCTCTTGAGATCTTTTGTGACAACGAGGGTGCGATTGCTCAAATCAAAGTACCTCGTGCTCAACAAAAGACCCGTCACATTGAGCGAAGATTCAACTACATAAGGGATGAAGTTGAAAAGGGAAAGATATCTATTCGCAAAGTTCATACAGATCTTAATATAGCGGATCCACTTACGAAGCTCTTACATGGTGCAAAACATCAAGGGCATGTTAGTGCATTAGGGCTTTGATATTCTAGTGATTGGTTGTGATCTGTTTTATGTATTGTAACGGAACGAAGTGGTTCAAACTCATTAATATAATTATGGTGTTAATTTATTAATCATGAGTCATGTTCCTATTTTGCATATTTTATCCATGAATAAGTAATTATTCTAAATTTCGTAGTCGATCACATTTGTGGGAACAAGTGTGAGGTTTAGACTATTATGAACTTGGATTGGTATACATTCACTGGATGAATATGGGGCAAGGTTGCAACCAAGGTTCATAGATATTTGTGGGATACAAATATTGGAAGACCCGCTCTCAAGATTTACTAAATGGAGCCTTTGTGGTTGATCACATGTAATCTTGAGTAAAGAAAAATATCATTGTATCCTCTGACCTGAGATACATATTGGGTTCGGATATTCACCAAGTATTGTGCCTTGATTCTTTCCTTTGCGATTCTTAAATATGGTATTTCATAAGGAAGAGCTCATGTATAATGCAAGGTATATTATGTAGTCAAGATGGAATTTGTCCCCCTTATTCGTTGAGAGTCAGATGTTTAAGGCCTGATAAAGTTAAATCTTGAAGAGAGTGATCACTCTGTGTCTCTTAGATTTAACATGACATCTAAGACAAAAGGATGTGATGAAAGATTCACCTATTCACATTCGAGAGGGGAACTCGAAAGGGATGATGTTATTGAATGGCACTAAGTCATAACATATTGGGGGTGATGGACGGTTGTTAGGTGGTATCCATCACTTGCATTAATTTCTTATGTTTCTCGTGCAAGTGGGAGATTGAAGGTATTTCGTATGCCCGAGAGACATATTAAATTAATGTGGCTAATGTGTTATACGCGACACTTGAACTTTAAGAAAAATGGTTTTCTGAAATATTACTTGATGTGTATATAAATTATGGAATAATTTATATAATAAGAATTTAATTATTTATAGGTTAAATAATTAATTTTGTTATGTTACATTTTATAAAATTGATTTTATGAATAAAAATGTACATAACAAATTAAATGGAAGTTTTATAAAATAAGTTTTATAAAATTAAACTTTATAAAACTATCTTTTATGTCATGGCATTCGAAATCCACAAGCAGTTCCCATAAGGCAACAAGGACCACCCTAGGCCATATGTAGCGGTGAGGTTCATACATAGTGCACATTATCTTGATTATAACCTTCACATATTATAGGTGTATAAACTTTTATTATATAGTTAAGTTAATTATATATATTTACTATTAGTATTACTTAATTATTAATAGTTTTATAATTATATACGCGTTATTATTCAAGCTATAATTACTATATTGACTTAGATTAATTTAATATTTATAATATACTAATTACTAACACATACAATATATAACATAATTGGTTATACTATTTGTTATTTAATTTACAAGATACTTAATAATATAGTACTTTGTTAACCCAATATTATCCATAATATACCTAAATAATTAATTAAATAACTAATAATCATATACATAATTTTTATAGTCTTAGTTAATTATAAAAATTAGTAGAAAATTTTAAGAAATTATTTTATTAAAATTTTGTATTTATATTTTTTTATTCTTAACTTAATCACAAAATAAGTTTAATTCTACATAAAATACCAAATAAACATGGATAATTATTTTTAAAATTTTATAATTTTCTTACAGTTAAATAACCTGTAGAAAAATATTTATAAAAATATTTCTTTATTTTTACAATTCTTTCCTTATTTAACTCCTGTTTACATAATAATAGTGTTTAATTATGTAATAATTATTAATTCGACCCATAAATTAATTTTTATAATTTTCTCAGACCTAGACAATGTTTATGAACCCATAAAATTATTTATTTATTATTATTTACTGTGTATATTTTTCTTACGAATTTTATATGGTTTTCATGTTTAATTAGTATCTAATTCGTAATTAACTATAAATAATATTCCAAAACTTATCATAATTATTTTTATAAGTACTACTACTGCTCTAAATAATTTCCAAACAAATACTACTAATGTGAATATTTATTAACAATTTAAAATAACAATTGGGTAAAAATACAATAAATGAATAAAATGAATAAAAATAAATAAGAAAATGAAAAGGAAATATTACCTCAAGAGTTCTTCAAGTTTTTAGAGAGGGAATTTTGGTGTAATTTGTGAATGAGAAATTAGGAGTCTAGGGGTGTTTATATAGTGCAAGTATTAGAGTGTTAGTCAACATAAGGATGTTCTAATTTATCATTTATAATTCTTTTAGTCAACAATAGGTGGTACTAGTTTATACTTTTTTTATATATATTTTATTTTTAGTCAACATAAGGATGTATTTGTTTAAGATTCTTTAGTCTCATTATTATTATTATTATTATTATTATTATTATTATTATTATTATTATTATTATTATTATTATTATTATTATTATTATTATTATTATATATTTTTACATTTACTACATGATAAGTATTATTTTCTTTTTACTAATTCATGACTTGTATTTATTTTTTATTTGGTTCCCAATTGTTTTATTATTTTTATAAATGTCACTTTTTATTTATTACTTATAGATTAATAGTTATAATATTACAAAAGTGCATAATTATTTACGAATAATTGTTCGTGAATCGTCGGAATTGGTCAAAATGTAATTGAATTCATGAAAATAGTTTAAAATTTTGATACGCGGGATAACAAACTATGCTTAATGTGTCAAATTCATATAAAGATTAGGTTTAATTTTAGTCGGAAATTTCCGGGTTGTCACAGTACCTACCCGTTAAAAGAAATTTCGTCCCGAAATTGGATTGGGATCGTCATGTTTGACAATAAATATGTTTTCATGACGAATATGAGTTGAAAATTAGAGTTTTATCAACATTGGGTAATATGGATAAAACAATTCGATTACAGGAAGAGTATAAACGAAGCTATCGTAAAAGATTGAAATGTGAAGGATAAAGATTCGTCTTACTTTTGACGTAGTCATGGTTGATTTTTGGAATTCAAGGATTTTAAAGAAATCTTCGAAATCTTTATAAGATTTGATTCTCCGGTAATTAAGGAATTTAGGGTTTTCTTTGATTAAATGCGGTGAATTTCCTCGATTGTTGTGCCTGGATTTTTGCTATAAATTAGCTTCTTCTGTTTCATTATCTTTACCACTTCTATACTTTCTTTCTCGATTCATACTTCCAAAAGATTCGTCAATATGCTTCATCCAGTTCTAATTTGGATATTGTCCTGACTTTTATATCTATCGTGCATCTTTTTCATCTGTCGCCGGAAGAGTCAGTTTACTTCTACTATGCTCTTGGATTTATTGTGTTTTTAGTTCTCCCGTGTCTTTATATTGCTATATGCATTGATATACACGGTTTGTAATTTCAGTGTTGTTATCGGGTTTTATATTTTCCTTTATATTTCGGAGTTCCATGCTTTTGTTTTCTCTTCTCAACTATAAGTAAAGCGAGTAATGGTCCAGAATTCGCAGGTATGAAGTTTCAAATGAACCTATTGTTCTAAGTAGAAAGGAACGTAGTACCATGATTAGATTTGTTAAATTACTAGAATTACTGAGGATAGAACTATCAAGAATATATTTTCTTGATATGTTCAGAGATTAAGTAGAATGTAAGAGTCGTGTAACATGGCAAATGATGATTATAAAGTCTATGAATCATCATCTTCCATTAAAAATTTAGCATGACTTACTGTAATATAATCACATTGGCCTGATGTCATTATATTATACTAACTCATGTTTCAATTCCCAACACTTCTCCAGAAATCATTCATAATTTGAACTCGAATTTTACAAAATATAGAAATTTAAACAGTTTCCTTTATGTTGTAATAAAGATATCGCAAAGAGATAATTAATTGCGGATAAGAATCGTTATGAAGATATCTTTAAAAATATCGAGGATATTTATAACGAAGGATACGATAATATCTTAGAATTTTCTAAGATCAAATGATAATGAAGAAAATTCTTCTGTAAGGATTTAAGATAAGTAAGAATATCTTCTGTGATTTCCTTCAAAAATCGAATCATCTAGATTCTTTTAGGTATAGGTTTAATCCTTGTGATTTGTCCACAGTTTCCTTCATGTTTTGCTCAATCCGTTCTTCAATACCAGATTTTTTTTGAGCTTTTCCAACACACAATTCTTTATTATCAAGCTTTTGGCCATTAAGACTATCTATAGCTTTTGCTGCTTCGTCAGCATTATTAAGGTTAACGAGTCTGAATCATTGGTTATCAATCCGAGATGTTTTCAAGAATTTTGAAGAATGTACAATTTAACATATTAATGTGAGATATAAATATTTCTCGGGTTTTACCTACCCGTTAAAATATTTTCTCAATCAACAGTTTGTACAAAAAAAAATTTAATTACAATCTTTATGAAAATATACGTACATATATATCTTCCTTCAGATGTAATTATAGATTTAATGAGTTAATATAATATTAAACTTATTTAATTTACGGTTGAAACGAGAATAAATAATTTTCAAAAATTTAGAGATTACATAATCATCGCGGAATATTTCTTTAATGAAGTTATTAATCAATACTTCATCGTTCATTGTTATTGATATACCTCGGTATATGATGTTGGTGCTTGTGGAATCCTTTTGAACTTCGCAAGGCACGAATAATATTTTCAAAAAGGTTTTAAAGTACATCAAAAATGAAAGCATACAATCAAACATGTATTTGAATAATGAACTTGGTTTATTATGAAATGAAGTTTATTGTGCTGAAGTAGTGATTAACGATTGTTAAGTCATTAACGAAGGATGTACATCATAGCATATTAGTGATATGAATTAACCAAGTAGTACATACTAATTAAGATTTACACGTAATAGCTTTAGCACGAAAAGATTTATTTTTTTTTCAAACCATATATATATATATATATATATATATATATATATATATATATATATATATATATATATATATATATATATATATATATATAAAGTATACTTATATAATCTTCAGGAAGAATGAGTCAATACATCTTAACTCATTATTACTAATATTCCTTGGTATCTATGTGCGTATGATGTTGATGTTTGAGGTACTGAGTGTGATGTTGAGGCGTGGGATGCGGATGTTGTTGTTGGTACTGTTGCTGAAGGTGGTGGTGCTGATGGTGCTTACAATGCTTGTGGTGTTAATGATGTTGGTGGTACTGATGGTACTGATGGTACTGCTGGTTATGCTGCTGGTGCTGTTGATGCTTGCAGATATTGCACCATATTCTCCAGAGCCACCCCTCGAGCACGAAGCTCGTTGACTTCTTCTATTATACTGGGATGATTGACGGTTCGAACAAGGGAACGAATAAGATCTAGAATTCTAGATATTATATAATCGTGACAAGCTGTTCTGGAAATGAGGGTGAAAATGGTGTTCCGGATTGGTTCGCCGGTAAGTGCTTCTGGTTCTTTGCCAATAGGGCAATGAGGTGGGTGAAAAGTATCACCTTTTTCACTTCTCCATTGATTAAGTCAACTACGAACCCATCCCCAATTCATCCAGAATAGATGATGGCTGGTTGGTTCGTTTGTTCCGGTTACGCTGCCATTGGAGCTCGAGGAGTTCGAAGAATCCATATTATGTGTTTGGAATACGGTTTGATATGAAATGGGTGTTGGATACTGGATGATATATTCGTCTCCTTGAATACGTATATATAGCAAAATGATTCCGTAATTTGCGGAGAAAATTTAGGAAAAGTGGTAGACAAAGTCTATTGGGATAGATATGATAAGATATGATTTGTCTATACTCCATTTATGGAATAATTGCAGTATGACGTGTCTAGATTAAAAATGATAAATATGTAATCAGATAAACGTTCGATTAAAGACTTTCAATTCGTGATGGACTATTCAGGTCTAGAGGCTTGAGCTATAGGATCCTTTAAATCGGTAATCCAAACCCTTCCATTCTAGAGTTTCGTAGACATCACTCGTCAAGAAGATTCAATGATCAAAAATAACGAGAAAGCAAAGATTTTGAAAGTAATGAATATGAATAGTAGAGATTTTATGAATCATGGTTATCATTTCATGTAATACATATGTAATACACAAAACCATGATAGATAACAAAGGAATGTCGAGAATTTCAGAAATCATGGTGTCGCATTTAAATGTGATGGTGAAATGGGAGAGTACTTAGGAGAGTGAGCAGAGTTCTTAGATTGGCTTGGCATTCTAAGGAAGATTAAAGAATTTAATAAGCATAGTTTCTAAGGTATAGTGTAGCATTTAACAATTAAATGCAACAATAAAAGGCACTATGATCAAGGAAAGTTGTAGTCCTACATTGCTAAGGTACCTAATTGTATAAGGCACACTTAAAATGCAATCCTGGTTCTTTACAACAAACTGCTCTGATACCAATCTGTCACACCCCCAAATAGGGCCTGAGGTATTTGTGACTAATTATATCAAATCACAGTTGTATAAACGAGAACGACTCTATATGAGACGTTTTATTGAGTTTTGCAGCGGAAGATAAATAGATTACATTGTATTTAGAGCATTAAATGTTTTTAATTGATATGATATGTAATGCATGAAGACTCCAAGCATGGCAAGCAATCATCATCAAAGCAGCAGATATACAGCGAAAGCAATATTTAAGTACCTGAGAATAAACATGCTTTAAAAAGTCAACACGGGGTTGAGTGAGTTCATAGGTTTATTATAAATAATGATTTCAGTAATAGATCACAAGATTTAATATAATAAAAGACGATATATCATATATATCAAAAGTATGCCAAGAGCATATAATATCAAAACTAAATGATTTTACCCCGTAACAATACATGTAATTGTCGAGATCATTATTATACCACTAATTGACCTGAGGTCAACAGTGCGGGACGTTACTCCCAATAGCGCTATCTATAATAATTCCGTTTGTCACTTTAGTTCATCTAGCAATTAATGATATTACAAAGCGGAGATTTGCATGTTTCAAATGAACACAATAAAAATACTCATGTTGGTCGCATATTAGTTTGTACTTGTATCTATCAATTATAAAAATAGTACATTTATTCTCAGCCCAAAAATATAGATAAAAAGGGAGCAAATGAAACTCACTTTAAATAGTTGTTGAAGTATTCCACGCAAGAAAGGAAAGTAAAGCAAGTAAGGGACCGAGATATCAACCTAGAGATAGAATGTACGATCAGATGTTGTCTAATAGACATAAGTATAGTAACTATAATAATGATAATGGTTTTCTAAAAGAAATTCCATTTTCGAAAAGGTTACTATCTATGGAAAGTTTCCATTTTTAGTAACTTTTCAATTATAGAAAGTTCGGGTTATAATCTTTAACAAGGCATTGTACGACTATCTCAAATCTCGTTGCTATCATACAAGTCACTTGAATGATCAGCTGTTACCGGGCGCCCAGGATTCTTGACCAGAATCTATGTCATGGAATTCGAAATCCACAAGCAGTTTCCATAAGGCAACAAGGACCACCCTAGGCCATATGTAGCGGTGAGGTTCATATATAGTGCACGTTATCTTGATTATAACCTTCACATATTATAGGTGTATAAACTTTTATTATATAGTTAAGTTAATTATATATATTTACTATTAGTATTACTTAATTATTAATAGTTTTATAATTATATACGCATTATTATTCAAGCTTAGTTTTATAATTATATACGCATTATTATTCAAGCTATAATTACTATATTGACGTACATTAATTTAATATTTATAATATACTAATTGCTAACACATACAATATATAACATAATTGGTTATACTATTTTTTATTTAATTTACAAGATACTTAATAATATAGTACTTTATTAACAAAATATTATCCATAATATACCTAATAATTAATTAAATACCTAATAATCATATACATAATTTTTATAGTCTTAGTTAATTATAAAAATTAGTAGAAAAATTTAAGAAAGTATTTTATTAAAATTTTGTATTT
Organism: Rutidosis leptorrhynchoides; assembly: GCF_046630445.1. Classification (NCBI taxonomy): domain Eukaryota; kingdom Viridiplantae; phylum Streptophyta; class Magnoliopsida; order Asterales; family Asteraceae; genus Rutidosis; species Rutidosis leptorrhynchoides. The sequence goes on from NC_092333.1 coordinate 207,512,711, forward strand.
ATATTTTTTTATTCTTAATTTAATCACAAAACAAGTTTAATTCTACATAAAATACCAAATAAACATAAATAATTATTTTTAAAATTTTTATAAGTTTCTTACAGTTAAATAACCTGTAGAAAAATATTTATAAAAATATTTCTTTATTTTTAAAATTATTTCCTTATTTAACTCCTGTTTACATAATAATTGTGTTTAATTATGTAATAATTATTAATTCGACCCATAAATTAATTTTTATAATTTTCTCAGACCTAGACAAAGTCTATGAACCCATAAATTATGTATTTATTTTTATTTACTGTGTATATTTTTATTATGAATTTTATATGGTTTTCGTGTTTAATTAGTATTTAGTTCGTAATTAACTACAAATAATATTCCAAAACTTATCATAATTATTTTTATAAGTACTACTACTGTTCTAAATAATTTCCAAACAAATACTACTATTGTGAATATTTATTAACAATTTAAAATAACAATTGGGTAAAAATACAAGAAATGAATAAAATGAATAAAAATAAATAAGAAAATGAAAGGGAAATATTACCTCAAGAGTTCTTCAAGTTTTTAGAGAGGGAATTTTGGTGTAATTTGTGAATGAGAAACTAGGAGTCTAGGGGTATTTATATAGTGCAAGTATTAGAGTGTTTGTCAACATAAGGATGTTCTAATTTATGATTTATAATTCTTTTAGTCAACAATAGGTGGTACTAGTTTATACTTTTTTTGTTATATATATTTTATTTTTAGCCAACATAAGGATGTATTTGTTTAAGATTCTTTAGTCTCATTATTATTATTATTATTATTATTATTATTATTATTATTATTATTATTATTATTATTATTATTATTATTATTATTATTATTATTATTATTATTATTATTATTATTCTTATTATTATTATTATTATTATTATTATTATTATTATTTTACATTTACTACATGATAAGTATTATTTTCTTTTTACTAATTCATGACTTGTATTTATTTTTTATTTAGTTCCCAATTGTTTTATTATTTTTATAAATGTCACTTTTTATTTATTACTTATAGATTAATAGTTATAATATTACAGAAGTGCATAATTATTTACGAATAATTGTTCGTGAATCGTCGGAATTGGTCGAAAGGTAATTGAATTCATGAAAATAGTTTAAAATTTTGATACGCAGGATAACAGACTATGCTTAATATGTCGAATTCATATAAAGATTAGGTTTAATTTTAGTCGGAAATTTCTGGGTTGTCACACGAGAGCACAATTCAGTGGTTCGCACTATTCTAGAGACAAGATTTTGTTGAGATCAGAAGATCATTTACTCTAAGGTCTACAATGCCTTCTAAGGTCTAATCTGTGCAAGGCTACACACTCCTAGTGTGGAGACCACCGTTCAGAAGATTTTGAGATACTGAAGATACAATTTCTGACACTATTTGAAAATCTCTGAAATGAACATCCTATCAGAGAAGTAATTACCACCAGCACTGCCTCAATGATTGACATTCATGGATCAGTCAGTAGAGCAGTAGATCATATTCTTATCGAACTTCAAGACTTGTCACGAGCTGAAACCGCACATTATCTCTCTTTCAGAAGATCTTCAAGAGAAGTACCGGATCTTCTACCACTTTTGATCCGAAACTTTCTCAGGATTTATCCACCAACACTCACATTCCCTCGAGAATACCATCACAACTACCAGAGGAGAATGTCTGCTTTTTAGGCTTCATTACGGTCGAGCCAACGACCTTCTTAGGAGGCAACCCGTGCAATAAAGTGTCATACCCCGTCCAAAATTTTCCGAACAATTACAATAACATATGGTACCATCACGATGAACGGACCTCTATATGCCTTGAATGACTCCATGTAATGTCTCTAAAATGAGCTAAATGCACAGCGAAAGATTTCTTTCATACCCGAGAATAAACATGCTTTAAAGTGTCAACCAAAAGGTTGGTGAGTTCATAGGTTTATCATAAAACAGTAAAATTCATCATTTTGATAGACCACAATATTTTCGTTTTAGAGATAAAGTTACTATCTCAAATCAGGTATTTCAGAGATAAAGTTACTATCTCAAATCAGATATTTCGGAGATAAAGTTACTATCTCAAATCAGGTATTTCGCAAACTGCATAAAGATAAAATCATTCTCTCGATACATAACATTCACTTTTCATTCATAGCTTTCATAGCTTTCAATACTTGGCTTGGTAACCGACCTTAACATATAATGCGCATAATATCCCCAAAACAGAACATCTCGTCTGTATAATAATCATATAAACCTCGAAGTACTAAACACCACGCCCACTAGCTCTTCTGTCTAGTGAACATTCTGGGTGGAGGTGTCAAACCCGGTAGCTACCTTTAGGATTCGCGTGAATTAGGGCCATACATGATTCTAATTCTTAGGTTACCAAGCAATAATAATCAGGGGAAAAATATTCATATCAATTGGTGGCAATTATCACGTCCACATAATTCAATGGTGGCAATCATCATGTCCACATAATTCATTCGAGGAATGTTTTACTTGTGTCTATCTCGTCAAACATTTATAAAAGCATTTCATGTATTCGCAGTTCAAAATATAATTCAAAAGCATTTAATAAAGTAGTTGTAAAAATAGCGCATGTATTCTCAGTCCCAAAATGTAAAGAGTAAAAGGGAATCAAATGAACTCACCTATTGTATTTTGTAGTAAAAATACATAATACGACATTGAACAATTGTAGGGTTGGCCTCGGATTCACGAACCTATATCGTTTGTATATTTATTAATATACATAATTGTAATCGAACAATATATATATATTTATTAGTTATACATTTTTTATATTAATAATATATATGTTTCATATATTTATTTTGTTATATAAAATATTACTTTTCGTTATGTTATATGTGTTAAATATATTTTTATATATGTAAATATCATTTGTTTGTTAAAAATAGTAATTTTAGTAATACTACGATAAAAATGATAATAATCATAAGACTTAATATTACCAAATAAGGTATTATTGTTAATAATTATATTAGTGATATTGATAATGATATTTATAATTATAACGGTAAAAAATATAAATTTTTCTGTTAATGATAGTTTTAATAAAAGTAATAACTTTGAAAATTTTAAAATATAATGATACTTTACTTTAATAATATATTGATAATAATAATAATAACAGTGTTAGAAATAATAAATTTTATCATAACATCGTGTTAAATTTGTAACCTATATCTATAGTTCCTACAATTAAAATTATAACAAATTTCATAATAATTATAATAATAATCATGTTTGTAACTATAATCATCATAGAATTAGTAAATGATAATCTTTCTTTCTCATATTACCTATATTAGTAGTAATAATGATAATACCTAAAATTAACAATACTAGTAACAATAATAATAATATTTTGTAGTAATAATTACAGTAATAATAATAAGTGTAAATTAATAATATTAACATAATACTAATAATAAGAATACTTATATTAAGTGATAATATTTAGTAATGATAATCATAATTCATAATGACAATAATAATAATAATAATAATAATAATAATAATAATAATAATAATAATAATAATAATAATAATAATAATTATTATTATTATTATTATTATTATTATTATTATTATTATTATTATTATTATTATTATTATTATTATTATTATAAGAATTTTAAAAGGAAGACTACCTTTAAAGCCTTAAATAAAAAGAATGCATCAAGTGAGGATCGAACCCAAGACCTCTCGTTAAATCAAAACACTTCTAACCATCAATCCACTTCCAGTTTTCTAATTAATGTTACGACCCAGATATATATGAACTGTTTCTGTTTTTAAACCGTAAAGCCCAACTGTAACTAGTTCTCGGCCCAACTGAATTTATAAGCTGGACCTCGGCCCAACATGTTGCTTCAGTCCAATAGCATGTTGGTTGTGGTTAGCTATTTAAAAAAAAATATGTTGCACGCTGGGATCGAACCTGAGTCACCTGGAATGAAAATGAGGGCATTAACCAGCTGAACTGTCTCGATTTTCTATTATGTTATGCAATCATAACTTTAAACCTCTTCGTTCCATTTAAAAAAAATCTCATAATATTAATATAAATATAGGAAATTTTAATACTAAATAAAATAATATCTATACCTAATAAAGAAAACGTGTGGGATCAACTACAGCTGTTGTTTCCATTAACTTTTCTTTTAAACCGAACCAAATAAGATTGTGGGGTGTAATCGACATAATTCCAACAGATTTATATCATCACTCTTTATTAATTCGTTCTTATCCTTCTTCCTCGCCGTCTCCTTCTTTTCATTATCATCATTGTATCATCAAGTGGGTTTCAATTGTTTTGTTTTGGTTTTAATTGAAATAACACGAAGCGACAGTTCATGGCGTAACAGATGGGTTGTAATAGTTATTGGTTCGTTCGATAAATCACGGGAATGAATAATAATAGCGAAACAATTTGTATCAGGAAGGTTTTGTTCTTGGATTTTTTTACAGCAAGAACAAGTAAAATATGGCGGTCATCATCTTCATAGTTACTTTGAAAGGACCCGTCCTAATCCATCCGGACGAAATCCACATCGATTACAAACAAATCACAATAGTTGATTTTATCGCGAGGTACTTGACCTCTATATGATACATTTAACAAACATTGCATTCGTTTTTAAAAGACAAACTTTCATTTCATTGAGAGTTGACGACATGCATACCATTTCATAATACATCCAACTATAAATGACTTAATAATAATCTTGATGAACTCGACGACCAGAATGCAACGTCTTTTGAAATATGTCATGAATGACTCCAAGAATGGTCTCTAACATGAGCAAATGCACAGCGAAAGATTTCTTTCATACCTGAGAATAAACATGCTTTAAAGTGTCAACCAAAAGGTTGGTGAGTTCATTAGTTTATCATAAATAATCATTTCATAATTTTTAATAGACCACAAGATTTCATATTTCCATTTCTCATAAACATACGTCCCGTACATAGAGACAAAATAATCATTCATATGGATTGAACACCTGGTAACCGACATTCACAATATGTATATAAGAAAATCCCCATCATTCCGGGATCCTCCTTCGGACATGATATAAATTTCGAAGCACAAAAGCATCCGGTACTTTGGATGGGGCTTGTTGGGCCCGATAGATCTATCTTTAGGATTCACGTCAATTAGGGTGTCTGTTCCCTAATTCTTAGATTACCAGACTAAAAAGGGGCATATTCGATTTTGATCATTCAGCCATATAATGTAGTTTCAATTACTTGCGTCTATTCCGTAAAACATTTATAAAAGCAGCACATGTATTCTCAGTCCCAAAATATATATTGCAAAATCATTTAAAAAGGGAGCAAATGAAACTCACACATATAAATATTGTAAAACATTTAATAAAGCATTTGCATGTATTCTCAGCCCAAAAATGTAAAGAGTAAAAAGGGCAAATGAAACTCACACATATAAATATTGTAAGCATTTGCATGTATTCTCAGCCCAAAAATGTAAAGAGTAAAAAGGGCAAATGAAACTCACCTAATGTATTTTGTAGTAAAAATACATAGAACGACATTGAACAAGTATAGGGTTGGCCTCGGATTCACGAACCTATTTCAAGTATGTATAATAACACATATACTTGTAGTCGAACAAATATATATATAAATTTATTAGTTGTATCATAATATATATATGTTTCATATATTCGCTTTGTATAAAAATATAAATTTTATTATATTATATATATTAATTATATATCATTTGTTTGTAAAAAAAATGAGTAGTTATATTAATACTAAAATGATAGTAATATTGGTAAAATTGATAATTATAATACTTAGTATTACTAGTAAAGATATTAATATTACTAACTCTATTAATGATAATAATAATGATATTAATAATAATAACTGTAAAAAATTAATTTTTACTGTTAATGATAGTTATGATAATGATTTTAGTACTTATATAATAATAATACTCAGGATAATAACATTTATAATCATATCAGTGGTAATAATAATAATAATCTTAATATTAATATTAATGATGATACTAATAATTATAGTTATGATAATAATACTTATTTTAATGATAATAATATGTAATTACATTATTATAGTAATATTAATAATTAATTTAGTCATAATAACAATAATAATCATATTGATAATGATAATCACTTTAATAATAATATTTGTAATATTAATAACAACACTTATCATATTAATAATGATGGTAATGATAATATCAATTGTAAATGTGATGATAATACTAATAATTAATGATACTAGTTTGTAATATTTTCATACTAACACTAATGATAATCCTAATCATAATAATACATATATCAATATTAGTACTACTAATAATTACACTAATAATACTTATTGATATTACACTAATAACCAAAATAATAGTAATATTAATCATAATCCTTATGTTAACATAATAATAATAATAATAATAATAATAATAATAATAATAATAATAATAATAATAATAATAATAATAATAATAATAATAATAATAATAATAATAATAATAATAATAATAATAATAATAAATAGAAAACTACCTCTTAAAGAGTTCTAAAAAAAATTTAGTTATCCACGCCTAGGCTCGAACCCCCGACCTCTTGTTTAAACCAAAACACCCTGACCAACGGATCCGTCTATGATTTTTCAGATTTAAACCAACCCTTTAATAATATAACCTGTATTCCTGTGATCTTCTTCCTCGTGTAAATCTAATCGATCAGAACTTCATTCAGATTTTATAACAATGAATTTATATTTTGAATTAAACTAGAATATAGAATTGAAACAATTAAACGTGGTTGTTATTGTTTGACAAAAGATATTAAAATGAAAGAAAAAAAATAGTTGCACTGATGTTCGAAAATAAAACAATGAACATTAATTCGATTTTTGAATTCCAGAGTGTTTTAGACAAAAGTTAAAACATGAAATAAGTTCTAAATCGTTCATGTAATCTTTCTGAATCATCAATTTAATCTAAAACATCAAAACGAGTTCGAATTTCATGATGACAAATTCTTTGACTTTTAAAAACTTGAACTTTGACTTCTAAATTAGAGTTCGATATAAGGATGTAGGATACGAAACTTTACAGACAGTTTGAAAACAGGATTACTAATAACTCTTCATTTATAATTTTTGAAATTTGTCAAGAAATCAAATTGTTTGAAAAAAATATAACCAATAACAGGGTATACGTCTGGGTTTTGATTTTATTGAATAAATTCAATTGAATAAAAGCTGTAAGAATATTTGAAGTTGGTAGTATGACGACAGATATCACCTAACACTGAATTTGGCTAAACTTATATCAATTATTGTCAACAAGAATTTTTATCAGGTACGAAATATATATTTTTTTTATAAAGTATGGAAACTGATTGTTAACGGGTTTTGACAGGATTATGGATTTAGATTCGATTTTTGTGGACAACAACAACAATTAAATACAGTTAGATAGTGATACAATTAGATTCCATTATATATAATCACTGTTATATATCTCTTAATAATAATTTCATGTAATTACATTGATAATAATAATAATAATAATACTAATGATAATAGTAATGATAATAATAATAAATAATACTGAATATGATAATATTAATAAATAATAATTTTGATCTTAATAGTTATAAAGGTATTAATAATATTAGTTATGATAATAATAATATATATTGTTTCATTTATAATAATGATAACTATAAAATAATGGTTTTTAATGATAATGATAATAATAATTTCACACAATAATATTAATACAACTAAAACATATCAGATTATATATATTTTATATATTTTATATTAGAAGTAATGACATTACAAATATTAATGTTAATATTAATAATAGTACTGAAAGTAAAGAATATAATATTAATATATCAATTATATTCAAACTTGTAATTTAATATAATACTATTCATTATTTATGTAATATTATATTGTGTGATGTTATTTACGGGATAGTTAATATTTATATATTTTATGTATTTATTTATTAGAAATATTATATGGATTCATTATAACATGTATATATATATATATATATATATATATATATATATATATATATATATATATATATATATACATATACATATATATATATATATACATATCTTTATATAAATATATTTCTTTTAACAGTAACTTAATTACCTTAATTATTACATTCCAATTATTTAAAGTATTTAAATCATATTATTATATATTATATATTTATAATTATATAATATATATACATATTTATTTACACAAATGTTCGTGAATCGTCGAAAATAATTGAAGGACAAATGTATTTATGTAAATAGTTTCCAAAAATTTTGAGACTCAACTTACAGACTTTGCTTATCGTGTCGAAATCATACAAAGATTAAGTTTAAATTTGGTCGAAAATTCCCGGGTCGTCACAGTACCTACCCGTTAAAGAAATTTCGTCCCGAAATTTGAGTGTGGTCTTCATGGCTAACAATAAAAATGTTTTCATGACGAATATGAGTCAATAATTAAAGTTTTATCACCATCGAGTGATTTGAATAAAATAACTCAATTATTCAAAGCGTACGAGTGAAATTATCACAAAAGATTGAAATAGGATAAGTAAAGATTCGTCGTAACTTTTGACAGAGTCAGGTTTGAATTTTTGAAAGTAAGATACATCTTAACTTTTGACGTTGTCACGATTGAATTTAGAAAACATGATGAGTCTTAACTTTTGACGTTGTTTTGGTTGAATTCCGGAATTTAAGGGATTTGAAGAAAATCTTCGAAATCTAAAAGATTTGATTCTCCTGCCTATAAGGAAATTTAGATTTCTATAATTAAATGCAGTGATCTGCCTTGATTCCTCTGTCTGATATTTTCATTATAAATTTTACCTTTTCCATTCCATTAATTTTCACCACTTCAATACTCAATTCCCAAATTCAAAAGATCGTGAAAATGCTTAATCCAGTTCTGATCCTTGTCCTTATCCTGATTATCGCAACGATCATTCTCCTTTTCCAACTTCCACCGGAGGAATCCGTTTATTTCTACTATGCTTTAGGGATTATTGTATTTACAATCCTCCCGTGTCTTTATATTTCTATACGCACTGATATCCACGGTTTGTAATTTCGGTGTTGTTGTTGGGCTTTATATTTTCTCTTATATTTTGGAGCTCTTTGCCTTTTTATTATCCTTCCGACCTCTAGTAAAGCGAGTAACGGTCCAGAATTCGTAAGTATGAAATTTCGAATAAACATCATGTTCTAAATAAGAACTAATGTATTAGCACGATTTGATTTATCAAATTACCAGAATCACTAAGAATAGAACTATCAAGAATATACTTTCTTGATATGTTCAGAAGTTAAGCATAATGAAAGAGTTATGTAACATGGCACGTGATGACGTTAGGATCTGTGAATCATCAAGTCCCATTAGAAACTCAGCATGACTTACTGTAATATAATCACGTTGATCAAGTGTCATTATATTATACTAACCCATGCATCAGTTCCCAACATTACTTCAATAACATTCATATTTTAAGCTCGAAAGTTTACAGAATATAGAAACTAACAGTTTCATAGAAACTAACAGTTTCTATATGATGTAATACTGATAGCATGAAGAGATTAATGATTTCAGATAAGAATAGTTATAAAAATATCTCCAGAAATATGGAGGATATTTATAATGAAAGATACGATAATATCTCGGACTATCTAAGATCAGCGGATGATAGAAACTATTGTCTGCAAGGGTTTAGTGTAAGGAGCAAGATATTCACTAAAGACTTTAGCAGACATTGAATCATTTGGATTCTTTGAAGTCAAAGTTATTCTTTGTGATTTGTCACTGACTTTCTTCATAGTTTCGCATAATCTGCTTTTCGGTACTAAATTTTCTCTTGAATGTTTCCAATATAATGATACACAGGAAGCACGAAGAGGTATATAATTTCGGACGAGAATATTTATGAAAATATCCTCAGAAATATCGAAGATATTGATGATGATATTTTGAAATTTCTAAGTTCGATGGTTGATGGATAAAGATTTTTCGCAAGATTTTAACATGAGTACGGAGCTAGATATTCTCTAAAGATTTCATCGGATCCAGAATTATCTGGATTCTTTGAATATAGGGTATGGTCCTTGTATTTGTCCTTGGTCTCCTTCATGGGTAGCTCAATCTGTTTTTCAGTACCAAACTTCCTTTTGAGCTTTTCCAACGTATCTTTTTTTTATCGAACTTTTGACTGTTAAAATCATCCACAGTTTTTGTTGCTTCATTCAACTTTTCAAAATTCAGAGCATTAATTCACAGACTGGGTGCTTTTCAGAATTTCAGAATGAAAGATCATAGTTCTAAGAGATAAATGTTATATGGATACATATAACTATTGATGTGGAAACGTTGCGAGACTCAAAATACAGATTTGCTAATTCCCGGTAATTGGTATGGCAATTCTTGTTACAGGATGCGGATGAGTACATGATGAGACTTCAATAGATAAATATAGTGATTTGTCGGAGAGATTTAAGCCAAGGAGCAACGAGGTTGCTGGTACATTTGCTGATAATATGATGGAATATAAAAGGTTTCCCGGTAACAATAAAAGAGCACGCATATATATCAAGGTTAAAATAAGGTTGTTTAGAACGAAAAGTCGAAGTTGACTTGTTGGAGCTGTGACAAATTTGGAAATTTTGGAAAATGATTGTAAAGTTATTTTCGGTAATAACAACGCCAGAGAAGCTAGTACAGTTACGTTTTAAACGTTTACTCGGGTTCCGAGTATTTTCAGGTACATAACTATATGCATCAATCTTTTCTTCCGTAGATGAAGTGCGGTTGGTTCATCCTCTCGATTGAGGTATTTCCAAAAATCATGAAAGGTTTGAACGCAGATTGGAATTGTCAAGATACAAATGAAGTTTAATATGAAATCAAGTGGCAACTTGAAGAATTGTTTAGTTTCATATGTTATAATCAATATTTTAATTCATTTTAATTGTTCAATGTTGATAGTCCTCAGTTGATAGTCCACAGTTAGCAGTGTACAAATAATAATTCATATATAGTTTACTATATAATATTTTAATTAATTAATACGTATTGTGACCCGTGTGCATGTCTCAGACTCGATCACAACTCAAACAATATATATTATTGTAGAATCAACCTCAACCCTGTATAGCTAACTCCCGCATTACTGCATATAGAGTGTCTATGGTTATTCTAAATAATATATATAGATGGGTCGATATGATATGTCAAAACCTTGTATACGTGTCCTGATATTTAAAGTGCGTAAAATAAATAACAGAAATTAAATGACGACAAATAAAATTACGATAATTAAATAGCGATAACATAAAATGTAATACGGAATTAACAGTTAGCTAGGAACAGTTAGCTAGGATCTTGTTAGTGTGGTTTCTTAACAAAATTTTATATTGTTAATTAGTCTGTTTCTAATCAATTTTTATTGTGTCCATTATTTCTTCATTATGCTACTTGTTGAATTCTGATAGGTCAAAATTCAAATATGAAATTGAATGAAAATGGTTATTCTACGGTGAACGGATTCGTATATCTGTGGATGTAAGTAAAATAGCAATTGAATGTTGAATCAGATTTGAAGAACGTACAATGTAACTTATTAATGTAAAATCTAAATATTCCTCGGGTATTACCTACCTGTTAAAATATTTTCACCATTAACAGTTTGTACAAAAGAATTTTTAATTACAATCTTTATGAAAACATATATACATATATATTTTCTTCAGATGTAATCATGGATTTAATGAGTTAACATAATATTAAACTCATTTTGTTTTCGGTTGGAACTAGAATAAATAATCTCTAAAACTTTAGAGATTACATATTCGCCATGTCGAATGAAGATAAATGAGGTAGAACGATACGTAGAACGAAGATCATACTCGAAGTACAGATGGTGATATCGAGGCATGGATTGTTGATGGTACCGATGCTGTTATTGATGGTACTACTGGTGCCGGTGATGTTGCTGAAGCTGGTACATTTTGCACCATATTTTCCAAGGCTACAACTCGGGCTCAAAGCTCGTTGACTTATTACCCCGGAATGATTGTCGGTAGGAACGAGTGAATGAATAAAGTTTTAGAATTTTTGATATCATATTATCATTGCGTGGTATCCTGGAAATGGGTGTGAAAATGGTTTTGTGGACAGGTTCGCCGGTCAATGCTTCAGGTTCTTCACCAAGAGATGAATTTGGTTGATGAAAAGGATCGCCTTCTTCACGTCTCCATGGATTAAGTCAACTATGAACCCATCAGATGAATTGAGGATGGTTGATTGATGGATTCATTCTGGTGACACCGCTTTCGAAGCTTAGGTGAATATCCATGTCGGAATAGTTGTCGGAGTAACTATCGGAATAGCTATCGAAATCTGAGGGACTCGAACTGGTTGAGGGATTCATATCGTACAATCAGATGAAGGATTTTCGATAAGAAATAGATTATAGGATGTAGATTAGTACCCTGCAATACATAATTTACATATGCATATATAATACTAAAATCCCATAAGTTACGGAGGAATCTACGAAATATGTCAGGCAAAGTTACAGTAACAGATACGCTAAGATATGAAGTAGCAGATACGTTAAGATATGAATTTTGTCTATACATTATTCATGCAATCCAGGTAGTAAGATATGTCTAGATTAAGAATGATAAACAAGTGATTCCCTAAGAATGATAAGCAGGTAATTTTCGACACGAAATGATAAGCAAAACTTTTGACATGCAGACACGGTCGAAGTCCAGACTTACTAATGCATCCTAACGACTTATCAGTTAGACACACTAATGCAGACCTGGTTCGCTAAGACCATCGCTCTGATACCAACTGAAAGGACCCGTCCTAATCCATCCGGACGAAATCCACATCGATTACAAACGAATCACAATAGTTGATTTCATCACGAGGTACTTGACCTCTATATGATACATTTTACAAACATTGCATTCGTTTTTAAAAGACAAACTTTCATTTCATTGAGAGTTGACGACATGAATACCATTTCATAATACATCCAACTATAAATGACTTAATAATAATCTTGATGAACTCGACAACTAGAATGCAACGTCTTTTGAAATATGTCATGAATAACTCCAAGAATGGTCTCTAACATGAGCAAATGCACAGCGGAAGATTTCTTTCATACCTGAGAATAAACATGCTTTAAAGTGTCAACCAAAAGGTTGGTTAGTTCATTAGTTTATCATAAATAATTATTTCATAACTTTTAATAGACCACAAGATTTCATATTTCCATTTCTCATAAACATACGTCCCGTACATAGAGACAAAATAATCATTCATATGGATTGAACACCTGGTAACCGACATTCACAATATGTATATAAGAATATCCCCATCATTCCGGGATCCTCCTTCGGACATGATATAAATTTCGAAGCACTAAAGCATCCGGTACTTGGGGCTTGTTGGGCCCGATAGATCTATCTTTAGGATTCGCGTCAATTAGGGTGTCTGTTCCCTAATTCTTAGATTACCAGACTAAAAAGGGGCATATTCGATTTCGATCATTCAACCATATAATGTAGTTTCAATTACTTGCGTCTATTCCGTAAAACATTTATAAAAGCAGCGCATGTATTCTCAGTCCCAAAATATATATTGCAAAAGCATTTAAAAAGGGAGCAAATGAAACTCACACATATAAATATTGTAAAACATTTAATAAAGCATTTGCATGTATTCTCAGCCTAAAAATGTAAAGAGTAAAAAGGGCAAATGAAACTCACACATATAAATATTGTAAAACATTTAATAAAGCATTTGCATTTATTCTCAGCCCAAAAATGTAAAGAGTAAAAAGGGCAAATGAAACTCACCTAATATATTTTGTAGTAAAAATACATAGAACAACATTGAACAAGTATAGGGTTGGCCTCGGATTCACAAACCTATATCAAGTATGTATATTAACACATATACTTGTAGTCGAACAAATATATATATAAATTTATTAGTTGTATCATAATATATATATGTTTCATATATTCGCTTTGTATAAAAATATAAATTTTATTATATTATATATATTAAGTATATATCATTTGTTTGTAAAAAAAAACAATGAGTAGTTATATTAATACTAAAGTGATAGTAATATTGGTAAAATTGATAATTATAATACTTAGTATTACTAGTAAAGATATTAATATTACTAATTCTATTAATGATAATAATAATGATATTAATAATAATAACTGTAAAAAATTAATTTTTTACTGTTAATGATAGTTCTGATAATGATTTTAGTACTTATATAATAATAATACTCAGGATAATAACATTTATAATCATATCAGTGGTAATAATAATAATAATCTTAATATTAATATTAATGATGATACTAATAATTATAGTTATGATAATAATACTTATTTTAATGATAATTATATGTAATTACATTATTATAGTAATATTAATAATTAATTTAGTCATAATAACAATAATAATCATATTGATAATGATAATCACTTTAATAATAATATTTGTAATATTAATAACAACACTTATCATATTAATAATGATGGTAATGATAATATCAATTGTAAATGTGATGATAATACTAATAATTAATGATACTAGTTTGTAATATTTTCATACTAACACTAATAATAATCCTAATCATAATAATACATATATCAATATTAGTACTACTAATAATTATACTAATAATACTTATTGATATTACACTAATAACAAAAATAATAGTAATATTAATCCTAATCCTTATGTTAACATCATAATAATAATAATAATAATAATAATAATAATAATAATAATAATAATAATAATAATAATAATAATAATAATAATAATAATAATAATAATAATAATAATAAAAAATAGAAAACTACCTCTTAAAGAGTTCCAAAAAAAATTTAGTTATCCACGCCTAGGCTCGAACCCCCGACCTCTCGTTTAAACCAAAACACCCTGACCAACCGATCCGTCCAGCTTTTTCTGATTTAAACCAACCCTTTAATAATATAACCCGTATTCCTGTGATCTTCTTCCTCATGTAAATCTAATCGATCAGAACTTCATTCAGATTTTATAACAATGAATTTATATTTCGAATTAAACTGGAATATAGAATTGAAACAATTAAACGTGGTTGTTATTGTTTGACAAAAGATATTAAAATGAAAGAAAAAAAATAGCTGCACTGATATTGGAAAATAAAATAATGAACATTAATTCGATTTTTGAATTCCAGAGTGTTTTAGACAAAAGTTAAAACATGAAATAAGTTCTAAATCGTTCATGTAATCTTTCCGAATCATCAATTTAATCTAAAACATCAAAATGAGTTCGAATATCATGATGAACAAATTCTTTGACTTTTAAAAACTTGAACTTTGACTTCTAAATTAGAGTTCGATATAAGGATTTAGGATACGAAACTTTACAGACAGTTTGAAAACAGGATTACTAACAACTCTTCATTTATAATTTTCAAAATTTGTCAAGAAATCAAATTGTTTGAAAAAATATAACCAATAACAGGGTATACGTCTGGGTTTTGATTTTATTGAATAAATTCAATTGAATAAAAGCTGTAAGAATATTTGAAGTTGGTAGTATGACGACAGATATCACCTAACACAGAATTTGGCTAAACTTATATCAATTATTGTCGACAAGAATTTTTATCAGGTACGAAATATATATATTTTTTTATAAAGTATGGAAACTGATTGTTAACGGGTTTTGACAGGATTATGGATTTAGATTCGATTTTTGTGGACAACAACAACAATTAAATACAGTTAGATAGTGATACAATTAGATTCCATTATATATAATCACTATTATATATCTCTTAATAATAATTTCATATAATTACATTGATAATAATAATAATAATACTAATAATAATAGTAATGATAATAATAATAAATAATACTAAATATGATAATATTAATAAATAATAATTTCGATCTTAATAGTTATAAAGGTATTAATAATATTAGTTATGATAATAATAATATATATTGTTTCATTTATAATAATGATAACTATAAAATAATGGTTTTTAATGATAATGATAATAATAATTTCACACAATAATATTAATACAACTAAAACATATCAGATTATATATATTATATATATATTTTATATTAGAAGTAATGACATTACAAATATTAATGTTAATATTAATAATAGTACTAAAAGTAAAGAATATAATATAAATATATCAATTATACTCAAACTTGTAATTTAATATAATACTATTCATTATTTATGTAATATTATATTGTGTGATGTTATTTACGGGATAGTTAATATTTATATATTTTATGTATTTATTTATTAGAAATATTATATGGATTCATTATAACATGTATATATATATATACATATATTTATTTATATATATCTTTATATAAATATATTTCTTTTAACAGTAACTTAATTACCTTAATTATTACATTCCAATTATTTAAAGTATTTAAATCATATTATTATATATTATATATTTATAATTATATAATATATATACATATTTATTTACACAAAGGTTCGTGAATCGTCGAAAATAATTGAAGGACAAATGTATTTATGTAAATAGTTTCCAAAAATTTTGAGACTCAACTTACAGACTTTGCTTATCGTGTCGAAATCATACAAAGATTAAGTTTAAATTTGGTCAAAAATTCCCGGGTCGTCACATACTTCACTGTTTCAGGTGACGAGAGTGTGGTGGTTGTCGATGGTTATATAGGAAATAGAAACAAAAACTATTGCAGGAGAAGTTTACGATTAGAAACAGACAAGGAAGGGGGTAGTAGCAGTGACTTGTGATCGTAGGTTTTGGTGGTGTCAAAGAAGTCGAGGGTAGTAGAAGGATGGGGTTTGTTGGTGATCCAATAAGTGTAGCAATTTATATGTATATGCGTTGCATATAAAGCTATATATCTATAATGATAATAGATGTGATTGAAAAATTAAAATAGAACCGAGATGGTGATCGTGCTTGTAGGTTTTCTTCTATAATCAATAATCACAAAACGGGTTCGAAGGTTGCAATGAACAAAGGTGATTGTGGGTTCTTGTGAGTGGCAGTTTAACGAAAATAAAAACAAACCAAGAGGAAGTGGTTTAGGGTATTTAGTTGTTGATTAGCAAAAGAAAAAGAAAGGAACCTGATGGGTTTCTTTCATGGTTTAAGAGGAGAGAAGGCAACAATTTAGTTATAGTTAAATTGAATCAATTAACATTTGTTTTGTAACTTGATTGGCTCGACCAAAAAAATATTATGTCAGATGAAGAATAGAGAAAGCAAAATTGACCCTCAACTGAATTTGTTTGGATGTGGAATTGATATTGACAGGAATCAGATCAAAATAAGAATCAAAAGATTTAGAAGAGATAGTGACCGGATTCTAATCAGTGAAAAAGGAAAGAAAGAAAAAAGAACTAAAAATAGAAAGGGATAGGAAACTGAATTGATTCTCTGTTTGTAAGATTTTTATTTGTAATTCATATTATTAATTAATAACTATGTTAATGTTAATTATAATGATAGTAAAATTACTAATAATAATAATAACAAAAATAATGATAGTATTAATGATAAACATAATTAATATTACTAATAATAATAATAATAATGAATAAGGTAATGAAAATAATGATAATGATAGTATTAAATAAAAATGGTACTTTTTAGTAATAATAGTAATAATCATAATGATATTTAAAATTATAATCTTTTTACTAATTATGATAAAAATGATATTAATAAAATACTAATACTAATATTAACAATAATAGAATACTAATAACATTAATAATATTAATAATGTCTAATACTAATACTAACCATAATAACTAATATTATAACTTTACTACTAGCTACAACAACGATGATATTAACAATAATAATAAGGATAAATAAAATGTATTAATTTCAGTATTATAATTTTGATAATATTAATAACACCAATATTAATATTAATAATAATGATGAATAAAATAATAATTTAATATCTATAATTAAGCTTGTAAATATATTAATACTATAATTTATTAATTATGTATATATACTTATATTTAAATTTTTACATATTTGTTATACACAATTGTTCGTGAATCGTCGGGAGTGGTTAAAGGGTAGTTGATTACATGAATATAGATTTCAAAATTTTCGAGACTCAACATTACAGATTTTTACTTATCGTGTCGGAACCATATAAAGATTAAAGTTTAAATTTGATCGGAAATTTCCGGGTCATCACAGTACCTACCCGTTAAAGAAATTTCGTCCCGAAATTTGATTGGGATGGTCATAAATGACAATAAGTATGTTTTCATGACTCATATGAGTTGATAAATAGAGTTTTATCATCATAGAGTATTATGGATAAAGCCATTTGATTTGGTGACGAGTACGAGTGAAGTTATCACCAAAGAGTGAAATGAGAAAATTAAGTTTCGTCATATCTTTTGACGTAGATAGGATTGATTTCCCAAGTTCAAGAGATTTGGAGAAAATCTTCGTAATAAGATTTGATTCTTTGGTAATCAAGAGAATTAGGATCCATTTTAAATGCGATCATATGTTTTGATTGCTCTGTCGGATATCTTACTATAAATCCTCCCCCTTATTTCCATATCTCACATCTTCTATTCTTTCTCTTCAATTCATACTTTAAAACATTTGTCAATATGCTCCATCTCATTCTAATTCTTGATATACTCCTAACTTTCATATCTGTCATTCTTCTGTTTCATCTGCAGCCAGAAGATTTTATTTACTTCTACTATTATCTTGGGGTTATAGTGTTATTAATTTTTCCGTGCCTTTACGTAGCAATACGTATTGATATGCACGGTTTGTAATTTATGTGTTGTTGTCGAGCTTTATATTTTCTTTTATATTCAAGGGTTCCATACTTTTGTCTTCTCTTCCCGACTACAAGTCAAGCGAATAATGGTCCGGAATTCGTAGGTATGGATTTTTGTAACGAACATAGTTAATGTTCTAAGAATGAAATTGTAATGGCACGATCTTGATTTGATAAATTACCAGAATATTCGAAAAGATAGAACTATCAAGAAAATATGTTCTTACTATGTTTGGAGATTGAGTAGAATGTAAGAGTCGTGTAAATGGCACATGATGACGGTATGGTCTGTGAATCATCACGTTCCATTAGAAACTCAGCATGAACTACTGTAATATAATCACGTTGATCAAGTGTCATTATATTATACTAACTCATGCATCAGTTTCCAACACTACTTCAAAAACATTAGTATTTTAAATTCGAAGGTTCGCAGAATATAGAAACTAAAACAGTTTCCTCTTATGATATAATACGGATAGCGCAGAGAGATAATTGATATCGAACGAGAATATTTATGAAGATATCTTCAGAAATATTGAGAATATTAATAAAGAAAGGTACGATGATATCTTGGAATGTTAGAACTAAATTGTGATGAAGAAATTAATTCACGATGATTTAGAGCGGTTAAGGAGTAAGGTATTCGCTAAAGATTTCATTAGAAACAGAATCATCAGGATTCTTTAAATACATGGTTTGGTCCTTGTATTTGTCCTTGGTCTCCTTCATGTTTGCGCGATTCATTTTTCAGAACTCATAGATCTGATTCGTAAGTTAGAGTGCTTTTCAGAATTTCAGAATGGAAGATCATAATTCTAAAGGTTATATGTATACATATAACTGTTGATGTAGAAATATTGCGAGATTCGAAATACTGATTGCGGATTTTCGGTAATTGGTATGGCAATTCTCGTTATAAGATGTGAATGAGTATATGAATAGGTTTTAACGAACAACTATAATGGTTCTTCGGAGAGACTTAAGCCAATGAGTAATGAAGTTGCTGGTAAGTTTACTGCAAATTGTGGTAGGATATATATGATTCTCTGGTAACGTTGATGAAAGACAAACTTATATATCAAGGTTATAATAGAGTTTATTCGAACGAAAGGTCGATGTTAATTTGCTGGAGCTGTGACAAAATTAGCTAATTTGGAAAGGAATTGCAAAGTTATTTTTGATAATAACAACGTCAAAGGAGTTAGCACATATATGTGTTAAACGTTTACTCAGGTTCCGAGAGTTTTTAGGTGAATAACTATATGCATCAATCTTTTCTTCCGTAGATGAAGTGCGGTTGGTTCATCCTCTCGATTGAGGTATTTTCACGAATTACGAAAGGTTTGAACGCAGATTGTAATCGTCAATATACAAATGAGGTTTAAGATGAAATCAAGTGACAACTTGACGAATTGTTTAGTTTCATATGTTAGAATCAATATTTTAATTCATTTTAATTGTCCACTGTTGGTAGTCATCAGTTGATTAGTCCTCAGTTAGCTAGGAACAGTTAGCTAGGATTTTGTTAGCGTGGATTCTTAACAAAATTTCTCATAGTTAATTTGTTTGTTTCTAACAAATTTTATTCCGTCAAATGTTTCTTCATTATGCCACTTGTTGGATTCTAATAGGTCAAAATCCAAATATAAAATTGAACTTGGATAAAAATAGTTGTTCTTTGGTGAACGGGTACGTATATGTGTGAATTTGAGCAGTGTTGTTAATGACTGCTGAATCTGAATTGAAGAATGTACAGTGTAACTTATTAATGTGAAATATAAATATTCCTCGGGTATTACCTACTCGTTAAAATATTTTCACCATTAACAGTTTGTACAAAAGAATTTTTAATTACAATCTTTATGAAAACATATATACATATATATTTTCTTCGGATGTAATCATGGATTTAATGAGTTAATATGATATTAAACTCATTTGATTTTCAATTTGAGCTAGAATAAGTAATCTCTAAAACTATTAGGATCCACATATTCTTCGCAGAATATTAATGAAGTTATGGATCAATACTTCATTGTTAATTGTTGATGGTACTCCTTGGTATCCATGGTACGTATGATGTTGATGTTCGTAGAACAGATTGTGATGTTAAGGTGTGGGATACGGATATGATTGTTGGTGGTACAGTTGATGCCGGTAATGTTGCTGAAGCTGTTACATTTTGCATCATATTTCTCTAGGCTACAAGTCGGGTGTGAAGCTCGTTGACTTATTATTCCGGGATGATTGGCAGTCGGAACGAGCGGATGAATAAGGTTTAGAATTTTAGATAGAATATAATCATGGCGAGATATTCGGGTAATGAGAGTGAAAATGGTGTTTCTAATAGGTTCACCGGTAAGTGTTTCGGGCTCTTCGCCAAAAGATGAATTTGGTTGGTGGAAAGTATCGCCTTCTTCTCGTCTCCATTGATTAAGTCGACTACGAACTCATTAGATGAATTGGGGATGGCTGATTGATTGATTCATTCTGGTGACGCTGCTTTCGGAGCTGGAGTGGGACTCCATGTCAGAATTCGAGGGACTTGAACTAGTGGTGAGTTTCATTGCGTACGATTGAATAAAGGATTTTTCGATATGAAATGATTTTCGGATATCGGATGATATTCTAATTACATAGAATACCTATACATAGTACAGAAGATTCTGTAGATTATGAAGGAATTTACGAAATATATCAGGCAAAGTTTATAGCGACAGATACACTAAGATATGGATTAGCAGATACACTAAGATATGAATTTTTGTCTATACACTATTCATACAATCAATGCAGTAAGATGTGTCTAGACTAAGAATGATAAGCAGGTAATTTTTGACAAGAAATGATAAGCAAAACTTTTGACATGCAGACCAGGTTCAAGTCCAGACTCATTAATGTAACCTAACAACTACTAGGTCGAAGTCCAGACTCATTAATGCATCCTAACAACTAACTGTTAAGACACACTAATGCAGACTCACTAATGCATCCTAACAACTACCTGTTAGACACACTAATGCAGACTCACTAATGCATCCTAATAACTACTTGTTAGACACACTAATGCAGACCTGGTTCGCTAAGACCACCGCTCTGATACCACATGTCATACCCCGTCCAAAATCTTCCGAACGATTACAATAACATATGGTACCATCGCGATGAACGGACCTCTATATGCCTTGAATGACTCCATGTAATGTCTCTAGAATGAGCTAAATGCACAGCGGAAGATTTCTTTCATACCTGAGAATAAACATGCTTTAAAGTGTCAACCAAAAGGTTGGTGAGTTCATAGGTTTATCATAAAACAGTAAAATTCATCATTTTGATAGATCACAATATTTTCATTTTAGAGATAAAGTTACTCTCTCAAATCAGGTATTTCAGAGATAAAGTTACTATCTCAAATCAGATATTTCGGAGATAAAGTTACTATCTCAAATCAGGTATTTCGCAAACTGCATAAAGATAAAATCATTCTCTCGATACATAACATTCACTTTTCATTCATAGCTTTCATAGCTTTCAATACTTGGCTTGGTAACCGACCTTAACATATAATGCGCATAATATCCCCAAAACAGAACATCTCGTCTGTATAATAATCATATAAACCTCAAAGTACTAAACACCACGCCCACTAGCTCTTCCGTCTAGTGAACATTCTGGGTGGGGGTGTCAAACCCGGTAGCTACCTTTAGGATTCGCGTGAATTAGGGCCATACCCGATTCTAATTCTTAGGTTACTAAGCAATAATAATCACGGGAAAAATATTCATATCAATTGGTGGCAATTATCACGTCCACATAATTCAATGGTGGCAATCATCATGTCCACATAATTCATTCGAGGAATGTTTTACTTGTGTCTATCTCGTCAAATATTTATAAAAGCATTTCATGTATTCGCAGTTCAAAATATAATTCAAAAGCATTTAATAAAGTAGTTGTAAAAATAGCGCATGTATTCTCAGTCCCAAAATGTAAAGAGTAAAAGGGAATCAAATGAACTCACCTATTGTATTTTGTAGTAAAAATACATAATACGACATTGAACAATTGTAGGGTTGGCCTCGGATTCACGAACCTATATCGTTTGTATATTTATTAATATACATAATTGTAATCGAACAATATATATAAATTTATTAGTTATACATTTTTTATATTAATAATATATATGTTTCATATATTTATTTTGTTATATAAAATATTACTTTTCGTTATGTTATATGTGTTAAATATATTTTTATATATGTAAATATCATTTGTTTGTTAAAAATAGTAATTTTAGTAATACTACGATAAAAACGATAATAATCATAAGACTTAATATTACCAAATAAGGTATTATTGTTAATAATTATATTAGTGATATTGATAATGATATTTATAATTATAACGGTAAAAAATATAAATTTTTCTGTTAATGATAGTTTTAATAAAAGTAATAACTTTGAAAATTTTAAAATATAATGATACTTTACATTAATAATAAATTGATAATAATAATAATAACAGTGTTAGAAATAATAAATTTTATCATAACATCGTGTTAAATTTGTAACCTATATCTATAGTTCCTATAATTTAAAATTATAACAAATTTCATAATAATTATAATAATAATCATGTTTGTAACTATAATCATCATAAAAATTAGTAAATGATAATCTTTCTTTCTCATATTACCTATATTAGTAGTAATAATGATAATACCTAAAATTAACAATACTAGTAACAATAATAATAATATTTTGTAGTAATAATTATAGTAATAATAATAAGTGTAAATTAATAATATTAACATAATACTAATAATAAGAATACTTATATTAAGTGATAATATTTAGTAATGATAATCATAATCATAATTCATAATGACAATAATAATAATAATAATAATAATAATAATAATAATAATAATAATAATAATAATAATAATAATAATAATATTAATAATAATAATAATAATAATAATAATAATAATAATAATAATAATAATAATAATAATAATAATATAATAATAATAATAATAATAATAATAATTATTATTATTATTATTATTATTATTATTATTATTATTATTATTATTATTATTATTATTATTATTATTATAAGAATTTTAAAAGGAAGACTACCTTTAAAGCCTTAAATAAAAAGAATGCATCAAGTGAGGATCGAACCCAAGACCTCTCGTTAAATCAAAACACTGCTAACCATCAATCCACTTCCAGTTTTCTAATTAATGTTACGACCCAGATATATATGAACTGTTTCTGTTTTTAAACCGTAAAGCCCAACTGTAACTAGTTCTCGGCCCAACTGAATTTATAAGCTGGACCTCGGCCCAACATGTTGCTTCAGTCCAATAGCATGTTGGTTGTGGTTAGCTATTTAAAAAAAAATATGCTGCACGCTGGGATCGAACCTGAGTCACCTGGAATGAAAATGAGGGCATTAACCAGCTGAACTGTCTCGATTTTCTGTTATGTTATGCAATCATAACTTTAAACCTCTTCGTTCCATTTAAAAAAAATCTCATAATATTAATATAAATATAGGAAATTTTAATACTAAATAAAGTAATATCTATACCTAATAAAGAAGACGTGTGGGATCAACTACAGCTGTTGTTTCCATTAACTTTTCTTTTAAACCGAACCAAATAAGATTGTGGGGTGTAATCGACATAATTCCAATAGATTTATATCATCACTCTTTATTAATTCGTTCTTATCCTTCTTCCTCGCCGTCTCCTTCTTTTCATTATCATCATTGTATCATCAAGTGGGTTTCAATTGTTTTGTTTTGGTTTTAATTAAAATAACACGCAACAACAGTTCATGGCGTAACAGATGGGTTGTAATAGTTATTGGTTCGTTCGATAAATCACGGAAAGGAATAATAATAGCGAAACAATTCATATCAGGAAGGTTTTGTTCTTGGATTTTTTTACAGCAAGAACAAGTAAAATATGGTGGTTCTTCATCGTCATTATTCATCATCATCTTCATAGTTACTTCACTGTTTCAGGTGACGAGAGTGTGGTGGTTGTCGATGGTTATATAGGAAATAGAAACAAAAACTATTGCAGGAGAAGTTTACGATTAGAAATAGACAAGGAAGGGGGTAGTAGCAGTGACTTGTGATCGTAGGTTTTGGTGGTGTCAAAGAAGTCGAGGGTAGGAGAAGGATGGGGTTTGTTGGTGATCCAATAAGTGTAGCAATTTATATGTATATGCGTTGCATATAAAGCTATATATCTATAATGATAATAGATGTGATTGAAACATTAAAACAGAACCGAGATGGTGATTGTGCTTGTGGGTTTTCTTCTATAATCAATAATCACAAAAGGATTTCAAAGGTTGCAATGAACAAAGGTGATTGTGGGTTCTTGTGAGTGGCGGTTTAACGAAAATAAAAACAAACCAAGAGGAAGTGTTTTAGGGCATTTAGTTGTTGATTAGCAAAAGAAAAAGAAAGGAACCTGGTGGTTTTCTTTCATGGTTTAAGAGGAGAGAAGGCAACAATTTAGTTATAGTTAAATTGAATCAATTAACATTTGTTTTGTAACTTGATTGGCTCGACCAAAAAAATATTCTGTCAGATGAAGAATAGAGAAAGCAAAATTGACCCTCAACTGAATTTGTTTGGATGTGGAATCGATATTGACAGGAATCAGATCAAAATAAGAATCAAAAGATTTAGAAGAGATAGTGACAGGATTCTAATCAGTGAAAAAGGAAAGAAAGAAAAAAGAACTAAAAATAGAAAGGGATAGGAAACTGAATTGATTCTCTGTTTGTTAGATTTTTATCTGTAATTCATATTATTAATTAATAACTATGTTAATGTTAATTATAATGATAGTAAAATTACTAATAATAATAATAACAAAAATAATGATAGTATTAATGATAAACATAATTAATATTACTAATAATAATAATAATAATGAATAAGGTAATGAAAATAATGATAATGATAGTATTAAATAAAAATGGTACTTTTTAGTAATAATAGTAATAATCATAATGATATTTAAAATTATAATCTTTTTACTAATTATGATAAAAATGATATTAATAAAATACTAATACTAATATTAACAATAATAGAATACTAATAACATTAATAATATTAATAATGTCTAATACTAATACTAACCATAATAACTAATATTATAACTTTACTACTAGCTATAACAACGATGATATTAATAATAATAATAAGGATAAATCAAATGTATTAATTTCAGTATTATAATTTTGATAATATTAATAATACCAATATTAATATTAATAATAATGATGAATAAAATAATAATTTAATATCTATAATTAAGCTTGTAAATATATTAATACTATAATTTATTAATTATGTATATATACTTATATTTAAATTTTTACATATTTGTTATACACAATTGTTCGTGAATCGTCGGGAGTGGTTAAAGGGTAGTTGATTACATGAATATAGATTTCAAAATTTTCGAGACTCAACATTACAGATTTTTGCTTATCGTGTCGAAACTATATAAAGATTAAAGTTTAAATTTGATCGAAAATTTCCGGGTCATCACATAAAGTAGAGTAGAAGAATAAAGGATGACAAATGAGCCGATCAATAAAGGACGTAACTTCCAAGATTGCTGAACCAACCAATCTTCATCCGTTGGGGATACTCTTTTCTTCCCGTTACTAGCTCAATTCTAATTATGCCACATCCTAGCTTATCACTAAGTGTGGGATTCCAACTCAAATAAACACTAGACAAATATTCCCAAATCTTTAACTAAAACTCCTAAGTGTGGGTTACACTAGGAACATTGAGGACAATGTTCGTCTAAGTGTGGGATGTTGGTATAATCTTTTTAAGCTGTGTTAAATAACCCCATTACAAATATTTCGAGTTCTTAATCCAAATTTCAAAATTTTTAACAAGAGAAAGCCTTTCCGAAAAAGTATTTTTGAAAATCTGAAACGTTTGTAAATAAAATTAAGGCTTAAGTAAGGTAGTAATCTTGTTGGGACGAACCAAATCTCTAATAGAGCATTGCATGACTAGGCATTAACCTAAATTGATTATGGTGAGGCACCCAAATAAGACAAGCATTCATCTTTAATGCTTCACTATTTTCCGTTGAAAGTGCCGATATCTGTACTCAGAATCAGAACTTGCTCTAGATCTGCATTTCCTGGTAACAAAATGTGATTCGGTTATAATCAGAAGAGCTAGCCATTTTTCAAAATAAGCCATTCACACCTCCACTACTTCTACCACACCAACTCATCCACATCATCTTTACTATCATTCGAAAAATCCAGAAAATGAGATTCCTTCCAAAAACCCGATGTTATAAACCTCTCAAGTATCATGGAAAAGGTCTTGAAAAAGTTTACAGGCAAAAAGTTTCTCGAGATAAAATCTCCAAAAAAAAAATTCAAAGTTCAGAAAAAATGAGCAGAACTTATAAAGAGAAACGCCGAAGAAGAACTCCCGCTAATGCTAATCACTCCAAAGGAGAAAAGTTCAAAAGTGCTTCTCAAAAATATCAGCACTCCTATTTATTTTAGATTTTCCGAAATTCCGAAAAAAAGTCTTTAAAGACTAAATTACCCCTTTTCCCAACCTTAAAACAAATTCACCACCACTCCAAAATTCCTTTCCATCATTCCAATTGACAAATGACCTAGAAGCTATGGTTACTACCGTTTTCACATTAGTAGCAAGGATTTGAGTCTTTATCAAGCCTATGACGATAGGTGCAACATGACTGGCTATGAGTGAACTCATTTCTTAGATTTATAGGGAACCCTAAATACTTGAGTGATTTGAGTGACCCGTGAAAGCTAGCCTAAGTCATGTAACTTCCTCGCATGCTTGCAGAGATAGTTTCAACCCTAACATAGATAACTCACCTTATCTTTCGCTCTTGTAATAAAAAGCAAACCTCTTAGGCAATTAGAAAAAAATCTCCAAAAAGATTTCTTAAGGTAAAAAACGAGAAGTTTGCTTGAAGACAAGCAAAATCTAAGTGTGGAATATTTGATATCGGCTAAAAAGTCACGTTTTCACTCCGGTATTGAGGTCCAAAAAAAATAAAGTTCCAAGCTTTATCGTTAAAATACCATCTTCAATAGTTAAAATTGAAGAACAAGTGATTACGAAGATTGTGCAAAAAGAATCAAGAGAATCAGAGCTAAAACGAAGATTCTAGAGCGAAAACAGTGAAAGACCAGAAATCAAGTTACGATCCAGTAAATTCAGCAAACCAGGGCAGGCCAGACGGCTTGCCAAACGCTTGCCAAATGGCCTGCCACTAGGGAAAACGGCCTGCCACACAACCAAGGCAAACGAGCACAACAAACGGGCCACCTGGTCAAACGGGCTCTACAAACGGCTTGCCAAACCGCCTGCCAGCCGTTGGTAGGCAAATTTTAAGTCTATTTAAAGGGAATTTGTCATCCATTTTTACACACACTTCAATTCAGTTCTTTCTCTCTCTTTCTACAATATTAGTTATACTTTCAAGGTCTTCGACTCCGTACGGGAAATCTAGTACCCGGAGAAGAACGCTGAAGATTGTATTAGGAGCGGTCTGGAGTTTGAAGTTGTCAATTTTGTATTCAGAACTCGTTTAATCTACATGTACTTCTATCCTTTGTCTTTATATAATGTTTTTCATTATTATGCTTTGTGATATTGTTTCTATGATTAGCGAGTAGTTATCTTTAGTGTATGCTATGATATAGTCAGTTATAATGAAGAATAATATTATGGCTTGTGTATGCTGTCAAGATGCTTTCTGATTATGCTTTAAACTCAATCGCTTTTCCAACTAATAGAACGTAGTTATTGGCTCTGTCATTGGGAAGTCGCGAACACCGATTCATAGTACACTATCTGTGTCACCCCTTGGTAAGAGAAGTCTATCGAATACAATGTAAGTTTGACTGAGGCACACCGGTTGTAGTAACCCCTTGGTAAGAGAAGTCTATCGAATACAATGTAAGTTTGACTGAGGCACACCGGTTGTAGTAAGTCCATCTAGCTTTGGATTCCGATTGAGGACTCTTTCATAGTGAAACATCTAACTAGACCCCTAGTACATTGTCGGTCCTAGACCATGCTAGTGTAGTCACCAAGAATATAAACTTCGTACGTGCATGCTAAAGCACAACAGTTGTTGTAAGCTGTACCTCTGCTAAGTAAGGCCATGGAACCCGGTTAGTGCTGATCAGTACATTTCACCATAACGCGATCTCAAGCATTGCACCCCGCTTGAGGGATTCTTGGTTAATTAAGGAACTGTTTGTTTAAACACATAAAGGATTGTTCCGTAAGGATAATCAAACGTGTTCATTGAAGTCAAAACCCGACTTGGCCATGGTGTTCTTTATGGTTGAACTCTTTTAAGGGTCTAACTATTCTTTAAACCCAATCATTAACGAAAGCATCGAAGCACATCACGTCTCTCGGATATGGCAAACCCTGTATTCTATTATTCTTAAGAAAGTTTAGACCATTGTGGAAAGTTAATACGTCACCCAACCGAGTTGCTCAATTGGATGAGCCCTCTAAACGTGTATGCCTGTAGTCAGACTGTACGGGCTTTGGGGGTATGGGACGTTACTATCTATTCAGAATCTTCAAGCCTATCGTATTACCCAGTGACATGTCTAATGACAGGGGTGTTTAGGACCAGTGTAATGAATACAAGATCACTACATATTCATGAGCCAACATTCCATAATCTCGGTAAAGTAACTGATGAAATCATAGCATGTGCTTGTTTTAACCTTATCTGAATTACAAATTTTATCGCATTTACTTTACTTTATCTTATAAACTAGAAAATCCAAAAATTAGGTAACAAACCACTACTCCTTCACATTAGGATTATCTTAAGCTTACTTATAGGTTCGATTCTACTGATATCTAAAAAATACAATCCTGGGTCATATTTCCCTTACTCTTAATAAGGATTGGAAAGATTTAGGCCACGCTAAATATAAATTTAAAACTATTGATCGCTACCTTGATCAGGTGATTCTGACGCCGTACGACCTAATGACACTGCATAAATAAAACTGTCCTTTCGACCGTATCATTATGGCAGCATCAATAATATACTTGCTTGATTTTGGTGTGGTTTAGTGTTACTGCATGTGTTGGGGTTCACTAGAGTGCTACCACGTGTGTTGGGGTTAACTCAAGATCATGTGGCGACACCACAGAAGTCTTATAGTGAAACACGTGTCGTATCACCATGAGGTAAGTGCAAAACGTGTGTCGTGTCACTAACGGTTGTTATGAACGATCGGTGGTTCTTCTAACGAACCACCCCTTATGCTAATGGTTAACCATAATGTGTTGGGCTATTATATATTGTGTCTAGCATGCTATTGCAGATTACTTGTGCTAGGTGGTTGTGATGCTTTGTGTTTATGCATATGTAATGATTGTGTGGTAAATCAAGTTGGTAAGTTGTATGTAGACTTGTAAACTTATTCTTCTCACTAAGATTTCTAACCCTCGTTGTTTTTACTATTTTTATAGATTGTGGGGCACCTCGAAGGACAAGGGTAAGGGGTTGGCTTATCTTTCACGTTGGTTGACTTGGGAAGATGCTTTTGGTAAATGGTCTCGATGGTCATGCTCAACTTTTGGTCATTTTGGTGTAACGGGTCGTATTATACACTTTGCTAAAATTTTGGGACTTGAGTACCCGATGTTGTGGACATGTAAACATTGTTGTATTTTTGCTTATAATCAAAGATTTGGTCGGTAACGATCTTGTGTTTGGGTCTTTAATAAGAAAATGGCAGCTCCAGTTCCAGTGAAGTGAAGTGCCGCTCCAAAAGCTGGCTCGCTGCTCCACATAAAGGGATTTGAATCCCGAGAGTAAACTGAGAATTGGGCATCTGGTGCAGTGAGATGGAGCGTCGCTCCAATGGCTTGTGCCAGGTGACTGTACAAAAAAATGGCATTGGTTTTCGGTATTAGGTTGGGGACATTTTAATATCGCCGAAAAAGTAGGATCAGACGCTACCTTTTATTACACAGAAAGCGAAAAAAGTTGAAACCACCGGCGAGATGTCGGTGGTTGAACGTCCGTACAGCCGAAGAGCTATAAAATAGTGCCGGTTTATAGATCTAGAAGATGAGAAGATGGGATTGATGAACCGATGAAGAAGAAAGATGAAGAAAAAGGTTACGTACGGAGAGAAAAATTAAGAGAGAGAGAAGCAAAGATTTACCACATATATGTTTTTAATTGTTGAGTATTGTTCCTTACATTCTCTTAGATTATCGCAATGGAAGGAAACAAAAAGACTTGCCTTAGATCCTCTAAACAGGTTGAGGCTACTACGATTGAAACAACCAAGAAATGGAAAAGAAAACAGTTCGTTGCTCCCAATACCATGAGACAGGTGAGTTTAACAAATAAACGAGTTATTATTAAACCTAATGTCTCCAAAGCATTATCCTCAAAAATTCCATATACAAAAGGGCCAAGAAAGTGATACGAGGCTGAGGGTAAAAAAAGTAAAGTTTAAGATGGACCAAGAGTTAGATATGGTGAGTTCATATTAACTATTTCATTATGTATTATTTACGAAACATTCATCATTAAATATACACTCAGTTGAATACTTTTTTTTGTGTAACTTTTTTCCAACTGCAGAGGTTATTGAAGATCAAAATTTTGACAAAAATTTTGAGTCCAGACCCAAGCAAGCTACACATGAAGAAGGTATAGTTGGAAGTCTTAGAGATGAGAAAATGGATACGGAGCTTGAATATGAAGCACACGATGAAGACAAAGATAACATATATGGAAATGGCTATTATGAAGATCTTGAAGAGCATCAACAACGACAAATTGAAGAAGGTTTAATTGTTCTATATTGCTTGATACGCTTGATTCTTTTTATTATGTTAAATGATGTATTCTAACTTTCATTTTCTTTTACTGTTATATGCATGCCAATTATGCGAGTAAAGAATTATATGTGAATGATACAAGTGTGAGAGATGAGCAGCAAACCAGACAAGAACAAGATGAACCAGGTAATTTTTTTTTTCTAATTTGGTTTGTTTATTTGATTTGTATTGCGGATTGTTTAGTATACATTTGTAAATCAAGTGCACATATTTTGTAGTTAAACAAGTCGACAGAGTTAGAGTACTGACACTGATGCAAAAAATTTGGTAACAGAAGCCATGTGTTCGAATTCATGTAGTTTTAAATGAACATGGACAGCCAATTGGTCCTAACAGTAGTAAACTCACCCATTTTATTGTTCACTTATCGCGGAGTTACCAGTATTGTCCAATTTATAGACCGTGGAATAAAGTTATATCCAAAAAAAGAGAAGCTGTTGAAGTTGTTAAGGCTACATATTTTAAAATCTTTGTGATAATAAGCCTTTTTTTCATCTCATGTGATATGTTTTTTCTTTTATAATTTGCAGTCAAAGTTTGATATTCCACTAACTGCTGATTCTTGGATACTCCAATCATTTGGGCGCAAAATGAAAAATTAGAGGGTGAGATTGAAGGACTATTACTTTAACCCGTCTGTATCAATGGAGGTTCAATTGAAGTCACCACATCTAGAACTGACCAAAAGACATTGGAGAAGACTTCTTGAATATTGGAGTAGATAAAATGTGATGTTATGAAATATTCTTACACTTGGTGTAACTTTTTTATATTGTTTTATTTTTATATTAGGATATTTGGTATATATTTTTTTCGGAGATGAGCAAAAAATAAATAAAGCCAATAGGGCTAACAAGAAGTTTTGCAAGAATTCGTGAAAAACTGGATGTAATATCATGGAGAAATTATTTATAGTATAGCTTTTGAATATAAATTGTTAATAGTTAACTCGTTTTTACTCATTGCAGGCGAGTTTGGGAAGAGAACCAACTAAGGTGGATATGTTTAAGATGTGTTTTTCAAATTGAAGTGGTGAAAGTGAAGCAGCTCGTTCAATTGTAAGTAATTTTACAAACATAATATTATGTTGTATATAAAATAAACAAAAGTGGATCA
The DNA here is from genome assembly GCF_046630445.1 of Rutidosis leptorrhynchoides. Classification (NCBI taxonomy): domain Eukaryota; kingdom Viridiplantae; phylum Streptophyta; class Magnoliopsida; order Asterales; family Asteraceae; genus Rutidosis; species Rutidosis leptorrhynchoides. Next base: position 207,545,845 of record NC_092333.1, read on the forward strand.
AATATATCCTACACATGATATCAGTAGATGTATATTTATATGTTAATTAATCACCATAAACCACTTGTGAGGTTTTTGTTGCATTTGAAGTAGACTTCTAGTGACTTTTACCTTTGTGATATGTTCCAGCACTTCAGTTGAGTTATTTTATCATTAAGTTAATTAGTTATAGCTGACACTTCTAAGGGTAAGATAAAAAAAAGTGACAGATGTAAGGATGTTGATAATCTTTTAGCCAATTTATTTAAGGGAAATATTACTAGAGTCTTCAATTGATAGTGACCACTTGCTTTTCATTTGTCTTAATGTCGAAACCCCAAAATCTCAGTCTAGCATTAATACGTTAAGCATTGCATATATCGATATCTGGGTGTGATTGTGCTATACTATGATTGGGCATTTCATATATCAAATATCAGAGTAGAATCATGTCTTCTGGCATACCGAAATATGTTGCATGACATATATTTATATACCTCTTTAAATTTTATGTTTTTTTAAGCAGGAACAAATGAAAGAACTTATTGAGAAACTGGGTGATGGTTCAACTGATGCACCTGGACCAGATGATGTTTTTGCCAAGATGATGGGTCAACATAAATATGGTTCTGGCGAAACGTATGTTATCGAACATAAATCTGCTCAAATAGCAAAACTTATGTTGAGTGCTTGAGGGAGTATTTAAGAACGTTTACAGTTTTGATCTCTGGTCCGGTTTACCGTGAATAACCCTTATCGAGATGATGATCTACGAAAGGGTGATCAAAGCTACACCCACCATTGATGGAAGTTGCCGCAACAATGGCCACTAGAGGTGGTTGCATAGGGTTTATTGAAATGTCCCGTTCATATTGATTATAAACGTTCCATATTAATTGATTTCGTTGCGAGGTTTTGACCTCTATATGAGACGTTTTTCAAAGACTGCATTCATTTTTAAAACAACCATAACCTTTATTTTATCAATAAAGATTTTAAAAACATTAAGTAGATTATCAAATAATGATAATCTAAAATATACTGTTTACACACGACCATTACATAATGGTTTACAATAGAAATATATTACATCGACATATGTTTCTTGAATGCAATTTTTACACAATCATACAAACATGGACTCCAAATCTTGTCCTTATTTTAGTATGCAACAGTGGAAGCTCTTAATATTCACCTGAGAATAAACATGCTTTAAACGTCAACAAAAATGTTGGTGAGTTATAGGTTTAACCTATATATATCAAATCGTAACAATAGACCACAAGATTTCATATTTCAATACACATCCCATACTTAGAGATAAAAATCATTCATATGGTGAACACCTGGTAACCGACATTAACAAGATGCATATATAAGAATATCCCCATCATTCCGGGACACCCTTCGGATATGATATAAATTTCGAAGTACTAAAGCATCCGGTACTTTGGATGGGGTTTTTAAGGACCAATAGATCTATCTTTAGGATTCGCGTCAATTAGGGTGTCTGTTCCCTAATTCTTAGATTACCAGACTTAATAAAAAGGGGCATATTCGATTTCGATAATTCAACCATAGAATATAGTTTCGCGTACTTGTGTCTATTTTGTAAATCATTTATAAAACCTGCATGTATTCTCATCTCAAAAATATTAGATTTTAAAAGTGGAACTATAACTCACTTTCACAGATATTTCCTCCCTCGGAAATAAGACTTGGCCACGGATCGATTCATGAACCTATACAAATATGTACATATATATCAAAGTATGATCAAAATATAATTACAACCATTTTTATTATGTTTTAAAGATTTGAGTGTATTAAGTCAGCTGTCCTCGTTAGTAACCTACAACTAGTTGTCCACAGTTAGATGTACAGAAATAAATCGATATATATTATCTTGAATCAATCCACGACCCAGTGTATACACGTCTCAGGCTAAATCACAACTCAAAGTATATATATTTTTGAAATCAACCTCAACCCTGTATAGCTAACTCCAACATTACTGCATATAGAGTGTCTATGGTTGTTCCAAATAATATATATACAAGGGTCGATATGATATGTCAAAACATTTGCATACGTGTCTATGGTATCCCAAGATTACATAATATATTAGAATACATGTATAATACAATAAAAGTTAGCTAGGATATAATTTGTATAGATTTGTTACACATTTCCCGTAGCTAAAAAGATCAAAAAATATCCAATCTTGTTTTACCCATAACTTCTTTATTTTAAATCCGTTTTGAGTGAATAAAATTGCTATGGTTTCATATTGAACTCTAATTTAAGAATCCAAACATAAAAAGTATAGGTTTATAGTTGAAAATTTAAGTTACATGTCAATTACTAAAGAGGTAGTCATTTCCGTCGAAAGAACGACATCTTGATGACCATTTTGAAAAACATGCTTTCACTTTGAGTTTAACAAAGATTTTTGGATATAGTTTCATGTTCATATTAAAAATCATTTTCCCATAAGAACAACTTTTAAATCAAAGTTTATCATAGTTTTTAATTATCCAAACAAAAACAGCCCCCGGTTTACTACGACGGCGTATATCCGATTTTATGGTGTTCATCGTGTTTCCAGGTTTTAAATCATTAAGTTAGCATATCATATAGATATAGAACATGTGTTTAGTTGATTTTAAAAGTCAAGTTAGAAGGATTAACTTTTGTTTGCTAACAAGTTTAGAATTAACTAAACTATGTTCTAGTGATTACAAGTTTAAACCTTCGAATAAGATAGCTTTATATGTATGAATCAAATGATATTATGAACATCATTAATACCTCAATTTTTCTGGATAAAACTACTGGAAATGAGAAAAATGGATCTAGCTTCAAAGGATCCTTGGATGGCTTGAAAGTTCTTGAAGCAGAATCATGACACGAAAACAGTTCATGTAAGATTTTCACTCGAAATAAGATTGTTATAGTTGTAGAAATTGAATCAAAGTTTGAATATGAATATTACCTTGAATTAGAAAGATAACCTACTATAAATAACAAAGGTTCTTGATCTTAGATGATTACTTGGAATGGATTAGAAAGCTTGGAAGTAAACTTGCAAACTTGGAAGTATTCTTGATTTTTATGAAACTATACTTATGAAATTTATGAAGAACACTTAGAACTTGAAGATGGAACTTGAGAGAGATCAATTAGATGAAGAAAATTGAAGAATGAAAGTGTTTGTAGATGTTTTTGGTCGTTGGTATATGGATTAGATATAAAGGATATGTAATTTTGTTTTCATGTAAATAAGTCATGAATGATTACTAATATTTTTGTAATTTTATGAGATATTTCAAGCTAGTTGCCAAATGATGGTTCCCACATATGTTAGGTGACTCACATGGTCTGCTAAGAGCTGATCATTGGAGTGTATATACCAATAGTACATACATCTAAAAGCTGTGTATTGTACGAGTACGAATGCGGGTGCATACGAGTAGAATTGTTGATGAAACTGAACGAGGATGTAATTGTAAGCATTTTTGTTAAGTAGAAGTACTTTGATATGTGTCTTAAAGTCTTTCAAAAGTGTAAGAATACATATCAAAACACAACATGTATATACATTCTAATGGAGTCGTTAAGTCTTCGTTAGTCGTTACATGTAAGTGTTGTTTTGAAATCTTTAAGTTAACGATCTCAATTAATGTTGTTAACCCAATGTTTATTATATCAAATGAGATATTAAATTATTATATTATCATGATATTATGATGTATGAATATCTTTTAATATGATATATACATTAAAATATCGTTACAGCGATAATCGTTACATATAAGTCTCGTTTCGTAATTCTTGAGTTAGTAGTCTTGTTTTTACATATGTAGTTCATTGTTAACACACTTAATGATATATTTAAATATCATTTTATCATGTTAAATATAGTGTATCAATATCTTAATATGATACATATGTATTTAGTAGACGTTATCATAACGATAATCGTTATATATATCATTTCGAGTTTCTTAACTTAGTAATCTCATTTCTTATGTATATCACACATTGTTAATATAATTAGTGAGATACTTACTCATCATAATCTTATGTCAACCATATATATATGTCTATATATACCACAACATGTAGTTTTTACAATTTTGTAACGTTCGTGAATCGCCGGTCAACTTGGGTGATCAATTGTCTATATGAAACTTATTTCACTTAATCAAGTCTTAACAAGTTTTATTGCTTAACATGTTGAAAACATTTAGTCATGTAAATATCAATCTCAATTAATATATACAAACATGGAAAAGTTCAGGTCACTACAGTACCTACCCGTTAAATAAATTTCGTCCCGAAATTTTAAGCTGTTGAAGGTGTTGACGAATCTTCTGGAAATAGATGCGGGTATTTCTTCTTCATCTAATCTTCATGCTCCCAGGTGAACTCAGGTCCTCTACGAGCATTCCATCGAACCTTAACAATCGGTATCTTGTTTTGCTTAAGTCTCTTAACCTCACGATCCATTATTTCGACGGGTTCTTCAATGAATTGAAGTTTTTCATTGATTTGGATTTCGTCCAATGGAATAGTGAGATCTTCTTTAGCAAAACATTTCTTCAAATTCGATACGTGGAAAGTGTTATGTACAGCCGCGAGTTGTTGAGGTAGCTCCAGTTGGTAAGCTACTAGTCCGACACGATCTATAATCTAAAATGGTCCAATGTACCTTGGATTTAGTTTCCCCCGTTTACCAAATCGAACAACGCCTTTCCAAGGTGAAACCTTAAGCATGACCATTTCTCCAATTTCAAACTCTATATCTTTTCTTTTACTATCCGCGTAGCTCTTTTGTCGACTCTGGGCGGTTTTCAATTGTTGTTGAATTTGGATGATTTTCTCGGTAGTTTCTTGTATTATCTCCGGACCCGTAATCTGTCTATCCCCCACTTCATTCCAATAAATCAGAGACCTGCACTTTCTACCATAAAGTGCCTCAAATGGCACCATCTCAATACTAGAATGATAACTGTTGTTGTAGAAAAATTCTGCTAACGGTAGGTGTCAATCCCAACTGTTTCCAAAATCAATAACACATGCTCGTAGCATGTCTTCAAGCGTTTGTATCGTCCTTTCGCTCTGCGCATCAGTTTGTGGATGATAGGCAGTACTCATGTCTAGACGAGTCCCCAATGCTTGTTGCAACATCTGCCAGAACCTTGAAACAAATCTACCATCCCTATCAGAGATAATAGAGACGGGTATTCCATGTCTGGAGACAACCTCCTTCAAATACAATCGCGCCAACTTCTCCATTTTGTCATCTTCTCTCATTGGCAGGAAGTGTGCTGACTTGGTGAGACAATCAACTATTACCCAAATAGTATCATAACCACTTGCAGTGCTTGGAAATTTAGTAATGAAATCCATGGTAATGTTTTCCCATTTCCATTCCGGGATTTCAAGTTATTGTAGTAGACCTGATGGTTTCTGATGTTCAGCTTTGACCTTAGAACACGTCAAACATTCTCCTACATATTTAGCAATATCGGCTTTCATACCCGGCAACCAAAAGTGTTTCTTGAGATCTTTATACATCTTCCACGCTCCGGGATGTATTGAATATCTGGTTTTATGTGCTTCTTTAAGTACCATTTCTCTCACATCTCCAAACCTTGGTACCCAAATTCTATCAGCCCTATATCGGGTTCCGTCTTCCCGAATATTAAGATGTTTCTCTGATCCTTTGGGTATCTCATTCTTCAACTTTCCTTCTTTTACAACCCCTTGTTACGCCTCCTTTATTTGAGTAGTAAGGTTAGTACGAATAATTATATTCATAGCTTTTACCCGTATAGGTTCTCTGTCCTTTCTACTCAAAGCGTCGGCTACCACATTCACCTTCCCCGGGTGGTATCGAATCTCAAAATCATAATCATTCAACAGTTCAATCCACCTGCATTGTCTCATATTCAGTTGCTTCTGATTAAATATATGTTGGAGACTTTTGTGGTCGGTATATATAATACTTTTGACTCCATATAAATAATGCCTCCAAGTCTTTAATGTAAAAACAACAGCACCCAATTCCAAATCGTGAGTTGTATAATTTTACTCGTGAATCTTCAATTGTCTAGACGCATAAGCAATCACCTTCGTTCGTTGCATTAATACACAACCGAGACCTTGCTTTGATGCGTCACAATAAATCACAAAATCATCATTCCCTTCAAGCAATGACAATATAGGTGCCGTAGTTAGCTTTTTATTCAATAACTGAAACGCCTTCTCTTGTTCATCCTTCCATTCAAATTTCTTCCCTTTATGTGTTAATGCAGTCAAGGATTGTGCTATTTTGGAGAAATCTTGGATGAATCTTCTGTAGTAACCAGCCAATCCTAAAAATTGACGTATATGCTTCGGAGTTTTTGGGGTTTCCCACTTTTTAACGGTCTCGATCTTTGCCGGGTCCACCTGGATACCTTCTTTGTTCACTATGTGACCGAGGAATTGAACTTCTTTCAACCAAAATGCACACTTTAAAAACTTAGCGTACAGTTTTTCTTTCCTCAATACTTCTAGCACTTTTCTCAAATGTTCTTCGTGCTCTTGATCATTCTTTGAGTAAATAAGTATGTCATCGATGAAAACAATGACAAACTTGTCAAGATATGGCCTACACACTCGGTTTATAAGGTCCATGAACACAGCTAGTGCGTTAGTCAATCCAAACGGCATAACCATAAACTCGTAATGACCATAACGCGTCCTAAAAGCAGTTTTTGGAATATCATCCTCCTTTACTCGCATTTGATGATATCCAAAACGTAAATCGATTTTCGAATAAATCGACTAGCCTTGTAGTTGATCAAATAAGTCGTCAATTCTCGGCAGTGGATAACGGTTTTTTTATGGTAAATTTATTCAACTCTCTATAGTCAATACACAACCTAAATGTACCATCATTCTTCTTGACAAACAAAACAGGAGCTCCCAATGGTGATGTGCTTGGTCGAATGAAATCACGTTCGAATAATTCTTGCAGTTGGCTTTGCAGTTCTTTCATCTCGCTGGGTGCGAGTCTGTAAGGAGCACGAGCTATTGGTGCAGCTCCTGGTATAAGATCTATTTGAAATTCAACAGATCGATGTGGAGGTAGTCCCGATAATTCTTTCGGAAATACATCGGGAAATTCTTTTGTGACGGGAACATCATTGATGCTCTTTTCTTCAGTTTGTACTTTCTCGACGTGTGCTAGAACAGTATAGCGACCTTTTCTTATTAGTTTTTGTACCTTCAAATTAGTAATAAGATGTAGCTTCGTGTTGCCCTTTTCTCCGAACACCATTAAGGGTTCTCCTTCTTCTCGTACAATGCGAATTGCATTTTTGTAACATACGATCTCTGCTTTCATCTCCTTCAGCCAGTCCATGCCAACTATTACATCAAAACTCCCTAACTCTACTGGTATCAAATCAATCTTAAATATTTTGCTACCCTGTTTAATTTCTCGATTCCGGCATATATAATCTGCCGAAATTAATTTACCGTTTGCTAATTCGAGTAAAAATTTACTATCCAACGGCGTCAATGGACAACTTAATTTAGCAAAAAAATCTCTACTCATATAGCTTCTATCCGCACCCGAATCAAATAAAACGTAAGCAGATTTATAGTCAATAAGAAATGTACCCGTAACAAGCTCCGGGTCTTCCTGTGCCTCTCCGAATTAATATTGAAAACTCTTCCGCGGCCTTGTCCATTCGTGTTCTCCTGGTTCGGGCAATTTCTAATAATGTGGCCCGGTTTTCCACATTTATAACAAACTACATTGGCATAACTTGCTCCGACACTACTTGCTCCGCCATTACTCGTTCCGACACCATTTGTTCCTTTCGTTCTGTTAACCCCTGGTCCGTAGACCTCACACTTCGCCGCGCTATGACCATTTCTTTTACACTTGTTGCAAAATTTAGTGCAGAACCCTGAGTGATACTTTTCACACCTTTGGCATAGCTGCTTCTGATTGTTGTTTTTGTTGTTGCAGTTGTTATTGTTGTTGGGATGATTGTTGTAGTAGTTGTTGTTCTTGTTGTTGTGCTGTTTGTTGTAGTTGCGATTGTTCGGATAGTTGTTATTGTTTTGGTGACTCTTATCACCGTTTTCCTCCCACTTTCTTTTGACTAGCTTCACGTTGGCCTCTTCGTCCGCCTGTTCTTTAATTCTTCCCTCAATCTGGTTCACTAGTTTGTGAGCCATTCTACATGGCTTTTGTATGGAGGCAGGCTTGTGTGAACTTATATCTTCTTGGATTCTCTTCCTCATCTTCGAACGCTCTCGGACACAATAGGCACAATTCTGTGAATCATTTTTCATACGAAGTAATATCGAATCCCTGTGTTCGTAACCCTCTAAGTTCTGACTTGAGCTTATTGACCTCGGTTCTGGGATGGTACTTCTCGTTCATCAAGTGCTTGAATGCTGACCACGGTAGCGCATAAGCAACATCTTGTCCCACTTGCTCTAGATAGGTATTCCACCATGTTAACGCAATACCTGTGAAAGTATGCGTAGCGTACTTCACTTTGTCTCCTTCAGCACACTTACTTATGGCAAACACCGATTCAACTTTCTCGGTCCACCGTTTCAATCCGATTGGTCCTTCAGTCCCATCAAATTCTGAAGGTTTGCAGGCAGTGAATTCCTTGTAGGAGCATCCTACACGATTTCTTGCGCAATTAGCTGTATTGCTAGATTCAGAGTTATTGTTGGTATGTAGCGCGGCCTGTACTGCGGCTATGTTTGAAGCAAGAAAGGCGCGAAATTCCTCTTCGCTCATATTCAAGGTGTGTCGAGTAGTCGGTGCCATTTCCTTCAAATAAGTCAAATGAAACAATTTAATCATACAGAATATTAAGAGTAGTCAATAGTATCTCGTAGCATAATATGAACTCATTTATAAAAGCTTTTTCTTCATATTAGCGTTTTATAAGTTTAAATTCGAGTACTACCTACCCGTTAAGTTCATACTTAGTAGCTAATATACAATTCAACTACTACAATTCCATATGAAAAACTGATTATAATAATATATCACATATAAATATTCTTCAAACTTACAACTTCGCTATATTACATATAACATGAAATATAGTACACTATGATACAGGACAGTTTTGAAGATAAATCTAGTTAATACGCAAGTTGTTCAGCAAAGGAAATAAAGACACATAATTCATAAGTCCAGAAACAAGTCATGCATTCTAGTTTTACTAAGACGACTTCCCATCCTTGGTCTTGTGGAAAATAACCGTTATGACCATTAGCTAGGCAGCATGTTGTAATGTCGTCAAAAGGACGAGGGTTTCGTAATGTCCAACAGCCCCGTAATAATCTAAAAACCTTGGTTCTCACCCCAACTACTGAATCCGTCACTTGTGGGAAAGTTTTATTTAAAAGCTGCAATCCGATGTTCTTTTTCTCACTTTGGTAAGAAGAGAACATCACTAACCCATAAGCATAACATGCTTCTTTATGTTGCATGTTAGAAGCTCTTTCTAATTCATGAAATCCTATGTTGGGATATGTTGAGTCAAAATAGGTTCTTAACCCGTAGCGTAAAATTGCATTTGGGTTCCCCGCATTTAACGCTTTAAAGAAAACACGGCGTAACTTAAAGTCTCCCCATTGTGATATACCCCACCTATCAAAGGAAAGCCTTTTATAAACTAAGGCATTTCTGGAAAGTCTTTCAAATGTTTGACAAGTTAATTTCGCCATAACTAAATGTGCTGATGAATTCTGACCGACTCTAGACAAGATTTCCTCAATCATATCCTCTGGTAGGTCTTCTAAAATATTAGGTTGTCTACCCTTAACGTCCATTTTGTTTTTATACTGTAAAATAGACAAGGATTAGATTCGTAATAACAAGCAATACAAGCAATTTTTACATATAACATAAAAGTACAAGCACACTACAATACATTTATTACACAACATGCTTACACCCCTCTAATCTGAATCACTGGTTTCTTCTTCTTCGGACTTGGTTCTTTTTCCTAATCTTCTAGGGATATATGATGTTCCTCTAATACGAGTCGTCATTTTCCACATTGGTTTAGAAAAACCTGGTGGTTTAGAGGTTCCCGGGTTATTGTCACGATATTGAAAATACGGGTGTTGACGGTACATATAAAGTTCATCGGAGTCGGAATCAGATTTCTCTATTTTGATGCCTTTTCCCTTATTATTTTCTTTTGCCTCATTAAATTGGGTCGGGGTAATTTCTATAACATCATCGGAATCCTCATCAGGATCCGATTCATCGGAAAATTGGTAATTTTCTCAATATTTTGCTTCCTTAGCGGAAACACCATTGACCATTATTAACTTTGGTCCATTGGTTGAGGATTTTCTTTTATTTGACCGGTTTTCTGTGGTTCCTACTATTCCCCCCTCCGGAACCTCTTCTTCTTCCGGTTTGTCTTCTTCTGGTTCCTCTTCTTCCGGTTCCTCTTCTTCTAGTAGCGTTTCCTCTTCTTCCGGTTCTTCGGGAACTTGTGAATCTTGCCAATATATATTTGACTCTTCGTTATTATTAGGTGAGTCAATGGGATTTGTGCTAGAGGTAGACATCTATCACACAATATCAAACATGTTAAGAGATTAGTATATCACATAATATTTACATGTTAATAATATATAATTTCCAACAAAAATGTTAAGCAATCATTTTTAAAGAAAACACGGTCGAAGTCCAGACTCACTAATGCATCCTAACAAACTCGATAAGACACACTAATGCAAATTTTTTTCTGGTTCTCTAAGACCAATGCTAGGATACCAACTGAAATGTCCCGTTCATATTGATTATAAATGTTCCATATTAATTGATTTCGTTGCGAGGTTTTGACCTCTATAAGAGACGTTTTTCAAAGACTGCATTCATTTTTAAAATAACCATAACCTTTATTTTATCAATAAAGGTTTTAAAAACATTACGTAGATTATCAAATAACAATAATTTAAAATATACTGTTTACACACAACCATTACATAATGGTTTACAATAGAAATATATGACATCGACATATGTTTCTTGAATGCAATTTTTACACAATCATATAAACATGGACTCCAAAACTTGTCCTTATTTTAGTATGCAACAGCGGAAGCTCTTAATATTCACCTGAGAATAAACATGCTTTAAACGTCAACAAAAATGTTGGTGAGTTATAGGTTTAACCTATATATATCAAATCGTAACAATAGACCACAAGATTTCATATTTCAATACACATCCCATACATAGAGATAAAAATCATTCATATGGTGAACACCTGGTAACCGAAATTAACAAGATGCATATATAAGAATATCCCCATCATTCTGGGACACCCTTCGGATATGATATAAATTTCAAAGTACTAAAGCATTCGGTACTTTGGATGGGGTTTGTTAGGCCCAATAGATCTATCTTTAGGATTCGCGTCAATTAGGGTGTCTGTTCCCTAATTCTTAGATTACCAGACTTAATAAAAATGGGCATATTCGATTTCGATAATTCAACCATAGAATATAGTTTCACATACTTGTGTCTATTTTGTAAATCATTTATAAAACCTGCATGTATTCTCATCCCAAAAATATTAGATTTTAAAAGTGGAACTATAACTCACTTTCACAGATATTTCCTCCCTTGGAAAAAGACTTCGCCATGGATCGATTCACGAACCTATACAAATATGTACATATATATCAAAGTATGATCAAAATATAATTAAAACCATTTTTATTATGTTTTAAAGATTTGAGTGTATTAAGTCAGTTGTCCTCGTTAGAAACCTAGAACTAGTTGTCCACAGTTAGATGTACAGAAATAAATCGATATATATTATCTTGAATCAATCCACGACCCAGTGTATACATGTCTCAGGCTAAATCATAACTCAAAGTATATATATTTTTGGAATCAACCTCAACCCTGTATAGCTAACTCCAATATTACTGCATATAGAGTGTCTATGGTTGTTCCAAATAATATATATACATGGGTCGATATGATATGTCAAAACATTTGCATATGTGTCTATGGTATCTCAAGATTACATAATATATTAGAATACATGTATAATACAATATAAGTTATCTAGGATATGATTTGTATAGATTTGTTAAACATTTCCCGTAGCTAAAAAGATCAAAAATATCCAATCTTGTTTTACCCATAACTTCTTCATTTTAAATCCGTTTTGAGTGAATCAAATTTCTATGGTTTCATATTGAACTATAATTTAAGAATCCAAACAGAAAAAGTATAGGTTTATAGTCAGAAATTTAAGTTACATGTCAATTACTAAAGAGGTAGTCATTTCCGTCGAAAGAACGACATCTTGTTGACCATTTTGAACAACATACTTTAACTTTGAGTTTAACCAAGATTTTTGGATATAGTTTCATGTTCATATGAAAAATCATTTTCAAAGAATAACAACTTTTAAATCAAAGTTTATCATAGTTTTTAATTATCCAAATCAAAACAGCCCCCGGTTTCACTACGACGGCGTATATCCGATTTTATGGTGTTCATCGTGTTTCCAGGTTTTAAATCATTAAGTTAGAATATAATATAGATATAGAACATGTTTTTAGTTTATTTTAAAAGCCAAGTTAGAAGGATTAACTTTTGTTTGCAAACAAGTTTTGAATTAACTAAACTATGTTCTAGTGATTACAAGTTTAAACCTTCGAATAAGATAGCTTTATATGTATGAATCGAATGATGTTATGAACATCATTACTACCTTAAGTTTTCTGGATAAAACTACTGGAAATGAGAAAAATGGATCTAGCTTCAAAGGATCCTTGGATGGCTTGAAAGTTCTTGAAGCAGAATCATGACACGAAAACAGTTCAAGTAATAAATTTTCACTCGAAATAAGATTGTTATAGTTGTAGAAATTGAATCAAAGTTTGAATATGAATATTACCTTGAATTAGAAAGATAACCTACTGTAAATAAAAAAGGTTCCTTGATCTTAGATGTTTACTTGGAATGGATTAGAAAGCTTGGAAGTAAACTTGCAAACTTGGAAGTATTCTTGATTTTTATAAAACTATACTTATGGAATTTATGAAGAACACTTAGAACTTGAAGATGGAACTTGAGAGAGATCAATTAGATGAATAAAATTGAAGAATGAAAGTTTTTTTAGGTGTTTTTGGTCATTGGTATATGGATTAGATATAAAGGATATGTAATTTTGTTTTCATGTAAATTAGTCAAGAAATGATTAGTAATATTTTTGTAATTTTATGAGATATTTCATGCTAGTTGCCAAATGATGGTTCCCACATGTGTTAGGTGACTCACATGTGCTGCTAAAAGTTGATCATTGGAGTGTATATACCAATAGTACATACATCTAAAACTCGTGTATTGTACGAGTACGAATACGGGTGCATACGAGTAGAATTGTTGATGAAACTGAACGAGGATGTAATTGTATGAATTTTTGTTAAGTAGAAGTACTTTGATATGTGTCTTGAAGTCTTTCAAAAGTGTAAGAATACATATCAAAACACACCATGTATATACATTCTAATGGAGTCACTAAGTCTTCGTTAGTCGTTACATGTAAGTGTTGTTTTGAAACCTTTAAGTTAATGATCTCAATTAATGTTGTTAACCCAATGTTTATTATATCAAATGAGATGTTAAATTATTATATTATCATGATATTATGATGTATGAATATCTTTTAATATGATATATACATTAAAATATCGTTACAACGATAATCGTTACATATAAGTCTCGTTTCGTAATTCTTGAGTTAGTAGTCTTGTTTTTACATATGTAGTTCATTATTAACACACCTAATGATATATTTAAATATCATTTTATCATGTTAAATATAGTGTATCAATATCTTAATATGATACATATGTATTTAGTAGACGTTATCATATCGATAATCGTTATATATATCATTTCGAGTTTCTTAACTTAGTAATCTCATTTCTTATGTATATCACACATTGTTAATATATTTAGTGAGATACTTAATCATCATAATCTTATGGCAACCATATATATATGTCTATATATACAACAACATGTAGTTTTTACAATTTTGTAACGTTTGTGAATCGCCGGTCAACTTGGGTGATCAATTGTCTATATGAAATTTATTTCATTTAATCAAGTCTTAACAAGTTTGATTGCTTAACACGTTGGAAACATTTAGTCATGTAAATATCAATCTCAATTAATATATATAAACATGGAAAAGTTCGGGTCACTACATTTATGTTCGTAGAACATACCTGTTACCGTAAGAGTGTTTTCTGGATGCAATCGTAAGTTTGAGTGTTACATAAAATGTTGTGTCGAGTGAAGGAAGTTAGGGGTGTATTTAAAATAAAACCCTAACCCTAGAATGCCTCATAATTAGGCTCTAGATCCTATCGGATAACAACCATAAATAACGGGTTTATAGTTGGGAAAGGATCACGTTTAATTATGGATAAAATTATATCCGATTGCTTTCGTGTACGCTAAGCAATACCCGTGTGCACACCTCCAATCAGATGTTATGGCAATATTCAGGACGAGAGCCATGCGCGTAGGTACGCATATCATTAAGTCCCCCCAGTTTAATATGATGTGCGATAACCATGGCGCATCATGTTAAACTACTACTTAGGAGTAATTAAAACAAAATAGCACATGCTTAATCTTATTTTTAAAAATAATAACCTTCAAGTAACCAAATCGTTTGGTCAAGATTTTATCATTAAGTGGCATTAATTACTGACAGAAGTTGTCAATCAAACGTCTGCTAATGCAGTCTTGTAAACAGCTGTTGTGCAGGAAATCATGATAGACTGTCAAATCAAGGCTTGCGTAACCACTAACCAATGCTAATCTGCACCACACCATAACCAAACCACCCAATAATTCTTATCGTTAATCGTTCATTTAACTTGTCATCTGAACAGATCATGACACATGTACGGTTCTTAACAAATTACGCGTATTGAAGCCCTAATTATTCCCGATTATAAATAGGACTCATTCTTTTCCCATTTAAGGTAAAAATTCAAAAATCAACCTCGTTTCCTTCTAGCTCTCAAAAATTCTCCGATCAAGTTCCGGCAATCACACAATTACTCAGGTCAGTTGACTCTTCGCTTAAATATTTTATCATGTCGACTTCCTTTACCAGTACTACCATTTTCCATGTTCATTCGATATCATCAACCATTGACCCAGAGTCAATGAAATGCGTTGTCGAATGGCATCCACCCATTGCCGACTTTAATCCCACCCTTCCAAAGGCAAACGAGCAAGCCTACAAACCACCCTCCCGCATGGTTGCTGTGTACAATCAAACCCTCGAGGTAGGGAACATTCGAATTCCTCCGACCACCTTTTTTATGAGAGTGTTGTCCGCTTACAATATAGGATTAGGTCAACTGCATCCGTACAGTGATACTCGATTATCCCTATTTGAGATGTGGCATTGGGCTAACAATTGAGAGCCCTCATTGGTAGTTTTTCAAAATATCTTCCGTTACCAAGTAAGCGGGCATGACTGGTACAACTTTTCCGATCGAGTTGGCTTCACCGCCTGTCAAAAGAAAGGTTTACAGATTTCCTGGAAAGATTCTTTTTATTTTGTTGATAACAAATTTGTTCCCCCTAAATTCGCCAACATCCTGCAATGGCACTCTGGTTTAAGCACTATTCTGAATAGACCCCCACCTATGGACCAGGCTAAGCATGAACTGTTCAACCTGTGCTCCGACAGAAAATTGAAACTTCGCATCTATCCAAACGAAGTCCTGTATCTTACCAAAGTGTCATCCTACTGGCTGTTTGTTGGTACCCAGCCGGTCATCATTCTTAAGGGAAAGGGTATATTCTATTTATTGCCTAAATCAATCAATTGGTGATTTACTTTAGTACATGCTAACCTTTGTGCGTTTTTTTGCAGTGATGAATGCTCGTGACATTCTTTTGGATGATGACTTTAAAGGTTATTCCACCAAGAAGGAATCTGTTGACCAAGATGCTATCACGAAGGATGATGATGCAATAATGAGCGAGGCAGGGGGATATGAGGCTACATTGAAGTGCCGCTGCTTTGTGCGCCTCAACCCTCCAGTCAAAAAGAGTAAAGCTGCAAATTCTTTCGGAGGTAAAATATAACTTAAATTATTTTTCTAAAGTTCATATCTTACGTTGCTTGTGCCTGATTGTGGAATTTTCGTGCCAGTTGTTAACATTGATGAGGAAGTGGAGCCTACTGTTTCTGCCACCACTCCATCTGTTGCCAATGCGCCCTATGTGCCCTCAGCTGCTAATGTTCAGCCAATCTCCCAGTTCCACTTGCTATGATTGCTCCTTCTTCAACTCCTGCCGCCGACCGAGCTACTGCCACCCCTTTTGTCTGAGTACCAATTTTAAATGACAATCGATACATTCCCATTCATGTGGATAACTTGGCTACTATTTTGAATGTGTCCAAGCACGTCACGCTTGAACAAAATCTGTATATGCATGGATGTGCTCCTGCCGTCATTAGGCAAGAGTTAGAAAAAATGACACCGGAACAAAAGCTAAATTTTGATACGTAGCTATCATTTTTAACATGGGCAAGGGACTGTGACAGGTTAAGCACTGAGCGCACTCATCGCGCAGATATCTACATGTTCGGGTAACTACATAAGAGGGTGCATGTTCTTGAAACACAGCTTAAAGTGGACAATGACGCGCTGAAAACAACTGAGGCCACCATTGAATCTTTGAAAAATGATAAGGTTGATCTTCTAACATCGTAGGTTGACTATGAAGAGGCGAACAGGGTGTTGAGAGAGGAGTTTGCAGTTGCTACCTCAAATGTTGATTTGCTAACCTTTGAGAAGAATGATCTTACCACCCAGGTTACTGAAGTATCTGCGAGCCTTAACGTCATTTGACGGACTTATGCAGATCTACGTGCGGCACTTCCAACCATTCCAACTCATGCACTAAGTGCCTCCACTGTTACAGAGCTTTACGCCTCCACTGTTACAGAGCTTTACTCACAAGCTCTTAAGGCGACCAAGGCATTATAGCGGGTGCGCTTCTGGGATCTGATCTCAAAGAGCATTGAAATTCATCTGTCATTCCCCAAATAATCATAGATCAACTTAAAGAAGATGCTTATGAGAAGCTACTTGAGTCCAGCAAGACGCTGGAGAACATTTCAATCCAAACTCTTGTAGATGCTGCTCTTAATCCTGTTGTTTCTGTGTGGGATCTTTTATCAATGAAGTTTTAAGTTGGTGAGCCAATGCTCGCCGTGGGGGGTTGCGAGGCGTGCTTTGCAAGGTGCCATGCAATGTTTTTGCTAGGAGCGTAGGGGTCATGGGTGCGCCATAAGCTTGCATTGCTTTTGGCCCCATGAGCTCAATACCATTGGGGGTGCACCTGTTATTAGTGTGCTTCGTGAGGTGCTTTTAACATTATGGTTGTACGCCCCAAACTTAGTGTAGTTTTTTATTTTCTGTTTCCACGGGGCAATCCTCCTGATCGCTGCATCCGAGGGTTCGAAGGATTGCTACCGTTATTGTAGGGCACCGTTCCAAACAAGCCACGTAGTTTAGGTTTTAATTTTTCTGCAATTGTAATGGCCTGCGTGCCTACTTAGCTTTGGTGCTGTAAGCACTTTTTTTTTATAATGTCACTATGTAACCAATGCTATGCATTGTTTCTTTCATAATGGTATTAAGTAAAGTAATCCAATATCTTTTTTATTGTATTGTTCGCGTCATTAGGTGTATTAAGTTCTAAAAACTTATAGTTTTATTTGCATACAAACCAATGTATACTCGTTTATACTCTAAATTTAATAACACTAACCAACGTCAAACTATTGTACACATAGCCGACACTTTTTATTGCATTATTAAGTAAATTATTTAGAGTCTTTCAAGTGAACCAACACTTAGGTTAGTGGGCAAGCAACCCCAATGTTTGTCATTTATAGGCATGACTTGCAGTCTTCTAGTCTGTGAGAGTGTGTTGGTCTAGGCAAACCAATGCCTGTTACCCACCCTAAAATCTAGTCGTGTAACCAAACAGCTTCTGCCACGCAGGAGCTAGAGATCAACCCTTAAGGAGGCAGGATGCACGTAATAGCTAACATATTGTGCGTTGAAATGTAACCAAATAAATTAAAAAAATTAAATTTATTCATTGCGAAATAAATTAAATTCTCAAGTTATACCCAAATGACAATTCATTGCAACCATGAAAGAAATACAAATTGTCTTAAAAGTAAACGAAATAACATTTTAAAGGAACTAAAAATGCAATTGTTTAAAAGTCGGGGTGATCAATCCCTAGTTCTGCAGCCTGACAATTATATGTAACATCCATTCAATCCTGCCAGGATATAGGACCCCGTTGCGCTTATTCTAATAACTTCATAAGGACCTTCCCAGTTTGGTCCAAGCTTTCAGGTATTCACAGGCTGACTTGCTTCATTGTTACGCTACACATAATATCTAACCCTGAATGACATGGCTTAACGTGCTTGTCGTAGTATTTAGAGATCTTCTGCTTGTTAATTGCTCCAATATGGCGGCTATTTCTCTACGCTCTTCTAGCATATCCAGATTAGCGCGCAAGCCCTCATCATTGCTTGACTCGTCAAAGCTGCGTATGCGCTTTGTTGGAACCATTAATTCTGCGGGGATTACTGCTTCAGTGTCGTAGACCAAACTGAATGGTGTTTCTCCTGTGCTATTTTTATGAGTGGTACGATGCACCCATAAAACACTTGGGAGCTCATCAACCCACTCATTACCATACAAACCCAGACATTCCTTTATCCCCTTTACAATATCTCGGCTAGTTACTTCACATTGGCCGTTGGCTTGTGGGTGAGCGACCGAAGTGAAAGACTGCTTGATATTTAGCTCCTGACACGAGCTCTTAAAAGGTTCGCCTTCAAACTGAGTGCCATTGTCACTAACAATTTCATTGGGGTTACCAAACCTGGACACAATATCTTCCCAAAAGAAGTTACAAATGCGCCTGCCGGTAACTGTTGCCAATGCTTTTGCCGCCACCCACTTGGTGAAATAATCAATTGCCACCACCAAGAATTTGATTCCTCCTGAGCAAGCAATGATGATGTAAATACTGTTAAAGCATGCATATTGCAAAGTATTACATAAACGTTTTATTTCAAGCTGCCGTTATTGGTATCATCGGGTGCCGCGGCACCCGACTTATTGGCGCGTGATGTTGACACGACTGGCATGTCCTTACTATTTTTACTGCATCGCTGTGAATGGAGAGCCAGTAATACTCTATGCGCATCACTTTTGCGGCAATTGTTCTGTACTCAAAGTGTAAAGCCAAGATCCTTCGTGAAATTTTCGAAGCACCGCAGCTGCTTGATTAGGCCCAATCCACAGTAGGCTTGGGCATAGATAGGATTTCCTATATAAAACGCCTTCAATTAATGCGTACATAGGATCTTTCATGCGAATCTTCAGCGCTTCTTTTTCATCTGCCGGGAGTTCACCCTCATTTAAGAATTTCACCAATGGTGTCATCCAATTTGGGCTTTCCTCCACGATAGGCGCAACAACAGATTTCTCATCAATAGATTTTTCTGTTAACACTTCTACCCATACGTTTTTGAGTAGATGATCGAAAGCCAAGGCGGCCAATTTCCTCAGTGCATTCGCCTTCTTGTTTTGTCCTCTGGGTACTTACGTCAACCTGAAAACATCAAACTTATTTGCTAATTCATGAACCAGTTCCATGTACCGCTACATAGAGGCTTCATGCGATCCAAACAATCCATTGACCTGGTTAGCGACCAACTGCGAGTCAACATACGCATCTAAGTGCTTTATTCCGATTGCTGCGCTATGTGCATCCCAGACAGTAACGCTTCATATTCAGATTCGTTGTTGGTCGCAGCAAACGTGAACCGGAATGCATAAGTATGCTCCTCTTCATCGGGGCTTGTGAGAACCATTCCGGTGCCCGCACCTTCGGGCCCACAAGCTCCATTCGTATGCAGTTCCCAGACCTGATTCTCGTCACAGCCAATTGTAGTACTTTCTGCGAGTGCCTCTACTTCTCTCATTGTCTCAGCCAAATAATCTGCAAGTATCTGGACTTTTATTGCTGTGCGCGGGGAGTAATCGATTTCATGCTCTCCTAATTCAATGGCCCATTTGGACAATCTACCCGAAACCTCAGGCTTGTACAATACATGGCATCACGTGTTATCAGCGTATCACAATTAGTTCAAGCACGTATTTGGCGTCTTACAAGATTGTGTAAAAAGAGATTGGGAAGCGTGTGCCGCGACTTATACCTTTCTTATCGGTTGATCAGTTAACACCACAATTGGATGCACCTGAAAGTACCTGCGAAGCTGGCGAGCTGTATGTACTAGCGTGTATACGAGCTTTTCAATAGGTGGGTAGTTAACTTCACTTCCGCTAAGTGCATTGCTGACAAAATACACAGGCATTTGCACATGCGCCAAAATAGTGAGAAACACATAGTAAGCATTACATTCAACACAAATTCCAAGTCTCAATATGAGACATACCTGCCCCCTATCTGCGACAAGAACAGAGCTTATCGCTTCGTTTGAAGTCGCAAGACACGGCATCAATGTCTCGCCCGCTATTGACGCAGTCAAAGTAGGCAGCTCCCTTAGGAGCAACTTCATCTCAACAAAAACTTTCTCGGCCTCTTAAGTTCACCTGAAGTCTGACTTTTTCAATGAATTCTTAAGGGTCTAGAAAAAAGGTAATGACCACTCCGTGGCTTTTGATAGGAATCTAGTTAGCGTAGCTAACTTGCTTGTCAAACTTTACACTCTTTCCTTGATTTTGGGGAACTCATGCACTCTACAGCTTCTATCTTATTGGGATTATCCTTGATTCCTCGTGGCGTTACTACATATCCCAAGAATTTACCTTCTTCCTCCCTAAAACTACACTTTGTAGGATTAAGCTTCATGTTGATTTTTCGCAGAGAGTTGAACGTTTCCTGGATATCAGCCAATAATTGTACCTTTGTGTTGCTTTTGATGACTAAGTCATCTACGTAAGCCTCAAGATTTCTGCCGATTTGATCCTTGAACGCCAAATCCACTACTCTCTGATATGTTGCCCTCGCATTCTTCAACCCGAATGGCATTTTTGTGTAATAATAGATGTCCTGATTGGTGTGGAATGTGGTCATGTTTTCATCCCCTACCACCATCTGAATATGGTGATACCTCTTATACGCGTCCAAAAAGCATTTGAACCTAAAACTGGAAAGGGATTCAACTTTCCAGTCAATCTCAGGCAAAGAATATTTATCCTTACGACACGCCTTATTGATGTCCTTAAAATCGATGCACATGCGCCACGATTCATCCCCTTTTTTAACCGAAACAGGATTCGCGACCCAAGTCTGATATCGCACCTCTTTGAGAATGTTCTCATGAACCAGCTTGTCCACCACCAACCTCAACCATTCGCTTCTTTTTGGCACCATTGAGTGCTTCTTTTGTTGCACAAGAGTCAAGTTTGGATTCGCGTACAGCTTGTGTTCAGCGATATTTCGTGATACCCCAGTCATATCATCCTCACACCATGCGAAGATGTCCATGTTGGCTACAAGTATGTCCTACAACTGGACTTTGATGTCATCTGAAAGGTTGCCCCCAATTTGAATTCGCTTGTCAGGGTACTTTGGGTTGACTAAGATAGAACTGCTTTGTATCTGTTCTTCAACTGTAAGCAATGGTTTAGGCAGTGTTACCGAAGCACATAGCGCTCTTCTGGACTCCGTCCGAATAGTAGCAATGCCTTTCTTAGTAGGAAACTTGATCATGCCATGAACGTTAGAGGGTACCGCGCCAAAATTCTGTAAGGTCACTCGCTAGAGGAGTGCATTGTAACACGAATAAGAATGCACTACACAGAATTCAACAGGGATGACCCGTGTGCGGGTTGACTCGTTATCATCGACCAGCTCTAGTTCAAGCTCGATGCACCCTAATGGCCATGCAGATTCGCCAGAGAATCCTGACAAAACAGTTATGGGTGCCCGCATTTTAGACCTGATTGTCGCTGGTAGCTGCCTAAAGGAGTGTTCATACATTACGTCGACGTTGCTGCCCATGTCGACATTTAACCGTCGCACATTGTATCCACAATCAGTTATATGACCTTTAATGATTATGGGCCCATGTGAGGGATTAAGTGTTTGCATTGGAGGGAAGATAATAGCTTACGCCTCCCATTCCTCCAATTGCTCAACCTTGCGCTTCTGACAAGAGAGCCAAGCATGCACCATGTTTATTGTATTCTCATAATTTTTTTCACCGCCCTTCTTTTGGTTGGACGTGGTTTTCTCTAATTGATTACCGTGTGATGCAGTCCCCTGCTTCTTTAAGGGCTTCAGGTGATTAAGTTCACCCCTTCTTAAATATTAAATTACTTTTTCAATAAAAGACTTGCAACGATCAATCTCGTGTCCATAGTCATCATGAAACTCACAATACTTGGACTTGTCTCTTCTAGGGTATTTTGACATATTCACGGGAGCAGAGAACGTCAGACAGATTGGCTCGGTAGCTAGAATTTCCTTTGAAGTTTTAGTCAATTCGCGCATAATCGCAAAGTTTTGACTTGGGAAGTGACCCTTCCCTTGATCAGAATTGCTTGACTTCTTAAACTTGTTATATTTTTATGATGCATACTCCTAGCTATAATTGTCACCCTTGCACTTTGATCCTCCTGCTTGGATAAGAATCGTCGTCTTTGTTACTTTTGCCATCTGGATTTTTTCCACTATACCTAGTGGTATCTTCCCTCGCACGCATATGCTCGTGCGCTTCTTTGTTTACATCGGCGAAAGTATCAGGAAACTTCATGTGCAAGCATTGCCACAGGGCAAGATGTCATTCTCTACACAACCCGTGTATAAAACCGGACACTTTTTGCCTTTCTGGGAGTCCAGCCATTTTAGCAACTTCCTTGGTGTATCGATCTATGAACTGCCGAAGGGATTCCCTTGCACCTTGTCTGATATCATGGCACTCAACATGCGTTCTTTTACGAGCGCACATGTTGTGAAAGTTTAACAGGAAGCGTGCTCGAAGGTAGTTATAGGAAGTAATAAGTGGTAATGGTAAATTACCAAACCACTCCCTTGCGACTCCCTGCAACAAAGGCTGAAATTCTAAACACTTGGTTTCATCATTCCAAGCCTGAGCACACGTTGTTCCTTCATACCTTTGTAAGAAATCATCTGGATCTGTTGTGTCGTCATACCATCCCATAGTTAATGGAATAATAGGAGGAGATTCTGGCACATAATTGGCAATATGGGGCGTAAACTTTTCATTAACTGGCGCAACCTCCATGAAGGGTTTCACCTTTCGACCCATTATTCCCGCATAGAAGTTATCCAACACTTCTTCACCCTTGTTCGGTACTGCGAAAGATTGAGCATATTTATCC
Organism: Rutidosis leptorrhynchoides; assembly: GCF_046630445.1. NCBI lineage: Eukaryota > Viridiplantae > Streptophyta > Magnoliopsida > Asterales > Asteraceae > Rutidosis > Rutidosis leptorrhynchoides. Next base: position 207,569,359 of record NC_092333.1, read on the forward strand.
GGCGCAGCTCCAGCCAATATGGCAAGTAAATCTTCTTGGCTCTTCTTCTTGCTATCGCCCGCAGGATCGATAGTATGCCCGGAAGGTGTACTTGGCGAAAGCAAGAATGGTAAACTGGGAATGGGCAAAGACATGCGCTTTCTTTGTATTTTGTCCAAGGGGGTGCGATCATTAGTTGGATGTCCAACATCGATATTCTGCCCTGCTAAATACTCGCATGCACTCGCCGGGATCATTACACGCTGGGTATGGACCATTGACTTTGGCATAGAGTATCTAGGAATGAACCCCACTGTGTTAAGAGGGACCTCTTCCTCATACTCATCTTCTTCATCATCTTCGTTACCCGGTGCCCAGTATTCAGTAGTTGTTTGTGATGTCAATGACTGATACACCAGGGGAGTAACTGTTGACGACGTTTTTGATTTTTTCGAGAGCTTTACCACTCCAGAGCTTTGAGTTTTTCTTATGATAGGAGTCTTGTCTGGGTTTGCTTGCTTCAACCCGTAATATCAGAATCCTGAGAATGAGACGAGTGATTGTTACCAGACTTTCCCATTGTAGCCTTTTACACAATAAAAACCATAAAAAGATTAAAAGCTTTATAGTTAATCGTTCGTAACGTATAAAACTTTTTTACGCAATTTTAGTTATGGTTTAACGGATGGCGCCATTTGATCGAACATAAATCTGCTCAAATAGAAAAATTGATGTTGAGTGCTTGAGGGAGTGTTTAAGAATGTTTACAGTTTGATCTCCGGTTCGGTTTACCGTGAATAACCCTTATCTAGATGATGATCTACGAAAGGGTGATCAAAGCTACGCCCACCATTGATGGCAGTTGCCGCAACAATGGCTACTAGAGGTGGTTGCATGGGGTTTATCTTCGTAGAACATACCTATTACCATAAGAGTGTTTTCTGGATGCAATCATAAGTTCGAGTAATACAGAAAACGTTGTGTCGAGTGAAAGAGGTTAGGGTTGTATTTATAATAAAACCCTAACCCAAGAATACCTCATAATTAGGCTCTAGATCCTATCGGATAACAACCATAAATAACGGGTTTATAGTTGGGAAAGGATCACGTTTAATTATGGATAAAATTATATCTGATTGCTTTCGTGTGCACTAAGAAATACCCGCGTGCGAACCCCTAATCAAATGTTCTGGCAATATTCAGGATGTGTGCGATGCACGTGATACGCACAAACGCCATGCGCGTAGGTACGTGTAGTGACCCGAACTTTTTCATGTTTATATATATTAATTGAGATTGATATTTACATGACTAAATGTTTCCAACGTGTTAAGCATTCAAACTTGTTAAGACTTGATTAAATGAAATAAGTTTCATATAGACAATTGATCACCCAAGTTGACCGGCGATTCACGAACGTTACAAAATTGTAAAAACTACATGTTGTGGTATATATAGACATATATATATGGTTGACATAAGATTATGATGAGTAAGTATCTCACTAAATATATTAACAATGTGTGATATACATAAGAAATGAGATTACTAAGTTAAGAAACTCGAAATGATATATATAACGATTATCGTTATGATAACGTCTACTAAATACATATGTATCATATTAAGATATTGATACACTATATTTAACATGATAAAATGATATTTAAATATATCATTAAGTGTGTTAACAATGAACTACATATGTAAAAACAAGACTACTAACTCAAGAATTACGAAACGAGACTTATATGTAACGATTATATTTGTAACGGTATTTTAATGTATATATCATATTAAGAGATATTCATACATCATAATATCATGATAATATAATAATTTAACATCTCATTTGATATAATAAACATTGGGTTAACAACATTAATTGAGATCGTTAACTTAAAGGTTTCAAAACAACACTTACATGTAACAACTAACGAAGACTTAACGACTCCATTAGAATGTATATACATGTTGTGTTTTGATATGTATTCATACACTTTTGAAAGACTTCAAGACACTTATCAAAATACTTCTACTTAACAAAAATGCTTACAATTACATTCTCGTTCAGTTTCATCAACAATTCTACTCGTATGCACCCGTATTCGTACGCGTACAATACACAGCTTTTAGATGTATGTACTATTGGTATATACACTCCAATGATCAGCTCTTAGCAGCCCATGTGAGTCACCTAACACATGTGGGAACCATCATTTGGCAACTATCATGAAATATCTCATAAAATTACAAAAATATTAGTAATCATTCATGACTTATTTACATGTAAACAAAATTACACATCCTTTATATCTAATCCATATACCAACGACCAAAAACACCTATAAACACTTTCATTCTTTAATTTTCTTCATCTAAGTGATCTCTCTCAAGTTCTATCTTCAAGTTCTAAGTGTTCTTCATAAATTCCATAAGTATAGTTTCATAAAAATCAAGAATACTTCCAAGTGTGCAAGTCTACTTCCAAGCTTTCTAATCCATTCCAAGTAATCATCTAAGATCAAGAAACGTTTCTTATTTACAGTAGGTTATCTTTCTAATTCAAGGTAATATTCATATTCAAACTTTGATTCAATTTCTACAACTATAACAATCTTATTTTGAGTGAAAATCTTACTTGAACTGTTTTTTTGTCATGATTCTGCTTCAAGAACTTTCAAGCCATCCAAGGATCCTTTATAGCTAGATCCATTTTTCACATTTCCAGTAGTTTTATCCAGAAAACTTGAGGTAGTAATGATGTTCATAACATCATTCGATTCATACATTTAAAACTATCTTATTCGAAGGTTTAAACTTGTAATCACTAGAACATAGTTTAGTTAATTCTAAACTTGTTCGCAAACAAAAGTTAATCCTTCTAACTTGACTTTTAAAATCAACTAAACACATGTTCTATATCTATATGATATGCTAACTTAATGATTTAAAACCTCGAAACACGAAGAACACCGTAAAACCGGACATACGCCGTCGTAGTAACACCGCGGGCTGTTTTGGGTTAGTTAATTAAAAACTATGATAAACTTTGATTTAAAAGTTGTTCTTATGGAAAAATGATTTTTCTTATGAACATGAAACTATATCCAAAAATTATGGTTAAATTCAAAGTGAAAGTATGTTTTCCAAAATGGTCATCAAGATGTCATTTTTCGACGAAATGACTACCTCTTTAAAAATTGACATGTAACTTAAATTTCTGACTATAAACCTATACTTTTTCTATTTGGATTCTTAAATTATAGTTCAATATGAAACCATAGCAATTTGATTCACTCAAAACGAATTTAAAATGAAGAAGTTATGGGTAAAACAAGATTGGATATTTTTTGATCTTTTTAGCTACGGAAAATGTTTAACAAATCTATACAAATCATATCCTAGCTAACTTATATTGTATTATACATGTATTCTAATATATTATGTAATCTTGGGATACCATAGACACGTATGCAAATATTTTGACATATCATATCGACCCATGTATATATATTATTTGGAACAACTATAGACACTCTATATGCAGTAATGTTGGAGTTAGCTATACAGGGTTGAGGTTGATTCTAAAAATATATACACTTTGAGTTATGATCTAGCCTGAGATGTGTATACACTGGGTCATGGATTGATTCAAGATAATATATATCGATTTATTTCTGTACATCTAACTGTGGACAACTAGTTGTAGGTTACTAACGAGGACAGCTGACTTAATACACTCAAATCTTTAAAACATAATAAAAATGGTTGTAATTATATTTTGATCATACTTTGATATATATGTACATATTTGTATAGGTTCGTGAATCGATCCGTGGCCAAGTCTTATTTCCAAGGAAGGAAATATCTGTGAAAGTGATTTATAGTCCCACTTTTAAAATCTAATATTTTTGGGATGAGAATACATGCAAATTTTATAAATGATTTACAAAATAGAAACAAGTACGTGAAACTACATTCTATGGTTGAATTATCGAAATCGAATATGCCCTTTTTATTAAGTCTGGTAATCTAAGAATTAAGGAATAGACACCCTAATTGACACGAATCCTAAAGATAGATCTATTGGGCCTAACAAACCCCATCCAAAGTACCGGATGCTTTAGTACTTCGAAATTTATATCATATCCGAAGGGTGTCCCGAAATGATGGGGATATTCTTATATATGCATCTTGTTAATGTCGGTTACCAGGTGTTCACCATATGAATGATTTTTATCTCTATGTATGGGATGTGTATTGAAATATGAAATCTTGTGGTCTATTGTTACGATTTGATATATATAGGTTAAACCTATAACTCACCATCATTTTTATTGACGTTTAAAGCATGTTTATTCTCAGGTGAATATTAAGAGCTTCCGCTGTTGCATACTAAAATAAGTACAAGATTGGAGTCCATGTTTGTATGATATTGTGTAAAAACTGCATTCAAGAAACATATGTCGATGTAATATATTTCTATTGTAAACCATTATGTAATGGTCGTGTGTAAACAGTATATTTTAGATTATCATTATTTGATAATCTACGTAATATTTTTAAAACCTTTATTGATAAAATAAAGGTTATGGTTGTTTTAAAAATGAATGCAGTCTTTGAAAAACATCTCATATAGAGGTCAAAACCTCGCAACGAAATCAATTAATATGGAACGTTTATAATCAATATGAACGGGACATTTCAGTTGGTATCCGAGTGTTGGTCTTAGAGAACCAGAAAATTTGCATTAGTGTGTCTTATCGAGTTTGTTAGGATGCATTAGTGAGTCTGGACTTCGACCGTGTTTTCTTTAAAAATGATTGCTTAACATTTTTGTTGGAAACTATATATTATTAACATATAAATATTATGTGATATATTAATCTCTTAACATATTTGATATTGTGTGATAGATATCTACCTCTAGCACAAATCCCATTGACTCACCTAATAATAACGAAGAGTTGAATATATATTGGCAAGATTCACAAGTTCCCGAAGAACCGGAAGAAGAGGAAACGGAACCGGAAGAAGAGGAACCGGAAGAAGAGGAACCAGAAGAAGAGGAACTGGAAGAAGAAGAGGTTCCAGAGGGGGGAATAGTAGGAAATATAGAAAACCGGTCAAATAAAAGAAAATCCTCAACCAATGGACCAAAGTTAATAATGGTCAATGGTGTTTCCGCTAAGGAAGCAAAATATTGGGAAAATTATCAATTTTCTGATGAATCGGATCCTGATGAGGATTCCGATGATGTTATAGAAATTACCCCGAACCAATTTAATGAGGCAAAAGAAAATAATAAGGGAAAAGGTATCAAAATAGAGAAATCTGATTCCGACCCCGATGAACTTTATATGTACCGTCGACACCCGTATTTTCAATATCGTGACAATAACCCGGGAACCTCTAAACCACCAGGTTTTTCTAAACCAATGTGGAAAACGACGACTCGTATTAGAGGAACATCATATATCCTTAGAAGATTAGGAAAAAGAACCAAGTCTGAAGAAGAAGAAACCAGTGATTCAGATTAGAGTGGTGTGAGCATGTTGTGTAATAAATGTATTGTAGTGTGCTTGTACTTTTATGTTCTATGTAAAAATTGCTTGTATTGTTTGTTATTACGAATCTAATCCTTGTCTATTTTACAGTATAAAAACAAAATGGACGTTAAGGGTAGACAACCGAATATTTTAGAAGACCTACCAGAGGATATGATTGAGGAAATCTTGTCTAGAGTCGGTCAGAATTCATCAGCACATTTAGTTATGGCGAAATTAACTTGTCATACATTTGAAAGACTTTCCAGAAATGCCTTAGTTTATAAAAGGCTTTCCTTTGATAGGTGGGGTATATCACATTGGGGAGACTTTAAGTTACGCCATGTTTTCTTTAAAGCGTTAAATTCGGGGAATCCAAATGCAATTTTACGCTACGGGTTAAGAACCTATTTTGACTCAACATATCCCAACATAGGATTTCGTGAATTAGAAAGAGCTTCTAACATGCAACATAAAGAAGCATGTTATGCTTACGGGTTAGTGATGTTCGCTTCTTACCAAAGTGAGAAAAAGAACATCGGATTGCAGCTTTTAAATAAAACTTTCCCACAAGTAACGGATTCAGTAGTTGGGGTGAGAAACAAGGTTTTTAGATTAGTACGGGGCTGTTGGACATTACGAAACCCTCGTCCTTTTGACGACATTACAACATGATGCCTAGCTAATGGTCATAACGGTTATTTTCCACAAGACCAAGGATGGGAAGTCGTCTTAGTAAAACCAGAATGCATGACTTGTTTCTGGACTTATGAATTACGTGTCTTTATTTCCTTTGCTGAACAACTTGCGTATTAACTAGATTTATCTTCAAAACTGTCATGTATCATAGTGTACTATATTTTATGTTATATGTAATACAGCAAAGTTGTAAGTTTGAAGAATATTTGTATGTGATATATTATTATAATCAGTTTTTCATATGGAATTGTAGTAGTTGAATTGTATACTAGCTACTAAGTATGAACTTAACGGGTAGGTAGTACCCGAATTTAAACTTATAAAACGCTAATATGAAGAAAAAGCTTTTATAAATGAGTTCATATTATGCTACGAGATACTACTGACTACTCTTAATATTCTGTATGATTAAATTGTTTCATTTGACTATTTTGAAGGAAATGGCACCGACTACTCGACACACCTTGAATATGAGCGAAGAGGAATTCCGTGCCTTTCTTGCTTCAAACATAGCCGCAGTACAGGCCGCGCTACATACCAACAATAACTCTGAATCTAGCAATACAGCTAACGGCGCAAAAAATCGTGTAGGATGCGCCTACAAGGAATTCACTGCCTGCAAACCTTCAGAATTTGATGGGACCGAAGGACCAATCGGATTGAAACGGTGGACCGAGAAAGTTGAATCGGTGTTTGCCATAAGTAAGTGTGCTGAAGGAGACAAAGTGAAGTACGCTACGCATACCTTCACAGGTATTGCGTTAACATGGTGGAATACTTATCTAGAGCAAGTGGGACAAGATGCTGCTTACGCGCTACCATGGTCAGCATTCAAGCACTTGATGAACGAGAAGTACCGTCCCACAACTGAGGTCAATAAGCTCAAGTCAGAACTTAGAGGGTTATGAACACAGGGATTCGATATTACTTCGTACGAAAGACGATTCACAGAATTATGCCTGTTGTGTCCGAGAGTGTTCGAAGATGAGGAAGAGAAGATCGATGCGTTTGTGAAAGGGTTACCGGAGAGAATCCAAGAAGATATAAGTTCACACGAGCCTGCCTCCATACAAAAGGCATGTAGAATGGTTCACAAACTAGTGAACCAGATTGAGGGAAGAATTAAAGAACGGGCGGCCGAAGAGGCCAACGTGAAGCTAGTCAAAAGAAAGTGGGAGGAAAACGGTGATAAGAGTCACCAATACAACAACAACTATCCCAACAATCGCAACATCAATCGCAACAACAACAAACAGCACAACAACAACAACAACTACAACAATCATCCCAACAAAAATAACAACCGCAACAACAACAACAACAACAACAACAATCAGAAGCAGCTACGCTAAAGGTGTGAAAAGTATCACTCGGGGTTCTGCACCAAATTTTGCAACAAGTGTAAAAGAAATGGTCATAGCGCGGTGAAGTGTGAGGTCTACGGACCAGGGGTTAACAGAACGAAAGGAATAAATGGTGTCGAAACGATTAATGGCGGAGCAAGTAGTGTCGGAGCAAGTTATGCCAATGTAGTTTGATATAAATGTGGAAAACTGGGCCACATTATTAGAAATTGCCCGAACCAGGAGAACACGAATGGACAAGGCCGCGGAAGAGTTTTCAAAATTAATGCGGCAGAGGCACAGGAAGACCTGGAGCTTGTTACGGGTACGTTTCTTATTGACAATAAATCTGCTTACGTTTTATTTGATTCGGGTGCGGATAGAAGCTATATGAGTAGAGATTTTTGTGCTAAATTAAGTTGTCCATTGATGAAATGTCCCGTTCTTATTGATTAAAAACGTTCCATATTAATTGATTTCGTTGCGAGGTTTTGACCTCTATATGAGACGTTTTTTAAAGACTACATTCATTTTAAAACAAACCATAACCTTTATTTCATAAATAAAGGTTTAAAAAGCTTTACGTAGATTATCAAATAATGATAATCTAAAATATCCTGTTTACACACGACCATTACATAATGGTTTACAATACAAATATGTTACAACAAAATAAGTTTCTTGAATGCAGTTTTTACACAATATCATACAAGCATGGACTCCAAATCTCGTCCTTATTTAAGTATGCGACAGCGGAAGCTCTTAATAATCACCTGAGAATAAACATGCTTAAAACGTCAACAAAAATGTTGGTGAGTTATAGGTTTAACCTATATATATCAAATCATAATAATAGACCACAAGATTTCATATTTCAATACACATCCCATACATAGAGATAAAAATCGTTCATATGGTGAACACCTGGTAACCGACATTAACAAGATGCATATATAAGAATATCCCCATCATTCCGGGACACCCTTCGGATATGATATAAATTTCAAAGTACTAAAGCATCCGGTACTTTGGATGGGGTTTGTTAGGCCCAATAGATCTATCTTTAGGATTCGCGTCAATTAGGGTGTCTGTTCCCTAATTCTTAGATTACCAGACTTTAATAAAAAGGGGCATATTCGATTTCAATAATTCAACCATAGAATGTAGTTTCACGTACTTGTGTCTATTTTGTAAATCATTTATAAAACCTGCATGTATTCTCATCCCAAAAATATTAGATTTTAAAAGTGGGACTATAACTCACTTTCACAGATTTTTACTTCGTCGAGAAGTAAGACTTGGCCACTGTTGATTCACGAACCTATAACAATATATACATGTATATTAAAGTATGTTCAAAATATATTTACAACACTTTTAATATATTTTGATGTTTTAAGTTTATTAAGTCAACTGTCCTCGTTAGTAACCTACAACTAGTTGTCCACAGTTAGATGTACAGAAATAAATCGATAAATATTATCTTGAATCAATCCACGACCCAGTGTATACGTATCTCAGTATTGATCACAACTCAAACTATATATATTATTTTGGAATCAACCTCAACCCTGTATAGCTAACTCCCACATTACTGCATATAGAGTGTCTATGGTTGTTCCAAAATATATTATATAGATGGGTCGACATGATAGGTCGAAACATTGTATACGTGTCTATGGTATCTCAAGATTACATAATATACAATACAAGTTGATTAAGTTATGGTTGGAATAGATTTGTTACCAATTTTCACGTAGCTAAAATGAGAAAAATTATCCAATCTTGTTTTACCCATAACTTCTTCATTTTAAATCCGTTTTGAGTGAATCAAATTGCTATGGTTTCATATTGAACTCTATTTTATGAATCTAAACAGAAAAAGTATAGGTTTATAGTCGGAAAAATAAGTTACAAGTCGTTTTTGTAAAGGTAGTCATTTCAGTCGAAAGAACGACGTCTAGATGACCATTTTAGAAAACATACTTCCACTTTGAGTTTAACCATAATTTTTGGATATAGTTTCATGTTCATAATAAAAATCATTTTCTCAGAATAACAACTTTTAAATCAAATTTTATCATAGTTTTTAATTAACTAACCCAAAACAGCCCTACTACGACGGCGTAAATCCGGTTTTAAGGTGTTTTTCGTGTTTTCAGGTTTTAAATCATTAAGTTAGCATATCATATAGATATAGAACATGTGTTTAGTTAATTTTAAAAGTCAAGTTAGAAGGATTAACTTTTGTTTGCGAACAAGTTTAGAATTAACTAAACTATGTTCTAGTGATTACGAGTTTAAACCTTCGAATAAGATAGTTTTATATATATGAATCGAATGATGTTATGAACATCATTACTACCTCAAGTTTAGTAGGTAAACCTACTGGAAGTGACAAGAAATGATCTAGCTTCAAAGGATCTTGGATGGCTTGAAAGTTCTTGAAGTAGGATCATGACACAAAAACAAGTTCAAGTAAGATTTTTACTCGAATTAAGATAGTTTATAGTTATAGAAATTTAATCAAAGTTTGAATATGAATATTAACTTGAATAAGAAAGATAACCTACTGTATATAACAAAGGTTTCTTGATCTTAGATGATTACTTGGAATGGATTAGAAAGCTTGGAAGTAAATTAGTAAACTTGAAGTGATTTTTGAAGTGTTCTTAAAGTGTTTTTCCTATGATGATTATAGCTTGATGCTTGAAGTGATTTTTGATGAAGATGATGATTAACTACTGGAAAAATACGTTCATAATAGTGTGTGTGTGTTGAGAGAGAATTAGAAAGAGAATTGGAAGTGAAATGGAGTGAATGATGAGTGGTAATTGGTGAGTGGGGTTAAAAGGAGTTCTAGTTAGTTGACTAGCTCATGGTAGAAGTTAAAATTGATTAGTCATACATGACATAATCAAGAGTGGAATCCCATGCTAGTTCCTATTGGTATATACCCATAGTAAGTACATTTTGAAGCTGTGTATAATACGGGTAAGAATACGACTAGAATTCTTGATGAAAGAAAAGAATGGGAAAGTAACTGTAACCATTTTCGTTAAGTATGAGTGTTTTGATATATGTCTTGAAGTCTTCCAAAAGTATTTTAATACATCTAAATAAACTACATGTATATACATTTTAACTGAGTCGTTAAGTCATCGTTAGTCGTTACATGTAAGTGTTGTTTTGAAACTTTTAAGTTAACGATCTCAATTAATGTTGTTAACCCATTGTTTATTATATCTAATGAGATGTTAAATTATTATATTATCATGATATTATGATATATTAATATATCTTAATATGATATATATACATTTAAATGTCGTTACAACGATAATCGTTACATATATGTCTCGTTTCGAAATCCTTAAGTTAGTAGTCTTGTTTATATGTATATAACTCATTGTTAATATACTTATGGAGATACTTACTTATCATAATCTCATGTTAACCATATGTATATCCATATATATATCGTCATGTCGTTTTTACAAGTTTTAACGTTCGTGAATCGCCGGTCAACTTGGGTGGTCAATTGTCTATATGAAACATATTTCAATTAATCAAGTCTTAACAAGTTTGATTGCTTAACATGTTGGAAACATTTAATCATGTAAATATCAATCTCAATTAATATATATAAACATGGAAAAGTTCGGGTCACTACAGTACCTACCCGTTAAATAAATTTCGTCCCGAAATTTTAAGCTGTTGAAGGTGTTGACGAATCTTCTGGAAATAGATGCGGGTATTTCTTCTTCATCTGATCTTCACGCTCCCAGGTGAACTCGGGTCCTCTACGAGCATTCCATCGAACCTTAACAATTGGTATCTTGTTTTGCTTAAGTCTTTTAACCTCACGATCCATTATTTCGACGGGTTCTTCGATGAATTGGAGTTTTTCGTTGATTTGGATTTCATCTAATGGAATAGTGAGATCTTCTTTAGCAAAACATTTCTTCAAATTCGAGACGTGGAAAGTGTTATGTACAGCCGCAAGTTGTTGAGGTAACTCAAGTCGGTAAGCTACTGGTCCGACACGATCAATAATCTTGAATGGTCCAATATACCTTGGATTTAATTTCCCTCGTTTACCAAATCGAACAACGCCTTTCCAAGGTGCAACTTTAAGCATGACCATCTCTCCAATTTCAAATTCTATATCTTTTCTTTTAATGTCAGCGTAGCTCTTTTGTCGACTTTGGGCGGTTTTCAACCGTTGTTGAATTTGGATGATCTTCTCGGTAGTTTCTTGTATAATCTCCGGACCCGTAATCTGTCTATCCCCCACTTCACTCCAACAAATCGGAGACCTGCACTTTCTACCATAAAGTGCTTCAAACGGAGCCATCTCAATGCTTGAATGGTAGCTGTTGTTGTAGGAAAATTCTGCTAACGGTAGATGTCGATCCCAACTATTTCCGAAATCAATAACACATGCTCGTAGCATGTCTTCAAGCGTTTGTATCGTCCTTTCGCTCTGCCCATCAGTTTGTGGATGATAGGCAGTACTCATGTCTAGACGAGTTCCTAATGCTTGCTGTAATGTCTGCCAGAATCTTGAAATAAATCTGCCATCCCTATCAGAGATAATAGAGATTGGTATTCCATGTCTGGAGACGACTTCCTTCAAATACAGTCGTGCTAACTTCTCCATCTTGTCATCTTCTCTTATTGGCAGGAAGTGTGCTGATTTGGTGAGACGATCAACTATTACCCAAATAGTATCAAAACCACTTGCAGTCCTTGGCAGTTTAGTGATGAAATCCATGGTAATGTTTTCCCATTTCCATTCCGGGATTTCGGGTTGTTGAAGTAGACCTGATGGTTTCTGATGCTCAGCTTTGACCTTAGAACACGTCAAACATTCTCCTACATATTTAGCAACATCGGCTTTCATACCCGGCCACCAAAAATATTTCTTGAGATCCTTGTACATCTTCCCCGTTCCAGGATGTATTAAGTATCTGGTTTTATGAGCTTCTCTAAGTACCATTTCTCTCATATCTCCAAATTTTGGTACCCAAATCCTTTCAGCCCTATACCGGGTTCCGTCTTCCCGAATATTAAGATGCTTCTCCGATCCTTTGGGTATTTCATCCTTTAAATTTCCCTCTTTTAAAACTCCTTGTTGCGCCTCCTTTATTTGAGTAGTAAGGTTATTATGAATCATTATATTCATAGATTTTACTTGAATGGGTTCTCTGTCCTTCCTGCTCAAGGCATCGGCTACCACATTTGCCTTCCCCGGGTGGTAACGAATCTCAAAGTCGTAATCATTCAATAATTCAATCCACCTACGCTGCCTCATATTCAGTTGTTTCTGATTAAATATGTGTTGAAGACTTTTGTGGTCAGTATATATAATACTTTTGACCCCATATAAGTAGTGTCTCCAAGTATTTAATGCAAAAACAACCGCGCCTAATTCCAAATCATGCGTCGTATAATTTTGTTCGTGAATCTTCAATTGTCTAGACGCATAAGCAATCACCTTCGTTCGTTGCATTAATACACAACCGAGACCTTGCTTTGATGCGTCACAATAAATCACAAAATCATCATTCCCTTCAGGCAATGACAATATAGGTGCCGTAGTTAGCTTTTTCTTCAATAACTAAAATGCTTTCTCTTGTTCATCATTCCATTCAAATTTCTTCCCTTTATGCGTTAATGCAGTCAAGGGTTTTGCTATTCTGGAAAAGTCTTGGATGAACCTTCTGTAGTAACCAGCTAGTCCTAAAAACTGGCGTATGTGTTTCAGAGTTTTCGGGGTCTCCCACTTTTCAACAGTTTCTATCTTTGCCGGATCCACCTTAATACCTTCTTTGTTCACTATGTGACCGAGGAATTGAACTTCTTCAAACCAAAATGCACACTTTGAAAACTTAGCGTACAATTCTTCCTTCCTCAATACTTCTAACACCTTTCTCAAATGTTCACCGTGTTCTTGGTCATTCTTTGAGTAAATAAGTATGTCATCAATGAAAACAATGACAAACTTGTCAAGGTATGGTCCACACACTCGGTTCATAAGGTCCATGAACACAGCTGGTGCATTAGTTAAACCAAACGGCATGACCATAAACTCGTAATGACCGTAACGTGTTCTGAAAGCAGTCTTTGGAATATCATCTTCTTTCACCCGCATTTGATGATACCCGGAACGTAAGTCAATCTTTGAATAAACATACGAGCCTTGTAGTTAATCAAATAAGTCGTCGATTCTCGGCAGTGGGTAGCGGTTCTTGATGGTAAGTTTGTTCAACTCTCGGTAGTCGATACACAACCTGAATGTACCATCTTTCTTCTTGACAAACAAAACAGGAGCTCCCCACGGTGATGTGCTTGGTCGAATGAAACCACGCTCTAAAAGTTCTTGTAATTGGCTTTGCAGTTCTTTCATCTCACTGGGTGCGAGTCTGTAAGGAGCACGAGCTATTGGTGCAGCTCCTGGTACAAGATCTATTTGAAATTCAACGGATCGATGTGGGGGTAATCTCGGTAATTCTTTCGGAAATACATCGGGAAATTCTTTTGCGACGGGAACATCATTGATGCTCTTTTCTTCAGTTTGTACTTTCTCGACGTGTGCTAGAACAGCATAGCAACCTTTTCTTATTAGTTTTTGTGCCTTCAAATTACTAATAAGATGTAGCTTCGTGTTGCCCTTTTCTCCGTACACCATTAAGGGTTTTCCTTTTTCTCGTATAATGCGAATTGCATTTTTGTAACAAACGATCTCTGCTTTCACTTCTTTCAACCAGTCCATACCAATTATCACATCAAAACTCCCTAACTCTACTGGTATCAAGTCAATCTTAAATGTTTCGCTAACCAGTTTAATTTCTCGATTCCGACATGTATTAACTGCTGAAATTAATTTACCATTTGCTAATTCGAGTAAAAATTTACTATCCAAAGGCGTCAATGGACAACTTAATTTAGCACAAAAATCTCTACTCATATAGCTTCTATCCACACCCGAATCAAATAAAACGTAAGCAGATTTATTGTCAATAAGAAACGTACCCGTAACAAGCTCCGGGTCTTCCTGTGCCTCTGCTGCATTAATATTGAAAACTCTTCCACGGCCTTGTCCATTCGTGTTCTCCTGGTTCGGGTAATTTCTAATAATGTGGCCCGGTTTTCCACATTTATAACAAACTACATTGGCATAACTTGCTCCGACACTACTTGCTCCGCCATTACTCGTTCCGACACCATTTGTTCCTTTCGTTCTATTAACCCCTGGTCCGTAGACCTCACACTTCACCGCGCTTTTACACTTGTTGCAAAATTTGGTGCAGAACCCCGAGTGATACTTTTCACACCTTTGGCATAGCTGCTTCTGATTGTTGTTGTTGCAGTTATTATTGTTGTTGGGATGATTGTTGTAGTTGTAGTTGTTGTTGTTGTTGTTGTTGTTGTTGTTGTTGTTGTTGTTGGGCCGTTTGTTGTAGTTGTGATTGATGTTGCGATTGTTGGGATAATTGTTGCGATTATTGTTGTAATTGCTGTTGTTGTTGTATTGGTGATTCTTATCACTGTTTTCCTCCCACTTTCTTTTGACTTGCTTCACATTGGCCTCTTCAGCAGTCTGTTCTTTAATTCTTTCTTCAATCTGGTTCACTAGTTTGTGAGCCATTCTACATGCCTGTTGTATGGAGGTGGGCTCGTGTGAACTTATATCTTCTTGGATTCTTTCCGGTAATCCTTTCACAAACGCGTCGATCTTCTCTTCCTCATCTTCGAATGCTCCCGGACACAATAGGCACAATTCTGTGAATCGTCTTTCGTACGTGGTAATATCAAATCCTTGGGTTCGTAACCCTCTAAGTTCTGTCTTGAGCTTATTGACCTCCATTCTGGGACGGTACTTCTCGTTCATCAAGTGCTTGAATGCTGACCACGGTAGTGCGTACGCATCATCTTGTCCCACTTGCTCTAGATAGGTATTCCACCATGTTAACGCAGAACCTGTGAAGGTATGCGTAGCGTACTTCACTTTATCCTCTTCAGTACACTTACTTATGGCAAACACCGATTCGACCTTCTCGGTCCACCGTTTCAATCCGATCGATCCTTCGGTTCCATCAAATTCTAAAGGTTTGCAGGCAGTGAATTCTTTGTAGGTGCATCCTACACGATTTCCTGTACTGCTAGATCCAAGGTTATTGTTGGTATATAGCGCAGCCTGTACTGCGGCTATGTTTGAAGCTAGAAAAGTATGGAATTCCTCTTCATTCATATTCACGGTGTGTCGAGTAGTCGGTGCCATTTCCTTCAAAATAGTCAAATGGAACAAGTTAATCATACAGAATATTAAGAGTAGTTAATAGTATTTCGTAGCATAATATGAACTCATTTATAAAAGCTTTTTCTTCATATTAGCGTTTTATAAGTTTAAATTCGGGTAGTACCTACCCGTTAAGTTCATACTTAGTAGCTAATATACAATTCAACTACTACAATTCTATATGAAAAACTGATTATAATAATATTTCGCGTTCAAACTTTTACACAATATTTTACAAATTTACAATACCGCTTATTTTACATATAGCATGAAATATAGCACACAATAAATTTGATACAAGATGGTTGTGAAGATAATTCTAGCTAGTACACAAGTCGTTCAGCAAAGGCAATAAAGACACGTAATTCATACGTCCAGAAACAAGTCATGCATTCTGGTTTTACTAGGATTACTTCCCATCCTTGGTCTTGTGGAACATAACCGTTATGGCCGTTGATAAGACAGCGTGTTGTAACATCGTCAAAGGGACGAGGGTTACGTAATGTCCAACAGTCCCGTAACAATCTAAAAACCTCATTTCTTACCCCAATTACCGACTCCGTCACTTGTGGGAACGTTTTGTTTAATAGTTGTAGCCCGATGTTCTTGTTCTCACTTTGGTGAGAAGCGAACATTACTAATCCGTAAGCATAACATGCTTCTTTATGTTGCATGTTAGCCGCTTTTTCTAAATCACGAAGTCCAATATTCGGATATATTGAGTCAAAATAATTTCTTAACCCATTGCGTAAAATAGCATTTGGGTTCCCCGCAATATATGTGTCAAAGTAAACACATCGTAACTTATGGATTTCCTAATGTGATATCCCCCTTTTTTTAAAACGAAAGCCTTTTATAAACCAAGGCATTCTTGGAACATTCTTCGAATGTCTTACAAACTGATCTCGCCTTAAATAGTTGTGCCGAATAATTCTGACCGACTCTGGACAAGATTTCATCAATCATGTCTCCGGGTAGGTCTCTTAAAATATTGGGTTGTCTATCCATTTTGTGTTTTTATACTGTAAAATAGACAAGAGTTAGATTCATAAAAAAAAATACTTATTAATACAAGCAATTTTTACATATATCATAAAGCATAAGCACACTACATTACATATATTACACCACACGAATACAACTATCTTATTCCGACTCGCTTGTTTCTTCTTCTTCGGTTTTGGT
Organism: Rutidosis leptorrhynchoides; assembly: GCF_046630445.1. Lineage (NCBI taxonomy): Eukaryota > Viridiplantae > Streptophyta > Magnoliopsida > Asterales > Asteraceae > Rutidosis > Rutidosis leptorrhynchoides. The sequence continues at coordinate 207,586,419 of NC_092333.1, forward strand.
TCGTTTTGCCAAGTTTCTAGGGATATATGATGTTCCCCTAATACGAGCCGTCGTTATCCACATTGGTTTAGAAAAACCTGGTGGTTTAGAGGTTCCCGGGTCATTGTTACAACTTAAGGACTTCGGGGGTTGACGATACATATAAAGTTCATCGGGGTTGGAATTAGATTTCTCTATTTTTATGCCCTTTCTCTTATTATTTTCTTTTGCCTTTTTAAATTCATTTGGGGTAATTTCTATAACATCATCGGAATTCTCGTCGGAATCCGATTCATCGGAGAATTGGTAATCCTCCCAATATTTTGCTTCCTTGGCGAAAACACCATTGACCATAATTAACCTTGGTCGGTTGGTTGAGGATTTTCTTTTATTTAACCGTTTTATTATTTCCCCCACCGGTTCTATTTCTTCATCCGGTTCCGATTCTTCTTCCGGTTCCGATTCTTCTTCCGGTTCCGATTCTTCTTCCGGTTCCGACTCTTCTTCCGGTTCCTCTTCGGGAACTTGTGAATCAGTCCACGAATCATTCCAATTTACATTTGACTCTTCATTATTATTAGGTGAGTCAATGGGACTTGTTCTAGAGGTAGACATCTATCACATAATATCAAACGCGTTACCAGATTAATATATCACATAATATTCACATGTTAAAAATATATAGTTTCCAACAAAATTTGTTAAGCAATCATTTTTCAAGAAAACACGGTCGAAGTCCAGACTCACTAATGCATCCTAACAAACTCGATAAGACACACTAATGAAAAATTCTGGTTCTCTAAGACCAACGCTCGGATACCAACTGAAATCTCCCGTTCTTATTGATTAAAAACGTTCCATATTAATTGATTTCGTTGCGAGGTTTTGACCTCTATATGAGACGTTTTTCAAAGACTGCATTCATTTTAAAACAAACCATAACCTTTATTTCATAAATAAAGGTTTAAAAAGCTTTACGTAGATTATCAAATAATGATAATCTAAAATATCCTGTTTACACACGACCATTACATAATGGTTTACAATACAAATATGTTACAACAAAATAAGTTTCTTGAATGCAGTTTTTACACAATATCATACAAGCATGGACTCCAAATCTCGTCCTTATTTAAGTATGCGACAGCGGAAGCTCTTAATAATCACCTGAGAATAAACATGCTTAAAACGTCAACAAAAATGTTGGTGAGTTATAGGTTTAACCTATATATATCAAATCATAATAATAGACCACAAGATTTCATATTTCAATACACATCCCATACATAGAGATAAAAATCGTTCATATGGTGAACACCTGGTAACCGACATTAACAAGATGCATATATAAGAATATCCCCATCATTCCGAGACACCCTTCGGATATGATATAAATTTTGAAGTACTAAAGCATCCAGTACTTTGGATGGGGTTTGTTAGGCCCAATAAATCTATCTTTAGGATTCGTGTCAATTAGGGTGTCTGTTCCCTAATTCTTAGATTACCAGACTTTAATAAAAAGGGGCATATTCGATTTCGATAATTCAACCATAGAATGTAGTTTCACGTACTTGTGTCTATTTTGTAAATCATTTATAAAACCTGCATGTATTCTCATCCCAAAAATATTAGATTTTAAAAGTGGGACTATAACTCACTTTCACAGATTTTTACTTCGTCGAGAAGTAAGACTTGGCCACTGTTGATTCACGAACCTATAACAATATATACATGTATATTAAAGTATGTTCAAAATATATTTACAACACTTTTAATATATTTTGATGTTTTAAGTTTATTAAGTCAGCTGTCCTCGTTAGTAACCTACAACTAGTTGTCCACAATTAGATGTACAGAAATAAATCGATAAATATTATCTTGAATCAATCCACGACCCAATGTATACGTATCTCAGTATTGATCACAACTCAAACTATATATATTATTTTGGAATCAACCTCAACCCTGTATAGCTAACTCCCACATTACTGCATATAGAGTGTCTATGGTTGTTTCAAAATATATTATATAGATGGGTCGACATGATAGGTCGAAACATTGTATACATGTCTATGGTATCTCAAGATTACATAATATACAATACAAGTTGATTAAGTTATGGTTGGAATAGATTTGTTACCAATTTTCACGTAGCTAAAATGAGAAAAATTATCCAATCTTGTTTTACCCATAACTTCTTCATTTTAAATCCGTTTTGAGTGAATCAAATTGCTATGGTTTCATATTGAACTCTATTTTATGAATCTAAACAGAAAAAGTATAGGTTTATAGTCGGAAAAATAAGTTACAAGTCGTTTTTGTAAAGGTAGTCATTTCAGTCGAAAGAACGACGTCTAGATGACCATTTTAGAAAACATACTTCCACTTTGAGTTTAACCATAATTTTTGGATATAGTTTCATGTTCATAATAAAAATCATTTTCTCAGAATAACAACTTTTAAATCAAATTTTATCATAGTTTTTAATTAACTAACCCAAAACAGCCCGCGGTGTTACTACGACGGCGTAAATCCGGTTTTACGGTGTTTTTCGTGTTTCCAGGTTTTAAATCATTAAGTTAGCATATCATATAGATATAGAACATGTGTTTAGTTAATTTTAAAAGTCAAGTTAGAAGGATTAACTTTTGTTTGCGAACAAGTTTAGAATTAACTAAACTATGTTCTAGTGATTACGAGTTTAAACCTTCGAATAAGATAGTTTTATATATATGAATCGAATGATGTTATGAACATCATTACTACCTAAAGTTTAGTAGGTAAACCTACTGGAAGTGACAAGAAATGATCTAGCTTCAAAGGATCTTGGATGGCTTGAAAGTTCTTGAAGTAGGATCATGACACAAAAACAAGTTCAAGTAAGATTTTTACTCGAATTAAGATAGTTTATAGTTATAGAAATTTAATCAAAGTTTGAATATGAATATTACCTTGAATAAGAAAGATAACCTACTGTATATAACAAAGGTTTCTTGATCTTAGATGATTACTTGGAATGGATTAGAAAGCTTGGAAGTAAATTAGTAAACTTGAAGGGATTTTTGAAGTGTTCTTGAAGTGTTCTTCCTATGATGATTATAGCTTGATGCTTAAAGTGATTTTTGATGAAGATGATGATTAACTACTGGAAAAATACGTTCATAATAGTGTGTGTGTGTTGAGAGAGAATTAGAAAGAGAATTGGAAGTGAAATGGAGTGAATGATGAGTGGTAATTGGTGAGTGGGGTTAAAAGGAGTTCTAGTTACTTGACTAGCTCATGGTAGAAGTTAAAATTGATTAGTCATACATGAAATAATCAAGAGTGGAATCCCATGCTAGTTCCTATTGGTATATACCCATAGTAAGTACATTTTGAAGCTGTGTATAATACGGGTAAGAATACGACTAGAATTCTTGATGAAAGAAAAGAATGGGAAAGTAACTGTAACCATTTTCGTTAAGTATGAGTGTTTTGATATATGTCTTGAAGTCTTCCAAAAGTATTTTAATACATCTAAATACACTACATGTATATACATTTTAACTGAGTCGTTAAGTCATCGTTAGTCGTTACATGTAAGTGTTGTTTTGAAACCTTTAAGTTAACGATCTCAATTAATGTTGTTAACCCATTGTTTATTATATCTAATGAGATGTTAAATTATTATATTATCATGATATTATGATATATTAATATATCTTAATATGATATATATACATTTAAATGTCGTTACAACGATAATCGTTACATATATGTCTCGTTTCGAAATCCTTAAGTTAGTAGTCTTGTTTATATGTATATAACTCATTGTTAATATACTTATGGAGATACTTACTTATCATAATCTCATGTTAACCATATGTATATCCATATATATATCGTCATGTCGTTTTTACAAGTTTTAACGTTCGTGAATCGCCGGTCAACTTGGGTGGTCAATTGTCTATATGAAACATATTTCAATTAATCAAGTCTTAACAAGTTTGATTGCTTAACATGTTGGAAACATTTAATCATGTAAATATCAATCTCAATTAATATATATAAACATGGAAAAGTTCGGATCACTACAATTGACGCCATTGGATAGTAAATTTTTACTCGAATTAGCAAACGGTAAATTAATTTCAGCAGATTATATATGCCGGAATCGATAAATTAAACTGGGTAGCGAAATATTTAAGATTGATTTGATACCCGTAGAGTTAAGGAGTTTTGATGTAATAGTTGGCATGGACTGACTGAAGAAGATGAAAGCAGAGATCGTATGTTACAAAAATGCAATTCGCATTGTACGAGAAGAAGGAGAACCCTTAATTGTGTACGGAGAAAAGGGCAACAAGAAGCTACATCTTATAGTAATTTGAAGGCACAAAAACTAATAAGAAAAGGTTGCTACGCTGTTCTAGCACACGTCGAGAAAGTACAAACTGAAGAAAAGAGCATCAATGATGTTCCCGTCGCAAAAGAATTTCCCGATGTATTTTCGAAAGAATTACCGAGACTACCTCCACATCGATCTGTTTAATTTCAAATAGATCTTGTACCAGGAGCTGCACCAATAGCTCGTGCTCCTTACAGACTCGCACCCAGCGAGATGAAAGAACTGCAAAGCCAACTGCAAGAACTATTAGAACGTGATTTCATTCGACCAACCACATCACCATGGGGAGCTCCTTTTTTTTTTTTTTTTTTTGTCAAGAAGAAGGATGGTACATTTAGGTTGTGTATTGACTACAGAGAGTTGAATAAACTTACCATCAAAAACCGTTATCCACTGCCGAGAATTGACGACTTATTTGATCAACTACAAGGCTCGTCGGTTTATTCGAAAATCGATTTACGTTCTGGATATCATCAAATGCGAGTAAAGGAGGATGATATTCCAAAAACTGCTTTTAGGACCTGTTATGGTCATTACGAGTTTATGGTTATGCCGTTTGGATTGACTAACGCACCAGCTGTGTTCATGGACCTTATGAAGCGAGTGTGTGGGCCATATCTTGACAAGTTTGTCATTGTTTTCATCGATGACATCCTTATTTACTCAAAGAATGATCAAGAGCATGAAGAACATTTGAGAAAAGTGCTACAAGTATTGATGAAATAAAAACTGTACGCTAAGTTTTTAAAGTGTGCATTTTGGTTGGAAGAAGTTCAATTCCTCGGTCACATAGTGAACAAAGAAGGTATCCAGGTGGACCCGGCAAAGATCAAAACCGTTGAAAAGTGGGAAACCCCAAAAACTCCGAAGCATATACGTCAATTTTTAGAATTGGCTGGTTACTACAGAAGATTCATCCAAGATTTCTCCAAAATAGCAAAACCCTTGACTGCATTAACGCATAAAGGGAAGAAATTTGAATGGAAGGATGAACAAGAGAAGGCGTTTCAGTTATTGAAGAAAAAGCTAACTACGGCACCTATATTGTCATTGCCTGAAGGGAATGATGATTTTGTGATTTATTGTGACGCATCAAAGCAAGGTCTCGGTTGTGTATTAATGCAACGAACGAAGGTGATAGCTTATGCGTCTAGACAATTGAAGATTCACGAGTAAAATTATACGACTCACGATTTGGAATTGGGTGCTGTTGTTTTTACATTAAAGACTTGGAGGCATTATTTATATGGGGTCAAAAGTATTATATATACCGACCACAAAAGTCTCCAACATATATTTAATCAGAAGCAACTGAATATGAGACAACGCAGGTGGATTGAACTGTTGAATGATTATGATTTTGAGATTTGATACCACCCGGGAAAGGCGAATGTGGTAGCCGACGCTTTGAGTAGAAAGGACAGAGAACCTATACGGGTAAAAGCTATGAATATAATTATTCGTACTAACCTTAATACTCAAATAAAGGAGGCGCAACAGGGGTTGTAAAAGAAGGAAAGTTGAATAATGAGATACCCAAAGGATCAGAGAAACATCTTAATATTCGGGAAGACGGAACCCGATATAGGGCTGATAGAATTTGGGTACCAAGGATTGGAGATGTGAGAGAAATGGTACTTAAGGAAGCACATAAAACCAGATATTCAATACATCCCGGAGCGGGGAAGATGTATAAAGATCTCAAGAAACACTTTTGGTGGCCGGGTATGAAAGCTGATATTGCTAAATATGTAGGAGAATGTTTGACGTGTTCTAAGGTCAAAGCTGAACATCAGAAACCATCAGGTCTACTACAACAACCTGAAATCCCGGAATGGAAATGGGAAAACATTACCATGGATTTCATTACTAAATTGCCAAGGACTGCAAGTGGTTATGATACTATTTGGGTAATAGTTGATCGTCTCACCAAGTCAGCACACTTCCTGCCAATGAGAGAAGATGACAAAATGGAGAAGTTGGCGCAATTGTATTTGAAGGAGGTTGTCTCCAGACATGGAATACCCTTCTCTATTATCTCTGATACAGATGGTAGATTTGTTTCAAGGTTCTGGCAGACGTTGCAACTAGCATTGGGGACTCATCTAGACATGAGTACTGCTTATCATCCACAAACTGATGGGCAGAGCGAAAGGACGATACAAACTCTTGAAGACATGCTACGAGCATGTGTTATTGATTTCGAAAACAGTTGGGATCGACACCTACCGTTAGCAGAATTTCCCTACAACAACAATTATCATTCTAGTATTGAGATGGCGCCGTTTGAGGCACTTTATGGTAGAAAGTGCAGGTCTCCAATTTGTTGGAATGAAGTGGGGGATAGACAGATTACGGGTCCGGAGATAATACAAGAAACTACCGAGAAAATCATCCAAATTCAACAACGATTGAAAACCGCCCAGAGTCGACAAAAGAGCTACGCGGACAATAAAAGAAAAGATATAGAGTTTGAAATTAGAGAAATGGTCATGCTTAAGGTTTCACCTTGGAAAGGCGTTGTTCAATTTAGTAAACGGGGGAAACTAAATCCAAGGTGCATTGGACCATTCAAGATTATAGATCGTGTCGGACCAGTAGCTTACCAACTGGAGCTACCTCAACAACTCGCGGCTGTACATAACACTTTCCACGTCTCGAATTTTAAGAAATGTTTTGCTAAAGAAGATCTCACTATTCCGTTGGACGAAATCCAAATCAATGAAAAACTTCAATTCATTGAAGAACCCGTCGAAATAATGGATCGTGAGGTTAAGAGACTTAAGCAAAACAAGATACCGATTGTTAAGGTTCGATGGAATACTCGTAGAGGACCAGAGTTCACCTGGGAGCGTGAAGATCAGATGAAGAAGAAATACCCGCATCTATTTCCAGAAGATTCGTCAACACCTTCAACAGCTTAAAATTTCGGGACGAAATTTATTTAACGGGTAGGTACTGTAGTGACCCGAACTTTTCCATGTTTATATATACTAATTGAGATTGATATTTACATGACTAAATGTTTTCAACGTTTTAAGCAATCAAACTTGTTAAGACTAGATTAAATGAAATAAGTTTCATATAGACAATTGATCACCCAAGTTGACCGGCGATTCACGAACGTTACAAAATTGTAAAAACTATATGTTGTGGTATATATAGACATATATATATGGTTGACATAAGATTATGATGAGTAAGTATCTCACTAAATATATTAACAATGTGTGATATACATAAGAAATGAGATTACTAAATTAAGAAACTCGAAATGATATATATAACGATTATCGTTATGATAACGTCTACTAAATACATATGTATCATATTAAGATATTGATACACTATATTTAACATGATAAAATGATATTTAAATATATCATTAAGTGTGTTAACAATGAACTACATATGTAAAAACAAGACTACTAACTCAAGAATTACGAAACGAGACTTATATGTAACGATTATCGTTGTAACGATATTTTAATGTATATATCATATTAAGAGATATTCATACATCATAATATCATGATAATATAATAATTTAACATCTAATTTGATATATAAACATTGGGTTAACAACATTAATTGAGATCATCAACTTAAAGGTTTCAAAACAACACTTACATGTAACGACTTCATTAAAATGTATATACATGTTGTGTTTTGATATGTATTCATACACTTTTGAAAGACTTCAAGACACTTATCAA